>NC_064642.1:504931934-505595684 GCF_023864345.2 Schistocerca serialis cubense | reverse complement strand
AATGCGCTGATGCCCCAACAGAGCCCGTGACGTTTGTTGCGCTGGATCTTGGGCAGCTGCTACCAAGGCGCTGTGTGGCCCGCAAGCAGGTGACGAAATAAGTGTGGTTCGCTCAAAAACTCCATAGTTTGGCCGGATATGCACCCATGTGCTTTCCTGGTGATCCCCATGTAGTGCGATAGGATGTAATTGCTGACGCTGGATGTTTGATGCCGAGCAACAATGGCTCTGTTAACCCATTGGGGTTTGACCAGGATGGTGGCCAATGACATGTAGGTGGGTACGAGGCTCTGAGGGCGTGCTTCACCCAACTGGGTTATAGACAGATTGCAGTCTGTAGGCCGAGGTCCCTCAGAGAGCGGAGGCTGGCTGAACACTATGGTTATCATCAATGAAGTTTCCAAATCCAGCAGCTGCTGCACCATGCTTGTGGCACACCTTGGGTCAGAACTTGACAAGTTGATCAGCGAAAAGGCAGCCAGCAGATATTCATCACCACGATGTTAGTCGCAGTTTCTCTGATACTCTACACACTGTCATTCTCCCTAGCCGGCCGCGGTGGCCGCGCGGTTCTAGGCGCTGCAGTCCGGAACCGCAGGACTGCTACGGTCGCAGGTTCGAATCCTGCCTCGGGCATGGATGTGTGTGATGTCCTTAGGTTAGTTAGGTTTAAGTAGTTCTAAGTTCTAGGGGTCTGATGACCTAAGATGTTAAGTCCCATAGTGCTCAAAGCCATTTGAAACATTTTTCATTCTCCCTATTCAAGACACAGAATGTCAGCATGACTGAATAAAGCTGAGCCTCTAGGTTCGATTATTTATACCCTTATTTGTTACACTTCTGAGGTATTCTTATGGGGGATGGGGGTCGCGAGTGATATGGCAGCACACACGTGTTCTGAGTTACAAGTTGTTACTTCACTCTTGGTCACACTGTGTTTGCAGCATTAGCTGTTCTGAGCACTGTGCCCATGAACAGTTTCACAAACCTACCTGGCTGCTGTGTTTGACGTTATGTCGGCAGTACTGTCCAGTGTCCCACTTGATTAGCTCATCAGGATGAGCTGCCTGCTAGTGGCCGTAATTAAACTTTAAAAAATTTTACTGTTTGCGTGCCATACTTTTTTGGGGTGCAGCACACCTCCGCCCTTTCAGAAGATTCGTCATGAATCTTCCAAGACAAGTCTTTTATTATAGTTGCTCTTAACCGGGAACCTCTATAATGTGCTGATGGTAACTCCAAGCTTTAACAACCAGCTGTCCTACATGGATTTCTCCTTTACCATCTATTAACATGATGCTACTCCTAAAGTGCGGTTTTTAGAACCTTATTACATTGTAGTCTTTAACATGAAGCTTATACTACTTAAAAACAGTGGTTTTGTTTCAGTTAACTGTCCTCCCTCCCCCCCCCCCCCCCTCTCCCGCCTATGCCGGCTAACCACTCGACTGGCAACTGATGTGTCAGTGGATATGTAGATTGTACATATCTGTGCTTATTACAAAAATAAAATAAGCAAATATCTAGTAGACAAACGCCGTAGCTGGTATTTGAAATGCTTATTGATATAATCTTGTGATGACGATTTTCTTGAAAATTTTGAACATATTGTAACATCTACTCCATTGAAATTTTCCCCCATTGTGATTAATAAATTTGTATAATTAATGCATAAGTCCAGGGTTGAATGTGACGTTAAGATTAGTTAAATTTTGGGAGGGTGGTACCCTTAGTGGCTCGTCTAGACAATGCAACATATTCCATGTCAGTGTCATGTTTGCTCATAAGCATCACGCTGATTGCTTATAGAACTCCAATGGCTGAACAACAGTTAAGCGTTCCGCTCTGCTTCCGATGAAGTATGGCCAAACCAGGACCATCCCCATCACCCAGGATTTCCCCACAGAGTTGTCACCTGAGGAAAGGGGTCGTCTGTCATGCCTCCCTCCTTTCAAAACAAGTAACAAACGACAAGTAGAAAACGAGATACAACACAAAAAAACCTGACAATAATCATACGATAATAAAATAAAGACACAAATGGCAATGATATAACAAGACAACACTAAATCCATCTGAACTCAGTGCAGTGTATAACATATCCATAAATGGCATATGTTAAGACTAAATATAACACTACACAAAATATTGCGAAGAATCTAGCAATATACCGGGTGATCAAAAAGTCAATATAAATTTGAAAACTTAATAAACCACGGAATAATGTAGATAGAGAGATAAATATTTACACACATGCTTGGAATGACATGGGGTTTTATTCAGTTTTCAAATTTATACTGACTTTTTGATGACCCAGTAAATAACTGCATGATGTTAAGGCACAATGCATGCCATGTGCCACATCCTGTCTAACCGCTAATGGTTCTTTCTTTCTGTCTACTGCATCTTTGTGTACAAGGTCAGTCCACATCAGTAAGAAATTGTACTTTTAAGGGGGGGTAGGACGTCAAACGGGCCGGCTTGGAGCAGGAGAGGCACCACATGACATTTTAATTTCCACTGTCTATACTTTTACAAATAAATAAAACTTTGTCAGCATGACCAGGAAGGATTCAGAATTCACACTCATAGCAGTGGAAGTTTGAAAACATAACGAAGTAATTTTTTTTTACATGTGAAATTGCATCATTTTTTTTCACTTTCTAATGGCAGCATTTATTGCACACTTTTCTTCATAAGTAAGAGAGATGGTTCGATGAATTTTGCACAGCATACAAACCATACTTAAGGATGTATGAAACTCTAGAATTTTCCAAATCTATTAAAAACTGTGGTAAAAATTGAGGTAATTAACTACAAAATTTGTGTTTTTTCTAAACATGAAGTTTAAAATACAACAGATCATTCGTTTTTTCATAAATTAAATAAATTCAAGAGTTTCATACACCTGTAAGTATGGTATGTATGCTGTGCAAAATTCATAGAAGAATCTTTCTTACTTATGAAGAAAAGTGTACCTATAGCAACAAATGCAGCCATTAGTAAGTGAAAAAATGATGAAATTTCACAAGTAAAAAATTTATTTTGTTACGTTTTCGAACTTCCACTGCAAGGAGTGTGAATCCTGAATCCTTCCTGGTGATGCTGACAAAGTTTTATGAATTTATTTGTAAAAATATAGACACTGGAAATTAAAATGTCCTGTGATGCCTCTCCTGCTCCAAGTCGGCCCGTTTGACATCCTACCCCCCTTAAATTAACTGGTGTGATCACTTCCACAACCTTATATGGTCTATGATGTTTCGTCAGGGACTCGTTCTTCTTCCACTTCAGTCTAAGTGTAAGGATTAGTGACCAATATCCACTACCCTGTACAGTATTGTGATAGTCCAGGCACCTGTTTGGTTGATTTGGCGTTCCAGAGACTTCATTTTTGCTTCTCGCACATTTTCCATGCTTCCTGTAGTCTTTCCTTAAACGTCTTTACCGTTTTGCACTCTGCTGACAACTTAGGACTTAAAACGTTAAAGGGGGACGGCATCCTCCTCCTTACACCAGCTCAAATGATGACATCCCTGTTCCCGTATGAGCCTTTGAGTTGTAAGTGCAAACCAGATATGGACGACAGAATCCCAATCATTATGTCTAGCATTCACATAGAAGGTTGGGATTTTCGAAATGTGCTTATGGATTCACTCTGTTCTCCCATTGATTTGAGGGTGGAACAGGCTCATTTCTATCTTCTGAATAAGTAACACATACCATAGATACTTCATAAGCTCTGAAATGAAGTTCGTACCTTGATGTGAGCGAAGGTATCAGGCACTCCAAACCTCCACATCCAGGTGTTAACTAATGCCTGTGAACAGTACTGGGCTTAGTCTGGAATAGCTATAATTGCTAGAAACCATTATAAATACGACTGTACAGGTGTTTTTCTGAATGGTCCAAGGATGTCGAGACCAAGCATTTGAAATGCCTTAAACATCTTTGATGACGTCTTCAAAGGGATTTCTGATGTAAAAAGTCTGCTTTCTGTGTGCATGGTACACAGAACTTGACATACTGCTAAGTGTCACACTTTCTGTTTCTCCACTAAATTCCTTAGGTAATATGTCCATCCATCAATTGTTAACCACTATGACCTGACAACAAATGGTCATGAGCCCGTTGAAACACTTTCTTTTGAAAAGCTGCTGGGACTATGCCACGTGGCCCGCATCTCTTGACTCTGCACAACAAATACTCGTGTACGGAAAAGTGCAGCTCTGACTTCAAAGCCTGGCGGTCTTCATCTTCTGCCTGTGTCTGTTGCCATTCTAACACATTCATGCCCAATGTACTCGACATGGCTATTTTGTGACTTAATGTGTCCATGGTTATGTGTTTCCTACTTAGCTTATTGATAACCTCATAATCAAATTCACTGAGCTTGAGAGCCAGCATCTCAGATGACTAGATGGACCTTTCAGACCAATCAAACATTTCAATGATGTGTGACCCATCACAACTTCAAATTTCTACCATACAAGTAACACCAGATATGTGAAATACCATAGATGACCGCTGACATTACCTTTTCAGCTGTTGAAGAGTTATGCTCCGCTTTATGTAACTGCCTCAAAGCATTCGCTCCTGGATGTACTATACATTCACAATCTGACCCAAAATACAGCCGACTGCTACATTAGAAGCGTCGCATGAGAGGACGAACTCTTTTTCAAAACTGGGAAAAACCAATACCAGATCCAAAATAGGTGCCTTATTCAATTTTTTGATTGCTAGCTGACACTGTCGTGTCCACCGAAACCTTATACCCTTCTTGACCAATCTGTTCAAAATTTTGGATGTTTATGTGAAATCCTTTACAAATTTATGGTAGTACTTGCATAAAATGATGAATGACTGTATCTGTTTAGTTGTTTGTGGTGTTCGAAAATTCTGAATCACTTCTGTAAGACAAGGATTATTTGTTTGGGTTGGTTGATTTGAGGAAATGGACCAAACAGCGAGATCATCGGTGCCATTGGATTAGGAGAGGATTGGGAAGGAAGTCGGCCGTGCCCTTTCAAAGGAACCATCCTGGCATTTGCGTGAAGCGATTTAGGAAATTATGAAAAACCTAAATCAGGATGGCCGCCCGCGGGATTGAACGGTCGTCCTCCCGAATGCGAGTCCAGTGTTCTAACAGATGCAAGGATTAGTGTTCACACCATTTTCACTAACTACTTGTCCCAGATACTTAATTCGAGTTTCAGCAAAAAGGAACTTGTCCATGCTCTGCACCAAATGTGCTGCCGTAAGTTGCTAAAAGCATGCAAAATCAACTCACACGCTCCAGCATACCGTCTGAAAAAACTAATATGTCTTCTAAATAAACCATGTGGATCTTAGGCTTTAACCAGTGACTGCTGAAAAGTATCTGGTGCATTTTTTACATCAAACAGCATCCGCTTATAAAGACAATGTCCGCATGGTACCATAAATGCTATGTTTATTATCAGGTGCTACTTCTTGCTGCCCCTCACCCTCCCCCACATGAACCATGGACCTTGCCGTTGGTAGGGAGGCTTGCGTGCCTCAGCAATACAGATAGCGGTACCGTACGTGCAACCACGACGTAGGGGTATCTGTTGAGAGGCCAGACAAACGTGTGGTTCCTGAAGAGGGGCAGCAGCCTTTTTCAGTAGTTGCAGGGGCAACAGTCTGGATGATTGACTGATCTGGCCTTATAACACTGACCAAAACGGTCTTGCTGTGCTGGTACTGCGAAGGACTGAAAGCAAGGACAAACTACAGCCGTAATTTTTCCTGAGGACATGCAGCTTTACTGTATGGTTAAATGATGATGGCGTCCTCTTGGGTAAAATATTCCGGAGGTAAAATAGTCCCCCACTCGGATCTCCGGGCGGGGACTACTCAAGAGGACTTCGTTATCAGGAGAAAGAAAACTGGCGTTCTACGGATCGGAGCGTGGAATGTCAGATCCCTTAATTGGGCAGGTAGGTTAGAAAATTTAATAAGGGAAGTGGATAGGTTTAATTCAGATATAATGGGAATTACTGAAGTTCGGTGGTGGGAGGAACAAGACTTTTGGTCAGGTGAATACAGGGTTATAAATACAAAATCAAATAGGGGTAATGCAGGAGTAGGTTTAATAATGAATAAAAAAATAGGAGTGCGGGTAAGCTACTACAAACAGCATAGTGAACGCATTATTGTGGCCAAGATAGACACGAAGCCCACGCCTACTACAGTAGTGCAAGTTTATATACCAACCAGCTCTGCAGATGACGAAGAAACTGAAGAAATGTTTGATGAGATAAAAGAAATTATTCAGATAGTGAAGGGAGACGAAAATTTAATAGTCATGGGGGACTGGAATTCGATAGTAGGAAAAGGAAGAGAAGGAAACGTAGTTGGTGAATATGGACTGGGGTAAGAAATGACAGAGGAAGCCGCCTGGTAGAATTTTGCACAGAGCATAACTTAATAATAGCTAACACTTGGTTGCGATATTTTTTTCCGTCAGCATGTATTCCAAAAGGGCATAACTCATTCAGTGAGCGGCTCTGCGAAATTCTGTCGACGACTTCGCTTGAAGTCAGCTCCGACTTGTTACTATGCCGTTATGGGACTAAACTCACAGTCGCATTATATGTTCTCGCAACCGCAAGTCGCCGAATGGGCATCCAATTGAAAGACTAACACCACGCCTCTGAGCTACATGAAATTATTATTATTATTATTATTCTTATTGGAGTTAAGTTGGAGTAATCAGAAGAAACAGAGTCGCTATGCCTCAGTCAAATTGCGATCGGCACCTCAGCCTTAATGGCATGGCAGACAGGGATCGCGGGCAAGGCTTTCGTCTGGCGTTTGTAGGGGGAGGACTCTGACGAGGGCCGGGCTTTCAGACTACGAAAATGCACAGAAATTTATAATAAAAATGTCTGTGCTTCAGTACTGTGGTGCGGTTCCTCTTACAATCGTAAAAGATGTAGACACAGTTGCTTGGTATAGTCATAGTCCGCTGAAATTTTCAGTGGACAGCTGATATGTCTTAGTAAGTATACAGACCTAGTGATGACCGGCAAAAGCGCAGCTCTGAGTCGGTAAAACCGCGAAGACTTAAAAACTAAGGATTGCGGAGTTTTGGAAGTTTTAAGTGAATTCGATTTCTTGAAATGCCGAGTTCTTTCGTATGTCTTTAGGTCCAACGGGACTCATGACATTTTACTTCCTGTCACCAGACGCAGATTCTTGAACTGCTGAAGCCGGGGAAAAACATTTTCAGAAACTTGATCCGTTTACGAGATACTGCAGCAAACGCTCAGTGTGTTTTAAGACCCTTAGCGTCTAATATATGGCTTACTTACTCGTGACAACGTAGTTCAAATGTGTGTGAAATCCTATGGGACTTAACTGCTAAGGTCATCAGTCCCTAACCTTAAAAACAACTTAAACTAAATTATCCTACGGACAAACACACACACCCATGGCCGAGGGAGGACTCGAACCTCCGCCGGTACCAGACAACGTAGTAACGCCAGCGATCACCCAGAGCATTTTGATACAAGGGTATTGCAAGTAGCTGAGCAGTATGAAGCGTAACTAGCAACATGATCCAGTCGGCGGCTGTGCTACGCTGCTACGGTCGCAGGTTCGAATCCTGCCTCGAGCGTGGATGTGTGTGATGTCCTTAGGTTAGTTAGGTTTATGTAATTCTAAGTCTAGGGGACTGATGACCTCAGATGTTAAGTTCAATAGTGCTCAGAGCCATCTGAACCATTTGAAGTAAGATAATTCGAAACTTTCATTTTAAAACTGACTGACAAAGTATCGTTCAAATGGTTCAAATGGCTCTGAGTACTATGGGACTTAACATCTGAGGTCATCAGTCCCCTAGACTTAGAACTACTTAAACCCAACTAACCTAAGGACAGCACACACATCCATGCCCGAGGCAGGATTTGAACCTGCGACCGTAGCAGCAGCGCGGTTCCGGGCTGAAGCGCCTAGAACCGCTCGGCCACAACGGCCTGCAACAAAGTATCGTTTCTGAACTAAACGCGAATAAAATTTGCTTGCTTGTTACATTCCTTCTAACTGAAATAGCTATTTTTGCACGGATGTGAAACAGAACCGTTTGTCCTTTCCTTAAATAGTTGTAGTGAGCGATGATGACAATCCTGATTCAATATCTTAATGATTCAGTTCTTTTAATTTTTTTAATCTCGGCTGTTAATTAAGACCTAAAATGTATAGTAATGCTTGACGAAATTAAGCGATAGCCTTAAATGCACTGTTAAATGTTTTTATGTCGAAAACTGCTGTAAAATGATAGTTTCCGAGTAAGTTACAAAAGGCCCTGGTAGCACCCATGGCAAAGTTTCAGCGTTGCGTTCAGTTGTTGACGCTGTGCCTTTCAGTGGAAATACAGGTCTGATGCAGCTCTCCACGCTACTGTAACCTGTGCAGCCTTCTTCATCTCTGTGTAACTAGTACAACTAACATGAATCCGAACTTTTTTACTATATTCAACCTTTCTTCTTCCACAGTTTTACCACCATTACCAAATTGCCCATTCCATTACACCTCACAGTATTTCCTGTCAACTGATCTCTTCTTTTAGTCAAGTTGTGCCATTGATATCTTTTTTCCCCTACTCGATTCAGTACCTCAAAAAATGGTTCAGATGGCTCTAAGCACCATGGGACTTAACTTCTGAGGTCATCAGTCCACTAGAACTTAGAACTACTTAAACCTAACTAACCTAAGGACATCACACACATCCATGCCCGAGACAGGATTCTAGCCTGCGACCGCAGCAGCAGCGCGGTTCCGGACTGAAGCGCCTAGAACCACTCGTCCACAGCAGCCGGCTCTGTGTTTGAAAACGCATGCTTATACTAGTTTCTTTGGCTCTTCAGTGGTGATGTAGACGTAGGTACTAGGACCTGTTCCAATTTCCTTGGCGCATCTGTGTAAATCACAAGTTTATCGCATGCAGCAAGGTCTTGTGGACTCATGAAGTCGAATATCACCGATGAGGCAGCATGATCAGCAGCGGCATCTTTCATAAAATAGACCACCGCTTCAAGCAGATCAGTACTTCCTCCTTAGTATACCATCTAACATCTTCAGCATTCTTCTGCAGCACCACATTTCAAAAGCTTCTATTCTCTTCTTGTCTACACCGTTTATCGTCCACGTTCCACTTCCGTACAAGGCTACACTCCAGACAATTATGTTCGTGGAAGACTACCTAAAGCTAAGATTCGTATAAGATTCGTATTAAATGTTAAAAAAATCACTCTTCTTCAGAAACGCTTTTCTCGCCATTGCCAGTCTACATTTTGTAACGTCTCTACTTCAGCCATCAGCTGTTATTTTTCTGGCCAAATAGCAAAATTCGTTTACTTGTTTTAGAATCTCATTTCCTCATGCAATTCCTTCAGTAGCACCTGATTTAATTGGTTTCATTTTACTTTTGATGATGTTCTTCTTATAACCTCTTTTCGGGGCAGTATCAATTCCACTCAGCTGCTCTTCCAAGTCCTTCACTGCGTTATAAAATTGTAATTAGAAAATGTTATTTTTCCGCATTGGTTATAACATAATTTCCCGTGGCACTACGGGTTCAACCGAGGGACATATGGAGCATAAATACGACTTCGTAGCTGAGACGAGCAACTAAAATGAATAAGTTACAGCTGGCGTTCATCAGCAGTTTGTAGTCTTGTGGTTGAATCACTGCCGCGAGACACATGGTGATTCCAAGCCGGGTTGGAGTTTTGTTCGCCCAGGGATGGGTGTTTGTGTTGCCGTTATCATATCTGTCATCATCATCGACGTGCAAGTCCTCGTAGTGGCGTCAAATAGAAAGACTTGCACTAAACGGCCTAACAACCAGACATGGCGCCTTCCGACGGATAATAACATATCAAAAAATTACCTCTAGCAATTAAACAGAGAACCGACTCGTGGAGATAACATCTTGGACCTATTGATAACAAACAGACCCGAACTTTTTGACTATGTAAGCGCAGAACAGGGAATCAGTGATCATAAGGCCGTTGCAGTATCCCTGAATATGGAAGTAAATAGGATTATAAAGAAAGGGAGGAAGGTTTATCTGTTTAGCAAGAGTAATAGAAGGCAGATTTCAGACTACTTAACAGATCAAAACGAAAATTTCTGTTCCGACACTCACAATGTTGAGTGTTTATGGAAAAAGTTCAAGGCAATCGTAAAATGCGTTTTAGACAGGTACGTGCCGAGTAAAACTGTGAGGGACGGGAAAAACCCACCGTGGTTCAACAACAAAGTTAGGAAACTACTGTGAAAGCAAAGAGAGCTTCACTGCAAATTTAAACGGAGCCAAAACCTCTCAGACAAACAGAAGCTAAACGATGTCAAAGATAGCGTAAGGAGGGCTAGGCGTGAAGCGTTCAGTGAATTCGAAAGTAAAATTCTACTCACCAACTTGACAGAAAATCCTAGGAAGTTTCGGTCTTACGTTAAATCAGTAAGTGGATCGAAACAGCATATCCAGACACTCTGGGATGATGATGGCATTGAAACAGAGGCTGACACGCGTAAATCTGAAATACTAAACAACTTTTTCCAAAGCTGTTTCACAGAGGAAGACCGCACTGCAGTTCCTTCTCTAAATCACTGGCTGACATCGAAACAAGTGTCCAAGGAATAGAAAAGCAACTGAAATCACTCAACAGAGGAAAGTCCACTGGACCAGACGGGATACCAATTCGATTCTACGCAGAGTACGAGAAAGAACTCGCCCCCCTTCTAACAGCCGTGTACCGCAAGTCTCTAGAGGAACGGAAGGTTCCAAATGATTGCAAAAGAGCAGAGGTAGTCCCAGTTTTCAAAAAGGGTCGTCGAGCAGATGCGCAAAACTATAGTTCTATATCTCTGACATCGATCTGTTGTAGAATTTTAGAACATGTTTTTTGCTCGCGTATCATGTCATTTCTGGAAACCCAGAATCTACTCTGTAGGAATCAACATGGATTCCTAAAACAGCGATCGTGTGAGACCCAAGTCGCTTTATTTGTTCATGAGACCCAGAAAATATTAGATACAGGCTCCCAGGTAGATGCCATTTTCCTTCACTTCCGGAAGGCGTTCGATACAGTTCCGCACTGTCGCCTGATAAACAAAGTAAGAGCCTACGGAATATCAGACCAGCTGTGTGGCTGGATTGAAGAGATTTTCGCAAACAGAACACAGCATGTCGTTCTCAATGGAGAAACCTCTACAGACATTAAAATAACCTCTGGCGTGCCACAGGGGAGTGTTATAGGACCATTACTTTTCGCAATATATATAAATGACCTAGTAGATAGTGTCGGAAGTTCGATATGGCTTTTCGCGGATGATGCTGTAGTATACAGAGAAGTTGCAGCATTAGAAAATTCCAGGGAAATGCAGGAAGGTCTGCAGCGGATAGGCACTTGGTGCAGGGAGTGGCAACTTACCCTTAACATAGACAAATGTAATGTAATGTGAATACATAGAAAGAAGGATCCTTTATTGTATGACTATATGGCAGCGGAACAAACACTGGTAGCAGTTACTTCTGTAAAATATCTGGGAGTATGCGTGGGGAACGATTTGAAGTGGAATGATCATATAAAGTTAATTGTTGGTAAGGCGGGTGCCAGGTTGAGATTCATTGAGAGAGTCCTTAGAAAATGTATCCATCAACAAAGGAGGTGGCTTACAAAACACTCGTTCGACCTGTATTTGAGTACTGCTCATCAGTGTGGGATCCGTACCAGATCAGGTTGACAGAGGAGATAGAGAGGATCCAAAGAAGAGCGGCGCGTTTCGTCACAGGGTTATCTGGTAAGCGTGATAGCGTTACGGAGATGTTTAGCAAACTCAAGTGGCAGACTCTGCAAGAGAGCCGCTCTGCATCGCGGTGTAGCTTGCTCGCCAGGTTTCGAGAGGGTGTGTTTCTGGATGAGGTATCGAATATATTGCTTCCCCCTACTTATACCTCCCTAGGAGATCACGAATGTAAAATTAGAGAGATTCGAGCGCGCACGGAGGCTTTCCGGCAGTCGTTCTTCTCGCGAACCATACGCGTCTGGAACAGGAAAGGGAGGTAATGGCAGTGTCACGTAAAGTGCCCTCCGCCATACGCCGTTGGGTGGCTTGCGGAGTATAAATGTAGATGTAGATGTAGAAACGATAATTTCTTTTCAACTGGCGCTCAGCTGAAATCGGCCGATTTAATATGGCGCGAACGTAAACATTAGACTACGCTACGGGGCGATCTTTAGTCTATTTGGCATTGACGTTGCTGGTTTCTATCAACCCACAACCAAATTATCACCTTTTAACCCAACCTAGAACAGGGGCTACGCACAGGTGAATCTATCATCGATTCCAGCCAAACACGGTAGTTATCTTAGCGATTTTCCACGATGAGGAAAAGAAATCGTGGTGTGCAGTAGATATCGCCGGGAGCGACTGTGGCGTGCGCGTGGCCAGCTGCAACGGTAATTATTATGGGCGGGAAAAAAAGAGAGAAGCGAGGCGCGGCGCCGGGCCAGCGACAGCGGACAGGCGGCGGCGGCCCCGCCCCCCGCGGCTGCGCGCCTCCGCCAATGGGCAGGGCGCCGCCGCCATGCTGGCTCCGGCGCGGGCCGCCAGCCGCCGCCGCCGACCGCCCGGCCACACGTGCCCCACGCACGCAGCGCAGCACGCAGCACGCACCAGCCGCAGCCACAGCCGGAACACGACACGCAGCCGCGACCGCTCGTTCCTTTGTCCGCCTGCTCGGCCCGCGTGTCGTGGAGAACGCAGACGTTGACGCCGTCGCCGCGACGCCCGCCGCCACCGCGGACAGCCTCAACTCGCAGCCGGTAGCCCGCAGCCGACGCCACGTTCAGGTCAGTGACGGCACGGCTCGCATTCTACCCGCCGCCTGCAGGCCTGAACCTCTCGCGCTCTTTCGCAGAGCGACACTTCGTCAAACTAGAATAAACCTTCACTCGCCGTATTCTCAGCCGTGTAACTGCTCTGACGTGGCGATCGATATCGTTCCTATCACCATCTTGTAAACGTTACACAATTTCATAGTAGCTACAGTAGCTGTTCCCCTCAACACTGAAACGAATAGAAAACGTAATAACAAAATCTGTCCATTTTCTTTTGAATAGCCCGCTTACTTCTCCACTGTACATTCCTAAATCACAGCCTCGTCATTACTTGTCCTATCGTCGCAGAAACATCCGCAGATATCCAAGATGTGTGTATATTTGAGCTATTTATTTTCATTGTATTATGATGACAAGTCCTGTGCCATTGCGAGATGATCTCTAGGTAAAAAATGACCATCAAGGCTTCAGTTGCGGTGCAAGGACTCTCATAGCGATGACAACATGCCATCATTGAGTTACGTTATCCGACAATTTTACTAATTTTTTCGTCTATGACGTCACCGTGCTGTAACTCCCACATATTGTTTACACCGTTATGTCAGTATGTCAACATCCACCATGTTTGTTGATATTACACAATGTTAGCACAATTGCTCAGCTGGAAGCATCAGAGCTCATTAACAAGAAATTTGCCGTTTTTCAATACGAATAAAATCTTCGGAGCCACTAAATTACTTAATTTCCAGGTTCTGTAGACCGTCAACGCCTATCTCCTCTGGCATTTCGTGAAGTTTCGATCAATGCCCTATTGATCACTTTCTGGCACACGTTGCACAATGTTGGTGGAGTTGCTCCGCTACATCCCTGAAAAGCTATTGTTAAAAAATTTGTCGCTTTGTCCTTTTAAATAAAATCTTCCGAGTCACTTAGTTACTGAAGTCCATGTTCCGTAGATCATTCGCACGATTTTCTGTTTGAAATGATGTAGAATGAGCCAATTCACAAACTACTTATACATGAGTTGTTTATTTATCTTTGTTGTTTCTGTGTTTGTACGTGTGTGTGTGTGTGTGTGTGAGAGAGAGAGAGAGAGAGAGAGAGAGAGAGAGAGAGAGAGAAAGAAATACCCAGTTTCGTAAATTTATTATTAATAAACACGTTAGTCCTTGCCGTTACATACATAAACTTAATATTGCAAGTAAATCAAACATCCTATTCTTTCATCCTAACAAATGCCATTAATTTTAACTGCAAATTCAACAATACGGTAGAAGTGATTGTCCAGCAGAAACGGTTCCAGCTTAGATTAAAATCTACTTTGCTACATGTCAGATATTTCATATTATCGAGGGAGGGAAAGAGACAGAAAAGGGGCAGAAACATCAAAAGTACTTGGGTCGCATATTCAATATCTTTTCGAGTCGCCAACAGTTTATCAAATCTGCAGTTAAGATCTTTATCAAACTATGGCTGATTGTTCAGACAAATTTCTTGAGCGAGTATAAATTACTGTAGGTTAGACTTGTAAATTTTCTTGTATGTTACCTCAACACAGACTGTCCTATTTGAACTGATAACCAGATGAAAGCTCTAAAGAATAAGTTGCAACTCTCATTAGCCTAAGGACTTGTTTCCCTATAATTATATGTAGATCTGTTAGCTAGTTGTGTTTTTGAATATTCTGAGAATAATCTCGAAAACCGTTAACCCTCAGTCAGTAATGGCACACTAATAAAATTCAGCGTATTGAAAATCAGTCCTGCTTGAAAGCATTCTCACTTAATGAGTCCACGGTTGTTGTCAGTGAAAATATGACCCTCTGAGGTGTTGGGCGAGTTGTTTTCCTCTTCAACACTCGGTTCAAAAGATTACCTTTAGATTGGCACTTGTTTAAACACGGTATAAGTTACGGAAAACTCTTACATAAATAGCTTACGAATCACATTATTTGACGACTAATCATGTTTTTCTGTTTGTCTCATTATCCTTTGCTTAGAATAGCAGGCACTGCTTGTAATTATTGTCAGCGCGTCTACGATAAGCATTATTCTTACGATGAGTGCACAGAATGTCAAACCTAGATAAATCGATGGCTGGAACATGATACAAGTCGGTTCATTTCGATTAAAGAGAACGAAGGAGACAGTCAACAAAGAGAAGAGGATATACTGCATAGTTAACGATCAGACTTAGGCATACTCGTTAAAAGTTGCTACTTGTCGACTTGGTCCATAGTATTACACCGAAATTCTTAGAGGCAATGGGTTGTACATCAAGATGTAATAGATTGTTAATCCGGAGTGTTTACAAATATTGCTTCGTTCATAACTTGATATTAGAGAGAGAGAGAGAGAGAGAGAGAGAGTTCAACAGTTACCTCTAAAATTCATTCTTTGGCACCATAAAGCATATCCAGTATTAGGCCTATGAAAGAAATAATGTTACCTACAGTAATTGCTGTATTTTGGTCATTTAATTTTCCATAAAATCATATGAAAATTATTCTGCTATATTTTTTAATAGTAGTTGCAGAGAGGATATGTGCATTAAAAATCCGTGCACAATTCTGGAAGTACGTAATCCGTAATGCAATTTCAATGTATAGGTTTCTATGATAACAAAATAACACGGGCAGTCCTATATATTGCTTGTGTGAGAAACATGAAACTGTTAAGTGAAACAGAGTAGTGAGAAACGCCATAGACTACTATTTTTTATGTTTGTTTATTCATTTGCTTAGAAGACATTTTGAGACTATTTAAGCCACCACTGCTGCTGTTAACCGTGAATCGATTAGCCTGTTTATGATTGATGTTTTAGTTTATACACTTAATCCAATATGGAAGTGTGAGGAATCTTTTCAACAATGCAGTAAATCACAATAAACATAAATAAATAACATGAAAACTCCTTTGAAAACCATAAAGTGATTTTCAGTAAATCTTTTCATGGCTTGTACCAATAAATTGTACACTTGTAAGATAAGAAAAACAACTCAAACATGATTGTCAACTTCTTGCATTTCACGGCAGCATCTTAGACATAATAACAGTACCGAACTTTTCGTGCGTTATGTGTTTACAGTAATTATTTGTTACTGAGTTCATTTGTCTCATTATTAGTATAGAAAAAAATGTTCATTTATGTTGCAAATAAGGTAAAAATCTATCTGTCTTATCAGTATAGACAATGAAGTGTAAATCACGGTGCAAACTTTGGAAGGCATATACTGTATTCCTTTAATGCAGTATCTAAAGTAAATGATAATATGAATAAGATAAATTAAACAAGGAATAATTAGATACCATAAACGTATTGTTCTCCGCAGAATGCTTGATGTCTCTTCTGATTCCGTATATATATAAGAATAAAGAGAGATTTTTAGAAGTGACGCTTCAGTTTAGGCCTAAAATTAATCGACTGTGCGACTGCTTAGGAATGTACTCCTCTTGGGTGTAGATCAAACTTTCTTTTTTTCTCTTGCACAAAACATTATATGCTTACTATTCTTATGAATCTGACTTTCTTTTTGATCGTGTAACATTAATGCAAACGAGACTCGAAGTCTTACGACACTTTTTGAAGTGTAATTCAATAAGCTTGCAACAGAGATTCATCTACAATTTAATTTCTTTGCAAGTTAGAGAACATAATGTGTTTGCTGTGCCACCGAGTTACGTATCTCAAAAGTTAAGACAATGGACACGTATGCGTCATAGGTGAGGTGCAAATCAGCCGGCGGCTATCCTGGGTATCGCGTATTTGCCATGCGTCAGAGGCTGGAGTGAATCATTGGGGAGCCGGCAGGATGGCTCGACGTGTCCGGTTAGGGAATGGCACCCTCTGTAATAAAACAGATTAAGTGAAGTTCTCATCGATGAAATATGAGAGATGTGCGACATCCGCACAGAACTGCAGAAGAGAAACGACGAAGAATCAGAATGAAAAAGGCAAAAATAAGAGTGTGGTAGAGCAGTGTCCGAGCAAGGAATATTTCCAGATTCGAGTCCCGATCAGCACACAGTTTAAATCCTGCAGGAAGTTTCGAAACAGCACACGCTCTATTGCAGAGTCAAAGATTCATTCTAGAGACGCTGCGATGGATTCTTGAAGAATGTCAGTTTATTTTCCAATTGTACAATTGAGTGCGCCGTCCCTGAACACCACGATCTAGACGAGCAGCTGAATCCTGATCTCTCTTACCATTTTCTTCGTTGTTTGCTGTATCGAATAGCTTCTCGATAGGTTTAATGACAAGAACGTTTGTCAAAACGGTATTCGCAAAATTGCCACGGCACAGATTCACAGGAAAGAATAAACCTCATGTAGCCAAGGTCCTTGACGTCCCTGCGAAACCAACGTTATCTGCGGTGTGAGATGAGTGTATCGAAAAACTACAATAGAATTCGAAAGAAAAACAGTCTGATGCACCTACCTATCTCGTTCATTGTGTACTTTTTTTTATATAACGGCGATGCCGCTATAGTTGGGGTATTAACTGGAGAATAAATAAGATCAGGAAGATCAGGGATCAGCCTACCACCGACGACGACATCCTGAGAGGCGGAGCAGAACCTCGGACTGGGGAAGAAAATCGACCGCGTTCTTTTCAAGGGAACTATCACAACATTTGGTATAGGGATTCATGGAATCCACGTAAAATCTACGTCTGGGTGGTCGGGTGGGGATATCCGAAGCTAGTATCAGAAAGTTCACTTTAGTTCCTTAGGACAAGTGGAGACTACGATTCGCGATTCGCAGATACTCGTACATAGGCCTACATGTATCTGCAATAAATCGAGACGGTTATGACAATAACTTTAACTATTTGCCGGAAAGCAAATGATTCGAGTATCTCTAATGAAGACCACAATTCATAGTACAAATTAAAAAGGAGAACAAATATAAGCCGGTCGGAGTGGACGAGCGGCTCTAGGCGCTACAGCCTGGAACCGCGCGACCGCTACGGTCGCAGGGTCGAATCCTCCCTCGGGCATGTATGTGTGTGATGTACTTAGGTAAGTTAGGTTTAAGTAGTTCTAAGTTCTACGGGACTGATGACCTCAGCAGTTAAGTCCCATAGTGCTCAGAGCCATTTGAACCATTTTGAACAAATATAAGACTATCGAAGCTAATACAGGAAAATACATTTTTGCTTTGTAGCTCAAGTGGAGATAGTGATTCAGTTACAGCGTGAATCTTAACATGTATTTCATGAAATTCACATAACCAATAATTTTCATATTCCCGGGGAGCAGGTTGGGGGGGGGGGGGGGGGGACTTTAGGATGGGTAGGGTAAACTATCATAGTCTTTCAGTATCCAATTAAAATAAACTTTAGTGCATGTAAACATTGAAACGTCCCCTTTGAACAATTATACAAGACTGTGCTTAAACTGACACACAATATTTTGTTAGCGCAACGCAATCTGACTTTCAAAATTCCCTACAAAAGAATGGTCCTGACTAACATTAAACTATACCTTTCACAAATCACTTACCTCACAAAAATCTTCGCTGCTCAAGCTACTGCAATACAGCGAGCGCCACTACTGCCAGCTAAATAAAAGATTCAAACTATGGAAGGCACTAACTACTGATAGGGATAGTTAACAAATGAAAGATATTAATAGAGAACAAACAATGTATTTACCTTGATATCATCGTATATAAATATAGCAGTTCATGACAAATTTCAAAACTCCGCCATCTCTCTCCCCACATCCACCACTGCTGGCGTCTCACCTCCAACTGCGCAACGCTACGCGCTGTTCACAGCCAGCTGCCTAACACTACAATGGCGAGTATTACAACAATGCAAAGCAGCCACAGACTGCACACAGCACAGCCAGTGATTTTCATACAGAGGTGGCGTTACCAATAAAAAAACCTAAACAGCCTACTTACAACATGACAACTCAAAACCATCACATACAAACTTTCTATGAAAATAAGGCTTAAGTCATAGGATATTCAGCAGTACTTACATGTTAGCAAATAAAAAAAAATAAAAAATAAAAAAATAAAATAAATAAATAAAAAAATGGCGCTGAGCACTATGGGACTTAACATCTGAGGTCATCAGTCCCCTAGAACTTAGAACTACTTAAACCTAGCTAACCTAAGGACATCACACACATCCATGCCCGAGGCAGGATTCGAACCTGCGACCGTAGCGGTCGCGCGGTTCCAGACTGAAGCGCCTAGAACCACTCGGCCACTTAGGCCGGCTAGCAATAGCAGCTGACTGTTTTCACGTACGACAGATCAAAGCTAACTTTGAAGCTATTTGAACAGAAAGGTCCCCAACAGTACAAAAAGAAACCGAAATCAACAAAGAAATATGAGGAATTCCGCTTTCAACACTTTCACTCTGCTCAAAGAAAATCCGGTGCAGTACTAGGATCTGCGACAGACTTCAGATATTAACTATTAAATGGACTAATAAATGACGAAATGTTAGATTTCTGTTCAGTACAAAAGAGGCAATATTCATTTCTCACAAACAGCAGAGATTTAAAAAAATATTTCTGTCTAAACCAGCGAGAATATGACAGCAAATAACGCTATAAAGAATTGCAGTTTGAAATATACACCAAGAAGTGACGCCACATCAGGCATCACGTCACTGGTCAACAACAAGTGACGTCACAGCAGGCATCAAGTCACTGGTTAAAGCCGGTCCCTAGTATCGCAAATTCCTCTTAACCTTGAAACTGTTCCGAAACCTATCCATTGTTTGAAAACAAAGCACAAATTGCAGCTCGGAACTAATAAAAATTTCGTCTTAAAAACGGTCTTGTTAGCTGCTACGTACGGTGTCAACAAATCATACAATACACTATATTTGCTTTTGTAGCTTATTAAAGAGTCCGCGTACACACGTTTCCTCTTTTTATGCGCTGATGATGCAACGGGAGGGGCGGCAGAGGGCTTTGAGCCTTCCGGAGCCGGGGAGACTATTTGGGGAGAGGGCGCGGACCATTAGCCGAAGACCCCCTGGGGATGCGGGGGCGGTAGCTGCGTTGCTACGCAACGGCGCGGCGCGCGCCTCTGTCCGCCAGACAACAACGCCGCGGGCGTCTGTTGTCGCGTACGGCTTCCCGCGGCGCAACAGGCTTAGCTGCGGTCAGCGGCCGCTGCTGCTGTGGGCAAACGGGACGCGAGGGTGCCTGCCTGCCTCCACACCAAGACAGAACCAATCTGGAGTGGCTACAGTAGCAAACAAGAGGACAACCGACATCATGCAAACCACACACGGATATTGTTATGGTCGTCAGAACAATGGAAGCACCAGTGTCGTGGAACTCGACATACTAACATTTGGAAAAGGCGAACTCTCGTTAGTGCAGCGAAAGGTGTTTGTTTACAGTATGCAAGGGAACGTTTTATGTACTCATCTGAGCAATTATCAGACGAGGCAAAGTGCGTAACCTTTCGAAACGTTGTGAAGGCCAATCAATTGGAACAATAATATGGCGGGTTTATTATTGTCGGTCTGTCTCGTCTATCGAGTAGTAAAAGATCTCTAAGTGACCAAGACAGATATGAGTTATAGTAAAGACTTCATTAGCAACGAATTTTAGTACATTATTCTCCAGTCCTGGCGATCGTCAAAGAATGAAGACTGTTGTCATAAAGAACTTATCTGGATGCACCTGATCTGAAAACGAGTCGTTCCAACGGATAAATGGTTTCCACCATCATTGTTAGATGGAAGGTAAAAGAATTGCGCACAGATTCAGGGTGCGATTCAGGGGGCGGGGAAGGGGGAGGGAGAAGGTAGTATTACAGTTTGTTACCGATTCAATGACTACCTCCTCCCCCTCCCCACACACAAACTCACACAAACACACACACCGAAATATGTCTTGTCATTGTCCACATTTTTGGCATATCACATATGCCTACGTTATAACTACAGTATAGACCTATAATAAAACCTTTTAATGTAATAATAAATTGGATAATTGCAGTAAAATACATGTAATATTTTAACACCATAGTGACAATTTTAACTTCAGTGCTTAGTACAGTGCTTTAAGGGGCTCCGGAAAGGCTCAAAATCATGAAAAGTTCAATTTGTACTTTTTTGCGTTTTCTGAATCTGCAGACTATTACCTTTTAATAGATATATAATTTATTCAATTCCGAAGACTACAATTATTTTTAAATTTTTTTTGAAATGTGTTCTACATGGGCGTGACCCACTGTGGCGCTGTTAAACTGCTGTCAAATGGTGTTATTATTAACGTCCGTGTTCATCAGGTACATTTTAGTGATGTGAGATAAAGTATGTGTTGTGGCTAACCTGTGATGGTTAAATATATATCGCTGGTGTGATTGTCGAGTGTTTCATGTTTATTTACTCTGTCGTTATCTCGAAAATATTCGTAATTAATTCTGTTTCTTGAGTCTCTGTTTTGTTGAAGTATAATAATGAGTAAAAGTAAAGTTATTAGAAATCCTCTGAAGACTTTTAAGAAAGAGAGAAATGTTGGAAAGCCAAAGGTATGTGTTATTACTGTAAACAATAAAGACGATAACCAAGTGAGTGAACCTAACCTCTCAAGTACACCTGCCCATAGCAGTCAAAGTGGGAAAGAAAATACTTCACAGAAGAAGCTTGGTTCAATGAGTGAAAACTATGAATGTTTTATGGGCGAATCGGATGTGAATGAAATATTTGATATGTCGGTTCTCAAAGGAATTTTTTCAAACTGTGTAAGATGTATTCATTGTAGTGAAGTTGGTCTGGAACTCTCCATAATAAAGCACGTAGGACTTGCTAGTGAAATACAACTGAAATGTGATAAGTGTTCATACATGACCACCTTTTGGAACAGTGTTACAGTAGCTGCAACTGAAGAAAATGGTAGCAAAATCTACGAACACAACAACGAGCGATGCTTGCTTTAGACAAGGAACGCCTTCGGGCTGCAGACAGGCTGTAAAGAGTCTAGAAATACAAGCAAGAGTAAACAGGAGGCGGAACAAGAGGAAGCTGGAGGAGGAGTTTGCAGAGGATGAAGATAATCCATCCTATGGACCTGGAGTGCACTAAAAAGTTAATCCAATCTTTGTCGCTCGATTCCCAAAACTTTTATTTTCTCATACTAATTACATGTTTTCTAAGGATCTTCCAAACATATTTGTTTCAAACTTTCAGTAAATGTTACACAGTACCTTCTGCATAATTTAACACAGCCTTTTTCCAAAAAACTGTATATTTTTGAATATATAAATAAAAAATTGCAAAAAAATGTTGTGAATTTTCATTACAATTGAAAAAAAATCATCTTTAATAACTGAACTAAAATTTTGTAAAATCCCTGTGTTAAGTTGTAGCCAATATTCCAATAAATAATCTGCAAAAAGTTCAACTTCCTACCTCAAATACTTTGTGAGGAAAGATGTAATTTATAAGCCTTATTTTAACATTGCAAGTATAGGGCGTTCCGGAGCCCCTTAACACGACGTCCAAGAAATAGAAATTTACACAGATCTAGCATTTGAAAAACATGGGTCCAAAAATGTGAGAAACGCATGCGTCATAGAATTAATTTAAGAGCTGTAACACTAAGAAACTCTCACTTATTTGACAACGCCATGTTTTACGCAAATAAAATCGAAGCGTGCATTGGTCATTATCTGTATCTGAATAATCATAACGACCGTGTACACAAGTCTGCAGAATATGTTGATATATGCCAGAGAAATGATGTTTCCCTCAGACGTTTCCTGCTACTTTTGGGAAGGCAGACTGTAGTTTCCTTTTTTTTTCTTAGTGGAGGGGTTTTCCCTTTCTCTCTGGTGTCACTCAGTTTCCATTAGTTTGCTAGAGTTACGTGAGGCCTCATGAACTGCGGCCAGCGCATGAATGTGCGCCTTTACCTGTCTTGAGTATTACCAGCCAAGATTAACAACACCAGGTCCGACAAAATATGAAGAACCCGTGAAGACACCGCACGAGTCTAGGGAGAAGAAGAAGAACAACAACAACAATAACGATAAGAGGTGTTACCGTTCTGGCCGCAAGCCCCATCCACGTTGACAGTCCCAGATGCAACTAATGCAATGTGTACTGATTACAAACATAACATCTGCAAACAGTTTTCTGTCTCCCAACTTGCAGTAACAACAAAGTGTGCGTCGAAAGGACGCGAATGATTTCAGTAGTATCCAAACGTACAAGTGTTGATGGGAAGATAATAGTTTGGTCTCAGTAATTACTATCGCCTTCATATTGTTTTCATTAACAGATTATGTTTAGATATCAAGACGCATACATACAGCATTCCGTAATTCATCCCTCTAAATATGATGATAACACTGACAGTATAGGTAACAATTTTCCGGTAATCGTTTGCTTGTGATATGAAGAGCTTCCTACGAGGGCAGTAGCATCAGCGTATGGCCACATCGGCCAAATTAGAGCTGCCTTACTGATCGTGTAACTACGCAGAACTGTTATCTTCAACTATTGCTAGCAGTTGAGAAGCTACGCTGTGGATGCTGCAAGACTACAGTATACTCCCAGGCCAAGTGGATCAAACGATTTTAAGAGTAACATATAGTTGAAGCTTATCACTGATTCGCTTAATTTTTTCGCATTGCTAGCATTTTTCAAGTTGTTTGAGAATTTTTTATTTAATTATCATTTTGATCCGTATATGACGTGGTGTATTGTAGTCTTCTAATATGATTGCATCTTATCTCATCAATAACCCGAATGTCACCACTATTAAGATCTTCTTTCTGGACAAAAATGTATTTAACTTTTGGTTTTCTGTCCTCCTCAGCTTCATGTTATACTATGCTGACAATTGTTACTGTCGTTCCGTCTAATTAAAACTGAACAAAACGAATCTTTCGTGTACGACAGATACACTTTACTCAGTTGTAATATGCGGATCGAAAGTAACAATTTTCATAATGTATCTTTTTATTTCAGCAAACATTATTTCACCTGATCACACTATGAGTTGGTTTCCATACATTTAGCGACTGTTTCTGTACATGGAAACTCTTACTGAAGAGGCCTGATGCATAAGCTCCACGGGAGTGCTTGAACGACAATGTTAAACAGCCTACAGTTCTCATGCTGCGTGATTACTGCACCAACCTTTCCAACCACTAACTAAATACAGACCCGCTAAAGGTTCCTGATGTTTCCAAGCGAAAAGTAATTTGAGTAAAAGCGCAATCTTCAGTTGCAAAATAACGGGTATCTGTTAACAGATCCACAGGACTGATAGAGAAGTACAGTTTCAACTAGACTGGTATGGTAGTTTAATAGTTGTAAGGCAAGAATAAATTTAAAATAAAAAGCAATTGATAAGCGTTTTCTGCTGAGATTCTTAACTTTTTCCTTGGTGACAAGGCTTCTAGGACACAGAACGTTATGTTAGGCGAAGTTTCTGGCCGAAAACTGCGTCTCCTGCTTCGTATGATCTCATCAGAGACTATGGAAATAGTTGTTTAAATTTTCCGATCTTTAGTGCTTGGGAAATAAAACGATTAGATTCAGCATCATATTGCTAGAAAGGTAGAGAACAGCCAACCTATTTGTCGAACACGCAGTTTTTGTTGCATCTTTTGAAGATTTTTAATGTTATAGGATCTCTGTGCAACAACGTTTACAGAGAAACAGAGGATAAAACCCAAATGTTTCAGCAGGAATCTTTTGGGATTTCTTTGAAATTAAAAATGGAGGATGACTGATGCTATGCGATGACTGCTTCAGTCGGTACGTACAAATTGTGTACACGTCGTTCCCAACGCGTCTAAAGCGAAAACTGGCGCCGTGGTAGGCCTAAAATGTGGCGCTCGAGAGGGCAGCAAACGTAATCGGAACGGCGCAGCACACTCTAAAGAAGCTATGCTGGTCGTCACCACCTCAACATGGCGTATGTGCCGAATCAATCAACTACGGAAATATCAGTCATCCATTTCTGTGAAAATTGTTGGTAGTTTTGAAGGTTAGGAAACATATGTGTGTACTTACTGTTATAATGTACATTTGAGAATTCAAAGGGCAACTACAATTGTGATTTTGATCGATTTCATCGAGTTTTGTTGTCCTCAAACTATAGCCATACCACCTATGAAAGCATAACGGAAGTGTCAAGCGTTGATCTCAACTAACATGCTGACAGTCTTTATCTTTCCGAGCGTTGCGTATTATATTATTCACCAACGATGCTGCTGGTATGAGATGTTCAATACTGTCATAATTCATATTGAAGTTTCTGTCTGGTGCCATCAATAAATTTAACAACAGTAAATCCAATGTAATCGCTGACACTCTGCTACAAGCATTATGTGTAATTTGAGTTCTATATGTAGGGTCTTGAGGCCATTTCATCTCATAGATAACTATTGGGGGGGAGGGCCTATTTCTGAAAGATATAGAATTAAGAAACGAGGTCCTCCTTTTATTTTTGTAGACGACCACTAGGTGTACGGATGTGACGTCATTATTCTTTAAAAATTATCATTTGTTATTGTGAGAATAATGACAGTTCTGAAATAGGAGAAGATAAGGAGGAACGACGTACTTCCTACAGGGCATAGATAAATGGTTCTCTTCACTGGCATAGTTCGACATTATTCGTAGTCTTCTGTTATACTTCAGATGTCTAATACTAAATAACTGCATTTCAGTAGGCTTCCGCAGCCGAAGCCATAAAATTCTTTTTAACTGCTAACGGAAACATGTAAAGCCAACATACCGTTTAGTCACTTACAGCGGACCAGCCTGCACATGAAATGCCCTGTTGATGACCAGCTGAAATAGATCCGGAACGAAGTGACGCGGCCACCAAGTAAGGAGAATTTTCTAAAAACCAAATAACTGTGTTTCCAAATAAATGCAGGGTTTAACGTAATATGTACGTAGAGACTTCAGAAATTAAGTTGGACATGTAGTTCCACGCTAAGACCACAGCGCAACAAGAGTGACGCATTGACAGAACAGAGTAAATGTACCCAGTTTCCTCTGGACGCAGTTCTTCTGCGGTACTGATAACAGCTGTACCACAGTGTTCGACTGAAGTGGCGCGGCAAGTGGAAACCTATTCCAAGTACCATTCTTGTAGGTTAAACCTCTAAATTCTGCACAGATTTATCGTGAAATTCTGACAGTACATGAACCACGTACAGTGTCGGATCCATTGGTAGCGAAATGGTACCAATAATATGACCAAGGCCGAACAGACGTGGGTGGTACTCATCGGGAAATATATGTCTTGCTCCATGCGATTCCCATATTTTTGGAAAGCTGGAAGAACATATGAGGGCAGGAGGGGGGGGGGGTGGAGAGGGGAGAGATTTTCCAACGGTGAGGACGTTCTCAGGTAGTCCGTTACAAAGAGCGGATTTCTATCGTCGAGGAACTGAACGATTTGTAGAGCGTCCCTACCGTCGTTTACAGAGACTTGGTGATTTTGTTGAAAAGTTGTGTCATCTGTCTGTGTCACTTTGACGTGTAGCACAGCATTCAGTAACAGTTACTTGGCCTGCCATAATAATGTGTCACTTCTGGAAGTCTGCTGGTATTACGCAAAACACTGTATCAAAATATCTGTTAGTCCAGCAAGCAGTTCCAGATCCTCAATTTTTGTTTTCTTCTAGCAAACTTCTGCTCCGATT
Source organism: Schistocerca serialis cubense (assembly GCF_023864345.2). Classification (NCBI taxonomy): domain Eukaryota; kingdom Metazoa; phylum Arthropoda; class Insecta; order Orthoptera; family Acrididae; genus Schistocerca; species Schistocerca serialis. The sequence continues at coordinate 505,569,153 of NC_064642.1, read as the reverse complement.
CAACTGATGCTTTCAATACTGGCGGCTTTATATCTCGTCCCTCATCCCAACGCCACCGGCTACGTTCTTCAGATCTAGCGTCGCGTGTTGCTCATCGCTATTTTCCCAGGAACATATTATTTTAAAAAGACGTTGCAATTACGTACCACGCCATACCTTATAAATCGAAGTACGGGGGTATCGAACGAAATTTGTCACTGGATTTCTTCGCAGGAAGAAAGCAGAATCTTATCTTGGGCGGAAGTCATCAAAGGATGTAGGAGTAATTTCAGATGTACCCCAGGAAAGTTAGGATCCTTCCTATTCATGTTGTATATCAATGACTTGGCAGATCGTGTTAATAGAGTTTTCTCAGATGATGATGTTGTTTGTTACGAAGTGGTATCTGTGAAATGCTGCACAAATATCCAGTAAGTTCTTGATAAGATTTCAAATTGGTATAAATACTGGCCACTTGGTTTAAATATTCAGAAACGTAAAATTGTGCTCTTTGCACTTATGACTGCCGTGTAACATTGGGCACAATTGGAATCAGTCAACTCGTACAAATGCTTGGGATGGCAGTTTGTGGGGATATGAAATGAAATGGTTCAAATGGCTCTGAGCACTATGGGACTCAACTGCTGAAGTCATTAGTCCCCTAGAACTTAGAACTAGTTAAACCTAACTAACCTAAGGACATCACAAACATCCATGCTCGAGGCAGGATTCGAACCTGCGACCGTAGCGGTCCTGCGGTTCCAGACTGCAGCGCCTTTAACCGCACGGCCACTTCGGCCGGCTATGAAATGAAATGATCACATTGTTCAACTATAGGTAAAGCAAGCGGGAGACTTCATTTCATTGGCAGGATCCTAGTAAAATGTAGTCCGTCTGCAAATGAAAATGCTTACAAGAGACATATACGACTTATTTGAAAATCTTGCCCAAATGTTTGGGAACCATATAGGTGCGGATTAACAGGAAATATTGAACTGTACAAAGAAGGCAGCACGAAAGGTCACGGATTTGTGTAACTCACAGGAGAGGGGTCACAGAAATGTTGAAAAACCTGAAATGACAATTACTTGAAGACAGACGCCAACTGTTCCTCTTAAACCAGTTTACTAAGTTTCAAGAACTAGCATAACGTGACGAATATGCTACAGCGTACGTAAGTACCTCTCCCGTAGAAACCAAGAAAGTAAGCTTATACTAATTACAGCACTTACTAAGCCATTTAATCAGTCATTCTAGCCGCGCTCAGTACACCAATGGGACGGGAAAAAAACCTAATATACATGGTACAATTTGAAGAGGCCTTTTCTATGCACTTCACAGTAGTTTGAAGAATACGAATTTGGACGCAGATGCGGATTTCGAGATTTACACACAAAGACGATGAACTACTGGTAAAAACACTGGACCCTTATTAGGTAGGAGCAGGGTCCTACCTCTCGCCGGAGCATACAGAGTGCAGCTTCCCGTACAAGTTTCTATACCTACACCCTTCTCTAACACCGAGAGAATCGCATCTAATGCATTTTACTTACTTACGTTTGTCTCGTAACATGAACAAAAGCGCTTAATAGAATGCGCTATGGTCGAACTTCAGTCACGCAGGCGGTGCAACGCAAAAATCTCAGCCACAGTAAATAGTCTTGGTACGGTAATTTCACTCGTGGACAGAGAATTACTGCAAGCACAATGATACTTCAATCATCAGATAACAGATTAACCATCTTCATATTATTAATAAGTAACAGTTTCATGTCCTTTGATAACAGTTGTGATTCGTTGTGGCATGATCTGATCAAGGCTCTGAATAAGCGATACATCGACGTCCAAGTGCTCCCGTCACATAAACTGCCAATGGTCGGCCTAAGAGTATTGATAATGCGGCTAATATTTAGCGCATCATTTTTGAGAAAATTTTTATGGGGTGTCCATAAGTCCTACTATCACATTAAAAAAATAGTAGCTTGGAAACTATTAGAGACAGAACATCGTGCATGGTTGTAAACCGTGTTACAGCTGCGAAAGTATTTTTCTCTTATGTCGTAATTTCATTGTGTGCCGCACTCCTGACTCGTAGAACAACAAGGCGGTATTCGAGTTCTGCCGATGTGCGTGTCTGCATTGCACCTTCAGCAATTCCGATTGCGTCGCTGATTCGTGGACGTTGCGTAGCAATGTTGTTGACTGGTGTTGTGTACACGCGATCCTTGACGTAACCCCACAAAAAGAAGTCTAATGGCGTGACAATGGGAGAGCGCGGGGCCCATGTGATGGGAGCATCACACTCCATCAACTCCTCTGCAAATGTGTCATTCAGTGCATTCCGCACGTTCAAACTCCGACGTGGGGGTTCTCCATCATGCTGGAAGATGATGGACAGCTGGAACTCTTCGATCTGCATTAGCAGGAACTGTTCGAGCAAGTGCAGGTAAACATTTACTGTTATGATTTTCTCTGCGTAGAAAACTAGGCCTCACGAAACATTAAGTTCAGGCTATTATGGATGTGTTCACATAAGTCGTATGGGTGTTCGGAGCCCCAAATTATAATGTTATGGCGATTCACACGTCCGTAAATGTGCAACATTGCTACATCTGAGAATAGGCGCTTTCTCAGGCAGTCATTGTCAGCATTGTCGTGGTCATCATGGAACAGGCCAATCCATGCCACAGAGGACGAGTTTTTGGCTGCAGTGCTCAGATAATATGAACTTTGTACGCAAAAAGGATAACCGCTTGTGTGGCGCTATATGGACAGCTGATCTTGCTTCCTGCAATTCGCATCATGATGGATACCTTGCGGCCGTGTTGGGATGCAGCTGGCGCTCTGGAACACGTCGTCAACACTGCCTAGCCTCCTCATCAGGCTTGTATATGCCGATGACACTCTTCCACACTGGCAACGTAATTCTACAGTACCGTTCTCAAAGGTTTGAATTCTGCGTACCACATGACACATTGCACCTTCTCCTGGTCTGTCACCGTTTTGATGCACTTAGAGTAAAATCCACTCCGAATAAGAAAGGAAAAACTTTGAGAGGCGCTGAACGTTTTGCAACGAACCACTTTTCTCTATCTCTAATAATATCCAAGTCACAATTTTTTGAAACCATAGTGGTACTTTATGGACGTCCTGTGTATCTGCGAATTGGAATACTAGTTTACTTTCGAAAGTTGTTCTTGCAAAAGAGTTATTTTTATGTGACGGAAGGAAGAATTGTCAATTTGAGAGACAGACCTGGTAAATTTACGACTCTCGTTAAGTTGACGACAAAGTTTACTGGGTTGGCACATAGAAGCACGCGTTTTGGTTGTAAATACTGCCACTTTAACCAGAGGAGCCACCGCCCAATTAAAAAATTACTGGAATGTCACAGAGCTGCTTCCTGCTTGTACTACCTTGTGCTCAGGCTTCCTGGGCGTCTTAACGATGAATAGGACGACGCCCGTCTGTGACAGAAATAAGAGCCACCTGGCCACAACACTTCCAGTCCTACCAGTGGATAAGGCACTGCGAGAGAGCACGTTTATGGGCAGGGACGGGCCTTAAGTCTGTTATCTGCAATTCTACTCCGGAACAATAGTTTGAAAATAGTTCAGATCGAATGAGCACTGTAGTGCAGCAGCATTTCTGTCTCATAGGAAAATGTTTTTGCCATGAGGCAGGGCTTATCGTGGAATACCCGCCCGACGTAATCATCTATTGCTCACAGTTCTGACTATAATCCCTTGTTGAGTGGAAGGACAGCAGCGACTGATACACTAATTGTGGTGTCACCGCCAGACACCACACTTGCTAGGTGGTAGTTTTAAATCGGCCGCGGTCCATTAGTACATGTCGGATCCGCGTGTCGCCACTGTGTGATCGCAGACCGAGCGCCACCACAAGGCAGGTCTCGAGATACGGACTAGCACTCGCCCCAGTTGTACGGACGACGTAGCTAGCGACTACACTGACGAAGCCTCGCTCCTTTGCCGAGCAGATAGTTAGAATAGCCTTCAGCTAAGTCAATGGCTACGACCTAGCAAGGCGCCATTAGTAACATTGCATGTATCTATGGAGTCTCACTTATATCGTCAATAGCGATGTATACAACAAGGATGGATTAAAGTTAAGTATTCCAGAAGCTACGTACTTTTCTTTATAGCATTCATTACGTATCCTGTTTCAGACCTCACGCCCATCTGCGTGAGCGTAGCGCGTGCCTTTCGGCTTCCTCTCATTCTGTCTAGGCTGTCTTGTCTAGACACAACACTAATAGTGCAATAGGCGAGCACGCACTTGCAAAATCCGCCGCTTCATGAAATCACGCCCTTAGTATACCCGGACGCATTCATTTCCTTTTGTTATCCATCGCATCCGTTGTTACTCGTGATGAAGGGGACAGAGACTGCGTGGTACCTCCTCTGTGGATGCTGTGAACTGTAGATAACATTCCCTAGGCCACTGCCATTCCATCAGCGGGCACCTGAATTTACCATTGACTTCCTTATTACAGAGCATCAATGTTTCGAAACAATGAACGCATTCACGGCCGATTATTCCCTACGTAACAATTTCCATATGGAGGGGCCGTGGTCGGTGCACAAACGCGAGCGTCAGAACGATTTTTAAGCCCTAGCATAAGAAAAAAAAGAGATTAGTAAAAGATACGCGCTATTTATTAACTGGTGCATATAAAATTCTGTGCAGATAGGGCGAAGTATATATTGGGTACCAATAAAAAAGTTTTAAAAGCCGTTTAGTCGAAAAGAGGTACTGATGCTTTGGACAAAATAAGTCGGCTGTAGCGAACAATGCTTTACAGCGAGGACACTATGAAATAAAATTTCGAAGGTCTAACGTTCTCTCGAAGACAGAGCGCTTGTGTAGAGAGGCAACATAGCTTTTTAAGCTGCATAACAGTTGCAACGGAATGGAAGAAACAGTTAACAAAGAGAAATATAGATGTTATATGCACACGGTGCTCTGCAGCTCACACGAATTTCAGGAACTTTATGATGACGAAAATATCTATATCGGTTGAAAAGTAGGATTTATTGAAAATTAAAATTTATCATACCGGGTCGATATAAGGCCTGATGCCGATTTTCAGGGGCGCTCTACTAAAGTGTAGTAAGACTGCACAAAGGTGTAGTGCGCCGCTTGTTTAGTGTTATTATACGGCATTACAGAACATACACAATGAATTCATAGGCCAGCCGTTGTGGCCGAGCGGTTCTGGGCGCTTCTGTCCGGAAACGCGCTGCTGCTGCTGTTGCAGGTTTGAATCCTGATGTCCTTAGGTTAGTTAGGTTTAAGTAGTTCTAAGTCTACGGGACTGATGACCTCAGATGTTATGTCCCATAGTGCTTAGAGCCATTTGAATTTGAATTTATAGGTTAATATTTATATTTGATAATCAGATCGCAGCTCTCGGTGCCTTTCAGACATACTTTAATACTTTGACTGCCGGCCACGTAAACCCAATCGTTTCTTAGAATGCCGGCCATTACATGACTGTTTTATAAACTACATGTCCCTCGCAACACAATGATAACGAGCGAGTCCTTCAATATACCTGATTTCGTATCTAAAAATGGAAGAAATCGTACCCCGTCAAATTATTCGATCGACGGTCTACCGAAATTTTCGCGCCTCATCATCAACTGGCGGGACTGACAAACTATTACAGGGCTTCCCTTGCCTCCTACATATGCCCTCTCCCTTCTCTCATTTTCTTCAACACGAAGATGTCTCTACAACCACACGAGTCCATTACAATCACTGCAATTAAATTTTTTGAAATTTATAGTAAGTTCCTATGGGACCAAACTGCTGAGGTCATCGGTCCCTTGGCTTACACACTACTTAATTTAACTTAAACTTACTTACGTTAAGGACAACACACACACCCATACCCGAGAGAGGACTTGAACCTCCGACGGTGGGAGCCGCGCGAACCGTGACAAGGCGCCTAAGACCACGCGGCTACCCCGCGGGGCACACAACAATTAACAGCACATTTACGTTCTGTTACGGAGTACTGGGCTGACAGGATTAAAAAGGTGGAGCGACTGATTGAACTTGAGTCATAAATTTTACATAAAACATTTATTGAAAAATTTATTAAATTTAACATTAATTCACTTCAACAGGACAAAGCCAACTAACGTGGATTCACAGCTTAAAGAAAGGTGAATTTAAGAACAAGACAAAATTACTTCAAAGACTCCAGCCTTCTCGCATATGAATCACTTAACAAAACAGTTTAGCAAATAACCACTCATCATGTCAGCTTTAGTCAAAATATCTTTTAATTACTTACATAGGTTTGACAGTAGCAGTGAATACAGAAAACAGTATTAGAAAAAGAAAGCCTGGAACGCAGTCCAACAGTCAAAAATTCTCATTTGAAGAAAGGATTAATGCTTTAGTTGTTAACGAACTGACAAGTAGTACCTACCTGTTCCGTATGAACCACAATGTCCTTGGGGAAAATATACTTCAGTTGAGAAAGGCCGGCAGTGCGGCTTAACTGTAAGAGAATAAATTGAAACCCAGGCAGTACGCACACACAGCTATAGCTACCAAAGGAAACTCTTGTTCATATGGTTCTCTTCGGCATATTATTACGCAAACATAGTTACTGAATCAGCTTAGAGACTGTTACAGCAATCGTAAGGAAAACTATCTTTCAACACGTCGAAATAACATTAGGAAATGCTGTTATAATAGCTACAGTACATTCATGATAATATAAGGCATAAACAATGTTAGCTTCCCTTGTTCACTGCATGCTGCGCATGCGTCACTCTGCTTCACACATGTGGCAGGCATTCAGCTCATCGATTCTATCACATAATAAATGCAAAGTGGAGCGAACTTGCAACAGATTATAATACGTTCTTAGCTTCGAGGCTGTTCAACACTTCTTTCTTTCACTATAACTGTTGACCAGAGTAAAAATCAGTACAATCCCAAGAACTAACAGTTAATCACGTGAGTGCAACTGAAATTCAGAAAAAGAACAAGCAGAAATGTCAGCGCCCCGAGAAACGCTCTGGTTACTTTAATACGGGAACACAATCTGTTGGTGGAATCAATACAGCTCACTACCATCTAAGAGGAACTCAGCAAATACCACAGTGCTTTTTAAAACGAAGAGCAAGCGCAGCCTAGGCTCGCTACACCCACTACATATGCAGAAGCTTCCACCGTACTGGCCCAGCAGGATACCGACGTCCGATGTACAACAGTCTTTCAGAGTTTAAAATTAAGGCCGTACGCCTGACCAGTTATGGACGTCTGTTTACGAGGAAGGCCGCCATGACCGTCCTGTTCCTCCTCTTGCTCTGTACGTCACCGACAACTTCCTCCTTGCTGGCAGATAGAAAGCCTTTCTGGAAATGATCTCGCAAAACACAGACGAGGAAGTGTTGCGGTCAGACGTTGGAACAGTGCCGAACATGACACAGTACCAGCTCTCATACTTCGCAAAGGAAAGGTGCCTATGTGCGCGAAGGACAGGAGAAACCTTGCGAGGTGCCGGGGCTGGCAGTGTATTTAACACTAAATGCTTCTAGAATCTTCATATGGAAATGATGCTCTAAGCCCCCCCTTTTCTAACTCTGACTTTTACTGTTGCACATGGATTAATAAGAAACGCGAAATGACTGTAATCGACCCTGCAAGTGGAGTAGAAAAGAATTTGGCACCTGCAATAATTTAATTTGATAGAAATTAATTTGATAAATAAGTTTCATTAACGTGGTGAGAAATGAAAGGGTTGCTCTACCGATCTACAGAATGAATGTTCTGTCCAAAATAACAATTTGATTTGTTATGACTAAACTCAAAATAATAAACACAACACATGAAACATTTACAATACGTCAAATGGATACTCAAATAAATGCTGTGAAGGTGAAGTTGTCCGTAAACTAGCTTGTGACGTTTATGACCAAGTGGTATGTGGAGCCAATTCCTTGCAACTCAAATCTTAAGAGTAACACCCAGCCAACCCAACATTAATTGCTGTTACAGTAGTGAGAACTCAGATAATGAACACCCAAGACAGAACCACGTAAGAAAAAACGGGAACAGGCGCGGTCTGCTGAGCTCTGATTATCACAGAGCAAAATTCCCTAATCTGCCGGTGCTGCGGACATACATTACCAAGCTGTCTTCTTAACTGCAAGGACACGATCTGGCATACCGGAAGCGATGGCTGGTTGCTTCGACGTCTAGTCGTGGTGATGATAATGTCACGAGTATAGCCCGAACCAAATTATACCGGTCTGGTTGTTCCAGACTAAAGACTTCCTATCGCCGGCCGCGGTGGTCTAGCGGTTCTGGCGCTGCAGTCCGGAACCGCGGGACTTCTACGGTCGCAGGTTCGAATCCTGCCTTGGGCATGGGTGTGTGTGATGCCCTTAGGTTAGTTAGGTTTAAGTAGTTCTAAGTTCTAGGGGACTTATGACCTAAGATGTTGAGTCCCATAGTGCTCAGAGCCATTTGAACCAAAGACTTCCTATCAATACAAATGCGCCTCTGAGGGAGACGAAGAAGGCTCACCACACAATTACTGACCGTACAGTGACTGATTTTAACAAGCGAAGTCGCGCAGTAATTCCGATACAGTCAACTGTAGCCAAAACTGCTCAAGACGGACAACATAGGTCGCTTGTACACAGAATGCTCAATTGCCAACTGTACTCGGAAAGTTACGTTGAAGTTGAAACTTCAGCAACTTCGTCAAACAGTTACAATTAAATGAAACTATATTAGACAGCCAACAGAAGGCAGGCTGTCCAGAGCAGCGAGAGCTCAGTCTTGTAACCTACTCCAACCGAAAGGCGAGAGCCCACCCTCTCAAGAGCACCCGTACACGCCAAACACAGAACATTCCCACCCCCACGACAGTGGCTGTGGTTAAACGTTCCGATCAGCAGCTCGAAAACCGGCGGAAAATTCCACTCTATTGCCGACGCACTACTATTCCACCAATAGAGATACTTGGCACCAAATTCTGCGCCGATTTTGCTACGTCACGGAGCTATCTCCTGAGCAAGCCAATCACAGTTACGATTTTGCAGAAAACGCGGGAATTTGCCCGCTAAGACTGCCTGGGAACACAAGTCATTCCCACATCTCGCTGGTAACCCGCCAGAAAGTGTTTTCACTAAGTTTCTGCGAAGTAACGGGATCTCTAGCCCCGCCGCTCCGTCAGGCCCCTGTGGGCGTGTCGCCCCTGCTCTTATGACAATGTCGGCATCTGAAAAAATGTCGTGTGGCTAGGGCCTCCTGTCGGGTAGACCGTTCGCCGGGTGCAAGTCTTTCGATTTGACGCCACTTCGGCGACTTGCGCGTCGAGTCGGCGTCTGGAAAGCATCCACTCGACTCCCTCACATCCGTCGGCTTAACCCTTTCAAGATCAGCAGAACCCGCCTGTCACCAGACCACCCGGGTGACGAGAGACGCTGCGTGGGAAGACCGCGTGTGAAGGAATAGCAACTTTTCACCGCATGCAATTAGAGAGGAAAATCGAATTACTCAGAGTAAGATAGAAATATGAGAGGGGGCACATGCCACCTCTCAACCTTGCCAATTAGTCTGCTGAACTTGCCCTTCAGTGTCTCCCAACCGTTCATCCCGTACGACTTTACTCTACTTTGCTTTAACAGAAGCTGACAAACTTTTCGTCCGTCCAGCCTCTCGATAGCGGACAGCCGGCATCCTACGTCAACTGCGGCAGTTCTCCAGTTTTGTCCCAGCGTGTGTCGTGTCAGCAGTGAGAAGGCAATAGAGATGCAAGCGCCGCAGAGCAGCGCAGGCCATTACGAAGTTGGCGACTCGTCGTGCGGGGCTACGCAACCAAAGGCGGGAGGGCCGGGCCTAATCCCGGGGTCAGTTGACAGCGAAAGGCAAAGGCGGTGATTTACGCGGCGCGCTAGCAGCGGCGGCAGGGCGCCGCGAGCGCGACGGACGGCCCGACCAGTGCAGCTGGCGCCAGCCCGCGCCGAGCCACTGGCGGGATTAGCGGGGATTAGTACCCTCGCCACCCCTCCTACCCACCCCGCCCTACCCGGCAGTACCGCGCGATCCTCGTTTCGGCTGCGGCCTCCGCACCGCCGGACGCCAGCTGACTCGTTTCAGTTGTGTTCCCACGCGCCCGGCGCACAACTTATCGAACTGATTTCGGCCCCGCGGTAGACGTGGCGTAAATTTTCGTGACCACAGCTACTACTCTTCCGTACCGTAGCCGCTACGGTGCTTAGTCCAGTCACTCGGAGACGGGCAGGAGTGAATATAGAGAGCAAATTCCACGTGCATCGCAGGTATCAGTTACACGGGCTGGGATCCACTGCATAAGGAAGTGGCACGTAGTAACTGGTCCCTGGAAACATACTGCTTGCAGCGTATCTTATGGCTGCTAGAAAGTGCCTACTGAGAATACACTGTTGCCGAACCAATCTTCATATACCTTTATTTGTTGCTAGCTACACGCCCATGCCGCGCAACGGAAGACAGAAGGGCCTTTGCATACTCGCTTTTTAGGGTTCCGTGCTTCAGTCGGTGAAAAAGGCGATCTTTTAGGATCACTTTGTCAATAAATTCGTTTCTCCTAGCCAAGAAGTCAAATATAAATAAAAGAAACAAAGGAAATTTCATTAAGATTTTAATATGCAGGGCGCAATCAGTCAATCCGTATATCCTAGCCAAGTAAATTCAGTGGTTAAAAAAAAAAAAAAATCAGTGCTATCCAGTAGTTCTTTGGTATACTACGCCGCCACAGGTAAACATTCCAGCTATCCTAAAACTTTACTTTGCGATATTTTTTTCCGTGATACGATTTTGATGAAATAAAGCCTACACCTTGTCTCAAAGCTAAGCTCAAATTACCTGTGGAAATTCCATCAAAAATTTGTCGTGTAAATTCGGAGAATAGCGCGTTGAAACAGATAGACACGAACATTTTACAGTTTTATTATTAGAAAACAATTACTGTCAAGGAAAGGGATTTATGGTTCTGGGAGAAGAAATAAAAACTTCGAGGTTTTCCGATGACATTGTCATTATGTCTGAGACAGCAAAGGGATTAATTGGAAGAATAGTTGAATAGAGTGGACGGTATCTTGCAAAGAGATTATAAGATTAACATCAACAGAAATGAAACAAGAGTAACGGAATGTAGCCGATTTTAATCATTCGATGTTGAGGAAATTAGATATGGAATTGAGACTATGAGAATAGTAGATGAGTTTTGCAACTTGAGTAGCAAAATAACTGATGCTGCGGGAAGAAGAAAGAATATAAAAGGCAGATTGACAGTGACAAGAAATTCACCCTAGAAAAAGGGATCTATTAACATTTAATATAAATTAAGCGTTAGGAAACCTTTTCCGAAGGTATTTGTCTGGAGTGTAGCCTTGTACAGGAGTGAAACATGCAGTTCAGAGAAGAAGAGAATAGAAACTTCTGAAATACTATTTTACAGAAGAATGCTGAAGACTAGATAGATAGATCGAATAACTAATGAGATGGTGCTGAATCGAACTGGGGAGAAAAGAAATTTCAGGACACAATTTGACTAAAAGAAAAGATTAGTTGATAGAACGCATTGTGAGGCACTAAGGAATAGTCATTGTGGTAATGGATGGAAGTGTGTGTGTGTGTGTGTGTGTGTGTGTGTGTGTGTGTGTGTGTGTGTGTGTGTGTGTGAAGGGGAAGAAAAAATTGTTCAAATGGCTCTGAGCTCTATGGGACATAACTTCTTAGGTCATCAGTCCCCTAGGACTTAGAACTACTTAAACCTAACTAATCTAAGGACATCACACACATCCATGCCCGAAGCAGGATCCGAATCTGCAACCGTAGCGGTCGCGCGGTTCCAGACTGTAGCGCCTAGAACCGCTCGGCCACTCCGGCCGGCGAAGGGGAAGAATAAAAATTGTAAACTGTAGAGGGAGAATTAGACAGGAATACAGTAAGACAACAGCAGCAGCAACAACAACAACAGTCAGAAGTCATCCGGATGGTTTGATGTCTCGTTCCAATTGTCTCTATTCTGTGCTGATCGTTTCTAGACTGTTTGTTTAGCTTCTTATCCTTACTTTACGTTTTCCTTCTACCGATATTTCGTTTGACATGTGAATTACTAATAGGCGCCTCAAAACATGACGCCACACGCTGCCCCTTCATCAGTTAATCATTTTCTACACTATTTTAATCCTGACCTGTTCTCTTCGGTACATTTTTATTTCGCCTTTTATCCTTATGTTTTGTTTTTTTCTCTAAGTTCGTAGCTAGAATACGTCCAGTGTCCTTTCCATTGGCCAATGTTCCTCTTCCACATGCGTTTAAATAGGCAGAAAGACAAATTATTGAGTACACCGCTGGCGAACAATCAAACAGTGAATCGCAACTGTAAAATATTTGGCGCCATGGTTATGTGCGCTGGAACGTCAATTAAAAAAAAGTAGTTGTGGAAAGGGCAGATACCAGCCTAAAAGCATTGTAAAATTCTCAAACGCAATTTTCGACGGAAGAGATGGTTTACAGAGGGAGCCATTCAAAGAAGATCTGTGTGTTTCATCACAGATTTATTTAACCAGCGTCGCAGAGATTCCAGTGGCAGACACTACAAGAAAAGCATTATGCATTGTGAAGTAATTTTGGTCTTTAGACTGTGATATCGTTTGGCTTTCGACGTTTAACGAGTATTTGTTGTTCTTACCGGGTGGCCAAAATAAAACTGACTTGCAACTATTTATAAGTCTGACATTAAATAAGTTAACATGGTTAATGAACAAGACGACTACTCCTTACAGAAGATGCTAGAAGTTACCACCGTTCACTTCGACGTAGTGCTACGCGCATTTTTCTCAAAATGAGACACAATTTAAGAGTTGGGAAGCCTTTTCCAAAGTTATTTGTTAGGAGTATAGCCATTATTAGATGTGAAACGTGGACAATAAACAGTTCAGACAAGAACAATATACAGGCTGATTCCGTGATGTTACAAACTTTCAGGGATGACAGAGAAGAATAAATGTATTAATTTGGGGTAAGGAACCCTAGTCCGGAAACAACCGTGTCGAAGAGTATAAGTGGAAATCCATCCAAGTTCCGCCTTAGACTCGTGCAGCGCTCAAACTTAGGGCCCCAACTTACGAACCCTGATCATGACGCACAGAATTCCCGCTGAATACTCCTTAACACCATCCCCTGTTGATGAACTAGTAACGTCGCTAATAACTTGATGTCACAGAGACAGGATATATAAATACTAAATCTATGGCACGGTAATAAGGAATTCCGTTTACCTGCACAAGTTTCACAAGCTGTTACATTTACAACAGTTGTCCAGAATGGCGCCCCATGGCGTCAATGCAGGCACGGCATCGTCGCACAAAGCTCTGTCGTACCCACACTAAAATCCGCAGTGTCGTTTGAACAGTGTCACAGGCAGCAAGAGTCCTTGGCAAGAGATCCAGGAGGTCCTCGTCAGTCTCGACAGGCGCCTCGTACAGAAGACTTTCCTCGTGGCCCCAAAAGAATAAATCAAAAGGGGTGACAGCGGGTGAACGTGCTGGTCACGTAATAGGAACTCATCTGCCTATCAACTTTTCAAGGAATATCTGATCCGAATGTTCACGAACCGTCAGTCCAAAGTGAGGTGGGGGCTCCACCGTGTTGGAAACGCATCCGTTGATGAATAACAAATAGGATACGTTCCAGGAACCTGGACGATATGTCTCAGAGTCACTGTGTACACTGGTGCATTTAAGAGGGGAGGAAGAAGTAATTGGTCTAGAACGTAATCAATAACGATGCCTGTCGACCCGTTGACTGATAATCTGTGTTGATGGCTGTTCACAACTGTAGCCTGGGGATTGTCATGGACAAAAACATAACTACTGCGACTGTTCAACATTGCGTCTCTCGTGAAGCAGGCGTCATCCGTGAAAAGTACATACGCGGGAAAGTAAAGATCGACTGTAAGGTGCTGCAAGAACCATGGAGTTAGCAGGAGTCAAAGCATGCACTTTCTGTGGATGGTAGGGGTTTAAATACACTTTCCGTAATACTCACCACACAGTACTCTATGAAACGTTCACTTCGCATGCAGCTGATCGAGCGCTGATTGAAGAGTCAAAAAATGGTTCAAAATGGCTCTGAGCACTATGGGACTCAACTGCTGAGGTCATTAGTCCCCTAGAACTTAGAACTAGTTAAACCTAACTAACCTAAGGACATCACAAACATCAATGCCCGAGGCAGGATTCGAACCTGCGACCGTAGCGGTCTTGCGGTTCCAGACTGCAGCGCCTTTAACCGCACGGCCACTTCGGCCGGCTATTGAAGAGTCATCATCCACCCGATCAAGCACTGCATTTTTAAGTCTGGAGTCCGTGTAGTTCGTTGTCCTCCTCGTTCGTTGTACTGTGCTACCAACTGCTGTATTTCATTTAATCACTGGAACAGTCATGGAAACGTGGCGTGAGCCAGATGTCTTCTACACGAATGCTTGATCCTGTACAATCTTTCCAATTCTCTGTTTCTTTCTTGCTTTCATTTCTTTTCTCATACACAAAAATTATGTGTGCAAGTTCCATGACTGGGTACAACTCCATCTGGTTACGGCTGATCGATGTTTGCACTTTACTTCTGAACATACACTGCAGTCTACTACAGTACAGACATTGTACACCAGGACTGCTCATGTCGGTACACTTTACGCCCTCTGCATTGGATTAGTTGAGTTATTATCCCAGTCTCTACACCTAAGTGGTCGTTGGGATTCGTACTCCACAATTTTAGCAACAACAGTACAGTTACATGTATTCCACTACAAAAGCATAAGAACTATTTTGACCTTTTGATTCGGTCGTTTCAGGACCAAGGTCTCTTCCCTCAAACTGATAAATTTATCTTAATTTATCCTGGAAGTTTGTAACATCATCACGGAATCACTCCGTAGAAATTTTTGAAACGTTGTGCTACAGAATAATGCTGAAGATTAAGTGAATACATCAGTTGAATAATGAGAAATACTGAATCGGGGAGAAAAGAAATTTATACCACAACTTTACAAAAGGAGGAATCAGTTCGTGGAACACAACTAGAGGTATCAAAAATGGTTCAAATGGCTCTGAGCACTATGGGACTTAACATCTGAGGTCATCAGTCCCCTAGAACTTAGAACTACTTAAACCTAACTAACCTAAGGACATCACAAACATTCAAGCCCGAGGCAGGATTCGAACCTGTGACCGTAGCGGTCGCGTGGTTCCAGACTGAAGCGCCTAGAACCGCTCGGCCACATTGGCCGGCCAACTAGAGGTATCAAGGCATAGACAATTTGGT
Organism: Schistocerca serialis cubense; assembly: GCF_023864345.2. Lineage (NCBI taxonomy): Eukaryota > Metazoa > Arthropoda > Insecta > Orthoptera > Acrididae > Schistocerca > Schistocerca serialis. The sequence continues at coordinate 505,553,805 of NC_064642.1, read as the reverse complement.
AATGGAGGGAAGTGTATGGGACAAAAATTTTAGAGAGAGACCATTGCTTGACTATAGTGAGTATATTGAAACAGATGTAAGATGCGGTACTTTGCAGAGATGAAGAGCCTTGCACAGGTTAGACTAGCACGGATAGTTACATCAAACCAGACTTTGGTCTGAAGACAGCAACAGTGAGACGTGTAGCAGCTCTGTCTAAGGAATGGCAACAATAATGCTTTCAGTGTTTTGATTCCTGAACTTTCTTCACAGGTAAAAATCACAGAGGGAGAGGTCAAGAGACCTTTGAGGCCAGGAGATCTTTGATGACTGCCCGTTAATTACGAAACATGTGACAAACTCATGCCAAGGTTGCGTGTGTGAGTAGTGGATGTAGGAGAATACGAATGCGGGCAATAGGGTGTCAGTGTCGTGAGTGTCCATCCGAATGTCAATGTCCAGGTCATCCTTCACCCTCCACCTCCCCCTATCATCCCCTCCACTCCCCATTCACTCTCCTCCTTCCTACCCCTCTTGTTCCATCTCAATCCAAGATGAAGGCTCTAGACCAATTTTCCTAATTTAAAATGTCAGAAATACCCCACTTCATCAATGTATGAGGACTTGTTTGTCTTCGTTACTGCGAAACACATATATTTTTCTGAACAAGTGCTCATAGCTCTTAAGGTAAGCATTTTAGAGTCTATCTTTACGATTGACAATTCCTTCTGGGACACCCTGTGTGAAATATTGTAAAAATATTTGCTTGTCCCATGTTACTGTGCTTCTTTTGTCACGAGCTATGAAATGCTGTTAAAAAGTCATTGCATGTTTATGTATGACAAAATGTAAGAAAAACTGATCAATGCATTAAGATAATACATGTGATATACGTAATCACTACGTGGAGAGAAAAAAGACAAAAGAAATCATTTTAAAACATTTCAATGCTTTTTGGTGACATTTTGCCTACATATGTCTTCTATGATACACATACAGTACAAGAGACAAAAATTTGTGACTATCTTCAAAATGTCTATGGAAACGCAGGTACGAGCACATGCCATCTATTCCTAAGGACCAATACCTGTGACGCGGTAAGCAAAATCCCATGCTATTATTTTATGAACTGTCTCACATTTCTCTGCAAATTTCACTTTCTTATCAACTGAAACAAGTTGTGTAGTCATTGCATCTTTATCAGTTGGAGTATGGTAATGAGGGTAACATACCTTGTATAAACTTATACCAGTACCTTCGCATGAAAGTCAGTTACACTGATTGATCTATAACGATCACACATTTTTAAAAACAAAATCAATTACTTTACTGATTGAGCTATAACGATCACATTCCCATCAAAACAGATGTGTAGGAACATTCACAGAAACAATCGTAAATTAAACACAGTCTCTTAAGATTTAAACATTTTATGTTTGTTTAAGCAATTCACAATAAAAGTACTTTTTCAACAGAACGTATCTCACTTAGTTTCTCGTGCACAAAAGTCGCGAAAAATAGGCTTAGGGATGATTAGTTTTCTTTAATTCATGTCCGTAAACTGAGCCAGTAATGTTATGCGGTTGGCTGACTAGTATAACATATATTCTTGGATCTGTTTCTAGGACTTTAACTAAGCTGAATATTTTAGTCTGGAGTATACTACTTATCAAATATTGCTTTGTACTTATTGTTTCCTTCAAAATCTACTACCTTGACAGCCGCCACCACAGCTGACCATAGCCGTTTCTGCTCCACCCAGCACTGAACACATCCATTTCACCAGTCTGTTGAGAAATGAAAGTAACATAGATAGACCATTATCACAAAGAAAAATAATCCATTGTCTCAAAAAAAAGGTACACTACCACTAGTGAAATCCAACTACAGAATCGCAGGTCACAAACTTGAAGCTAAACTCCATACACTTGCTGAAATCCACAGTAACCCCAGGAGAGAAAATAAATAAATAAATAAATAAATAAAATAAATAAAATAAATAAAATAAAATAAAATAAATAAATCAAAAGAAGTGACTAGTACTGTAATGATGCTCTTGACACTTCTTTTACGAAGGTTAATACTACTCCATTTAACACAACAACCCATGTAACATAGTACATCGGAAGCAGATTCCTTTACATAGATTACATTACCAATGGCTATGACATCATCAACAAAACTGAATAACATATTACATTCAATTATGCGTATCTTACAGTGAATTTAACTTCTTCCGTGTTTCGATTTTGTATATCCAATGATCTACATTAATTTAGGAATTAAAAAAATGTTGAAACGAGTAAAGTAAAACGAAGAACAAAGAGAAATAAGTGTGAAGGAAGGCTTGGCTGTATCAAATGAAGCACATTACTGAAATTCTTCTGAATACTAGTATGTTCTGCTATGTGCAGCTGTCATATTTTCACTTAGTGTTGCATTTGGAAACCAAAACCTTCCAGTCGGTGGTTTCCCCTGTCATTTGCGGTTGTTGTATGCGAATTTGCGATACCTAGTGGAGCTCAGACTGCAAAACCTGTAAGATATCGTCCCGTTTTGCTGCCGCTTCACACGAAATTAAGTACGTAGCAAACATGTTTTGTGAATAGTCATTAGAATGTCAACAGAATTATGTGGTACGTACTTCAAATGCACAGACGTTATTTTATCAGAGCCACACAATTTATGACCGTCTTTACATCAACAGTCATAATCCCGCTGGCACCGAAAGTCTAAATTGTGGGTTAGTTCCTTTTGAGCAGCCCTTCTATCGGCATTCCCGCACTACACTTGGTCGGAATATGTTGAATGTTACAGATAAAGAGGTACGCTTGAAACTGCAACATAGATTTCCTCGGAAGCTGATGAAGTCACATGAAAAGTCGCTATCCAGGTACTCAGGAAAGGTCACTGTACAACATACCTAAGACTCACCAATATCCATGACTAACAGGTCTGTTGGTCCCCTTGTTAGGCGTAAGGTTGTTAGTATCAATGGGAGCTACGCATGTGTGTCACATTGTTGTCCAACATTACGGCAAACCTCGATCTTTTTAAGATTCTCTACGAAGCGCGCGAGCTGAGTGATGGTTGCATTCGGTTTCCGCGCCAAAGAGCATGGTTTTCGACAGCTCTATCCATCAGTAAGGGCGTGACTAATTGACTTGTCATTGCAGCTAATAATAAGCCAACAATAAATGGAAGACAGAGGTACACTGACAGAAGCGTATGGCTAAAAAGGTTCAAATGGCACTGAGCACTATGGGACTTAACATCTCATGTCATCAGTCCCCTAGAACTTAGAACTACTTGAACCAAACTAACCTAAGGACATCACACACATCCAACCCGGGGCAGGATTCGAAACTACGACCGTAGCAGTCGCGCGGTTCCGGACTGAAGCGCCTAGAACCGCTCGGCCACCGCGGCCGGCACAGAAGCGTAAAGTGTTACACCATGAATACCTTCACCGAAACCTACCAAACCGATACACCAATATTTCCACGCCTGCGAGGTTTGCTAATTAAAATTTTACTCTTATGCAGGCTTTTTTCAGTATTTTCTGTACAGAAAAACGCTATTCTTACAGATAAAGAATAGTTAGAACACACGATGGCTGTGGGCTATTCTAGCGTTTTCAGTTGGAGATCATAACACAACATGTCCAAAGGATGTATACAACATCCAGCTTATCGCATTCTTTCGGATGTTGAGAAACGTCGAATTATTGGAATGAGGGAGCATCACACCAACTGATTGCGCAGATAGCTTACTGCAAAACCAGTGGTGGCGAGATGGACTCAGGACAACAGTGTAGCAAGAAGAGCACACATCTGTCCTTTCAGAAGGACTACACCACGAGAAGATCGTAGGAGTGTTCGACTGGCTCTAACGCATAGAATGATGACAATAGATGCAATCTGGGCACAGGTCACAGATAGAATGCCACAACGAACCGCCGGGAACAGATTACTAGAAGTTGGGTTGGGATCTAGAGTCAGCTGGGACACTGAGTGGCATTCTACGATGTTCAGCAATAAGTTTCGCTTCTTTTTGTTGCGGTCAGACAGAAAGTTAACAGTGATTCTTGAGACCAATGTGTCTCCAACTCATGGAATCGTAATATGAGGGGCTAACGGATATGACAACAGGACTGAATTGGAAATTAAACCGAATTTTATGTCGTATGGCATAGTAGGCCGGAAAGTCCCATGGTGTGGGTTCAACTGCCTAGTCCTCCTTCCACGCACCTTGGCCCATTTCCTTGAGAGTTTTGTCGTAGTGCATTCGTGAGGTGTAGATGAATGTATTGGAAGTGCGTAGAGTGTGGTGTTATGTGTGAGTTGTATGATGATAATGAGTAGGAAGAGGGTGAATTATCTTGCCGGCACTTCTCGAATAGCCCTGAGGGGGCCGCCGAGCTTAAGGAGAGGTCCCGGTCGAGAGGCACGAAAAATTGGTGAAGTTTATAATATTTTTCATACAAAAATTGTTTTTATTAAAGTAGTACGTACATTCATGTATGAGAAAACTGTTTTTATATCTTAACAAATTAAAAATGGCAGCTGTATCCCTTGTCAAAGTATGCGCTTCGTAGCGTGTCCTGGTTTATTCGAAGCTTTGTACAGATTCGTGGCTATTTCTGAAAACCGTAAAAATAGAAAATTCTTAAACTGCAATGAATATGGGGGCCATGACGATGGGGTTTTGAAAAATACCTCGAAACAAAAATGGCAGATGTTTCAAAAACAAGTCAGTTTCTTGGCACTTTTTCTAAGTTCAAATATATAAAAAATTATTTAAAATTAGAATAAAAAACACCCCTTAAATTTAATTATCTTTCATGTAAAAAATTAAATGAATTGGTCAATCTGTCGATCCTCTTGAGCGCTTCGCTCCCTAAAAAATACTGTTTCGAGAAAAATGCATTTAAATTTTGAAGTAACAAAAAAAAGTTGTTTCAAAACGGTTAATCTGCGATCCCAGGATCATAGACGCATCCTTCCCCTCCCTCAAACATGCTCTTTCTGAAGTTTGTGCTGTTTTTGTTTTTTTTTCAGTCCGGGTTCTTTTAACTAACTGAGACATCTTTGTTCTGCGGCGGCCACACATTTCCTGTCAGATAACTCCGCTACGTATTTGCTCTTCGCCATATCACGATTCTTAACACGTTCGTCTTCAGAATAGATGAATAATCTTCCTTGAGTGTACCTGAAACTGTATACGCTGATATTTCAACAGCATTTGCTCCACGATGAAGATGTTTCGTTACCTAGTTTCAAAATGAACACGTCGAGACTCTCGTTGCCATTTGTGTATTGGCACCGTTGCATCTTTTACGCAAATCTTCACTGGACAGATATTCGTATACTGATCGAATTTTTCTTCAACCACTTCAAATAGCCCCTACAGTCACTCATATTACGGTCGGAGAACGGTTCCATTCAACACGCTGTAACTTCTAAAATACTTTCAGAAGAAAAAGAATGCTTTTGTAGGCCTAATCTGTACACTTCAGGGACGCGAATTCCATTTTTCATCAGTACTGACCAGAACCTCTAACGTCGCCATCCGGCTGACGGATCACAGTCAATTGTCAAATGCCCTCATTTCACGAGAGACTGTCGGGAGGTTTGGAACATAATCCGGGATATTGGCGGAAGAGTAGTGATCAGGAATTTTACGCCACCACCTCTTCCACCTCTTGCTGGCCAAATACTGGCAGTGACAATTTTATCCGCCATCAGGATTCAAACCGGGGTATCTCCGAGTTCGAACGCCACCGCGTAAGTATGCTTTAGCGACATCGGTTACAGAAGTGGGTTAACTGGTAATTATTGAAGAGCGACTAAATGCACGCCACAACGTAGCCAGAATGATAACTCCTGTTGTCACACCTTACCTGAGTACAGTACCAAATGGCACATTCTAGCAGGACAGAGCAAGACCCCAAACTGCAGTTAAGGCCGATAGATTGGAGTAAAATAGATACACAAATCTATATAGAGAGAGAGACTGAGAGAGAATATCGTCATCAACGAATATAATACATTTTCTTTTTGGGAATGCAAAAGTTTCACTGCTGATACTGTGCCTTTTCATATGTTACTGAGCATTACCGTGCATTTCAGCCCCTTTAAGCGGAGTGCAGTAATACGTGGCACCATCGATACTGGCGGTTGTCAGTGAGCAGTGGTCTCAGTAGTTGCTGAACTTTTAACAACTGCAGGCTGCACAAAAGACAGCTTATTGACAAACCTTTACGTCTGCGCGAGGAGGGCATGTTTGTGAGAATAGCAAGCGCGGGCCGCGCCAGCTGTCCAGTGCGAAGTGTAGATGGGATCGCTGGCAGCCGCCACGTGTCCACAGGGGTGATACCGTGACAAAGGCACTGGCCGGACCCACGCCTCGCACACGCCAGGCGAACGCGGGTGACAGCTCTGTCAGCTGTGCACAGTCTGCACTGAAAAACTGTGTCCTAGACGTCTATCGAAAAAAAATTTTAGGAGACAAAGCCAAGGATAGAAGCAATGTGTTTGGGTATCTATTCCATTTAGCGATTTAATTTTTACCTACTTAAGAGGGCAGTCGAAATTTTAGTTGTGAGCTCGAACAAAAAATTCAATCTGCGACCATGAAGTTTGATAATGATGTTAGCCCTTCTCTGCAGAGTGATTATTAAGTCCCATTACCTCCTATCACAAGCCCACATATTCATTTGTGGTCGCACTATATTCGTCACGGATCATGGATGGTGACATCTTTTAGGTAGTGTGACTCTTCTATATTATTTATCCTAGATCATCTGTGTTACACCATAGTTTTCATAACAGAGTATGATTCTCCTTCATGTGTGTGTTTGTGTTTGGAGCTTATGGGCGCTCAACGCTGAGGTTATCAGCGCCCGATTCTCCTTCATGCACAACGTGAAATTCTCCTCGGCATTGCTAGCGTGATGGCAACAAACGCACGTGGAACAGCATCCTTAAGTTCTTCAACCGTCTCTTAACGTGAGGCAATATACCTTCTGTTTACTCCACAATGAATTGTCTCAAAATGCGCAAAATGATAGATCTGGACTTCAGGGGGGAGAGGGCACTCCAAAGGTGCAGGGAAATGGAGAGAACCGCGTCCACTCCGTGTATCAGGAAATTCGGAGTTGAGATATTTTCTAATGGCAATAGCATGACTGGCTGGTGCTCCATCCTGCTAGAATAATACGCTACTGAGCAGTTCCAGATCTTGCAGATGTGGAATAAAACAATCACATAATATGATGAGACAGCAATGTAATCCACAGCACAGTCAAAAAAATATGTACGTGTCAAATGGGTTGTAGACACTGCAGTCCAGATCATGACATGTGATGGGTTGTGTTCAAGTTCTTCATAAAAATCTGCGTTTCTTTACTCCAGAAATAAATGATGTCGCTTTTGCACTGCGATATAGTGCACATTCATCCGAGAAAAACATTTTTCCTTTTGAAGGAAGAGTTGCGAAGACATCGAGCATTCACCGACAAGCCAGATGACGTTTTTGCATGTTATTATCACTCAGTTCGTTTGCAAACGAAGGTTTAAATGTCTAACTTCAAATTGTTCTTCATATGTTTTTGCAGTATCGAGAATGGAAGTTCCAAGCCCTGCAACCGCTTAGGAATGGAGTTTGTTGGTGAACGTTCGACATACACCGCAGCCTCCAGTCACGTTTCCCATCGAGTTGGTGGTCGTCTTGAGCGGGGCTTACCTTTTATGCAAGCATCTGCATAAAGTCCGACCAAAGTTTCATGCAGCTGCTCTTCTCATTTCACATCGATCGTTATTTTTAGGCAGCGTTGAAACAGATTTAAGTAAACAGCTTTTTATAATCAGAATAATATGAAATATAATAATTAAATGAGCAATGGAAACCGAAGACTTTCACCTGGGTTGCAACGGTATTTATCAAAACATCATGACGGCAAGTTGTTTGCTGAGTATTTCAGCAGCAACAATGTCAGACTAAGCCACTTAAAAAAATAACGGAATACTATCATTTACGATTTGCAATTTACTTTCAGACTCACGCGCAGGATATATTTAATATACGAGGTGCGATCAAAAAGTGATGAGAATTTTTTAATATCGTGGGCTAACCGATTTTAATTTTTTTAATTTTTTGGTACACAAGTTCCCGATGTATGTTTGCATTTTCAGCTCTTTGCATATTTATCTTATTGCTGATAGTCGAAAAGCTTATACGTGTTTTTGAGTACTCGGCGAAGGGCTACTTTCAATTTTGCTTGAAAAATGGAATGAATTGCAGCGTCGCATTCGAAATGTTGACTGTGGCTTTTGGCGAATCTACTATCAGTAAGACATGAGTTTACGAGTGGTATACACGTTTTAAAGAGGGCCGAGAAGGCGTTGAAGACATCGACTCTCTGCGCGCCCTAACACATCAATTACTGACAACAGTGTGGAAGAAGTAACGAAAATGATCACCTTCAGAGAGATTGCTAATGATGTCGGCGTATCCTCTGGCTCATACCAGCAATTTTTTGGCTGTTTTGAGCACGAAAAATGTAGCATCAAAATTTATTCGAAAACGTCGAATTTTGACCAAAAACGACGTCGGGTAGACATCGTTCTGGAACTACTGCCTGAAGTCACCAACGATCCAGAACTTCTAAAGAAAGTTGTCCTGCCTCGGGCATGGATGTGTGTGATGTCCTTAGGTTAGTTAGGTTTAATTAGTTCTAAGTTGTAGGCGACTGATGACCTCAGAAAATATGTCGCATAGTGCTCAGAGCCATTTGAAACTGCCTGAAGAGCCAAGACCGCAAAAAAAATCGACAGGTTCGATTACATGTGAAGGTTCTTCTCACTGTTTTTTTATGTTACAGTAAGATAGTGAATTATGTATTCTTTCCGTGTGGTCGTACGGTCAAAAAGGGATAATACTTGGAAGTAATGCGCCGTTTGCATGAAGCAGTCCGAAGAAAACGATCAGAATTGTGACAAAATCACTTTTGCAATTTGCATCACAATTACGTCCCATTGACACCGCAATGCTAATTTCTTGGCAAAAAACAAAACTGGTTTGATGCCCCAGCAACCTCATCCTTCGGACATTCCCCCAGCAAATTTTTCTATTCCCGAGGCCGAAGAGAACCATAAAAGGACGTCGTTTTGTCTCTACTGATGAGATAAAAACAGAATCTCTGAACGAGCTGAACACCATAACGAAGAATGAGTACCTGAAGTGCTTCCAAGATTGGAAAAAGCGTTGGCGCAAGTGTATTATATCTGAGGCGAATTACTACAAAGGAGAAAAAGTTGATATTAACGAAAAAATCAAGATTATTTCAGAAAAACAAAAATGCTCGTTATTTTTTGATCACACCTCATACGTGTTACTGCTGGACATCCCTCTACCCCTACCACTTTCTTCGCGCGTGCACGACTATATCAGTGTGTGTGTGTGTGTGTGTGTGTGTGTGTGTGTGTGTGTGTGTGTGTGTGGTGTTCAGTAGCACAACCGTTTGTTACCACAGCAAGCACAATAGCTGTTCCCTGTGCTACTAAATGGCTTCACTTGCGCTCAGTGAACGCTTCCAGGGTCGTAGCAGACTTCCAGGGTCGTAGCAGACGGTTCTTCTGTGTAGCTGACCCTCGCATGCTTCTTGTTCAACGTCGGTCGTCACAGTACGTCACACGTATCCGAAGCAATCCTGATATGCTAAGGAAACTGATCCTAAATTAAAACTTTTTAACATGTAAACTGACGGCAACCATATTGCGAGATGTCAGAGCAGAATGGAAGGAAATACGATGTTTACGAGGCTTCATCAATAGCGTTTTACTAGAGCAAACGTATTTTTTTTAGGAGTTGCTTATATAGTCTTATCGCAATTAATAGTCTGATGTTTCCGGCTGTCTACAGGTTCCCAGTTTTTACCTGTTCGTATGCATTTCAGCAACACTGTGGTAGTATCATTTCACTAAGCACTCGTTTACAAATTGGGAAATGATATCAGATGTCATCTAATCGATTTATAGGATTAACGGCCGACTGTATTACGTCAAAACAACAATTTGCTCCTGGTCTCCTGATGAGGATAATGGAATTTAGTCAAATTAAGTCGGGTAATGCTGAGGGAATTAGATTAGGAAATGAGACACTTAAAGTAGTAAAGGAGTTTTGCTATTTGGGGAGCAAAATAACTGATGATGGTCGAAATAGAGAGGATATAAAATGTGGACTGGCAATGGCAAGGAAAGCGTTTCTGAAGAGAAATTTGTTCACATCGAGTATAGATTTAAGTGTCAGGAAGTCGTTTCTGAAAGTATTTGTATGGAGTGTAGCCTTGTGTGGAAGTGAAACATGGCCGATAAACAGTTTGGACAAGAAGAGAATAGAAGCTTTCGAAATGTGGTGCTACAGAAGAATGCTGAAGATTAGATGGGTAGATCACATAACTAATGATGAGGTATTGAATAGAATTGGGGAGGAGTTTCGCCAGAAACTTGACAAGAAGAAGGGACCGGTTGGTAGGACATGTTCTGAGGCACTAGGGGATCACAACTTTAGCGTTGGAGGGCAGCGTGGAGGGTAAAAATCATAGAGGGAGACCAAGAGATGAATACACTAAGCAAATTCAGAAGGATGTAGGTTGCAGTAAATACTGGAAGATGAAGAAGCTTGCACAGGATAGAGTAGCATGGAGAGCTGCATCAAACCAGTCTCAGGACTGAAGACCACAGCCGACCGGAGTGGCCGAGCGGTTCTAGGCGCTACAGTCTGGAGCCGGGCGACCGCTACGGTCGCAGGTTCGGATCCTGCCTCGGGCATGGATGTGTGTGATGTCCTTAGGTTAGTTAGGTTTTATTAGTTCTAAGTTCTAGGCTACTGATAACCTCAGAAGTTAAGTCGCATAATGCTCAGAGCCATTTGAACCATTTTTTGAAGACCACAACAACAACTCCTGATGAATACTGGTCTCAGCGACAGTGACAGTCAACAAGCCTGTTCGATTCCTGCTGTTGAAAGACTTTTCGAACCAGAATTGGACCGTTAAGAACGAATTAGGGGCGATTCACACCAATCAGAATGTGCTCCAGATCCACAGGTTTATTGCTAAACCTGTCCAATTGTTATGCGATGAGTAAGGTAAGACTGTTGCTATCGATGTCTCCATCCGATGGGGGACGTTCAGCTCCAACGATCTGCTGACGTATTTCGTGGGTGGTAGGCTTGGTTACATCATACAAAAAAAAACTACATTAATATGTGTTGCAGCGTTCATACAGGGAACACTAGGCGGAAAATCATTATGCACTTGGATGACGCTTCCTTAAACATTATGCAGAAAGATGTGCCGTATTCAACAGTTTTTTCGGTGAGCTTCCACAAGAAGTGAAAACGAAACGACTTACAAATTTCAAGTATTAAAATCCAGGTTGCAACGCTTCTTTGTGCCACATTCCTTCTATTCTGTACCCGAGTTCCTCGCAGTAGTTATAACTTTATTCGTGTTCTCTCTCACCATTATTTTGGCGTTTTATTAATTCTTTAATTCTTTAGTTTGTAAATTTTCTAATCAGAATTTTGTAATCAATGTACTGACTTATTCCATGACCGAGTGGCTTTGGGTCGCGTTTCCCACGGTACCTGATAAAAGAGTAAAAAGTAAACTTGCATTCACCGCTGTCACCAACACAACAGAGTTAAACATCTGAATGTGGTCATGCAAACTAACGGTGCTATGTCAAGTAGAACGATTTGCGCCTGGCTACGTGTAACACGAAACGTGAATAAAGACTTACCTTACAGTGGTATTTCTTCATTTCTACCCAAAGTACGAAAGAAATTAATTTAGTTAGGAAGTACACAAAACTCAGTTGGTGTATAAGAGGAACGCGCACAAAATTCCTTGTCCTCGCCCCCTCCCCCCCCCCCCCCATTTACGTTAACATTGTAACTACGAAGATTATCTGTCTACAAGAGCGACTTTCAAACAATATGCACAGCAGAAATTTAGTTCCAAACGGGCTTCTGTAGGCCGAGCTCCACGACTTCACTTCCTCTTTACACCTGTGGGTTCGTCGGCGTCTTCATCTAACTAACACTCTCTCTCTCTCTCTATCTCTCTATCTCTCTCCCTGCTGTGTGTGTGTGTGTGGAAGATGGTGTTGAAGGTGTTGCACGTAATGTCATACCATCAGCTGGAAACGATGAATGACTCTTAGGACATGTTTCGAAGAATGTCGTGCTGCAGAGAGGGCCTGAAATCATAATCAAATCTATATCCTAAGCTGTCGATAGGCGTTTATATACCTCAACGAGGACAGTTGAAAATGTGTGCCCCGACCGGGATCTCTTGCTTACATGGCAGACGCTCTATCTATCTGAGCCACCGAGGGCACAGAGGATAGTGCGACTGCAGGGATTTATCTCTTGCACGCTACCAGTGAGACCCACATTCCCAACTTGCATGTCCACACACTACATTCGTAGAGCCCCCTGCCCATTACACTCATTTCTCGTGGCAGACAATTTACCGAGTCCCGTAAGAGTTTGGGCAATGCGTGTGCATCCAGCACAGAAGAAGAAGATCAATGGCCGGTTAGCCTTAACTATATGAAGATGATATATGAAGATGTCCGAAAGAACAGAGACCATCTTCATATATTTAATTAAATATCTTCTAGAAACAGGTCGGTTCGCTGCTGTGCTTATATTTCCACAGCACCTTATATACAACATTATAAATTATTCAGCTAATTTTGAAAAATTATCCAGAAATGAAATAAAGGATTTATTAACGATTGAAGTCGAGTCGCTTAAGAGTAAAATCCGGTGTTTCGGGGGGTTCCTCGAAAACATCATCTTCAATCTCGAAGAAAACAATCGAGGCTACGAGTAAACTTTCGGAAAATTGTTAATATTTTTAGTTCTCATGTGAGAAAATGGCACCCGGTCCTGGGTAAAGATCAACTGAAGAGTTGCCATGCACGTTGTTTGCTTGCAAGTTAAATATTTATCCAGTAAGAGCGTCTCAGAGAGATTCCTGCTCGGTAACTTCCTCCCGCTCGTCACGGTTCTCTGTGCATGACAGTAACCGGTTATATATGAACGCTCTCCCGACGATGTCCTTGGTGGACGTTCGGACGCCTTGCTCTGCCGAGGCATGATTCAGTGAATTTTATGTCACAACGCAAGTGACTTTGGATCAACAGCTTAAGATATAATAATGTTTCTTAATGTAATCAACTGCCACACTTTTTTAACACTGATCACCGGTTACGTTCTTTACGGAACGCCTTCAGATCTATCAAAATTGCAGAACAGCCAGTCGATTTTATCTCCTGCAATGGAATTGTAGATGTTCTGTTAGGAAATAAATCGCAGATAAGTGTAAAAACAAGTGAGACAAATGACTAGACCGAAAGACATCATTACTTCGGGACCTGCGATCTGACCGTGTGTGCAGTAAGACCCTTCAAAGGGCAACTAACGTGTCGGAACCAGGTCCGAGCGCTGGCCACGCTACGAAGTCGGGTCCCCGGATGGCGGATAGGGGAACGCCTCCCGTAATAGGAGGTAGCTACCGAATATATGTCAATAGGTAGCCCCGGACCAAGGCCTCATGGGCTTCTCTGGGGGCCCTCTGTAGTGGAGGGTTGCTGCTGAATATACTGAACAGGCAGTGCCATGCAGGACCTCCCTGCCGACCTTGTAGTAAGTCCCTTTTTGTCCGCGGGGGCAAACAAGAGTTGGTATAGGGCCGGTCTCCTGTAGTGGGAGTCCGTCACGAATATGTTGAATAAGTGACTGTTATGGGGCCCTCTGTAGTGGAGGGTTGCTACCGAATATGCTGAATAGGTGGTGCCAGACCAGTCCATGGTTAAAAGGGTTGTTTGGCCAGGGCCATCGTTTGAGGAGTCGGGCCACGTTCTTTAGCGTGGGAATCACTAGTAACCGAGAGCTTTTTGGCCACGATGTTACCCTGTCAACTGCATGGCAACTACCCTTAGAACTGTCATGTTTCTACCCGATCCCTAGCTCACATGAGTTAGGCCGTAAAGGGCGAGACTGGCAGATCGACAATGCAGTAGAGAGTCGCGTCGGCGACCTCGGCCGTAACTCGTCACGTGCTGCAAGAGGAGTCTTGCTAACACGAGCAGCGTGGTGGTAAAAGACCATGCAAACAAGCGGTAAACGCTGGGATAGCCGTCTGAGGTGTCGGTTCACGTGATGGCGTGAACTAGTATCCGAACCCTGTGTGGTAACGGCGATGTCCCTTGGCAGACCACACGGCGTTTACTCACAAAACTGCTGGAAGCTACCCAATCCCGCGCCTCAACAGGTATAACCCACGGGCAACGGGCGCTTTCTGGTAGTAGGAGATGTGTGGTAGAGGATTGCGTTGCGACCTCGGACAGAAACTCGTCTGTGTGACAAGAGAAATCTTGTAAAAACGAGTACCTATCAAGGGAACCATGGGGTAGCTGCTGGGGTAGTCGTTGGAGGTGTCGGTTCACGCGTGAACTAGTATCCAAGTTCTCCTACGGGAGATTAAAATTAGTGGCTGAGCACCTGAAGGATAATTTGGAAAATATTTCGAGTAGATTTCCCCACCATGTTATAGTTCTGGGTGGAGATTTTAATTTGCCGGATATAGACTGGGAGACTCAGACATTCATAACGGGTGGCAGGGACAAAGAATCCAGTGAAATTTTTTTAAGTACTTTATCTGAAAACTACCTTGAGCAGTTAAACAGAGAACCGACTCTTGGCGATAACATATTAGACCTTCTGGTGACAAACAGACCTGAACTAATTGAAAAAGTTAACGCAGAACAGGGAATCAGCGATCATAAAGCGGTTACGGCATCGATGATTTCAGCCGTAAATAGGAATATTAAAAAGGGTAGGAAGATTTTTCTGTTTAGAAAAAGTGACAAAAAGCAGATTTCAGAGTACCTGTTGGCTCAACACAAAAGTTTTGTCTCAAGTACAGATAGTGTTGAGGATCAGTGGACAAAGTTCAAAACCGTCGTACATAATGCGTTAGATGAGTATGTGCCAAGCAAGATCGTAAGAGATGGAAAAGAGCCACCGTGGTACAACAACAGAGTTAGAAAACTGCTGCGGAAGCAAAGGGAACTTCACAGCAAACATAAACATAGCCAAAGCCTTGCAGACAAACAAAAATTACGTGAAGCGAAATGTAGTGTGAGGAGGGCTATGCGAGAGGCGTTCAATGAATTCGAAAGTAAAGTTCTATGTACTGACTTGGCAGAAAATCCTAAGAAATTTTGGTCTTATGTCAAAGCGGTAGGTGGATCAAAACAAAATGTCCAGACACTCTGTGACCAAAATGGTACTGAAACAGAGGATGACAGACTAAAGGCCGAAATACTAAATGTCTTTTTCCAAAGTTGTTTCACAGAGGAAGATTGCACTCTAGTTCCTTCTCTAGATTGTCGCACAGATGACAAAATGGTAGATATCGAAATGGACGACAGAGGGATAGAGAAACAATTAAAATCGCTCAAAAGAGGAAAGGCCTCTGGACCTGATGGGATACCAGTTCAATTTTACACAGAGTACGCGAAGGAACTTTCCCCCCTTCTTGCAGCGGTGTACCGTAGGTCTCTAGAAGAGCGTAGCGTTCCAAAGGATTGGAAAAGGGCACAGGTCATCCCCGTTTTCAAGAAGGGACGTCGAGCAGATGTGCAGAACTATAGACCTATATCTCTAACGTCAATCAGTTGTAGAATTTTGGAACACGTATTGTGTTCGAGTATAATGACTTTTCTGGAGACTACAAATCTACTCTGTAGGAATCAGCATGGGTTTCGAAAAAGACGGTCATGTGAAACCCAGCTAGTGCTATTCGTCCACGAGACTCAGAGGGCCATAGACACGGGTTCACAGGAAGATGCCGTGTTTCTTGACTTCCGCAAGGCGTTCGATACAGTTCCCCACAGTCGTTTAATGAACAAAGTAAGAGTATATGGACTATCAGACCAATTGTGTGATTGGATTGAGGAGTTCCTAGATAACAGGACGCAGCATGTCATTCTCAATGGAGAGAAGTCTTCCGAAGTAAGAGTGATTTCAGGTGTGCCGCAGGGGAGTGTCATAGGACCGTTGCTATTCACAATATACATAAATGACCTTGTGGATGACATCGGAAGTTCACTGAGGCTTTTTGCGGATGATGCTGTGGTGTATCGAGAGGTTGCAACAATGGAAAATTGTACTGAAATGCAGGAGGATCTGCAGCGAATTGACGCATGGTGCAGGGAATGGCAATTGAATCTCAATGTAGACAAGTGTAATGTGCTGCGAATACACAGAAAGATAGATCCTTTATCATTTAGCTACAAAATAGCAGGTCAGCAACTGGAAGCAGTTAATACCATAAATTATCTGGGAGTACGCATTAGGAGTGATTTAAAATGGAATGATCATATAATGTTGATCGTCGGTAAAGCAGATGCCAGACTGAGATTCATTGGAAGAATCCTAAGGAAATGCAATCCGAAAACAAAGGAAGTAGGTTACAGTACGCTTGTTCGCCCACTGCTTGAATATTGCTCAGCAGTGTGGGATCCGTACCAGGTAGGGTTGATAGAAGATATAGAGAAGATCCAACGGAGAGCAGCACGCTTCGTTACAGGATCATTTAGTAATCGCGAAAGCGTTACGGAGATGATAGATAAACTCCAGTGGAAGACTCTGCAGGAGAGACGCTCAGTAGCTCGGTACGGCTTTTGTCAAAGTTTCGAGAACATACCTTCATCGAAGAGTCAAGCAGTATATTGCTCCCTCCTACGTATATCTCGCGAAGAGACCATGAGGATAAAATCAGCGAGATTGGAGCCCACACAGAGGCATACCGACAATCCTTCTTTCCACGAACAATACGAGAATGGAATAGATGGGAGAACCGATAGAGGTGCTCAAGGTACCCTCCGCCACACACCGTCAGGTGGCTTGCGGAGTATGGATGTAGATGTAGATGTAGATAACAATTCAGACGTTGCCTATTTTCTCCAATGCACAGTATGTCAAGCTTTCATAGGCTTGACAATTTTTGCGATGGGTTCTAGACGGAGGCAAACGAGATATCGTATGTTATTTGTAAGGAGACGGATACGGATTCAGAATAACATGAAATACCGGGGAAAAATAATACAACGGGAGAATAACAAATTGCTGATTATTGAAACCAATTAAAAAAAAACCTGAAAGGTTATCAGAATGTGCCAAAGACATAATCAAGGTCATTTTTGCAAGCATCATAATAACTGGTGACGTGTGAGGCTTAGATTACTAAGTTTTAGAGCGCTGTAGTCCGCAACACCACCGCTACAAACGTTGTTAAGATCATTCTTGTAACGAACCGAATGTGACACAAATAGCTTTGGTGAGTGTGCATTAAACAGACTGGTACAAACATCAACTGTGTGAAGTTTCCTTACGTTCCTCAGGCGTTGAACCATCACAGATCTAATTTCTGCATAAAACATGTTTTGTAAGCTGCAGGCGTAACGCATCAGGTTAGGTTTTTAACTGCTTACCGGAATGATTCACTTTAAGGCATAGTATTTTCTGATGAAGGAGACAACTATGCTGTCAATAGTTTATACCAAGCTGTGGCTACTCTTCACTCAAGTATATATACACTCCTGGAAATTGAAATAAGAACACCGTGAATTCATTGTCCCAGGAAGGGGAAACTTTATTGACACATTCCTGGGGTCAGATACATCACATGATCACACTGACAGAACCACAGGCACATAGACACAGGCAACAGAGCATGCACAATGTCGGCACTAGTACAGTGTATATCCACCTTTCGCAGCAATGCAGGCTGCTATTCTCCCATGGAGACGATCGTAGAGATGCTGGATGTAGTCCTGTGGAACGGCTTGCCATGCCATTTCCACCTGTGCGCCTCAGTTGGACCAGCGTTCGTGCTGGACGTGCAGACCGCGTGAGACGACGCTTCATCCAGTCCCAAACATGCTCAATGGGGGACAGATCCGGAGATCTTGCTGGCCAGGGTAGTTGACTTACACCTTCTAGAGCACGTTGGGTGGCACGGGATACATGCGGACGTGCATTGTCCTGTTGGAACAGCAAGTTCCCTTGCCGGTCTAGGAATGGTAGAACGATGGGTTCGATGACGGTTTGGATGTACCGTGCACTATTCAGTGTCCCCTCGACGATCACCAGTGGTGTACGGCCAGTGTAGGAGATCGCTCCCCACACCATGATGCCGGGTGTTGGCCCTGTGTGCCTCGGTCGTATGCAGTCCTGATTGTGGCGCTCACCTGCACGGCGCCAAACACGCATACGACCATCATTGGCACCAAGGCAGAAGCGACTCTCATCGCTGAAGACGACACGTCTCCATTCGTCCCTCCATTCACGCCTGTCGCGACACCACTGGAGGCGGGCTGCACGATGTTGGGGCGTGAGCGGAAGTTGGCCGAACGGTGTGCGGGACCGTAGCCCAGCTTGATGGAGACGGTTGCGAATGGTCCTCGCCGATACCCCAGGAGCAACAGTGTCCCTAATTTGCTGGGAAGTGGCGGTGCGGTCCCCTACGGCACTGCGTAGGATCCTACGGTCTTGGCGTGCATCCGTGCGTCGCTGCGGTCCGGTCCCAGGTCGACGGGCACGTGCACCTTCCGCCGACCACTGGCGACAACATCGAGGTACTGTGGAGACCTCACGCCCCACGTGTTGAGCAATTCGGCGATACGTCCACCCGGCCTCCCGCATGTCCACTATACGCCCTCGCTCAAAGTCCGTCAACTGCACATACGGTTCACGTCCACGCTGTCGCGGCATGCTGCCAGTGTTAAAGACTGCGATGGAGCTCCGTATGCCACGGCAAACTGGCTGACACTGACGGCAGCGGTGCACAAATGCTGCGCAGCTAGCGCCATTCGACGGCCAACACCGCGGTTCCTGGTGTGTCCGCTGTGCCGTGCGTGTGATCATTGCTTGTACAGCCCTCTCGCAGTGTCCGGAGCAAGTATGGTGGGTCTGACACACCGGTGTCAATGTGTTCTTTTTTCCATTTCCAGGAGTGTATAACACGAAACAGCAGATTTTATATGAAATTTGCCATCATGTGTTAGAATATCAAACTATGCAAGACTAGATGAATAATTATTGCATTACAGACAAAAATATATTACTGTACCTCATACTTAAACAGATTTATTTTAAATTCAATGTGGAATATTACATACAAAACCAATAGCTACCAAAGCACTCGCTACTATAAAACTAATAACTAATATATTTATGAAGCAAGCCGTTTGTAACAACAAGAGATCGCAGTTAGGTCCTGCTGACGTTGCCAATGCAATAACGACCTCACCTGTTGTATGAGTATTACGCTGCATGTTATTTCGGAAACCAATGTATGCTGACACGACTGTGGTTCATCTGACCAGGAAACTTTTTATTTATTTACTACCTGAAACCGACCACGTGTTGCTGTGGCTCAGACTGGATAAACGTAAAATTACTAAATATGTGTGGGAAGTGGATATACGTCCTAATCTCGATCTCCCCAGTCCCTGTCCGTCACCTTCTCCACCTCTTGTCCTCTCCGTCCCTCTCTCTCCCATTTCCTCCCGCTCCCTCTGTCAAAAGGGCTCTGAGCACTATGCGACTTAACTTCTGAGGTCATCAGTCGCCTAGAACTTAGAACTAATTAAACCTAAACAACCTATGGACATCACACACATCCATGCCCGAGGCAGGATTCGAACCTGCGACCGTCGCTCGGTTCCAGACTGTAGCGCCTAGAACCGCACGGCCACTCCGGCCGACTCCCTCTCTCATCATCTCTGTCCATCACCTCTCCGTCTATTTCCTCCCGCCCATCTGTCCATCTCCTCTTCCCCCCTCTCTCTGACCTTGAGTTTATTGCTATCGCAGATTAAGATTCTGTAAAAGTTTTCTAATCATAAGCAGATTTCCTTCTGACTGTTCATTCGAGTGGCGTGTGAAATTTTAAGTAAATCTCTCAGGAACGTTCCGGGATTTTTGCTAACAATGTTTCCCTTTTATATAAATTATTACATATACAGGTGATTTTTGCCGGCCTCTGTGACCGAGCGGTTCTAGGCGCTTCAGTACGGAACTGCGCTTTTGCTACGGTCGCAAGTTCGAATCCTGCCTCGGGCATGGATATGTGTGATGTCCTTAGGTTAGTTACGCTTAAGAAGTTCTAAGTCTAGGGGACTAATGACCTCAGATGTCAAGTCCCATAGTGCTTAGAGCCATTTTTTCATCGGTCTCTAGGCTAACACACTGCTTAATCTAACTTAAACTAACTTACTTTAAGGACAACACACACACACAGCCATACCCGAAGGAGGACTTGAACCTCCGACAGGGGAAGCCGCGCGAACCGTGGCAGGACCCCTTAGAACGCGCGGCCACCCCGCTACTGAGCATTCAGATGGACATAGGCTATACATTTTAACATATGTAGTATATAAACTTGTTAAAATGTATAGCCTACGTCCAAATTATACAGGGTGGTTTTTTCCACTTTGTACAAACTCTAGGGATTGAGAGGATACGGAACAAAAAAGATCTAATGAACTTATGTCGGCAAGTACATGGTTTCCATGTTAGAGGCCATTTATTCGGACAAACTTTGTTACAGAGACTGAGCTCTAACACGCGCTGTACCATGCGGCAACAATTACAGTATGTATTTTTTCCTCCTAGAGGGTGGTACTTACTGTTCATGTCATGCCCTAGCGCCCTCTACTGCCACAGTTATTGGTAATGCTGTATCCGATTAACTTCTCTTGCTGACTCACCTTGAAGTGGATGTGATACAGCATTGCACACAATGTTTCTGTATTGGAATTGAGAGTTTGCCGGCTGGAACCAATGATGTCAGCAGTTTGGTCCCATAGAAACTTACCACAAATTTCCAAATTTCCAAAAAATTTAATTGAATCTGTGAAGGACGTCTCGAGAATTTTGGTAACAATGTTTCCCTTTTAAAAATTACATATATATTTATATATTACATATACTAAAAATATATAGCCTATATCTGTCTGAATTTTTACTAGGGTATCATGTAAGAATTGAAGTAAATTGGTCAAAAACTTTTCGAAATTTTTTGTAATAACGGTTTCCTTTTATATATTACATATTCATTATGTATTTCATATTTAAAAGTAGGTATATGAAAACACTGGTGCGTGTGAGTGCAACGTTGTGTCAGAATTTCGGATCAATCTACACACTATTTCTCGAGATTTGCGACTACAAATATATGCAGGCTGAATTTACATATATATACATTTAGTTATTTAACCTGGCAGGACAGGGGTCATCACGCCCTCTCTTACATCTAAATAGGCATGCTAAAATTTTTATATTTCATTTATTTCAGTAAGCATGTTATACTCATTTAGAAACTAAAAATTACAATAGTTCAGATAAAATAACCCTCCCCCCCCCCCCCCCCCCCCCCCACACACACACACACACAAACACGCGCACACAAAGTCTTTATTCGTACATGTTAAATACAGCAATAATTAGAAATTACGGTAAAACGGTTTTTTAATTCTGAGTGAAAGTAGCAGAGGACTGAGAGAAAGGGCTGTAGGATACAGGGGAAGAGGAACATGATAACAAACAGTTATAGAGTATGAGGAAAAGGAAGACGGCGTGACTCACAGAGAAAGTCAAAGTGAAAGGGAATAACTGGGAAAAGATAGGAGCGTTGGCCTTGCTATTTGACAGAGGGAAGTTGGCCTTATACGTTGATTTTTGGGGAAATTTCATGATGGTGACGGAAGAAAGTGCTTATTGCTTGTTATCTGCAGCAGGGCATTGAATTATGTGCAGAGTGCAGGTAAGCTTGTTCCAGAGGTGGACAGCAGCAACAGCGAAGGAATCTGTGAATATTTTTTTCTTTTTATGGGTATAGCTAAGATACTAGGTAAGTGGGATCTTATGTTTCGATTACGTTGGTATGAAAGGTATTTAATTTCTGAGGGGAGACAATGGGGTGCTTGCGCACTGAGGGATCGAAGTAGACATAGTGTGTGTACTCACATAACCATCGTAGCTGGACATATTAAGTACTGACATAGTCATATAAACCGATGTTGCAGATGTATCGTACTGACGTAGTCATATAAACGGATGTTGCAGATGTATCGCACACGAAGATTCACAATTACTGGTAACCGTCTTGAGTTTTCACTACTTTTGCCATCTTGAATCACATCACAATAGTGGTGGTTCGGTAGAAAGAGTGCGTGCACAAGGTTACGTTTAACATTCTGTGGAAACACGCTCTGAAACATTTTGGGGGCATAGAGGTAGCGAAAGTCTTCAAGCACATTGCAGCAGTATTCTCTATCCAGCTGAGATGGTCGTCCAAAGTTACACCCAAATTCTTCATTGTTTTCTGATGTAGTATTGGAATACCGTCGAGCTGAATAGAAACCAAGTATTCGCGGAATTCTGAACGTCTGATGGGTAAGACTACTTGTGACTTTTTTGCATTTAGTTTAAGCCATAAGTTTTTCGCCCATATTACCACTAAAGACAGATCATCATTGATCTGAACGAACCCAGTACCTGCATCTTCAGGACCGGCACTTAAGTAAAGCTGGAGATCGTCAGCATAGGTTGGGTATTTACAGAAGGGCAGAAACAACCAAATATTGTTAACATACTAGTAAAACAAAAATGAAGCTAAGAGGGACCCCTGTGGCGCTCCTAAGAGAACATGTTTCCAGGACGATCTTTCATTACCACAGACAACACAACGCTGTCTGATCTTCAAATAGCTTTTAAACCACTTCATCATACTAACTGAGACATTTCACTCTCAAATTTTTTCGAACAGTATGTCGAACTTGACAACTGTTGTTGTTGTGGTCGTCAGTACAAAGACTGGTCTGATGCAGCTCTCCATGCTACTCTGTCCTGTGCGAGCCTCTTCATCTCCTAGTAACTACTGCAAGCATCGTCCTTCTGAATCTGCTAACTGCATTTACCTCTTGGTCTCCTTCTACTATTATAATCCCCCACGCTTCCCTCCAGTACTAAATTGGTGATCCGTTGATGCCTCAGAACGTATGCTACCAACCGATCCCTTCTTCTAGCCAAGTTGTGCCACAAACTCCTCTTCTCCCCAATTCTACTCAGTACTTTCTCATTAGTTACATGATGTGCCCTACTAATCTTCAGCATTCTTCTGTAGCACCACATTTCAAAAGCGTCTATGTTCTTCTTGTCTAAAATGTTTATCGTCCATGTTTTACTGCCATACATGGCTACGCTCCATACAAATACTTTCAGAAACGACTTCCTGACTCTTAAGTCTGTGCTCGATGTTAACAAATTTCTCTTCTTCAAGAAATGGTTTTCTTGCCATTGCCAGTCTACATTTTATATCCTTCCTACTTCGACCATCATCAGTTATTTTGTTTTCCATATAGCAAATCTCATCTACTACTTCAAGTTCCCCATTTTCTAAACTAATTCCCATTGCATCACC
The DNA here is from genome assembly GCF_023864345.2 of Schistocerca serialis cubense. Taxonomy (NCBI): domain Eukaryota; kingdom Metazoa; phylum Arthropoda; class Insecta; order Orthoptera; family Acrididae; genus Schistocerca; species Schistocerca serialis. Next base: position 505,530,254 of record NC_064642.1, on the reverse strand, counting down.
TGATTTAATCCAACTTCCATTCTATTCAGCTGCTCTTTCAAGGCCTTTGCTGTCTCTGACAGGACTTCAATGTCATCGGCAAAACTCAAGATTTTTGTTTCTTCTTCCTGGATTTTAACTCCTACTTCAGATTTTTCTTTTGTTTCCTTCACCGCTTTTTCAATATATAGATTGCATAATATCGGAGATAGGCTACAATCTTGTCTCACTCCCTTCTCAATCGCTGCTTCCCTTTCGGGCCCCTCGCCTCTTATAACAGCCATCTGGTTTCTGTACAAATTGTAAATAGCCTTTCGCTCCCTGTGTTTGACCCCTGCCACCTTCAGAATTTGAAAGAGAATATTCCAGTCGACATTTTCAAAAGCTTTCTCTAAGTCTACAAATGCTAGAAACGTAGGTTTGCCTTCCTTTAACCTATCGTCTAAGGTAATTCGTATGGCCGGTATTGGCTCGCGTGTTCCAACATTTCTACACAATCAAAACTGATCTTCCGCGAGGTCGGCTTCTAGCAGATTTTCAATTCGTCTGTAAAGAACTCGCGTCAGCATTTTGCAGCCGTGACTTATTAAACTGATAGTTCGGTAATTTTCAAACCTGTAAACACCAGCTTTCTTTGGAATTGGAATTATTATATTCTTCTTGAAGTCTGAGGGTATTTGGCCTAGCTCATACATCTTGATAACCAAATGGAAAAGTTTTGCCATGGCCGCCTCACCCAAGGCTATCAGTAGTTTTAATGGAATGTTTTCTACTCCCGGGGCTTTATTTCGACTGAAGTCTTTGAGTGCCTTGTCAAATTCTTCCTGCAATATCATATCTCCCCTCTCATTTTCATCTACATCCTCTTCTGTTTCTATAACATTGCCTTCAAGTACAGTTCCCTTGTATAGACCATCTATATACTCCTTCCACCTTTCTGCTTTCCTTTATTTGCTTATAACTGGTTTTCCACATGAGCTCTTGATATTCGTACAGGTGGTTTTCTTACCTCCAAAGGTCTCTTTAATTTTCCTGTACGCAGCATCTTTCTTACCTCTAGTGATAAATGCTTCTACATTCTTACATTTGTTCTCTAGTCATTCCTGCTTAGCCATTTTTCACTTCCTGTCGATCTCATTTTTTAGACGCTTGTATTGCCTTTCACCTGCATTATTTATTTCATTTTTATACGTTGTCCTTTCATGGATTAAATTCAGTATCTCTTGTGTTATCCAAAGATTTCTACTAGCCCTCGTCTTTTTGTCTACTTGATCCTCTGTTGCCTTCGCTATTTCATCTCTCAAAGCTAACAAGTTTTCTTCTACTGTATTCCTTTCCCCTGTTCTTGTCAATCGTTCGCTAATGCTCCCTCTGAAACTCTCTGCAACCTCTGGTTCATAAAGCTTATCCAAGTCCCATCTCTTTAACATCCTGCCTTTTTGCAATTTCTTCAGTTTTTATCTGCAGTTTATAACCAATAAATTGTGATCAGAGTTCACGTCTGCCCCTGGAAATGTTTTACAGTTTAAAACCTAATCTGAAAACTCCATTATATAATCACTCTCAAACCTTCCAGTGTTTACAGATCTCTTCCACATATACAACCTTCTTTCATGATTCTTAAACCAAGTGTTAGCTATGATTAAATTACGTTCTGTGCAAAATTCTACCAGACGGCTTCCTGTTTCATTCTTTTCCTCCAGTCCATATTCACCTACTACTTTTCCTTCTCTTCCTTTTCCTCTTAATAATTTCATTTGTCTCATTATACATTTCCTCAATCAGCTGCTCATCATCGAAGCTAGTTGTCACAGAAACTTGTACTACTGTTGCGGTTGTGGGCTTTGTGTCTATCTTGGCCACAATAATGCTTTCGCTATGCTGTTCATAGTAGTCTATCCGCATTTTTTTTCTCTTTTCGTTATTAAACCTACTCCGGCACTATCCCTATTTGACCAGATTCCCCTTTTCCTCCTGCCACCAAACTTCATTAATTCCCACTATATATAACTTCAACCTATCCATTTCCCTTTTTAAATTTTCTAACCTACCTGCCCGATTTAGGGATCTGACCTTTCAGACTCCATCATCCGTAGAATACCAGTTCTGTTTCTCCTGACAACGACGTCCTCCTGAGTAGGGAGGGCGTCTGACTGATGAAGGTTTTGCATGAAGATGATGTAGGACATTAGTTTCTCAGTGTCATTTTACTTTTTGGTTATTTGTTAACGATATGTAGGCAAGTGAAGTGAAATTTTAGAACACCTATGTAATTGTTCGGAATTGAAGCACACGTTCAGATCGAAAGTAAAGAAGAAATGGTGCACAGAATACGGATTGAGGATAAACAAAGTCGAGAAAGAAGGGAAAAGTTTAACAGAAAAATGGCAAACGCGCAGTAGCAGAAAGGTGAAAAATGTGGGAAGCAGTATTACCCAGGACAGCCGAAGCAAGGTCGACACCAGGAGTGAATCTGCGTAGGGCAAGAACAAAACGTCACTGTTGTTGTCACATATTGGTACAGAAATAAGTTCCTCAAGGTATATGTGCAGGGTAATAGACTAAACAGAAGGCATATACAAAGAAACTGGTGATATTTGGAGTATGGAATTTTATAGAGATGATAATTAAGTGGAAAAATTTAGTGTCAGATAAAGAGGTACCTGACAGAATTGGCGAGGACAGAAGTGTGTGGAAAACAGTCATCTAAAGAGGATAAAGGTTAATGAGGTAACTGTCTAGGATTTGGCTTGTACGAGTTGTTACCTGATCTCTTTGAGGAGCAGTAGAGAAGAATACAAAGATAATGATGCAGTAAACAGATTGTCGAGTTTGATGAACAGTTTGTAAGTAGAGATGAAAGGATTAGCACAAGGAGAAAGCGACGGCGGAAGACATCAGACCATCCAAAATTTTATGAATTTTTAACAGTGCATTGTTAGACAGAAAAATTAAATTAATTTTAAAATGCAAGCACAGTATTGTTAGTATTCTGCTGACATTTATTTAAGTCATCGGATTTCAGGTAACAGTAGTCTTTACTTCCGCTGAATGGACACGGTTGGGGAAAATGTTACGGTTTAGTGTTTACAGGTTATTGGAGCGACAAAAATATATATAAAAATATGTTCCGATAACGATACTAGCAACAGATTTAACAGATTTAGTCGTTAGTGGGCGATTAACTGTGTCTGCCAGGCCCAGAATCGATCTCAGAACTCTCGCTGGAGGTCTCAGCCAGATTTATTGCTCGGTACACAGTTTTAATCTGCCATTAATGGCTGAAGTTATCGCATCTCTGCCGCTGAGTGAAAATTATTTCTTTCTTAATAGAGATTATGCGCAAAATAGTGTTGCGCGGGCAATAAATCATTGTTATATATATCTTTAAAAGCTCGACCACAGCTGGTGAGTGTAATTTATGACAGGGGGAAATTGATTAAATCTTTTGTTAAAGAATCAACTGTACCTGGGAGAAACGTTTTCCACTGTACTGCCTCACTAGCGTGGTTGCGTCGCCTGCCGGACCGGCGTTGCGGTTAACCGAGTGGAAATTAAACTAGGGCTATTCGTGACTGGTCTTAACGTCACACGTGAACACATTGCTGACGTTAATGAAATGGAAAACGCGCTCTGCACAAATACTGACCGTCACGCGAAGCTGGCTGACGGACGTAGACGAAACGGTCGCATTTGTTCGGCTCCTAATTCGCTATTTCTAGCACTGTCCTCGTAAAAGAAGTGCGGCTCTTCATGAGTGACATCTTCTAATTACATAGATTCATTCCATCGTTGTTTATTATCGGACTGGAATATAAGGAGATTGTAACCGTCAGTATATTTGATCTAGTCTTTTATTAAGCAAACGAAAGTGACGCTTTTGGTTCTCTTAATGTCATTTCGGTAGGTTACGGATAAGCACAAGCAAAGAAGAAAATCTCTGCGTACCAGAGAAGAAATCATAACTTTTTTCCTCTAATTTGTCCAATTTACATCTTCAGATACAGGTTGCCTAAAAAGTTCACTATCAAGTATACGGAATTGATGCTGTTAAAAAATTTACTTTTTATGATACAGAAACCAGTCAGACTCAAAATTTTCAAGCTAATCATCTTCAAAATCATCTCACATTCCATTCTACTCACCACTGTATATCTTTTCTTCGATTTCACTGGAACCTCGTTTATCTGAACTAGGTGGGATTATACTGTAGATCACCCGGATAGTAAAAAACCCACAGAATCACGAAATACAGGGAAGACATAGAAATAAACACATACGTCACATTTATTTTCAGGCTAGAGACAAATTATACAGTATTTTCAATTTTCACATAAATGTTGACCAGATATTTTAAAAAAAAAAACATGAGTTTTTCACGCTGATATACACTCCTGGAAATTGAAATAAGAACACCGTGAATTCATTGTCCCAGGAATGGGAAACTTTATTGACACATTCCTGGGGTCAGATACATCACATGATCACACTGACAGAACCACAGGCACATAGACACAGGCAACAGAGCATGCACAATGTCGGCACTAGTACAGTGTATATCCACCTTTCGCAGCAATGCAGGCTGCTATTCTCCCATGGAGACGATCGTAGAGATGCTGGATGTAGTCCTGTGGAACGGCTTGCCATGCCATTTCCACCTGGCGCCTCAGTTGGACCAGCGTTCGTGCTGGACGTGCAGACCGCGTGAGACGACGCTTCATCCAGTCCCAAACATGCTCAATGGGGGACAGATCCGGAGATCTTGCTGGCCAGGTAGTTGACTTACACCTTCTAGAGCACGTTGGGTGGCACGGGATACATGCGGACGTGCATTGTCCTGTTGGAACAGCAAGTTCCCTTGCCGGTCTAGGAATGGTAGAACGATGGGTTCGATGACGGTTTGGATGTACCGTGCACTATTCAGTGTCCCCTCGACGATCACCAGTGGTGTACGGCCAGTGTAGGAGATCGCTCCCCACACCATGATGCCGGGTGTTGGCCCTGTGTGCCTCGGTCGTATGCAGTCCTGATTGTGGCGCTCACCTGCACGGCGCCAAACACGCATACGACCATCATTGGCACCAAGGCAGAAGCGACTCTCATCGCTGAAGACGACACGTCTCCATTCGTCCCTCCATTCACGCCTGTCGCGACACCACTGGAGGCGGGCTGCACGATGTTGGGGCGTGAGCGGAAGACGGCCTAACGGTGTGCGGGACCGTAGCCCAGCTTCATGGAGACGGTTGCGAATGGTCCTCGCCGATACCCCAGGAGCAACAGTGTCCCTAATTTGCTGGGAAGTGGCGGTGCGGTCCCCTACGGCACTGCGTAGGATCCTACGGTCTTGGCATGCATCCGTGCGTCGCTGCGGTCCGGTCCCAGGTCGACGGGCACGTGCACCTTCCGCCGACCACTGGCGACAACATCGATGTACTGTGGAGACCTCACGCCCCACGTGTTGAGCAATTCGGCGGTACGTCCACCCGGCCTCCCGCATGCCCACTATACGCCCTCGCTCAAAGTCCGTCAACTGCACATACGGTTCACGTCCACGCTGTCGCGGCATGCTACCAGTGTTAAAGACTGCGATGGAGCTCCGTATGCCACGGCAAACTGGCTGACACTAACGGCGGCGGTGCACAAATGCTGCGCAGCTAGCGCCATTCGACGGCCAACACCGCGGTTCCTGGTGTGTCCGCTGTGCCGTGCGTGTGATCATTGCTTGTACAGCCCTCTCGCAGTGTCCGGAGCAAGTATGGTGGGTCTGACACACCGGTGTCAATGTGTTCTTTTTTCCATTTCCAGGAGTGTAATCTTTTGAGTCAGATTCGTATATCGTTTCTTTGCAGCACGACCACCAGCATTAGTTCGACCGAAGTTGTATTCATCGGTACTGTACTGTTTCCGTTCGAAATAAATCATTAGTTTGCCTAGTCGCGTCCTCGTCTCTTTATCTGTCATAATGTCCTAGGATTGAGCGCCGGTCTCGTAAGCTAATCCATTATCACTATCATAAATGCTTGCAGACAAAGAAACAGCTATAATTTCGTAATTAGAAATAACATTGCACACAGCGTTTTTGGCGTTTCGCAACCATGCACTAACATCGAGGACCTTTGGAAATGCATCAGCATCAAATTCAGCAGCAAATTTTTTGAAGAATTCTCTTTTATCCATCCTATACAGTGCATCTGACTTGTCTTTTTTTTCTCTTTGATGTCATTTTACACTCGCAACAAATGAAGTTACCGTTGTAGCCTACTGTACAACTGAAATGTCGTCTTGCCGGGACCTGTCTACAACAGTTGGCGAAATTTAGATTTAATGATTCTCGCCACAGGTCAAAATACTGTGGAGTGTGCAGTTACTGTATCCCCCCCCCCCCCAAAGAAAAAAAACCTATCCAGGTGAATCGTAGATCCAGGTTAATGAGGGATGTACTCCTCTTCATTGCTTGAAGGAATCTAAAGGATCCTGATTGTAGTCATAACGTCTCAGGGTATCATTTTTTGGAAGAATCCTAAGGAAATGCAATCCGAAAACAAAGGAAGTAGATTACAGTACACTTGTTCACCCAATGCTTGAATACTGCTCACCGGTGAGGGATTCGTACCAGATAGGGCTGATAGAAGAGATAGAGAAGATCCAACGGAGAGCAGCGCGCTTCGTTACAGGATCATTTAGTAATCGCGAAAGCGTTACGGAGATGATAGACAAACTCCAGTGGAAGACTCTGCAAGAGAGACGCACAGTAGGTCGTTACGGGCTTTTGTCAAAGTTTCGAGAACATACCTTCACCGAGGAGTCAAGCAGTATATTTGCTCCCTCCTACGTATATCTCGCGAAGAGACCATGAGGATAAAATCAGAGAGATAGAGCCCACACAGAGGCATACCGACAATCTTTCTTTCCACGAACAATACGAGACTGGAATAGAAGAGAGAACCAATAGAGGTACTCAAAGTACCCTCCGCCACACACCGTCAGGTGGCTTGCGGAATATGGATGTAGATGCAATGAAATGGGAGAAAAAGAGGCTTCATATGGGACACTTCTTAACCACTTTCGACCTTTGTTACAGAGCTACAAATCCGTATCTATGAGAGGCAGTCAAATGAAAATCGAACAACTGCCACAACGGGACCATTGTATGGTTCCATTCACAAGTAATCAAACATTTACCCCATTGGGAAGGGAGACTATCAATTCCTATTTTGTAGAACGCGGTCGCCATCTGACGGATCCACAACCGCCACACCCACTCACAATTCCTCGTCCGACTGAAACCGACGTAACGCATGCCTTGCTGCAGGTGGCCAAAGATATGAAAATTACACATGAAAGTTCCAGGCTGTTCTGAGAATGTTGCAGCGTTTCCCAGCCAAATCGCTGAAGCGTAGCCTTCGTCAGATTGTTAGTGTGGGGGAGAGCTTTATGGCGCAACAGGGTGGTCCCGTCCGACAGCCCAAGGGCAAAAGGTAAAGGAAACGACGGCACATCCGACATTTCCACCGCCAAAGAAATCCAAACTGTTGACACAAGTTCCGGCAAGGTCCTGACGACTTTCTTCTTCGACTGCAGGGGGCAGGGGTCCTTTGCCCGTCTAATTCTTCGAGCGTCTAACTACAATCAATGCGCAGCACTATGAAGACATTGCAGAAAATGCGACGCTCCATAAAGTCAAAATGCCCATAGATGCTCAAAATGTTAAACGGTAATTGCTGGAGGAAAAGCGACGTTTTAGTGAACTAGTCTTCGGGGACACTTCGCATCAATTCTACTGCACCCGTCAAATACCCCGTGCGAGTCATGAGATGAAGGGTGCTTACGAAAGCATACGGACAGTCTTTCTCACTCGTTGCATACACTAACAGTAGAGGACAACGGTGACAAAAACTGGTACCACCTATCTTTCTGGAAAGACTCTTAAGGAAAATAACTTTGAATGTAATTCGTTGCCAGCAACAAAAATAAAATGCCTTATTTGTTTTGTTAAAGACGATCTACGACTCAGAAAACCGGCTACGTAAGGCATTCCACCGAATTTGGCGTGTCATATGTCGGGTAGATCAGTAGAAGAGAGAGATAAAAACTACCAGCTCACACCCGATTAGAACAACCACGTATATAAGCTGTCACCGACCAGTGGCTAGAATGTAAACATGAAATTAAATACGACGAGAGTAGTATCGTGATGAAAAACGACAAGTCTATCGAAACAAATATGTCGGACAACCCATAAACTGGGGCGGAGATTTTAATTTAACTAGGCTTAGCATACGGCACTCAGTTTATTAAGATCTCACTTGTCATCTCATTCACCAGAACTGAAAACCTTAGAGAGACTGTGCATGCTCCGAAAAACAAATGAGCCCCAAAGGCTGTTGCAGTCACCGGGCGTCACACTGCTACAAATAACGATGAGACACCAACAATTTTTCATAATCTGATTTGAGTCAAAGGCAGCGAGCATGCATAACAGCAGCAGCTGAAGAAGACGCCTGGCTCGGCAGTCGAAATGCTGCGCAGAACAATGGAACCAGCAATTCGGCTGAATGCACGAAACGCATCGTTGATGAATAATTATGCCTCGAAAAAAAAATTTTAAAAATAAAAAAAATCTGGAATATCGCACCTTACTGTGGTTTGCACAGCGTACACACTTGAGTACATTAGAGGCATGTGCTTATCAGTGTGTGGCACCCCTCTTCGTCCGCATAACGGTTGCCCCACGGCGTGTTGTGGACTCCGAATGATACATACACGCATACTCTGCAAACTGCTGTGAAGTGCACGGAAGAAACTACTTGACATTTTACCATTTATTAGGGCTTCTTCTTACTCCATTCACGTTTGGAGCATGGAAAGAGTGATTGCTTAAACGCCTCTATGCACACTGCAATTTAATCTTGTCTTCATGGCCGTTACGGGAGCGACACTTAGGGAGTTATAGTATATTCCTAGAGTCATCATTTAAAGCTGGTCCTTGAAATTTTATCAATATCCCTTTTCGAGTTTGTTTGCGTCTCTCTTCAAGCACCTGCTAGATCAGTTTCTTCAGCGTCTCCGTGACACACTCCCATGGCTCAAACACACTGTAAGTGACAGCTTTTCCCAAAACTGTTGCACAACATATTTCATGACATGATATGCTCATCTTCTTTTGTCAGCGTAGTAGATCTCTTACACAACATCATATTATAGACAATATTCAGTGTTACCAGTGACTGCCCAGGTAACTGCTTCTTCTTTTACCTTCTTTTATTACGACGAGGGCCTGGTTATTTTTTGTAGAGCCGAAAGCTTCCAGGCTGGCTGGGCAGACATAGAAGTTTACTTAAAAAGGCCAGAAGTACCTATGAAAGTGCTCAGAGAAGAGGGCTGACTTCAGTAGTGGTAGTCGAAAGCGGAATTCGCTTCATCCAACCCCGCGCTCCGGGCCTTACGGAGTACCAGTTACCTTCCGGAAAACAGTATTCTTCGAGTCACGGGGAAGAAACCTTTTATAAAAGTTGCCAGATGCAACCCTTCGGAGACGCTGCAGTGTCACAACCGCCGTTTGCCTCGGCAGCTGCACCAAGCAAGAACGTTCGTTTCAGATCCTTGTAACAGACTTTCTCATTGGTTCATAGCGTTTATTTTTGTAGAGTGCGTCCTTTCTCAAGCATGTCTACGTGGAAGTTCCAGAATCGTACCATGGTGTGGGAGAGATTTTTCTGGTTTCTTCCTCACGCCACTGCACTGTCGGTTAATTATAGCAACAACAAAAAAATGGTTCAAATGGCTCTGAGCACTATGGGACTCAACTGCTGTGGTCATCAGTCCCCTAGAACTTAGAACTACTTAAACCTAACTAACCTAAGGACATCACACACATCCATGCCCGAGGCAGGATTCGAACCTGCGACCGTAGCAGTCGCACGGTTCCGGACTGCGCGCCTAGAACCGCGAGACCACCGCGGCCGGCAACTATAGCAAAATCCGCTGGAGCGGTGATGTAGCGAGGGAGTTGCGATGGGGTGCGATCCGCACTGGGCACCAACTACGTGGGTGTGAGAAAACTTGTCAGGTTCCGTGGCACGAGGACCGTAAATGTTTCTTTCGCCGTGTTATTCCTGACATAGGAGCGAGCAACTAGGGAGCTTATGTGCTGGGCCTGATCCTTTCTCATGCATACTCGCATTCGTGATGACTGGGTGTTGTGTGATGTCCTTAGGTTAGTTAGGTTTAAGTAGTTCTAAGTTCTAGGGGACTGATGACCATAGATGTTAAGTCCCATAGTGCTCAGAGCCATTTGAATCATACTCGCATTTTTCCGCTAAAACAGCGTGTAAATAAAAACTATTCGCACACAGTAAAAGACCTGTTCCTGGGAGATTGAGGAGACGGATCTAGCAGACTTGCAGAAGGATGTCTCCATTTTAGTACTGAGTTCAGAGGCCAAGCTGCACTCAGAATCTCCGGCTGTTACTGCTGCCGATTACCACCTTCACGCTGTATGAGTGGGGTAAGAATGGGCCAGCACTGCAATCACCGATGCGGTTGAGTCGTGGCCTTAGTTAACACTCATGAGGAGCTAATTGCACAGTTAAACGTTTCGTAACCGGCTATGTGCTTCCTACACGCACTTTGACGGTCTTTTGGTGTTCGAACTTGTTTTCTCTGTCCTTCCCTTAATCCATCCCTGCAGTCATTGGCCATATCAGTGATCTACTTATTTCAGTAACTCACGTGTTAATGCTTTACGGTAATAAGCCTGATTGTTACAATGATCACTTGTTTCGTTTATAGATAGATGATCCCTCCTCTCACTAGTATATCAATGTGTGGTGTGGTGACCATATTTTTATGATTGGTTGGGCCACCCCTATTAATTATCATTCAATAACAGATTTCCTTAAAATTTGCCTGATCTTATGGGGAGCTTCCAATCTCTGTAGATCACCAGATATCACGGTTATAGCATGCTAGGCGTTTGCTAAACAGCTGAACCGTGACATCACGGTACCTCTGACCATATCTGTTACCCTTTTGTTGCATAGGTTAAATATCCCCTTTTAGTCCTATTCGGTACGGACCCCACACAACTGAGCAATATTCTACGACGGGTTACACCAATTTTTTGTAAACCATCTCTTTTGTAGACTAATTGCATTTCCCTAGTATTCTACCAATAGCCTGAAGCCTACCACCTGATTTACCTGTGTGATAGTTGCATTTCACATAGCTACAAAATGTTACACCCAGGAATTTGTATGAGTTGGCAGATACCATTTCAGAGTCATAGATAATACGCCCAAAATGCTAAGTTCCATGAACCGCACAGTTTCAAATTTCTGGCAATTAAAGTAAGCTGCAAACTTTGTACCATTTTGAAATCTTATCAAGATTCTGCTGAACATTAGTGCAGCTTTTTCAGACAGTATCTCATTATAGGTAACTGCATCGTCTGCGAGAAGTCTGAGGTTAATGCGATGGCAAGTCATCCTGATTCGAGACTTCTCAGTCACGATCAACAACTCTTGCACATCGCTTGGAGCTGGTTCTGAGGCGCGCTCATCTCTGTCAATGGCATCCCAGATGCGCTCAGTCTTCTTGATGTCAGGTGATGGAGAGCTACAAAAGAACTTTCACGTTCGTGCTGTGTTCTCCTCAAGACATTTTGTCACAATTCGGAAATGGCAGGGTGGTTCACGTAGCTTTAGTTAAGGCGCAGGTAGCCTAGGTGATACAGAGAGGCAGACAAACGGGTGCCTTTTATCAGACTGTTGCTCCATGACGGCCCCGTTCCATTCCACAAAAACATCACTCACACTAGATACTTCTACCATTTAAACAGTATCTTTCTCGCAAGCCAGATGCATTGCTTCATGAGGTGTTCGATGAGCTCATACCTTGCCATTGGCGTGTACTTGCGCATATCTGCTGTTACAATCTGTGATAGTCGACAGTGATCCCGTTCACAAAGTGACTTTCGGCTGCAGTTTTCGTCGAATTGAGGTATTCACGATTCACCCTGAAGAGGCTGCTGCGTGAAAGGGCCAGTGGTTATACGGTCTCGAAGATGGCGCACTCTACGCCTCGGCACCTCCGATCAACGACATCAGATGCACATCCTGTGCTCATTTGCCATGCCCCATGCATGTTATAATCTAACGGCGTCCCACTCGAGGGACACGCCAAACTGTTTCATTCGTAATTACGATAGGAGATCTCTGTCTCCGAGACAGAAACTCAGACTCTAAACTTTGTTTCAGGAGCTCTAATTTTTGATCAGATGATGACAGCATTCGAAAAGTCGTGTTCAATTCTTTTTTAATATGATCTATTACTTAAGGTCCTTTCTAATAGCGTTCATATTGCCTGTTTGTCTTCTTTACATGCATATTACACGCTTTGTAAGTAAAATCTACCTCCCTCCACTGTACTTAGATTGATATCGTTATAACTTTGCACTGAACTTCATGCGTCTTCGTAAGATTTCGTGGGTGATAGGTTTCACAGTACGATCCCCACTTATTATTATTAAATTGTATTTAGTATCAGTTTCGACACCACTGGCCATTAAAACTGCTACACCACGAAGATGACGTGCTACAGACACGAAATTTAACCGACAGGAAGAAGATGCTGTGATATGCAAATGATTAACTTTTCAGAGCATTCACACAAGATTGGCGCCGGTGGTGACACCTAAAACGTGCTGACATGAGGAAAGTTTCCAACCGATTTCTCAGACACAAACAGCAGTTATCCGGCGTTGCCTGGTGAAACGTTGTTGTGATGCCTCGTGTAAGGAGGAGAAAAGCGTACCATCACTTTTCCGACTTTGATAAAGGTCGGATTGTAGCCTATCGCGATTGCGGTTTATCGTATCGCGACATTGCTGCTCGCGTTGGTCGAGATCCAATGAATGTTAGTAGAATATGGAATCGGTGGGTTCAGGAGGGTAATACGGGGTGCCGTGCTGGATCCCAACGGCCTCGTATCACTAGCAATTGAGATGACAGGCATCTTATCCGCATGGCGGTAACGGATCGTGCAGCCACGTCTCGATCCCTGAGTCAACAGATGGGGACGTTTGCAAGACAACAACCATCTGCACGAGGAGTTGGACAACGTTTGCAGCAGCATGAACTATCAGCTCGGAGACCATGGCTGCGGTTACCCTTGACGCTGCATCACAGACAGGAGCGCCTGCGATGGTGTACTCAACGACGAATCTGGGTGTATGAATGGCAAAACGTCATTTTTTCGAATGAATACACGTTCTGTTTACAGCATCATGATGGTCGCATCCGTGTTTGGCTCAGGGACTGGGTGTTGTGTTGTCCTAATCATCATCATTTCATCCCCATCGACGCGCAGGTCGCCGAAGTGGCGTCAACTCAAAAGACCTGCACCAGGCGAACGGTCTACCCGATGGGAGGCCCTAGCCACACGACATTTCATTTCAGTTCACCAGAAGAATAAAAGATAAAAAGGTGAACTGTAGAATATTTACGGACGCTGTAGTGTGTGAGTGCGTCAACAAAAGATTCACAAAGTTTCTCAAGACTGACTAGTCAACATAGCTTTGTACTATTACTTAAAAAGTATTATCTGTCATAGTGAACCACTTAAAACTTGCACCGCACTTAGTCTATTGCGGAAATGGGAAGTGCTATTTATATGCGGTTTTCACAGAATGTATTGGTAATCAGGAGCTGGTATTGTTAGCCAGTCCTCCGGGCGCGGTGGCCGAGCGGTTCTAGGCGCTTCAGTCCGGAACCGCGCGACTGCTATGGTCGCATGGATGTGTGTGATGTCCTTAGGTTATTTAGGTTTAACTAGTTCTAAGTTCTAAGGGACTGATGACCTCAGATGTTAAGTCCCATAGTGCTCAGAGCCATTTGAACCATTTTGTTAGCCAGTCAACAGATTGTAATAATACTTAGAAAGTATATTTTCTTCCAAACATACCACTTTTTAAATGGAACGATGCCTATTGACATTAACAAACTAAAAGTAGGGTAAATTATGATTCTGTGCGACTCGTTTAGGAGCTATCATATTTTGAAAAGTTCCCCGCAGAAAAAAAGCCTACAGGTGTCAAATCCATGGAACGGCCAGGGAAGGTACGGGTCATTGCGTCCAGGCCAGTGATTGGAACCAATTCGTGAATTTTACATGTAGATTACACAAAATACAGCTTCATCTCGTTATACAAATCAACAGGCTTGCACCACTTCCGTGATTTTCGTTAGGACAAGACGAGAGATCAGCTCAAAAACGTAAGAAAAAAAGATAGTAATAATTCATTTTTTTCTTTTTGAGTCACGATCCTCTGGCAATTTCAATGATAGTAATATGTTTGTTATACATAACAGCAGTTATGTTTCCTCCCAGTGTGCAGAGGAACGTCTTCTAGCAGCCGTGGAACATGGTCTGTTGGGAGTCTGCAATATTTGTGCGCATGCGGCGTTCCATCTATGAAGAACGGGCCTATGGGCTGATGGTCCACTATTCCTCATGACACGTTTACACTGTACAGACGCTGACGTTCCACCTGACGAAGAAAGTGGGGATTGTCAACAGACAAATAGCGTATGTTTAGGCAGTTTACCTGGAAGTCATTGGTAAATGTGGCTTCATCACTAAACAAGATACATGATACATCTGGAGTATCTTGTCTTAATGCCCACGTACAGAAGTAAACAAGATTCTTATAGTCGTTTCCATGCAGCTCTTGGTGGAGAGAGATGTGACAGGGATGGAACCTACGTTGATGGAATATGCGTAGGACACTAGCCTGACTTATGCCACTCCCTCATGCGATTGCGTGGGAGCTAACGTGCGGATCACTTGCAGCAGCAGCAAGAACGTTACTTTCCATCGCTTCATTTCTCATTTGTATGCTTCTGTTACGTTGCCTAGATTTTACATTACCATTTTACCGTAACTGACTGAAGAGGTTGATAAATTATTTCCGAGACGGTTGACTGTACAAGAAGCAACCGCACTCTTCCTGCACTTTCCATACACCGTGAGCACGTCGGCTTTCACTCCATTGGTAAATCTCATGGTCCACTCACGACTACTGCTTTAATTGTCATCCACTAACTGACTAACAGGTCGCAATGCACTCAAGGAACACAAGCACACTGTAAGAAAACTAAGAACGTCTTACATAGCGAATATGCAGGTTGAAGCCACATACAAGTGTCAGTGGGGAAACTTTTCAAAATTCGATCTCTCGTAAACGACTCGCACTAGTATCGTATGTTATGTTAACTGGGGACCTAGAAACGACGGAGAGGCTCCGTCCCCGCCGCAGCCGCAGTGGTCCACAACCCCACGACGACTACCGCAGTCCACTTCAGCCCTCCGCCGCCCCACACCGAACCCAGGGTTATTGTGCGGTTCGGTCCCCGGTGGACTCCCCAGGGAACGTCTCACGCCAGACGAGTGTAACCCCTATGTTTGCGTGGTTGAGTAATGGTGGTGTACGCGTACGTGGAGAACTTGTTTGCGCAGCAATCGCCGACGTAGTGTAGCTGAGGCGGAAGAAGGGGAACCAGCCCGCATTCGCCGAGGAAGATGGAAAACCGCCTAAAAACCATTCACAGACTGGCCGGTTCACTGGACCTCGACACAAATCCGCCGGGCGGATTGGGGACCGGCACTCCTTCCCACCCGGAAAAGACGCACTAGTATTCTGCAACAAACACCACTGACATTCTAATTTAAGCTACTTTTATTCCGTTAACGCCACTAGGCATTGTTCCTTTCAAAAAAGTGCTTGTTTGTACTAAAAGCACACTTGATAACTATCATGACAATCTGTTTATTAGCTAAAAGGACGAGCCCCCTACTAGCAACCCATTCTGTGAAAACCGCACACCAACAGCACTTTCTATCTGCGCAATATTTGCGGTGCAAGTTCTATCCACAACATTTTATCTATCACTTTGGTAACTTATTTTAACTTTTGTCAATTTGATGTGTACTTCATTGTATCTATCGTAAGGAAAAAAATAAATCTGCCAAAGATATTAACGCTGGTAAGCAAAGTGTTAGTCACAGCTTTGACGCATCGACCAAGGAGGCGTGAAATGTGTCGCGTCGCTGACGATGATCCAGCAGTGACCGTACACGAGGCGGGAGCAGGGAGGCGGGGCGGGGCGGGGCGATATTTGAACTTTATCGGGACAGCCAGCCGCACTCGCCGGGGGATTTGTCGCTAAATCCATTTACTACAGCCGATAGCAAGATGCGCGCGCATCGCCGAGCTAAGCCCCCTGGCGATCGATGGAGCGCTCATCAGGCGCGCCGCGCGCCGCTATCGTCTAATTGCACACGCCCGGCGAGGAGCGCGCTGTTATCGCAGCGGGGCCCCCGCCTGTGTAAGCCTTATTGGCGCCGCTTCCACTGCCGCCACCGCGTGTGGTTCCGCCTCCGATGCACCAGCGGGGAGGGGGGGGGGGCGAGGAAAAAGGCAGAAACAAACAAAAAAGGGAACGAGCACTTTTATCTGCGGGTTTTTATGCCCCGAGCAACGGTGCCACTCGGCTGTAAATTAAAACACTGTTCCGTTGCAAATGGACTGGATGCTTCCGTTCGTTTACGATGTGAGGACTATTAGCGTATTGGATGAGAGGTAGTTGCAAAGCCGCGAGAGGTTACCTGGTGACGCTTTTCGGATATGTCACCAGGGAGGAAATTTTTACG
The DNA here is from genome assembly GCF_023864345.2 of Schistocerca serialis cubense. NCBI lineage: Eukaryota > Metazoa > Arthropoda > Insecta > Orthoptera > Acrididae > Schistocerca > Schistocerca serialis. The sequence goes on along the minus strand of NC_064642.1, from coordinate 505,513,565 downwards.
GGGGCGTATCATTGGTCTCCGAGCTAGCAAGATAAATAAAGTCGTATGGCGTTCTCGACCGAGAGATTCCGAAGCGCAGTTATCGCGCTTAACGCGAAATGTTTTTTCTATCCTTCGCGCGCAGTAACATTTTTCTTCAGCGATGTTTGAGAGTTCTTTTGCATAAGTCTCTCCGGTAAGTGTAGGTGACTATAATGTAGTATTACGTTTGTGCTGCATGATGATGATGAGAGAAGAAGAGGGTGAAACCTGGTGTCAGCACATGGCCTGCTCTCGGACCGCACCAATGGATTCAACATGGTTCAAATAGCTCTGAGAGCGGTCGCGAGGTTCCAGACTGTAGCGCCTAGAACCGTTCGGCCACTCCAGCCGGCGGCACCAATGGGACCTACCAGCTCAGCGTCCTCATTCGACGAACTGATCACAGTCAACCGTGTCACATGTCCTCATTTCATGAGATACTGCAGACGGGTTTGGAATTTAATCCACGACACTGGCGAACAGATTGGCGGTGCGGGGCTTCACGTCACCAAACTGGCTAGGTAGGGCGCGGTTAAAGTCTAAGTAATTCTCGTTTTCAATTTAGTGAGCTTCCTTAATCTGGAAAATGAAGTCGTTCCTTTTCACTTTGTATGACATTCTTTAATTACTGCTTCTCTAGCACCACCACGATCATCATACACTTGACAACCAGCGCTGAATAAAGAAAATATGAGAGAAATTCTTAGGGATTTGAAATGGGCATCCTTGGCAAAAAGACGACGCACACATTGCAGAAACCCTTTATCATCTTGTGGATGTTGTAGCCCTTCTTACTTTCCGTATTTGCTGACTTCTGGCTGTTATGGCCCTCTCTCTTTTCCGAATACTTTAAAAAGATTGGAGAAAAATTCCACCTTACGCAAGACACCATTTCATTAGTTTCGCTCTACCCAAACATGTAACAGAACTGACTGAGCGACGTTTCAGCACTTTCTGTGCGTGTGTTAACAGCTGGAAACGGCAACAGCAAGAATAACAAGCGTTTTAGCAAGTCAAAAACAAGGTGAGCATTTCTAAGTAAAATGCCAGATAACGCGATATACTACTGTGATTTGCAGTGGGAAACAGACGAAAAACAGAAAAATAGGAAACTTTCCGATTGCCTGCAGAATGTAAGATAGAAATAAAACTACCAGCATACATAATACTCCACTGTATAGCGACTCTGTAGGTCTTCAGATTCTATTTTAGCCGTACATTTTTCGTCATTTCTTTTTATAACATTAAACGTATAATAATTTGAAGTGCGAAGAAAGGGATCAGACGAACACAGAGACAATGTGCGAACGTTGGAGTGGGCATTCCTCCACTGTCTGCGTTCACTTTTATTCCCAAGTGTTTGCGCTTGTACATCATGAAAACCATAATGTGGACCTTCCTCTACAAACGCCTGAGGAAGATGCCACTGATAATTCATATCCGAGGGAATTAGTTATTATCTTTGCCATTTATGTTATACGCCGAAATCATATCAGCCTCTGCACCTCGTCCGTCCAAAAAGTTTCGAGACTGAAATAATAAGAAATAGAGAAAAGTTAAGGTGACGGTTTCAATGATTCAGGCGCTCTACATAGTCTCTCCCCTCCCCCTTAACCCTCTCCCCTTGAGTGAAATGCTCAGAACGCTCATATAAGACTGTCAGATAAGTCATTCCTAAGGATGTTGCTCAACCCAAGTGTCACATTGGCCTGAATGTCGATTAAGTCATCAAACATCAAAGCGTTGAGACCCTTCACGAGAAATTTGTTGTCGGTTTTGAAATGACAGCGCCAAATCTCTCGTCGCTCGTGGTGATTGATTTTTTTTTTTTTTTTTTTTTTTCAGAAGAGAATCGTCCACGTTTTTCATTTCAATCAAGTGGCTGAAGGCATCTATTAATTTTTTTTTCCGAGAGCCAAAGTGTGCAGGACAGACTTTGCACACATTTTTCTCTCCTTCAAAACATTTTAGAGAACATCTTGATATATGACTTACATACGTTGCTCCATTGCAATTTGTGACACAACAACACTGAGACATTACGACCGCTCGTCCACTATTTAACATTGCCTGCTCACAGCTGGCTAGTCGAACGCACATGTTCACAGTGGTTAGTTCAAGGTGCCATCGTACCTACCGCGCTGTACGTCAGGGATAAAATCAGTTCCCGAACGTTTTGGACGGACGATGTATAGATTGTTTCCTCGACTGTCTCGTAGCCTTTCCCGGCCCGTATCTGTCCAAGAGAGCTTGCGACCCACAGGTGATGACAGATCACTTCTGTTTACAAAAAGAGTAAGGGAAGTCCGTCTGTTGCAGCTTCCTAAAGCACATTTTAAGTTCGAACATTATGACTTAAAAGATGCTTGTTTCGCAGAATCCGTACAGATTCAAGAACACACTCGTGCTAAAGGCACAGCTTGCGTTATTCGTAAGCGGTATCTGACACACAATGAACAACATAGCATACGGGTGAACGAGTAAATTCCGCCTTCGTAGCTTTCCTAAAGATGTACAATTGTGTGCACATTGTAGAGTAATAACTAAACATCACCACTGTTCCCGCAGTGCATAACCGGTTCATCACCAAGGTTCAGCAACCCTGTCAATCTCAGATAACGATGCTGTTGTCTGCTGAAGAGTATAATTATTGGACGACCGTAACGAAATACAGAATGACTTGGTCCAATTTTCAATTGATATAATGTATGACGACTGTCTTTAAATATGTATAAGTGCAAAATGATGACCATACGAAAGAACAAGCACTCGATAGTGTCCTATTACAAGATTAACGGAAACATCTAGAACCTGTGACATCGTTCACATTATTGGGGTAGTACTAAGAAGCGATATGAAATGGGAACTCGAATGGATGATTTGTTGAAAGAGGTCGGTGCAAATGCTTCTACATAGGACACTGCATATAAAATACTAGTGTGACCTGTTCTAGAATATTACTACATCTTTTGAAGTCCTTATCAAGCAGACATAACAGGGTACAAGGGGCCGTCAAATGAAAACGAGAGAAATGGAGAAATAGTAAGTTAACTTCTTATTATTTCAAAAGTAACATTCATAACTGTTAATATATTTATTTCCACTGTGAGACAAGACGGTCGTTGCATTCATGAAAAAATGTTTAAGGTTGCCTGTGACCCCATGACTGTACCAAGGTTTTCACCTCTTCCTCCCAAGTATCTAGGGCTACGAATGATTTTCTTCGGGGACTCAAAATTATGGAAATCACTTGGTGAGAGATTGGGACTGTATAGCTGTATAGAGGATGTATAAGGCTTCCCATCGAAACTTCTGCAGCATAGGGGCCTACTTGCCAAAATATGGGCCAGCCTATTTGTTTCGAGTAAGCAGCAGGAGTTCCGCTGGGAAGCCCTTACATATCACCCATACAGTCCCAATGTCTCCCTATGTGATTTCCATATTTTTGGGCCCTAGAGAAAAGTATTCGTGGCATCGTTTTGTTTCGGATGAACAGGTACAAGTTGGGGTACAATCATCGCTCCGTAGGCGACAGCAAACATTTTACCATGAGGACACTGACTGTCTTGTCACACATTGGGATAAACGTGTTAATGGTTATTGCTGCCCTCTAGAAATGGAAGGAATTCAGGAGATTGGATCATAAAACGACGATAAAACGCAAGGGGAAGTGTGACAGAGATCCTCGGCGTAATTAAATAGCAGTCTTTGAGAGAAAGGTGTTGTTTTTCTCGCTAAACCCTGTTGAGTTCATATACAAAACCGGCATTCAACCAAGGATGTTTGAAAATTCTGGTACCACCATCGTACATCTTGCTTAAGGAGACTGAGGACAAAAAAAAATTAGGATGCATGTATATGTATATTTACTCAACCTTTTTTTCTATTCTTGTTTATGCGAATGGAAATAGAGCAGAACATCTCTAATATTGGGACGAAGTACCATCTGCCATGGACTATCCAGTCACTTGTGGAGTATACAGTATATTTGGGAGTAGATGATTTGTTTTATATATTCTAATATTCGACTAGCGTTACGATGCCCAACATCCACTGCTCCTTTCAGCGCAAGTTGTTTCTAGATGCCAAGGTAGATGGCCCACTACTATCTCGTTGTTTTTACAAGCTGCGGTATAGTAGCGTATAAAAAACAGTGGTCCAGGAAGCACTCAATTTCTTTCTTTAATTCCAGTGAATGACTGCAAAAAGTCGTCAGACTGTTTACTTCGATCGATAATGATCATCTTTAGATCCGATTATACAGATGAAGTCTTGTATTGTCCAAATATGATTAAACCAAAGTGGCATCGTCAGAAGATATGAGCAAAGTCAGCTTGGCGTTGTTGAACAGGTATAATAGTATAATGGGGGCCAGACCACAGTGCCGGGAGTATCACAATGTAAGCGGCGTTGCTATTTATACGTGTTCGACGATGCCAACGTTACTTTTTTTATGTTTTATGCGATTGGCACTTTGGATTACTCATATCAGCATAATTTAAGGCTTCTCATGTTTAATTCGGATCTGAAGACAGTAATTAAGGACTGAAATATAGACCATTCGTTTGCATCACTGACTGGAATTCAAGAAGGGAACTGTCACTCAGTTGTCTTAGGGAGTTTTCGTATATACTTTTCTCACCTATCTTTATCAGTGTCTCTTGGCTTCCCATGTACGCGGCACTAAGGTTTTGGGACACTAACACTGCAGAATTCACTAATATCCGAGAACCCTTCGCAGCCACGAAGTGATCTTTGGATAAATCGTTTGCTTCCATCCCACGCCGTTCATTATGACTCGCTCCATTCATTTCTGTTATAGCTCACTATAACATTAGCATTCATAATGGGTCTCCAAGATAAAATTTCGAAAGAATCAGTCCTTTTCTGTCGCAAAAACTCGTTACCATGAGTCTCTGTCGTAAAGAAGAAGTTCTGAATGACTTCTTTGGTAGTGATATTACTTATTCTCATGTGTGACATGAGGTATCCAGGTTTCATCGCCTGTTACAATGCAATCCAATGGCTTATACTATTACATCTGGCACAGATATGTTTAGAAAAAAAAAGGAATCGAAATGATACGCATTCATTGTACATTCAATATTTCCCAATACAAGGACTGATTTTGTCCAAATCACGTATCGGTGAGCCATAAGATACGATATTTTGCATGATATTAGAGTGATTTTCAAGAGAGGAGAATATTTTGTTGTTAAAACTGAGAAATATTCAGACGTAAAAGTAACTTCGGACATATCCCAAGTGACTGATATGGAACAATTATTGTTCTCAGTACATACAAACCTAACGGATAACGCTATTATTGGAAGTTCCATCTGGAACCGCGTGACCGCTACGGTCGCAGGTTCGAATCCTCTCTCGGGCATGGATCTGTGTCATGTCCTTAGGTTAGCTAGATTTAAGTAGTTCAAAGTTCTAGGGGACTGATGACCTCAGATGTTTAGTCCCATAGTGCTCAGAGCCATTTGAACCAATTTGGAATTTCCATGATGCTGTTTGTGAACGTTGCTGTCCTGTGTAGAAAAAACGCAGCGTAAGAAAATTATGCGAAATTCACGAAGAGCTACAGAGGATCGACGCTTGGTGCAGGAATTGGCATTTGATTCTCAGCACAATCAAGTGTAACTGTCCATACTTAGGCGGAAATCCTCGTTATTGGACGATTACACGAATGCTGGACAGCCACTGGAAGCGCTCATATCCATTACAAATACGGAAGTTTGCACACAGAGTGATTTAATGTGCAACGACGACATAGAAGTAATCACAGGAGAGGCAGATGCCATAGTGATATTCCTTGGAAGCGTCGTCAGGAAGTATAGTCCACCCTGGGAGCCAACTAGATAGGATCGATAAGGAAAATAGTGAGTATCCTAAGAAGAGAAGAGCGTATGTTGACAGTTTCGTTTAGTAAGCGCGAAAGCGTCACGCAGGTGCTTATTCATTTCTAGTGGCAGACGCTAGAAGATAGGCGTTTTACATTATGCTGTGGTTTACTCTGAGCAATCCGCGAGTGTACCTTCCTTGAACAGTCAACCAATTCATTGGTTCATCCTAGGCATATCTAGAGAAGAGAAGAGAGAGATTACAGGCTACACGAAGGCCTAGAAAAACGGTTCTTTCCGCGCACCATTCCCTACTGTTAGAGGAAAGGGTTAAAAACATTTTATTTCAAAAACAAACATATTTAGTTAATGGAACCTTCAATATACGCCACTTCTCTATCCCTGCAGTGATGCATGCTAATTTTCCATTGATGGAAACAATGCCGGTAGTTGTCCTTTCTGAGTTCCTTCATGACGCTTGCCGCTTTTTCTCTCATTGCTTCAAAGGACTGACATCTTGTCCTGTTTCGCACTTGTGACCTTAGGGAAGAGATAAAAGTCACTTGATGCTAGGTTAGGCGGATAAGGTGGGTGGTCCAAGTCTGGCATGTTGCACTTCGCTAGAAACCTCTTAACAGGCAGTGCGGTACGAGCCGGTGTGTTTCTTGACGCAGAGTCCATGATCTATTCTCCCACAGTTCGGACCGCTGTTTTTTTTATTTTTTATTTTATTTTTTGCTTGCTTTCTTGCGGAGTTGAGCGAGAACCTTCAGAAAACCCAGTTAAAATACACAATTCCATGAATATCGAATAAAATAATCATCATCTCTTTGAATCTTGATTTGCTCATTCTTACTGTTTTCGTTCTTGGTGAAGTTAGTTCTTCCATTGTATGGATAGGTGCTTAGTTCCCGTTCATAAGCGAAAAATATAGATTCGTCACATGTTATCACTCTTTCCAAGATTAAGATCATTTTCAATTATATGCAAAGTGTTAGTACAAACATTTCATATACCTATTTCTGAAGGAGCGTGAAAATTTTCGGCAACCGTTTTGCAGACACATTTCTCATGTTGAATTGGTTACGTATTCTTTGTCAATTTCTTCAGTTTCAGCAGTCGATCCAAATACTCAACCGAAGGTCATATCGAATCAGATTACCTATTTTCTGGAAGTTTTCATCCATTTTTACGTAGAAGGTCGTCCCGAGCGTGAGTCATCTTCAACATCATCTCGGCGATATTGAAAACGCTTGAATCACTCAAAAACTCGCGTACTTGTTAATCAGTCTTCGCCATACCCTTATTTTCGTAAAATTTTGGAAATTTGTAGTAAGATCTGACTTACGCTCTGGACAACACACACCCATGCCCGAGGGAAGATTCGAACCTCAGCCGCTCAGACCGTGACAAAAAGCCTCAGACCGCACGGCCACCCCGCGCGGCATTTTTGTAAAAGACAGCCCTGAGTATCATTTTTTCCAAGTTTCATGTTAAGCTTCGCGACAATTCTTTGCTTTATTATTACACTTACCATTTCGCGGCAAAACGAAATAACAGCTCTCACACAAATGAAGACCGGAAACGCACTGATTTGTCTTCAGACACCAGAGATGTCGAATTTGACTGACAAGGCTTCACCCTTCACCGCTACTGATCGTTCATGTTTGGCGCATGCATACTTACTCAGGGACAGCTCAGCCCCGTTATTTCATAGCCACATTTTGTTCATTTTTATTGCCCAATATTTCAGTATTAACAATTATAATCAGATAATTTATTCTAGTAACAAAATAAAGTTCCTGCAATGCAGATCATTATCTCAGAACATCTGTGTTTAAAGGCAATGTTATTTCTGGCTATACAATGCGCGTAGATGCATAGACATAGAAAAAAAGTATTCTTACATCGTTGCTCATGTAGAATAATTTCATTTGTTAGAACTAAAGATCACAACCTGACATATTGTCTTGTAAACTAACAGCATCAGGTTTTCTTCCTATAAAAGGATTAACTAAATTAGTCTTCAGTAAAAGGTAAATAAAAATTGTATACCAGTTGGCTTCACACAGTGAGGAAATAGTATTAATACACAGAAAGAAAATTACAATGTACGTAAACATAGTGACAACTATAAATTTTGTAGGGAGTCCTCTTGTATATATAACTTCTGTTAATCTCTTTGACATGGAATGAACCAGTTTTTGGGTAGTCTCTCAGGTGATACTTTGCCATACTTGGCTCTGAGCACTATGGTCATCAGTCCCCTAGAAATTAGAACTACTTAAACCTAACTAACCTAAAGACATCACACACATCCATGCCCGAGGCAGTATTCGAATCTGCGACTGTAGCAGTCGCGCGGTTCCGGACTGAAGCGCCTAGAACCGCTCGGCCACAACGGCCGGCTTGCCATACTTGTTGTAGGCATTGTTTCAGAGCAGTCTTACTTCGTTTCACAGCAGTCTGGCCGTTCTTTCAAGCATTCTACAAAAGTGTTCAATTGGATTAAGGTCTGCGCTCTACGCTGAAAACATTAGAACATAGGATTTATGGTACAACAACCACTGAAGAACAATTTCCGCTGTGTGCTTAGGGTCATTGTGCTGTTGAAAGTAGTAATCTGTGCCTAACTCAAGCTAACAGCACTTTTTTGCATCTTTTCCTTGGGATATGTAAACACTGAAATCTATTCATGTTACGTTCGACAAAAACAAGTTGCCCAACACTAGATGTAGTCATACATACCCATTGCATAATTCCTTCACGACCGTGCTTTAATGTAGGTTGAATGAGTTTGGTATACAGATCAGTATTCGTCATCTCCACACCAAAATTCTGCCATCATTTACAAATACACTCCTGGAAATTGAAATAAGAACACCGTGAATTCATTGTCCCAGGAAGGGGAAACTTTATTGACACATTCCTGGGGTCAGATACATCACATGATCACACTGACAGAACCACAGGCACATAGACACAGGCAACAGAGCATGCACAATGTCGGCACTAGTACAGTGTATATCCACCTTTCGCAGCAATGCAGGCTGCTATTCTCCCATGGAGACGATCGTAGAGATGCTGGATGTAGTCCTGTGGAACGGCTTGCCATGCCATTTCCACCTGGCGCCTCAGTTGGACCAGCGTTCGTGCTGGACGTGCAGACCGCGTGAGACGACGCTTCATCCAGTCCCAAACATGCTCAATGGGGGACAGATCCGGAGATCTTGCTGGCCAGTGTAGTTGACTTGCACCTTCTAGAGCACATTGGGTGGCACGGGATACATGCGGACGTGCATTGTCCTGTTGGAACAGCAAGTTCCCTTGCCGGTCTAGGAATGGTAGAACGATGGGTTCGATGACGGTTTGGATGTACCGTGCACTATTCAGTGTCCCCTCGACGATCACCAGTGGTGTACGGCCAGTGTAGGAAATCTCTCCCCACACCATGATGCCGGGTGTTGGACCTGTGTGCCTCGGTCGTATGCAGTCCTGATTGTGGCGCTCACCTGCACGACGCCAAACACGCATACGACCATCATTGGCACCAAGGCAGAAGCGACTCTCATCGCTGAAGACGACACGTCTCCATTCGTCCCTCCATTCACGCCTGTCGCGGCACCACTGGAGGCGGGCTGCACGATGTTGGGGCGTGAGCGGAAGACGGCCTAACGGTGTGCGGGACCGTAGCCCAGCCTCATGGAGACGGTTGCGATGGTCCTCGCCGATACCCCAGGAGCAACAGTGTCCCTAATTTGCTGGGAAGTGGCGGTGCGGTCCCCTACGGCACTGCGTAGGATCCTATGGTCTTGGCGTGCATCCGTGCGTCGCTGCGGTCCGGTCCCAGGTCGACGGGCACGTGCACCTTCCGCCGACCACTGGCGACAACATCGATGTACTGTGGAGACCTCACGCCCCACGTGTTGAGCAATTCGGCGGTACGCCCACCCGGCCTCCCGCATGCCCACTATACGCCCTCGCTCAAAGTCCGTCAACTGCACATACGGTTCACGTCCACGCTGTCGCGGCATGCTACCAGTGTTAAAGACTGCGATGGAGCTCCGTATGCCACAGCAAACTGGCTGACACTGACGGCGGCAGTGCACAAATGCTGCGCAGCTAGCGCCATTCGACGGCCAACACCGCGGTTCCCGGTGTGTCCGCTGTGCTGTCCGTGTGATCATTGCTTGTACAGCCCTCTCGCAGTGTCCGGAGCAAGTATGGTGGGTCTGACACACCGGTGTCAATGTGTTCTTTTTTCCATTTCCAGGAGTGTATGTTAAATTTATTTTCATCTCTGAACAGTACCCTGTCCCAGAAACTTGTGTTCTTGCTTATACGTTCTCGAGCAAATTCAAGTGTCAATTTCTTGTTCTTTTTTTATGTACGGTTTTCTTCTGGGTACCCCAGCTTCATAGCCTGCACTTCTTAACATATGACGTACAGCCCTTGGTGTGACTTCCTTCCGAACTGACTATTTAAGATGCGTAGACAGTGACGAAGCTGTCAATTTAGGATCTTTTTTGACGGTCCTTATTAATATATTTCACTCTCGTTGCATGAGCTTATGTGGCAGACCTCTTCTTTCGCAATTAATGAGAATATTTCGTTCTCTAAATCGCGACATTATGGACTGCACAGTTACCCGGATCCTTCTTAGAAGAATCAACTATTTCTGAAAATGATCTTCCCTTTTCACATTGGGAGATAACTATTTTCCTTTCCTCTACAGCTGTTTCCCTCCATTCGGGCCCATTTCGCTGTTGCATGGAATTCGCCGCATATCAGAAGCAGCGTGCGCGAGGTGCAGCTTGCCACAGAAGGCGTTCCTCGCTGCAAGCGGTTCTTTAGTCGTGTCAGTAGTTACATTTCTACTGTTGTTGTTGTGGTCTTCAGTACTGGGACTGGTCTGATGCAGCTCTCCATGCTACCCTATCCTGTGCAAGCTTATTCATCTCCCAGTACTTACTGCAAACTACATCCTTCTGAATCTGTTTAGTGTATTCATCTCTTGGTCGCGCTCTACGATTTTTACCCTCCACGCTGCCCTCCAATACTAAACTGGTAATTCCTTGATGCCTCAGAATATGTCCTACCAAGCGATCCCGTCTTCTAGTCAAGTTGTGCCACAAACTGCTCTTCTGCCCAATTCTATTCAATACTTCCTCATTAGTTATGTGATCTACCCATCTAATCTTCAGCATTCTTCTGTAGCACCACATTTCTAAAGCTTCTATTCTCTTCTTGTCCCAACTATTTATCGTCCATGTTTCACTTCCATACATGGCTACACTCCATACAAATACTTTCAGAAACGACTTCCTGACACTTAAATCTATACTCGAAGTTAACAAATTTCTCTTCTTTAGAAACGCTTTCCTTGCCATTGCCAGTCTACATTTTATATCTTCTCTATTTCGACCATCATCAGTTATTTTGCTCCCCAAATAGCAAAACTCCTTTACTACTTTAAGTGTCTCATTTCCTAATCTAATTCCCTCAGCATCACCCGATTTAATTCGACTACATTCCATTATCCTCGTTTTGCTTTTGTTGATGTTCATCTTATATCCTCCCTTCAAGAGAGTGTCCATTCCGTTCAACTGCTCTTCCAAGTCCTTTGCTGTCTCTGACAGAATTACAATGTCATCGGCGAACCTCAAAGTTTTTATTTCTTCTCCATGGATTTTAATACCTACTCCGAATTTTTCTTTTGTTTCCTTTACTGCTTGCTCAATATACAGATTGAATAACATCGGGGACAGGCTACAACCCTGTCTGAATCCCTTCCCAATCACTGCTTCCCTTTCATGCACCTCGACTCTTATAACTGCCATCTGGTTTCTGTACAAATTGTAAATAGCCTTTCGCTGCCTGTATTTTAGCCCTGCCACCTTTAGAATTTGAAAAAGAGTATTCCAGTCAACATTGTCAAAAGCTTTCTACAAATGCTAGAAACGTGGGTTCGCCTTTCCTTAATATTTCTTCTAAGATAAGACGTAAGGTCAGTATCGCCTCACGTGTTCCAATACTTCTACGGAATCCAAACTGATCTTCCCCTAGTGTGTATGAATACTTTTTTCTCACTGAGTGAAACCAGCTGGTACAGAGTTTGGCTCTGAGCACTATGGGACTCAACTGCTGTGTTTATCAGTCCCCTAGAACTGAGAACTACTTAAACCTAACTAACCTAAGGACATCACACACATCCATGCCCGAGGCAGGATTCGAACCTGCGACCGTAGCAGTTGCACGGTTCCGGACTGCGCGCCTAGAACCGCGAGACCACCGCGGCCGGCTACAGAGTTTGAATTTACATTTTACAGAAGGCTACTTTAGTTAATCCTTTCACATTTACAGACTAGGAAGGAAACCACATACTGTCAGATTATCAGGTAACGTCTCATGTTGTGATATTTACTTTTAATAAATAAAGTTATTCCACATGAACAACGGTGTATGTTTACTTTCTCCATGATCGTAGATTTAGGTAATCCAGAAACAAACCGTACACAGGAAAATAGGCGTATACGCAAGATAACCGTGGTGCGGTATACCTGGTGCTCCTTAGGAGACGCTGTAGCGATATCTGGAGAGCAGATCTGCTGCGCCAAACTTCACGTGAGGATTGCAGCATCGATAGCCTCACTGTATACCTGAGTGAAACCCGACACGGTGCTACTCAACGGGTCAGCTGTCACCCGCTGCCGCGCGACGTAACCGGGGCAGGTCCCGAGTGCCACCAAAAAGCGAACAGCACGCCGCCGCGGCCACCGCAGCCTGCCAATCACCGGCGGCTAATCCTCGGCGCGCACCGTGACGTAGAAACCCCTCCCTCCCTCCCTCCAACCTCTTCCGCTTCCAGCGCAGCCTGTTGAGACCCGATACGGACGCCGCACCAGATCGGGATCTCCAAATCCTTGCGCCACGAAAGGGAAGAGAGTCTGCGTTTCACGGACGCATGTGGGACGCTGGCTCCAAACAGGACTTTGGCGCTGAGGTTTAGTATACGAGGTGCTGCGACAATAAAGTAATGAGACTGATGTGAAAAAAGTATGTTGCTTACCGTTTTAGTCAAGTTTAGTGTTGTCTCCTTCAAAGTAGTTCCCTTCTCATTACACACACTTTTTCCAGCGCTTCTGCCATCGATGGTAACATTTCTGGAACTCATCTTCTGTAATATCCTCCAACACCCTCGTCACAGCTTTTTGCACATCTTGTGTTGTTTGAAAATGGTGTCCCTTGACCGCCGTTTTGACTTTTGGAAATAGAAAAAAGTCGAACGGATCGATACCTGATGAATAAGGTGGCTGTGGTAGTACAGAAATTTGTTTTGAGGTTAAAAATTGCTGTACTGACAGAGCAATATGGGATGGCGCATTATCGTGATGCAGAATCCAATTATCAGCAATGTTGGCATAGACAATAAGAACTCTTTTACAAAGTCTTTCTAAAATTTCTTTGTAGTAATATTGGTTAACTGTTTGTTCAGGAGGCACCCACTCTTTATGAACAATTCCCTTGGACTCAAAGAATGACGTGAGGTTGATGGTCGTCCACTGCGGTCTTCATCTTCAACATTCATTCTACCTTCACTAAACATTTTATGACAACGAAAAACTTGGGCTCTTGACATTACCTCCTCTCCAAAATCCTTCTGAAGTTTACCGTAGTTTGTCGTGGCGTTTTCAACCAATTTAACTCAAAAAGAAATGGCATACCGTTGCGCAATATTATGCGATTCCATTTCTGTGACGAGACACACAAGCACGTGTTAACTATTACAGCACAACTCACGACGGAGCAGTCGCATCGATGTGCGACTTGGACTAGAAGCAGATTATAGTGCAAGGTCAAAGATATTGTGCCTGCGCAAGCCTGCAGGATTGCCACATCTTGCAAAGAAAATCAGTCTCATTACTTTATTGTATACATATGTGTGTGTGTGTGTGTGTGTGTGTGCGTGTGTGTGTGTGTGTGTGTGTGTGTGTGTGTGTGTGTACAGAAAAACTGAAAGGAATAGCCACTCACTTGCCATGGAACGAGACATGTGGCCAACGTCCTAGCTATTTTTAACCGCCTCCTGTAGAAATGACATCGAGTAGATAGGGGTGAAGGTGCGTTTATCTCTGTTGCTTGACACGTCAGCAGAGTCATGCATGTTGGTTCACGCCACTCTCTCGACATGTGCACAGGCGTGATTCCACTCACACCTACATAGAATCAAGCATGCTATTCCAGTGATCAAGATGTTCGCTTTGCTAGCAGCAATCCTTGCCGCAGCCGGCATATTTTGAGACATAGACGTGTGACGGGACAAAAGTTTTTGGCTGCCGTCACGGACTTTTATTCGCTTCAGCACATTAACATAGAGGTTGGCAAGGATTAAATACTTGATGAATGGTCATAAACGTATGTATTTTCTGTAACTAAAGTCTCTATGTATGCAAATGTTGTAGAAAAGCGAGCTTTCGACCACGCTTGACAGAACGAGCAAGTTGCAGCAAATAGTCTCCTCGCGCCGGCAGCAGCAAACGTCAGGTGTCCGAGCCAGAGATATCATCGCATCGAGGTGGCCGCTATTCAGCGAGACTATGACCGCCTAAGAGCTTACATTTAATCGTTAAAAGCAATGGAATTATGAAGTGATTGTCAAAATTGCTTCCACTATGGTTTTTGAGATTTAGAAGTTCAGTCGTGATTTGAGTCTTGCTGGAGAAGCCTGCATTAGAGCTGGTAGCTGCAATCTCTAATTAATCATCATGTCTAACAGTCACCGGGAAAGACAATAGATCGCGGATATAGGTGGGATAGCGACTAACAAATTTTGTGAGAATACCGTCAAGAAGCTTTATTGAATTTATTCGGTCGGTGCTGTAGATCATAACTCAGCGTGACCGAGTTGTTATAGATATTTAGCAGTGGGTCTGCTTCAATTTACATAGCTCCGCGAGGGAAAGTGGGTTAGGTTAAACTAATTGATTTGAGTTGATTCTGGGTCGTAGAGCTGGAGAATTTTTTGCTACGATCGTATAATATGGAGGAATTGGTTAACTGACGCTGCAATAGCGTGGATAAAGTTCCTTAATGGTCACGTTGTGTAGAAAGTAACGGGCTACCGTGCTGTTGTAAAGTTTCGCTCCAATAACGGCGAAACTGTGTATCATATTTGGAGAAGTCGATGTCTGAAGGTGTTAATCAGTTGTTCGACTCGACTTAAAGTGCGATTCGTGGTATTCCTGGTGTGCACAAGACCCTAGAAGTCGTTGTGGTTTGAGCTTGTGGATGTTGTATTCACGCACGCTCTGAGGTAACTGAGCAGCTGAGGCATTTTGAGTGATTTTGGTTGCCCACTCTAAGGTAGTTGAGTGTTGAGCTGTTTATGTTGGTGTAGATTTTGAATACGCACTACAGGGTCAGTAGCGTAATAATTGTGTTTTTGTATACCATTGAGTTAAAGTCTCAATTAGTCTTTGATAAAGCCAGGAACCAGGATCCGCACGACTTATGTAAAATAGGGTACAGTTATTGTTGCCCGTAAATTTTGTGACCTCAATCTGAAGATGGCTGCGTACCCTGTCGGAATCAATTGATATTATTCGACGATATTCAATTCCATTGCTTGGTAGGTTGACGAGTGGCAAATTTAATTTAGGGACTGTTAGAGGGAACGCGACTGCCAACACCTGAAGTGTATGAGCCCTGATTGTTGTGCTAAAGTTAGTACAAAAGTGGTGGTGGCACATACGATTTTTGTTTGTGTTTTGTTTCTCTTTCTTATCACAATTTGTGTGGGGCTTAGGTTTTCTGAATGTCATTCGTATACATGAAATATGTATGTGAGATAATAATTGGATTCTAATAAAGAAAAGTCAGACTGAATTCTGAGTTCGGAGTCTAATTCTAGAGTGGAGAGGACTAAATCCTCACTGAAAGATACGCAAGTGGCGTAAATAATAAAGAACTACATTGATGCAAAGTAGTTAAAAGTCAGTCTTGCAAAGATAAGACAGTCAGTCCAGTTTCAAAGAGTTAGACTCAGAGAATCAATGTCTTATAGAGATTTTTTGCGATTAAAAATCAGTAGTTAGAGAAAAAGGATTTAATTAGATTTCACTTAAGAAAAGGCAGAGGTATTAACTGCTTTACGCTCTTAACGGCTGTTTTAAGGATTTAAAGATAAATAAATAAGATATTACGTTTACAGATCGTAAGAGAATTAATAGTATCGTAGACATAGCTATCGCTATATCGCTGATTTGCAATGAAATTATAACTTTGCCTGATACATTCGGAATTATCGTCATAAGAAACGGTTTATTAAATTTAACTGAACAAGAGTGTACGAAATTTCGGTTAACCATAGGTAAGTGAAACATTGGTCTAGGTAAATATTTATTACGCGTTTTTAGGTGATTTTATTTTATAGTAGTGAGTGAAACATCTTTTCGTAGTAAACTGTACCGATCGTTAGCGTCAATAACATAAATAACCATCGATAGCTATCGTTATTTTGGGTTATATAGTTGTTTGTTGTCATTTAGAGGTTGTAATTAAATTATAAATAGTAACACCACAGTCGATGCAAATTACGGGATCTAACGTATACATTTACACTGAGAGCTGTTGAACTGTCGTTGACAATAGTAACTCATGTTACGGCCCACTGAACGAGCATATTTATGCTTAAGATAATGTGCAGTGTGTACAAGATTTAATCAAACCCTAATTACTGTAGCTAGAGGTGCCGATACTAAAGTGTGTTGACCATTTACCATTTCGACGCATTGCAACACTATTGTATGTATTGACACAGTGTGTACGATGTAATGGGGGCATGTAACCTGCGTACTTCCGTCATAGTCGGATGCGTAGTTTGTGTACAGTTCCTGTTACATTCACATAATTAAACATCTTGGACTAAAATTGAACGATTTATTTTAGTACTGGGACGAGGTATGTCTAGTCTTGAGGGCAGGGTTGTTGTCAGTATAGAGATTAGATTCACGTTTCCGTGCGCCACTCTACATAGATCGAAGTGGCATAACACAGTACAGACGATATCGAGAAAGACGCCTGAGTACTGGGATAATTAATACCTTTAGCATTATGCATGTACGAGCGTGGTGGAAGAAATAAGGATGCTATGGATTATTGTTTTTAATAACTGTTCTAGTAAGTTCGCAGTAGTACTGCTTCCTGTTGGGCCTCTGACACCAAAGGAAAAGCTAAAATAAAGAGACGCTAAACGAGATTAGATATGACAGTTCGAATTCTTGCTACTGAGGACAGTTACCCCGTTTTGAAGTTCCAGTTCAAGCTATTTACTGCATATAAATCGAACTTCTTCCCAAAGGTTTTCAAAGCTCTGGTAAAACACCTAGCAAAATGCATTAAGCTGAGTTGATAAGCATTTAAAATTTCTTTCTCTGGAACACGGAACACCTATTTCATACTTAACGTTTATAGTCAATAGTTCGAGAATATATGAATAGATAATTAAAGTCACTGTGTGGGTCACAAAATATTTGATTAAAACTGCTTACAGGTTTGGGTTTTCCAGCGGAACCATCAGATCTAAAATTTAGCAGCGAAACTTAGGCGCCTAGTCAGTGCATCTTCAGACGTACAGATTGGGCTCTTTCGTACAGCTGCTAAGTGATGGCTAGTGATGGCTGAAGAGCCGAAACCGGTAACCAATTTTAACAAAATATTATGTGACCAAGACATTGACTTTTATAATTTAAACCGATACAAAGGTTACTGGTTCCCTCAGGAGGTGTCTAGTTTGGTGAATATGTTTATTTCTGAACAAACAACCCTTTAGAGATTTACAGAAATGAGGCGCAGAAAGGATAAAGTATTTCCGTTTAAATACACGTCAGTCAAATCCCATCACCGCTGGCGTACATGTATGTGTGCGCGTGTGTGTGTGTGTGTGTGTGTGTGTGTGTGTATGTTTGTGTGTGTGGTAATGGAGGGTGGGAGATGGGGGAGGGTCTTATTTTGTCAAAAGCGCTCAGCTATATTTTTTAGTTTTATGTTTTGTTTGTCTTCAGACTCTGGAATAGAGAAAAAGTGACTGGACGTCGGACTGGCGAGGTAGAATTTCCCGTACTGTTTGGAGGCTTTGGACGACAAGTATATAATTCTGCAGAACCCATACAATAATGGATGTAACTATTTCAATTATAAGCATAATTTCGGTATTGCAAAATTTGTTCTCGTCGACTCGAACTACCTAAGAATCAAACCGGGTCCTTAAGGGAACACGACGGCTTCTTCACGTCAAAGACCCCAGAGTCAGTCCTCTTCTTCAACATGCATTCGTGGGAAGTAGGAATGAAGGCTTTTTATTCAGACGTGTCTTTGTTGTTTCCAGTTTGTTCTTATTCGTGAGGAACTGTGTACAGTCATCTCGTTTCGCTCTTTTGTAATCCGGAAATTAACCAACCACAAACGAGAATGCTGTTCAAATTCCATGTGATTTTCGTCAGACCACTCATCCCAAGTGCTAACGCAAAGGCAAATTTGAATGAGTGCGAAAAACTGAATTTTTTAACAGCGAGACGTAACAAAACAAAGAACCCAACGCAGAGAGCCGCGGACTGGCGCACTGCTGGTGGTGAGACTTCTGCACCTACGCACGGCGTCCTCTGCTGACAAATCAGAGGCGTGCAATGAGTTCGTACCGTCGCATACAGCGTCCTTGCCTCTTCGTGCAACGGCCGCATGCATTTAGTCCGCACGGGAAATTGCACAGTTGTAAACGCACCTTACAGGCTGTATCCGAAACAGAAATCTGCGCACAAGTGCTTCGTAAACAGTAATACGTTACCGTGTTAGGATGCGTAAATCAACGCAACGTACTGTGACCGAATTTCGAAATTTTTCAACGTCAATTGCAAGTTGTGAATAGCTCCCTCGTCTCTTTGTCGGAGATTTCGTGTCTCACTCGTGTCCGCGGTGGGAACCAACGCGCATTTGGTGGGCGGGACAAATTAGTGCTCCGTAGATACATCAAGAAACCTATATTGGTAGACGCAGATGAATTTTATGCGCTGATACACTTACAAACCAATCATAATAAAGATCGCCACTCTCGTTTTGAGTCAAAAAGTAGGGTTAAACTAGTGAGTGCTCCACAACCAGTGACTGATGGTCTGCAGCTGCTTAGCTGCATTAAAGATTCCGAGATACAATCAGCGGACTGAACAAACACGCCGGTAACAGTGAATATTATATATCCTCCAGCTATTTCCTAGTATCTCTCGGCAGTAATCTGCACAAAGAGGAATCAGGATAACAATACAAAATCAGTCAGTCAAAAGTCACACAGAAGCACCGAACTTGAAATTTCCACAGAAACAAATGTAACTTACTGGCTTCAGTTAGCCCTCGGGAAATCTGCCTCTCTCATGAAATATCACCTCCAGCTAGGTAACGGCTCCACGGTCTGATATGAACCCTATGCCTTCCGATCACTTGCACACTCACTAAATCACAACACTCCCCAAGAAAACTGGAAAACGACTAAGCAGAATTCCACATCCGCATACGAGAACACACTTTCGAATTCTTGTATGCACACCCTCCCTTAAAAAATAACTGTGTTGATGGTTAAGGTTCACTAACTTCCGATTCAGAAATGTGAAAAACACTTTTAATCACTGTCTCCGCCCCGGAGGGCACACGACTTACTTTCTAAGCGCTGCCAGTTGATTCTTCATACTGTGAGCGACAAACTCTTGAAACTTTTTGAATTTTGTGGCCTTTCGGCCGACCAAACTGAAGAGCAAAATGTATGGTTTCTCATTTGTCATTTCATGCTCCTACTAGGAGCATTCCTCTAAAAACTGCTGCTTCCCACCAGAGCTTTTCACATATTTATTCCACCAAGTGCTGGAAAACATTTGCCGCCATCGAAAAGTCACTGATTCAGAAGCCAGGAAACCCACGTTACATTAAGGAAGACTAATCCATCAGTTCTATGGAGAGTTTTTTCAGAGACTGAGACCAGTCACAAAATTTGTTGACTACTTAAATTATTTCATGAAGCAACAGGTTTCAAGTTATAAACCTCATCTTCAGATTACAGTGGCAATAGGAAAACGTTTAACAAAAATACATGCAGATATTAAAGTTGTTCTGCAGTCTGTCCCGAGTTCATTCTGTAGATCTACAAGCCGAGGTCGTACAGAACAACTAAAATATCTACGTTTACTTTTGTTAAATGTTTCGGATTTGCCATTATAGTCTGAAGATGAAGTTTATAACTCGAACCATGTTGCTTTTTAACATAAGTAATCAACAAATTTTGTGAGTGGTACCGGTCTCTGGAAAGTCTTCTCATATTCTGAAACAGTCATGGTCGATCTATAGTCAGAATGGTTTTTCTTTTATATCATGAGCTCTAACCTAGACAAAACTGTCTTCTATTGTGTTTTGCATTCCGTTTCAACCCCGAGGACGAACCCCAAAGTTGAACAGTACTGATTCTATACTGTTTCAGTAGGTCACGGAGAACATATAGCTGACAAAAAAATCAAATGGCTCTGAGCACTATGGGATTTAACTTCTAAGGTCATCAGTCCCCTAGAACTTAGAACTACTTAAACCTAACTAACCTAAGGACATCACACACAGCCATGCCCGAGGAAGGATTCGAACCTGCGACCGTTGTAGTCGCGCGGTTCCAGGCTGCAGCGCCTAGAACCGCTTGGCCACACAACTAACAAACATAAAGCCGATGTTGCTTAGCATTCCCAAGATCACACGTACGTCAACAGTGTGTGTGTGAGTGTGTGTGTGTGTGTGTGTGTGTGTGTGTGTGTGTGTGTGTGTGTGTACCTGTACAGGATACGCCACTCGAAGTCGACAATCCTAATATTGGTATTTCACAAGCAGTTCGAGATACTGATGTAAATTTTTCGACACGAGATAGTACGAAAAGTGAGTATTTTGCTATATTGTTAATAAACACTAATGTTTTCATCAACTTAGTAATTATAAAAATTAAAAATCGCCATTATCTTAGAAATGGAACCATGTGGCATTTTATTTCGTACGAAATTTTAACAACATGTAGAAAATTCAGCGGCTTTACTAGATATCTAAAAAAAATGTTAAAGACCAGTGTACTTCAAGTGTAACAAAAATAAACTACAATTTGGTCTGTTACTCCTTATTTTTGTTTTGCAAGGCACTGAAGAGTTTTTCGAAAAAAAGCTGTCATGTCAGAAATATAGTTGCTGATTGCAGTGGAACTTTTGGCAAAAAGAATTGAAAAGTAAACAGTACAGAACAAGGCATATGTAGTCGAGAAGTTTTAAAACAATATTTGATTTTTTTCGATCTATGGTTGTTTGATAAATGAATCATTGTGTAACGTGGTTAGTATTTATCAGTTCGTTCACTTTAGCGAAAACTCCATTTCTTGTAAAAATGCCGATTACTAATTACTGTTTGAAATTCAACAGAATTTTAATGCATTTCACCTCAAACGTCAAAATCGATCAAGTGGATTTCATTGTTCTGAGCAAATTATTTTGATATTTAAATTTGCTACTTTTTGCAGATCTGTGTACTATCGGCCTTCTACAATCAGTATAATGCTGGAAGATCCATGTATAAAGTTTAACTTTAGCTACATCCTAAAATTAACAGTTAACGTGTCTTTATATAATGAAAAGCTGGTAACTATAGCGCTTTTAAGCCGAAATACTACGTAACTGTTGAAATAGAGAGTGACTTTTCTCTATACTAACTGAAATTAATGAACGTAAACTCGCATGAGAAACTTGTTTTAACTACAGTATTTACCGTAAACTGGCATTATATAATAATCACCCAAGGCGCACAATTTATTCATTTTGTTAACACCTGCTACCAGGCATCCATGCCACATACAGTATATTATCATTACATTAGTCTGTCTATTACAGCTTTAGCTACGTCATTTAACATCAGAGTGTGGGAGCTCCTTTGTTTTTAACATCGCCCGTCTGTAGGGCATCAATAGTTATACTACGTATTTCTTTCCGTGTACTCTACGGTACTTGGTGTTTTAGTCACCAGCCGCGTATCCCTAATCGTCACCAACGTTACTAGTGAATATTTGGTCCATTAATATAGATATTTTACTCAGTGCCATGCCTGTACTAATTCTCCAGATAGTCACTAGTAACTAGCTGCCCAGACGATTACTTGTGGGATGATTTTTATACAGAGCGAACGGTGATTCCAGTGAAAAAAATTCGGAAGTTTTTCAGGGATATTTTCTGTGTATTTTGGTACAAGGGACTCTTGGTCCGCACTGGCTCGTTATAGAGTGATTGCGTTTCGCATCAGTGGAGATGCATCTTCAGGTGATAAGTTTCTAAGGTCATTGCACGGCAAAGGAAATGCTACGATCCAATTACCACCGTTTATCGACAAGATTAAACCAATAGTGCGCTAAAAGTGGTTGTCTATGACCATACTGAATGGGAACGCGCCGCACCACGCAGTAAACGTCATAGAAGTGCGCACGGCACCAGCGTAAACAGTACTCGACGATGAACGGTGGGAACTGGGTCGTAGCATTTATTATGCCGTGCCATGACTGTTTAAAAAAATAGAAACTTATCATCTGAAGAAGCATCTCCACTGGTGCGAAACCTGCCGTGACTTTTTAATTAAAGTATTTTAATAACTTGTGTGGAAGATTTTAATGAACATGGGCAGCTTTGGCTTAGGTTGCCCGATCTCTAAAATTATAATTGCATTTCTTTTGATTTCTTACTACCATTTCTTTTTGTATTTGTATAGTACAGAAACTTTCTGCGCAACGGTGTAAATATCGGCGCAATATGCTGTGTACCTTGTTTAGACTTAAATTGTTCAGTTCACTCACGGTACTGTTGTTGACAACAGTAATGCCCAAATTACTATTCGCCCTCAAGCATGCAATCGGCAGTACTCGGTTCTGCCTCCGGTTTGTTTTTCCGGCAGTATTAGACGTACGCTGCCAGCGATAAACAACAGTCTGAATAAGTTTAATGATGACGAGTTTGCCGATGTGCACGCCGTGTATGGGTTCACTGAACGCAATGGAAGAGCTCCGCCACGACGCTACGCTGAGCTGTTACCGCGGAAAATAACTTTTGCGTCCGTACGGTACGTGGGCACCTACGAGATACCTACCTTTTATGCTGTATGCTTTGTTTATTGCCTATTGCAGGTCTCTCCACTGTTATGAAGGTGCTTTCATGAAAACAAAGGTTGTTGTTGTTGTGGTTTTCAGTCCTGAGACTGGTTTGATGCAGCTCTTCATGCTACTCTATCCTGTGCAAGCTTCTTCATCTCCCAGTACCTACTGCAGCCTACATTCTTCTGAATCTGCTTAGTGTATTCATCTCTTGGTCTCCCTCTACGATTTTTACCCTCCACGCTGCCCTTCAATATTAAATTGATGATCCCTTGATACCTCAGAACATGTCCTACCAACCGATCCCTTCTTCTAGTCAAGTTGTGCCACAAACTCCTCTTCGCCCCAATTCTGTTCAATACCTCCTCATTAGTTATGAGGTCTATCCATCTAATCTTCAGTATTCTTCTGTAGCACCACATTTCGAAAGCTTCTATTCTTTTCTTGTCCAAACTATTTATCGTCCATGTTTCACTTCCACACAGGGCTACACTCCATATAAATACTTTCAGAAACGACTTCCTGACATTTAAATCTATACTCGATGTTAAGAAATTTTTCTTCTTCAGAAACGCTTTCCTCGCCATTGTCAGTCTACATTTTATATCCTCTCTACTTCGACCATCATCAGTTATTTTGCTCCCCAAATAGCAAAACTCCTTTCCTACTTTAAGTGTCTCATTTCCTAATCTAATTCCCTCAGCATCACCCGACTTAATTCGACTACATTCCGTTGTCCTAATTTTGCTTTTGTTGATGTTGAAACAAAGGTAATTTTCGTAATAAAACCGAATAAATGATAAAAACATTATTTCTCTGTCTTACTCAAAAATATTCAAAAGATATATCTGAACACTTCCTAGATTTTGTTGGTGGAGTTGTGGTTCATCCTGTGTTAATTTCCTACGATGGTGTTAAATTATGAAGCAACTATAGCTCAGAAAATACAATTACGTATTTTAACTGCATTGACCGTCTCACAAAGACGTGCTTATATTGATCTAACTGTTGTAGTGTAACAGTTGTTGCAGTGGAGCTGATTCGAGACAGTAGCATCTAAATGATATACTCTGGCTGATGGCACAGAGCTCTTGTGGCCCCGAGGCAGAATGCTCACATTGTGGGTGAGATGATACTTCACAGTACGACAAATTTGGCGTTCTCTTTTAGAACACCGTTCGACTACTTTTGCGACAAGTTTCACTCTAATAATATTGATGCGTTATATCATTGAAGCGCTCTTCTTAAGTTGCGTTCACACTAGACTAACAAAGGCCAACTAACGACAGAGACTGTATTCGGCCAAACGTTGGTCGCCAATGCACTGGCGATCGGCTTCTCATCCACACCAAACGAAGGGCTTGGAGGCTAGGAACTCGGCCACGTGGAACCGCAGTTGGCTCTGATAACTTGCCGACTTTGCTTCCGTTTAGTCGTTGTTATAAAGTAGCGTTTTAATTACAAATTCACCGACCGATATTGTCAGGAAAGAAGAGCATTTAGCAATCGTCGTATGCGCAGCATTTTTTTTTACTGCTTAAGCTGATCATCAGAAAAAGAAGAAGAAGAAACGACGCTGGCGGACGACCTATGTTTCAAAAAGTAGGAAGCAGTAAATGGTGGAGCAAAATTAACGTCTGACCTTAGAGCTGAATTGAAAGATGGGCTATTTCATAATTTTTTCTCCAATGAAAGCTACATATTTGGAACTGTTATTGGATTGTGTAGACCCTAAAATTTCCAATGATGACACCTCGTCTAGGAGAGCTGTATTTTCAGCCGAAAGTTAAGTCACTCTCAGTTTTGTCAGCTTCTCTTTGTCGTTCATGACGAAAATATGTCAATAACGACTCCATTTTCTTTTTCACATCGTGCGTATCTCTTTCTAATAGCTGAGTTACTTCCCTCAAAGCGTCTAACCTTTTCAATATGTTTTCATAATCACTGTTCGTAGGAGCCCATAAACATTTCCATTCACAATAAAACTCTATCAGCATTAATGCTCTCTCCCTATTTCACTCCTTATTCCAGCACTTTAAGCACAATAAATACACACCCTCAGCGCGAGCAGGTGTTGCCAGCAAGGAAAAAGCGACTGTTGAAATTAAGTTTTTCAGGACATCCACAAGTCGCGCTTAGTATGTGAATTGTGGCTGTCCTGAAAAACTTAAATACACGCCCTCCCTAAAAGACACAGCAAATCGCTACTCAACCAACGAGCATTCGACCTGGCGTCCACACTAGCAGAGAGGCGCCAAAACCAAACAGCTGCCAACGTTTTGATGTTACCGACAGCTGGCAGAACCACAACAAAGGCCAGCCGCTTCATTTGCTCAGATTTGCCGTCCGTACACACTAAGCAAATCTGGGCCAACGAAACGGTTGGCTGTCGTTCGTGGCCTTCGTTGGTTTAGTGTGTACGCGCCTTTAAGAGCTTTCGAATGTCGGAAAAAGTAGTTCGTTCCTCCTAGAAATCAATAGACGCTGTGATATTTGCTTCCTTAGCAATCAGCCCGCTGGTTGGTTTCGTAGTAGGCATGTCGCAGTGTGTTGTGTTATCAGCTTGTGTCTTCAGTTCGTTGTAACTGCTGTAACTTTTGTTCTTTATCACTTGAGTGATGCAATTTAGCCTAAGTTGTCCCCTGCTTCATGTCTTACTACAAGCCCAATCGATATACTTCTGCTTGTAGTTAAAATTTTCCTCAATCTGCTATCATGCCCTAATCGTGGCAGTGTGTCGTAAGCTCTGGTCACTCATGACATTCTTAAGATTCTCTGTATGTCCATCTTTTCAGAGATGATGCAGGAATCGACGGTTCGATACCTTTCAGCCCTCTAGTTTACAGACCATTTTATTTGGCTACTAGTTTCGGCGATTTACTATGCCATTTTCGGGCCCCTCGTAGGATTCTGTGAGAGCATCACAACTCAATTCTTTTCTTTCCTGCAACCGCATACCCGCATCAGTTAAAAAACTTCTGAGATTGATTGTATTTCTAGAGTACAAGCGCCGTCAGTGCAATACCTACGCTGGCAGTTTGAACTAGAATAACAGCGGTAAACAGCAGTTGTTCTTTCTACCAGTCAGTTGTGAGTAGTGTTGCGTAGTGGACGTATGGCCACACTCTGTCACGTTGCTGTGTCACAGATTGCAGTGGAGCAACATCTCAAAATCAGCTGTTCAAGACATTCTCCAGAATGTTCTGAAGAAAAGTGTGTGCAAAGCTTTCCCCGCACACCTTGATTCCCAAACTAAAACAAAAGCGCGTGGACGCCTGTAGCTACTTGATTGAAATACAAAACGTGGACAGTACTTTTATGAAAAAAAAATCATCACAGAGGACGAGACTTGGCTTTTTCAATGCAATCCTACCGTAAAACGACCATGTGCAGAAATTCCAATGAGATGTCAACGCTATGACAACGTAACCGACGTACAAGCCAACGTAAAGCGCCATTTGAACAATATACCAAAGAAGGACTGAAGGACTTTTACGACAGATTCACATGAACGTTCTGTGTGTTGTACTCAAGGTGGGAGGGGGGGGGGGGGGACTATTTTGAATGCCTGAAACGTTAAAACCACTATCTTAGCTTTCCCCTCTTTGTTTTTTGTTTGTTAATCCACTCTCTAAAGTTTTTAGACTAAAGGTGTTGTACTCCTATTATGCGCCACTAGCATTGTGTTAAGTCTAATGTTATTTTAAAAAATCAGAGTACCCTTATTCTTGAAGCTATTTGTGTCAGAGTTATTCTACGACAAATCTTCCAAATTTTTTTTTCTGCCGTCAGCTATTTCCTAAGTAAGGAAATAGCTTCTGGGAAGTTCAATTCTTCTAAATTGTCAACGACTACATCACCGTTAGATTCGATATGTAATAGATCATATTAGAAGCTGTGGTATTATAGCAAAATATTCAACTGATGCAGACCCTCTCTTGCTGAACACGTTGTTTTGCTTTTTGAATCGCTTACGAAGTATTTGGGTTGCCTATATTACCGCTACATCCAAACTCTGCAAGGTACTGTAATGTGAACGGCAGGGGATACCATTCTGTTACATACCGTGGTTTCTTTTCCATCCATTCGCTTAGGAAGCACGGCAAATAGATATATTGTACTTTTCATTTCTTCTGACACTAACGCTAATGTCATATGTGTAATTTTAGCAGCCCGTCCTTTTGAAGTTTTAGTAAGTTTTGTTTAATGATCAGAATTAGCCGGCTTGGATGTGATGATCTCATTTAGATAACCAGTAACTGTAGTAACTATAAATAGCCTGCTTGTTACGAGTATATTACGTACGAAGTCCGATTCGCCAGTGCGAATAAGATTGGCGCACTTGAGATATTTAAAACTCACAGTTGCAGAATAATAAACCAAGCCAGCTACTTCCAAATTGTAATATTTCATGTACCCAACATTTGGTTGGAACCGCCCGTATAACGCATGTCATAAAAACGCATACATGCGATAGTATAGCATGCGTTGAATTAGTGTTTTGTTAGCAGTCACCTTCGTAGACTGACTGCATTCTCCCAAAATTCTATCATTCAACCAAATTCCATCAGCTACTTCAGTTGAGATTGAGCCCATGTGATTACATTCTTTCATTCTCCCACAATTTGTTACATCCAAGTATTTGTATGAGTTAACCAACTCCTATTGTGTATCCGTGATACTGTAGTTATGGGAAGCGTAGGTCCCAACGCACTTCCCTGGGGCATGCCCGAAGTTGCAGAACCCTTCGTGTGTGACCGTAATAACCCGAATAGGAAAATTAATTATAGAACCGACACACCGTTAAGACGCAAGCTAAATTATTGTACACAAGCGGATTAACTAACGCAATGAAATGTTAGGGCTGTAGCTGTGGATCCTAAAGGGAAGGGGGTTACCTAATATCAAAAGCGAAAATATTTAGGGTGATAACGAAAACAAAATTTGATAGAGCACATTAATTTATTCAAACTTAGCACAAAGACGGAAATGCAGCTATCAGGCAAAAATACAAAAATTTATTATGAGCTTCATATAAAGAGAATCACCCGGTAGGCAAGGTTACTCCAAAAGTTTTAAATTGGCACCTATAACCACAACTGATGTTCTGAAATAACTCACGATTTTTCCCACTGATCAACTGGTGTGTCTGCTTGACTGAATTTTAGATGGAAAGACAAATTTAAAAAAAAAACGCATGCATCTACCAAGGCACAGACGGATGCGAAATAGTTAACTCCAGTGCTCATACTGAATTCTGATTAGGTATTGTCCTAATATGCCAGTGCTTATATTACTGCTCGCCATAAATTATCAGTGGAAGAAGATGAGCAAAGTGTTGCTTTCATCTCTGGATCTCTGAGGTATGCCGTTAGCATTGAACTACGCAGTCTCGAAATTTCGTCCCCAAATCAGCTGCTCCAGTGGACGCCGCAGCATGCAGAGATGTGCCCAATACCACGTCCCGTGCCGAAGTCTCCTCTTGTCTATCGAATCGAATAGCTTACTCTTTCCCTCCCTCAAAGAAGATATGACCAGCAACCATTTTACAAGCTCTCGTCCGTGTTCAAAAAGTCGTGCAAAATGTTGAAAACTGATGTAACTTGATTTTCTATTTTTTCACTACCGCCTGGACTGTGACTTGGTGGTCTTCGAACTCCACTTCTCTTGTGATTCGCACTTTTCCGCAGAGAGATGGCCCATCACTTTGTTCTTCAACATTCAGATTTCTTGCTTGGAACTGCCTGCATTACCAAATAACTGTGTTATATGTTGCCATACACTTCCATACTTCCAGTAATTCAGCAACGATTGTGGCTGAGTTGTTCCCCTTAAAATACGGAAAACAAATTACACTGGGATGACAGATGTAATGGAACACCTCCTAATATCGTGTCGGGCTTCGTTTTGCCGGTCGTAGTGCAGTAACAAGATGTGGCATCCACTCAACAACTCGCTGGATGTCCCCTGCAGTAATATTGAACCACATTGCCTCTATAGCCGTCCATAATTTTGTGCACGGACTGACCTTTCGATTACGCCCCATAAATGTTCGATGGGACTCAGGTCGGGCGATCTGGGTGGCCAAATGATGCGCTCGAATTGTCCAGAATATTCTTCAGACCAGTCGCGAAAATCGTGGCCTTGTGACATGGCACATTGTCATCTATAATAATTCCCATCGTTGTTTCAGTATATGACGTCCATAAATGGCTGCAAATGGTCTCCAGAGCGCCCAGTCCGTTCCATGTAAACACAGTCCACATCAGTATGTAGTCACCATCAGTTTGCACAGTGCCTTGTTGACAATCTGGGTCCGTGGCTTCGTGGATTCTTCGCCATTCTCGAACGCCACCATCAGCTCTCACCAACTGAAGTCGGGACTCATCTGACCAAGGCACGGTTTCCCAGTCGCCCAGGCTCCAACACATATGGTGAAGAGCTCAGGAGAGACGCTGCAGGCGCTGCCATAGCCCATTAACGCCAAATTTCGCCACACTGTCCTAACGGATATGTTAGTCGTACGCCCAACATTGATTTGTGAGGCTATTTCACGGAGTGTTGCTTGTCTGTCAGCACTGACAGATCTACGCAAACGACGCTACTCTGGGTCGTTAAGACCGACGGCCATTGCGTTGTTCTAGGTGAGAGGTAATACCTGGAATTTCTTGTTCTTGGCACACTCTTGACATATTCAAGATATTTAAAAAAATGTTAATGTCGTGTGACTAGCGCCTCCCCTCGGGTAGACAGTTCGCCGGGCGCAAGTCTTTCGATTTGACGCCACTTCGGCGACTTGTAAGTCGATGGGGATGAAATGATGATGATTGGGACAACACAACACCCAGTCCATGAGGGGAGAAAACTCCCGGAATCGAAACCGGGCCGTTCGGATTGACTTCTGTCGCACTGACCAATTTTTTTTTTTTTCATTTTGTTCGTTGTTGATCGTTGTGTTTGTTCGTTGCGGACGTCACATGACATCCGCTTCGTCCGTTTGTTGAAACTTCCACTCAGTTTCTTATTATAGAGGCCAACCAGCTCTCTGGCCGAACACCACTCAGCTACCGGGGACGGACAGTTCAAGATATTGAATTCCTTAACGGTTTCCGAACTGAAATGTCCCAAGCGTCTAGCTCCAAATACCATTCTGCGTTCAAAGTCTGTTAATTCCCGTCGTGTGGCCATAGTCACGTCGGAAACTTTATCTCACAAATCACCTGAATACAAATGACAGCTTCGCCAATGCACTGTCCTTTTATAACATGTGACCGCGATACCACCGCCAGCTGTTCACATCCCTATCCCGTGACTTCTCTCACCTCGGCGTTTTGCATGATACCCCACTTTATCAATGGGGTGCACCGCTTCGTTTTGGCTGCTCTAGTGCAGTGCTATTGTATTGAATCCCAGGGATTTCATTATGTACCAGCACTACAGACATGTGTCAGTGAAGATGAAGAAATTTAAAACTACATAAATATGATGTAACTTTATTTTTTCGCGGTAGTAATGTGTGTGCCTCATTTAGTTGAGAGACGGGGTAACTCGGCTGAAAATACGGCCATATTGTATAAGATAAGGCTGCGAAACTAGTCAGGCATATTGTTACAAAAAATACTTCCCAGAAAGGCAGAAGATACTCCTCATTTCATTTAACTCTTCATAGGCTGCCACTTCCTTTATACGGAAATTCTGAGTGTCGCTATTTTTAGTAGTGTCCTGTGTTCCGCAGGTGAACAACGGAACCAGCAAAGGAGAGAACCGGAAGTCCGGCTGAGTTTCAATCGATAATGGCCACATCTCCACGCATGCGTGACGCACCCCGACTTGTTTTTCTCCCCACAGCCTGTAATTCTGTCGCGAGTACGTAGAAACTTAGACATTATTGCATTACGTGTCTATGTCGTTTTCATTTACAGTAATCTTATTACGACAAACCACACTAAAAACGCAACCTCAGAATATTTTGTGTATGAGCAAAAGAAATGTGTATTTCATCTAGAAGCATAACTCGGTTGTTAATGATTTTTGCAACTGTCGAGACTCACAGGGAATGCTCTGGTGCGTGCGTTTCCCGTTATCTGCCGACACATATCTACTACTAGGATACCTGTTCCCTCCTGCTGAGCGCCGGATGGGAATACAGATAAGAGCAAAGTGGTCGTCGTGTAATGGCGCTGGTAGAAAATGTTAAGCGGTGAAGAGCGAATTGTACAACGTGCTTATAACACGAGTGCGGTTTATCAGCCCAGCGTTGTTGCACTTAAGCGCCACACTGAAAACGTCTTTGGAACAGTTGTTTACTTACGCCTGCATAGACTGCCAAGACCTGTTAGTTTCAATAAAATCATTCCCGTTGTCTTGCTGCGTCGTGTGACACAAACCACCACGCAATATTACTCTGATAAGAGCCACTGAAATAGTGAGATAAAATGAAAGTCACGTATAAAGTAAATCTTTCATAGATCAAAGGTTAGTTTGAATACGACAGTACTTTAGTAGGCTTGGTCCTGTTAGAGATGGAATGCCGTTGCCGTCCTCCGACCTTCGAACTGACTTAAGCAGCCAGTTACAGGAGTACCTATAGGGATTCTATACCAAGACATTTTTCACATTAAAAAACACTACTAAAGGTGAAATACTGAAAAGTGAGGGATAAAAATCTTAACTGACGATCGAGCCCGAGGTCTATGCAAACGTAGGCTGCCACTTTAACAGTGGGCAACCGAAACACCCAGTGAAAAACGGCAGTCAGCACTTCGGCGGAGTAGCCGTAATTTTTTTTCCTTTTGCTAAGTTCTCCTAAAAATGGGAACCTGCCTGATAGCTTCCCGTCCGCCTGACAGGGACCCACGCATTCTATTTCAATATAAGATAAAATTACGCCCAGAACTTCTGCTTAGTGACATTTGATATGATTTATGCTGCACTTAGATTTATAAGTAACGATGGAAGCTTGCAACATTATTCAAATAAGAGCCGGACTCTCACAATTTGAATAAAATAGATATAAATATAGCTCATCGACTGAACAGAATAACTACATTGAAATGGGTAGCAAAGAGCGCCTACTTCACACAACTTGAATACAAGAATTAATACGGAAGCCATTCCTTGCTCTTTTCGCAAGGTGCTATTGCGGAAATTTAGAGATTCGCCATGTGAGACCGATGTCAGAACGATTCTACTGCCGCCAGTGTACATTTTGCGTAGGGACCTTGAAGATAAAATGCGGGAAATTAGGCCTCGTAAGAAGGCTTTTAGATAGTCGTTTTTCCCTCGCTCTATTTTCGAGTGGGACAGAAATGTAGTGGTACAAAGTACCGTCGCCGGCCGAAGTGGCCGTGCGGTTAAAGGCGCTGCAGTCTGGAACCGCAAGATCACTACGGTCGCAGGTTCGAATCCTGCCTCGGGCATGGATGTTTGTGATGTCCTTAGGTTAGTTAGGTTTAACTAGTTCTAAGTTCTAGGGGACTAACGACCTCAGCAGTTGAGTTCCATAGTGCTCAGAGCCATTTGAACCATTTTTTGAAAGTACCGTCTGCCACGCACCGTCTGGTTTTTTGTGGAATATGTATATACAGGTGTAGATGTAGAATATTGCCCAAGTGTGTGGGACTCGAAATTTTTTCAAACAACCTAACAGTGTTCAGAAAGGATAGATCAAATGCAATTGGTTGCGGATAGTTTATTGCTGTCAGAAGTGGCTTACCTTGTAGTGAAATTGAATCAGATAGTTCCTGCGAAATAGTATGGGTAGAGGTTATAACTGACAGTCGGAATGGGGTGGCCGAGCGGTTCTATGCGCTACAGTCTCGAAGCGCGCGACCGCTACGGTCTCAGCTACGAATCCCGCCTCGGGCATGGATGTTTGTGATGTCCTTAGGTTAGTTAGGTTTAAGTAGTTCTAAGTTCAACGGGACTGATGATCTCAGAAGTTAAGTCCCATAGTGCTCAGAGCCATTTGAACCATTTGACAGTCGGAATAAACTATTAATTGGATCGTTTTACCTACCCCCCCCCCCCCCCCCCCCCCCGATTCAGAAGATATAGTTGTTGAACAGTTCAAAGAAAACTTGAGTCTCATTTCAAACAGGTAGGCCTACCCCACTCATACGATTATAGTCGATGGCGACTTCAATCTACCTTCTATATGCTGGAAAAATTATACGTTTAAAACCGGTGGCAGGCATAAAACGTCATCCGAAATTGTACTGAATGCTTTCTCAGAAAATTATTTTGAACAATTAGTTCATGAGCCTACTCGAAGCGTAAATGGTTGCGAAAGCACACTTGACATTTTAGCAACAAATAATCCTGGACAAATAGTGAGTATTATGACGAACGCAGGGATTAGCGACCACAAGGCAGTTGCTGCTAGGCTGAATACCGTAACACCCACAACCATCAAAAAGAAACGCAAAGCAGATCTATTTAAAAAAGCCGATAAAAATGCTCTTAACGCCTTTTTAAGAGACAGTCTCCACTCTTTCCGATCTGATAACGTAAGCGTAGAAAAGATGTGGAATGATTTCAAAGAGACAGTATCGACGGCAATTGAGAGATATACACCACTTAAATTAATAAGTGATGGTACTGATCCCTCATGGTACACAAAACTGGTCAGGTCGCTGTTGCAGAAGCAACGAGAAAAGCATGCCAAATTTAAAAGAACGCAATATCCCTAGGATTGGCAAAGTTTTGCAGATGTTCGAAATATAGCGCTTGCTTGAATGCGAGATGCTTCTAATTATTTCTACAATGAAACTTTGTCTCGGAGTCGGGCTGAAAACCCAAAGAGATTCTGGTCATATATAAAGCACACCAGTGGCAAGACGCAATCAATACCTTCAGTGCGCGATAACAACGGTGAAGTCACTGACGACAGTGCCACCAAAGCAGAGTTACTAAACACGGTTTTCCGAAACTCCTTCACCAAAGAAGACGAAGTAACTATTCCTGAACTCCAATCAAGATATCTCGGTATAGCAAAGCTGCTTAAATCACTTAATAAAGGCAAGGCCTCCTGCTCAGATTGTATACCAGTCAGGTTCCTCTCAGAGTATGCTAATAAAATAGCTCCATATTTAGCAATTATATACAACGACTCGCTCGCAGAAAGATACGTACCTAAAGACTGGAAAGTTGCTCAAGTCACATCAATACCCAAAAAGAGAAATAGGAGTAATCTGATGAATTACAGGCCCATATCACTTACGTCGATTTACGGTAGGGTTTTGGAACATATACTGTATTCGTACATTATGAAGTACCTCGAAGAAAACAGTTTATTTACACATAGTCAGCAAGGATTCAGAAAATATCGTTCTTGCGAAACACAACTAGTTCTTTGTACTCATGAAGTAATGAGTGCTATCGACAGGGAATGTCAAACTGATTCCATATTTTCAGATTTCCAGAAGGCTTTCGACACCGTTCCTCACAAGCATCTTCTAACCAAACTGCGTGCCTACGCAATATCACCATAG
Source organism: Schistocerca serialis cubense (assembly GCF_023864345.2). Lineage (NCBI taxonomy): Eukaryota > Metazoa > Arthropoda > Insecta > Orthoptera > Acrididae > Schistocerca > Schistocerca serialis. Next base: position 505,479,012 of record NC_064642.1, on the reverse strand, counting down.
TTGTGCGATTGGATTCGCGATTTCCTGTCAGAAAGTCACAGTTCGTAGTAATAGACGAAAAGTCATCGAGTAAAACAGAAGTAATATCTGGCGTTCCCCAAGGAAGTGTTATAGGCCCTCTGTTGTTCCTGATCTCTATTAACGACATAAGAGACAATCTGAGTAGCCCTCTTAGATTATTTGCAGATGATGCTGTCATTTACCATCTTGTAAAGTCATCAGATGACCAAAACGAATTCCAAAATGATTTAGATAAATATCTGTATGGTGCGAAATTTGGCAATTGACCCTGAATAAAGAAAAGTGTGAAGTTATTCACATGTATACTAAAAGAAATCCGCTAAATTTCGATTACGCGATAAGTCACATAAATCTGAAGGCTGTAAATTCAACTAAATACTTAGGGATTACAATTACAAATAACCTAAATTGGTGCGATTATATAAATATTGTTGTGGGTAGAGCACACCAAAGTCTGCGATTCATTGGCAGAACACTTAGAAGGTGCAACATATCTATAAAAGAGACTGCTTACACTACACTTTTCCGCCCTATTCTGGAGTATTGCTGTGCGGTGTGGGATGCGTATCAGCTGGGACTGACGGATGTCATCAAAAAAGTTCAAATAAGTGCGGTTCATTTTGTATTATCGCGAAATAGGGGAGATAATGCCACAGACATGATACGTGAATTGGAGTGGCAATCATTAAAACAAAGGCGTTTATCGTTGCGACGGGATCTTCTCATGAAATTTCAATCACCGGTTTTCTCCTCCGATTCCGAAAACATTCTGTTGGCACCCACCTACATAGGGAGAAATGATCATCACGATAAAACAAGAGCGATCAGGACTCGCACAGAAAAATTTAAGTGCTCGTTTTTCCCGCGCGCCTTTCGAGAGTGGAACGGTAGAGAGACAGCTTGAAGGTGGTTTATTGAACCCTATGCTAGACACTTATTTGTAAATAGCAGAGTAATCACGTTGATGTAGATGTAGATGAGACCCATACCGCACAAGACTAACAGGGCATATCGACTAAATACATTGAAGGGCAGCACAAATGGTCACAGGTTTGTATGACTCATCGGAGAATGTCACAGAAATGCTGAAGAATCTAAACTGGCAGCCACTTGAAGATAGGCCAAGTAAGCATGCCTACAAAGTTTTAAAAACCAACTTTAAATGCTAACTCGAGATATGTACTATAACGCCCCCATGTATCTCTCCTACACGAATCATGAGCATAAGAGTAAGTTAATTACAGCACACAGATGCTTTGAAACAGTCACTCTTTCTGCGCTCCTTACGTGAATGGACCGGGAAAAAACCCTGATACTGGTAAATGGAAAGTACCATCTGCCAAGCACTTCACAACGGTTCGCAAAGTATTAATGTAGATGTAGATATAATTGGATATTAGAAATCACAGGTAAATAAAATCCTTTGATATGAGGAGAGAGAGAGAGAGAGCGAGAGATTGAGATCGTCAAGTTAGAGTGCAACAGCAACAGATCGTTTGGCTTTACCTGAGCGGTAGCAATGATGATCTCAAGATTCAGCGGCGGCCGCATATTCGTGCTACCATCAGAGTATAACAGTCCATCAAAAAAATGGTTCAAATGGCTTTAAGCACTATGGCACTTAACATCTGAGGTCATCAGTCCCATAGACTTAGAACTGCTTAAACCTAACTAACCTAAGGACATCACACACATCCATGCCCGAGGCAGAATTCGAACGTGGGACCGTAGCAGCCGCGTGGTTACGGTCTGAAGCGTCTAGAACCGATCGACCACAGCGGCCGGCAACAGTACATCTATATAGACCATTCATGCGCTTGTTTTATTTCTCTAATAAGTACTAAGACTCGGGAGAGGAAAGAGAAAGGTTGCTGAGTACTAGAATCAAGTTGGATGTGCGAGAGTAATTGCGTACCAGCTGTTCTAAAAATTGTTGTAGTAAAAATGACACGCCGCCATGCAGCAATCTGCTGCGCTAAGGAAAGCAGTACCTGGACTTAGCAGAGTGTGCAGTGACAGCAAAGCGACAATGGACTGGCTGCCAAGGAGCGTCGGGATACCAAGTAGCTACTCAAGAAATGATAAAAAGAAGCTTTGTATCTGTCAGTCTTTAAATTATGTAACCAGCTGCTGACATAATGCTGTTATTGCGCCAGGCCAGATCATTTATTGTATTGTATGTTGCTTTGACATGAATATTTGAAGATAAATAGGCAAACACGATGGGCATTCGTGTATACGAAAAGTTTCACAATATAGACATAGTTACGTTTTAACATTATTTAGTGGTTCTTATTAGTAAGTTGAAGTTACCTGAGTGATAATAATAAATTGTGATAAGCGCTGTGAAGAATAATACACAACAATTCAAGTTTTGCCGCGCGGAGTGCCCGCGTGGTTTGAGGCGCCATGAAAAGGATTGCCAGACCCCTCCCGCCGAGATTCGAGTTCTCCCTCGGGAATGTGTGTGTGTGATGTTCTCAGCATAAGTTAGTTTAAGTATTGTGTAAGTCTAGGGACCGATGACCTCAGCAGTTTGATCCCTCAGGAATTCACACACATCTGAACATTTTTGAATTCAAGTTTTATTTTACGTGAAGTATAATTACGAGAACTGAGTAGACCTGTAATAATCACTGAAATTTACAGAAACTCTTAGGATTTCAAACTTTGTTTCAGGACACAGACAAATTTAAATCCAGGACTAAAAGTAGACAGTTACAATTAAATATGCGTTGCGCGTATTCGAAAATTTCGATATTAGGCTGCTGATAATGAACGTTTCACCTGATTCGGAGTTGAATTATTATTTCAGGGCTCAGGAATGGGAGTGTGGGGACAGACAGATAATTAATTATTGCAACCACAAAAAGCAGAAATGTCCCACCAACTACCCTAGCAGACGTTGGGCCTTACGGAATTACTGAAAATATTGTAGTGTTTCCCAACCAAATCGCCGAAGAAAACCACTTCGTCCGATTGGCAGTGTGGGGCGGGGGATATCGTGCAACAGTATGCTTCCTCTGCTCCTCAAATTCCTCTAGCGTGGAACAACAATCAATGCTCAGCCTTATGAAGACGCTTTGCAGAAATTCTGTTGCGCCACACGGCCGAAACGCCCAGGCCAGGAATGCTGTCGGACAGAATCGTCCTGCTGCACGATAACACCCGCCCCCACACAGCCACCCGGGCAAAGGCTACGCTTCATCTGTTTGGTTGGAAAATACTGCAACATTCTCCGTAGGGCCTGGATCTTTCACCGTGTGATTTTCGCATCTTTTGCGACCTGCAGAAAGACAAGAGTGGACGTCAGTTGCACTCGAACGAGGAAGTGCAAGAATGGGCGCGGTTGTGGATCCGTTAGCAGACAGCCACGTTCTACGAAACAGGAATTGATCGTCTCGTCTCTCAATGGGACAAATGTCTTAACGCATTGGAATATTACTTTTTAATGTAAACATTCCGTGATCCCACTGTGGCGGGTGTTCTGTTTCCAAATGGATCAAATGGCTCTAAGCAGTATGGGAGTTAACATCTGAGGTCATCAGTCCCCTAGACTTAGAACTACTTAAACCTAACTAACCTAAGGACATCACAGCCATGCCCCGAGGCAGGATTCGAACCTGCGACCATAGCAGCAGCGCGGTTCCGAACTGAAGCACCTAGAACCGCTCGCCCACAGGGCCGGCTCGGTTTCCACTTCATTGCCTCTCATACTTCCCACGTGTACATCCCACCGCCTAACACGGATATAATTGGACGCACAGCTTCAGGCAGTAACAATTTCTACTCTCAAGTATTCTGTAACTGTGTCATCATGGGTTGTACTGTGAAGTATCTAATATACGATTGAGCATCCAAGTTATTGATGAAGGATGGTCTTGTTATTGGAATGCGGCTTGTCCGTTCTGTGGTGAGCAGGCCGAAAAGGACCTAGTAGCTGTTGGTGGTGGTGGTGATGGTCGTGGTTGTGGTGGTGGTGGTGGTGGTGGTGGTAGTGATGTCTTCTACTTGGTCGTGTCGCACGTCGCAAATCCGTCATTAGTACGAATTTTTTGTTGGGTATCGGATGAGTTCAACGACAGGGGGTTTCCTGGCGCCGTGTAAAGCCAACCTATTGTCAGTTGTGTTCCTCTGCCGTTGAGGACACATATGATGCGAAACGAGGATGACAAAATGGCGAATAAAACCAAATCCCACCAAAACACAAATGGTGCTCTCCCGCCAGACAAACTTAACAAAGAAGAAACAACACGACGAGAGGGAAATCCATCTGACACTATGGGGCACACTACTGCAATTTAATGTCGCAGGAACCTACCTTGGACTACAGCTAGACCAGTATCTCCTCAACAGTACTGGACAACGAAGAGGTCTCATCCGTCAGGTTCAGGGAAGATTCCAAGGGTGCAGCATTAGGACAGCCCTCCACACCTACAAAGCTTTTGTCAGGCCTATCTTGGAGTACGAAGTACCAGCCATAGGAAGAACAAAAGCACAATCGGACTGAAACTATATGCAATGGGATGACGCCTACTAAGAAGCTTATACACCAACAAACAGTGAAGAAGTGTACAGAATTACCAAAACAATGCCTCTCCAACATGACTAGTTCACATGAGGGCACGATCTGGAACGCACCTGCTAAAAAGCTGACCGGATATGGAAGCAATAATAACAAGTAAACTAGCGATAACCAGGAAACCGAAGCAAAAATACAGGGTGGGGAAAATAAAAGTGGCTTGGACGAGTGGATACGATTGGACGTGAATTTGTGACAGAAGTAACGGATGAGGAAGTGACCTACAGTTACACCCAACAAGAAGGCTGGCCAAACCTTGGAGCACATCTACACAATCTTCACTCCAGACAGAGTTATTAGCAGAGATCAGTCTGGTCGCGCCACTAGCTGGCCTCCGGCCGCTGTGGCCGAGCGGTTCTAGGCCCTTCAGTCCGGAACAGCGCGACTGCTACGGTCGCAGGTTCAAATCCTGCCTCGGGCACGGATGTGGGTGATGTCCTTAGGTTAGTTAGGTTTACGTAGTTCAAAGTTCTAGGGGACTGATGACCTCCCATAGTGCTCAGAGCCATTTTGAACTAGCTGGCCACGCAGGTCGCGTGATCTATCCGTGAGATGATTATTTTGTGTGGGGAGTTCTTAAGTCTAAGCGGTGCATCGTGACACCCCTCACAGTGTTCAAGAACTGCAGCAGAACATTTGGGATGAGACTGCAACAATTACAGCAGTCCAGATTCGATCCACATTCAACAATTTGCTGACGAGAGTCCAAAAGTGCCAAGAAATGAATGGTGGTCACTTTCAATATCTGCTACAGTTAGGTAAGTATTGTATTTTCTTTCTCTGTTGTGTTTCATTGTTCTGTGAACGCTGTTCTCCAGGCCTTTTTTATCTACCCCTCCCCTTAGACAAACATAGCCAGGACATTAGCACAGAATACAACCAAAATATTCTCGGGCCTGGCTGTCAGAATGACACTCACAACAGAACATTTGCCGACACCTGAACACTGAAAAGAATGACCCCCCTATGAATCCTCATCACCACCTGAACCACGCAGTAACAGAAACAACTAAACATTAACCAATTAACCCAACTACCATACAACCACAAAATGTGGGAAATACTGTAAAATAACATAATTAAGAAATGTTAAGATATCCATAAGCACAAACCAAGATGAAGCAAGACTAGTATAACCAAAATACCAATATCTTCAAGAACAGATATCAAAACAATCATGATATCCAATACAAAATCTTTAATTTTGAGACTCCTTCAACAAATGTACCAACTAAGAAATACACTACTGGCCATTAAAATTGCTACACTACGAAGATGACGTGCTACAGACGCTAAATTAAACCGATAGGAAGAAGATGCAAATAATTAGCTTTTCAGAGCATTCACACAAGACTGGCGCGGGTGGCGACACCTACAACGTGCTGACATGAGGAAAGTTTCCAACCGATTTCTCATACACAAACAGCAGTTGACCGGCGTTGCCTGGTGAAACGTTGTTGTGATGCCTCGTGTAAGGACGAGAAATGCGTACCATCACGTTTCCGACTTTGATAAAGGACGCATTGTAGCCTATCGCGATTGCGGTTTATCGTATCGCGACATTGCTGCTCGCATTGGCCGAGATCCAATGACTGTTAGCAGAATATGGAATCGGTGGGTTGAGGAGGGTAATTTGGAGCGTCGTGCTGGTTTCCAACGGCCTCGTATCAGTAGCAGTCGAGATGACAGTCATCATATCCACATGGCTGTAACGAATCGTGCAGCCACGTCTCGATCCCTGAGTCAACAGATGGGACGTTTGCAAGACAACAATCATCTGCTCGACGACGTTTGCAGCAGAATGGACTATCAGCTCGGAGACCATGGCTGCGGTTACCCTTGACGCTGCATCACAGATAGGAGCGCCTGCGATGGTGTACTCAGCGACGAACCTGGGTGCACGAATGGCAAAACGTCATTTTATCGGATGAATACGGGTTCTGTTTATAGCATCATGATGGTCGCATCCGTGTTTGGCGACATCACGGAGGACGCACTTTGGAAGCGTGTATTCGTCATCGCCATACTGGCGTATCACCCGGCGTGATGATATGGGGTGCCATTGGTTACACGTCTCCGTCACCTCTTGTTCGCATTGACGGAACTTTCAACAGTGGACGTTACATTTCAGATGTGTTACGACCCGTGGCTCTACCCTTCATTTGATCCCTGCGAAACCCTACATTTCAGCAGGATAATGCACGACCGCATGTTGCAGGTCCTGTACGGCCCTTTCTGGATACAGAAAATGTTCGACTGCTGCCCTGGCCAGCACATTCTCCAGATCTCTAACCAACTGAAAACGTCTGGTCAATGGTGGCCGAGTAACTGGCTCGTGACAATACGCCAGTCACTACTCTTGATGAACTGTGGTATCGTGTTAAAGCTCCATGGGCATCCAAGCTCTGTTTGACTCAATGCCCATGCGTATCACGGCCGTTATTACGGCCAGAGGTGGTTGTTCTGTGTACTGATTTCTCAGGATCTATGCACCCAAATTGCGTGAAAATCTAATCACATGTCAGTTGTAGTATAATATATTTGTCCAATGAATACCCGTTTATTATCTGCATTTCTTGTTGGTGTAGCAATTTTAATGGCCAGTAGTGTAAATATAAGATGTATGTAGTAAATATAAGCTCTTTTTATAAATGTCAATATTTGAAAATATAACCCAAGAAAATTTGTAAAATTATTAATACAGGAAAGTTAAAACTTCGTGTAACCCAAAACGCTGAAAACAGAAATTAAGACATTCTCTAGCAACCTGCCCTCCTCCTTCAAAGGGTGAGAGCGAAAAAAAGAAGAAAGCCGAAGTCACATTCCGACTGCAGTCCGCAGACCTGTGAGCGAGTCGCAAGCACCGTATTACGTCTAAATTGCCTTGCGCAGCGAACTGCTAGTCGTAGCGAATTTCCACCTGAACAACAAATGGATTGTTTCTGCAAGAGTTTTTTTCAACAAAGTTAACGAGTTTTGCTCCAAGGGGATGGTCTGGGACAGCCGGGCTGTTAGGTATGGATAGCTTAGGTCATGAATGGCGGCCAAGGCTCTGATCGCAGGGGGCAAGCCTGCGTTCCCCAATGCAGTCCAGGACTACTAGAGCGATGCCAGAAAGCTCGGCCAGAAATAGGTAGTAAAACCGATAAAGGTTGCTCGTGGCTCACCTTTAAAGCAAAAAAAGGCAGCCGCAGCAAGAAGGACTTCCCACCTCACTGCATAAAGCAGTGCACGGGCACCGACCAAGACAGTCACTCAAGACATCTACTGCACACTTGCAACAGGAAGAAAGCTGTCGAACAGAACAGAACACAACACAACACAGCTGTCTGTCAACCAACCTTCAACGTCACAAGGGATTACCACCAAAGAAAATGTAGTGGAATGCGTCGACGCCGAAAAACACTCGATGACAAAGACGAACGATGAGGGTCGAAGGTATGGGCCAAGAGGATCCAGAATCCACAAAAAAGGGGCCACCGCATGAACGTGCCGAAGACAAAGGTTTCATCACACTACAGTACCGACGCCGCCACATTCCTGATGCACAGACAACAGATTCTAACCCCCGAAAACGACGAGCATAAGTACTAGAAACAATACATTTCAACCTCTTAATGTCACCGAGGACTCAAGAACATGATCCAAAGGTGGACCACCAGAAATCTCAACAAACAAACCAGGACAAAACAATAGATGAGCCGGGGGCTTACGAAGAAGATACTACACAGAAAAATATCTCAAACGTAACACCACGTTGAAGACGCATGTTGCTGTTGTTGTTGTGGTCTTCAGTCCTGAGACTGGTTTGATGCAGCTCTCCATGCTACTCTATCCTGTGCAAGCATCTTCATCTCCCAGTACTTACTGCAACCTACATCCTTCTGAATCTGCTTAGTGTATTCATCTCTTGGTCTCCCTTTACGATATTTACCCTCCGCACTGCCCTCCAATACTAAATTGGTGATCCCTTGATGCCTCAGAACATGTCCTACCAACCGATCCCTTCTTCTAGTCAAGTTGTGCCACAAACTACTCTTCTCCCCAATCCTATTCAATACCTCCTCACTAGTTGTATGATCTACACATATAATCATCAGCATTCTTCTGTAGTACCACATTTCGAAAGCTTCTATTCTTTTCTTGTCCAAACTATTTATCGTCCATGTTTCACTTCCATACATAGCTACACTCCATACAAATACTTTCTGAAACGACTTCCTGACAGTTAAATCTATACTCGATGTTAGCAAATTTTTCTCCTTCAGATTCGCTTTCCTTGCCATTGCCGGTCTACATTTTATATCCTCTCTACTTCGACCATCATCAGTTATTTTGCTCCCCAAATAGCAAAACTCCTTTACTACTTCAAGTGTCTCATTTCCTAATCTAATTCCCTCAGCATCACCCGACTTAATTTGACTACATTCCATTATCCCCGTTTTGCTTTTGTTGCTGTTCATCTTATATCCTCCTTCCAAGACACTGTCCATTCCGTTCAACTGCTCTTCCAAGTCCTTAGCTGTCTCTGACAGAATTACAATGTCATCGGCGAACCTCAAAGTTTTTATTTCTTCTCCATGGATTTTAATACCTACTCCAAATTTTTTCTTTTATTTCCTTTACTGCTTGCTCAATATACAGATTGAATAACATCGGGGAGAGGCTACAACCCTGTCTCACTTCCTTCCCAACCACTGCATCCCTTTCATGCCCCTCCACCCTTATAACTGCCATCTGGTTTCTGTACAAATTGTAAATAGCTTTTCGCTCCATGTATTTTACCCCTGCCACCTTTAGAATTTGAAAGAGAGTATTCCAGTCAACATTGTCAAAAGCTTTCTCTAAGTCTACAAATGCTAGAAACGTAGGTTTGCCTTTCCTTAATCTTTCTTCTAAGAATAGTCGCAAGGTCAGTATTGTCTCATGTGTTCCAACATTTCTACGCAATCAAAAGTGATCTACCCCGAGGTCGGCTTCTACTAGTTTTTCAGTTCGTCTGTAAAGAATTCGCGTCAGCATTTTGCAGCTGTGACTTATTAAACTGTTAGTTCGGTAATTTTCACATCTGTCAACACCTGCTTTCTTTGGGATTGGAATTATTATATTCTTCTTGAAGTCTGCGGGTATTTCGCCTGTCTCACACATCTTGCTCACCAGATGGTACAGTTTTGTCAGGACTGGTTCTCCCAAGGCCGTCAGTAGTTCTAATGGAATGTTGTCTACTCCCGGGGCCTTGTTTCGACTCAGGTCTTTCAGTGCTCTGTCAAACTCTCCGCGCAGTATCATATCTCCCATGAAGACGCATATCGAAAGAGAAGTAAAAGCCATCTTGTACCAAGGCAACAGAATAAAATACTATTTTGATTCCTACACCGACCAGAGAAAGACGACAGTCTTCTTTCAGCACCATAAATTAGATTTTTTCACTCATCATTCACCTGAAGAGAAACAGCTGAAGATTATACTGAAGGGACCACATGCCCAAGTAGCAGTAGATGAGTTGACAAAGGCGATACGTGAAAAAGTATTCCCTGCCTTTATAAACAACGAAGTGAAACAAGAGAAGACCATCTTTACCTGTCTACGTCATTATCGTACCAAACAACAAGAATAACGACAGAATCTATAGGCTTCAGTACATACTCTACACCAGAGGATGGGCCAAAGATTAGACCCTGTAGGAAGGGACCCTGTAGTGCAAGAAGTGTCAGCTCTTCGAACACTTACGTAATTACTGCAGCTCCCAGCACAATGCGTTCGTTATGCTGGTAGTCACCAATCCTGTGACTACACAATGCCGAAGACGGCCAAACCCAAATGTATGAACTGAACAGGCTCAATGATCCTCATGGAGAGTTTGTTCCATCTTCGGAGAACTGTTTCACATGTGTCATCGCCAAACCACTGCCCATCAATCCGCCGCAGAACTCTCAACAACAACAACAGCAGCACTGCCAACAAACGCGACTCACCAGTCAGAACCAGTGACGGACTTTTGCACGAGCAGCAGACCCTGTGCCACCACAACAATAACTTTACCACCATCTTGGAGGCCATTACACCAGCTCTTACGGACATTTGAAATTTGTTGTGCTCCAGCAAAAAGTTGCAAGCGTATTCACTCTCGTCGAGAGTATCAACAGTGCATTCGTCTCACCTTAAAATGACGAAGAAGCAAATCACTAGTCCTCTCTTGTTATCTATGTAGAACGCCAATGGACTGCATAGGAATTTGATTGGAAATATGCTGTTCAAACTTCCTACCTCCTAATAAGTACATTACCCCAGACAAACTCCGCCAGAACTTCCCTAATTTCGACAAAATACTGCTTGGAGGTGATCTAAGCGCTTAAAACACGGCTTCAAATTCGACGACCACCAATCCAAGAGGCAGAGTCCTGTACAACTTAGAATAGAAATTGGAAGCGACTGTTCATGGACCACGGCAACCTGCTCGTTTTCCATACTTTCAACATCAGACTGCAAATGTCTTAGCAATTGCGATGATCAAAATCCTCCTCCCCAACCTATAACTGATGATTTCTCTTACGAACATTTACCAATGATAAGAGTCGACGAAATAGAAGCGTTCCCAAAAAAAAAAAAAATGGTTCAAATGGCTATAAGCACTATTCGACTTCACTTCTGAGGTCATCAGTCGCCTAGAACTTAGAACTAATTAAACCTAACTAACCTAAGGACATCATACACATCCATGCACGAGGCAGGATTCGAACCTGCGACCGTAATGGTCGCTCGGTTCCAGACTGTAGCGCCGAGAACCGCACTGCCACTCCGGCCGGCAAGCGTTCCCAAATCAACTAAGAATTACGAGGACGGTGAGCTTGGGGCAGTTAAGTACCTACCTCAACGACAAAGTCAGACCTACCCTAAAGGTGACCACTAAAGGATGCATCGATAGACCCACTCAATTGCTCACTAACAAAATTCACCGAGTAAAAGGACATCCACTGTCTTAGTGTTGGCCAATCTGTACCTTGAGCCCTTTCCACCCCTTCTATAGGAGCTGAAAATCCAGCGAAACCGGAACAGGAAACATGAAATAGTTACGGAGACCGGGCTGATAGGCAGGAAATTAATTGTCTGTCACGATAATTACGCCAACGAGCAGTTGAATGGAGGCAGGGACGCGGGGGAGATAAAATGGCCCAATTCCTTCTCTTTACCAAAAAAGAGTGGCAACCTTTACGACACCTCCGGCAGCCCACAACAGTCAAACGTGCGATACAAGAATCTGACAAACTTTTACTCTACGACCCAATGGCTAATGCAGGCCTCTGCGGGAGGATCGATAAACAACAAATGCAGATTCCGCAACTGCCGACTGTGAATGAACACACCAGATGAACCTGAAGAAGACCGATTAACACAAATGATTACCGAATTTCGACGACGAGCACAGCAGGATCGACCGACGATGACGAAGTCACAGGAAATAATCATATGGAAGACGAAAAACAGCTCACCCGGCCAAGACTACATAGGTTATTTGGAACTGAAACATGTTACGTTACGCGTATGTAGGGTCTTAACCGGCCGCCTAGAATTGGCAAGAGGTAAGGTGAATTTGCAGTGCGGCTGAACGCTAGCGGGCTCAGGTCTCAGGGCGCGTCGCTGCAGCTCCAGCTTCCGGCCAGGTGACCAGTAGGAGCGAGTCCAGCAACGAAGACTAGCACAGTCACCAGAAACAGGAAAATCCCATCACTGGGGATTTGGGCGACTGTCGCTCGCATGGCCTTTGAGCAGAAGACAATCTCCAAGAAATGGCGGAGTGTCAGACAATCTTAAAGATGGCCAAGTTACAGGTCTCTGAACTTCGACAATAAATCACAATTACATATTAAACCGAATCTGGATACATCTGCGATCTCATACAAATGAGGGGTATCCATTGAAACAACAGTATTTCAATATCTTTAAAACTACAGAAGCTAATATTCCACAATTAATCTCTGAATTAACAGCTTTTAATGACGTCATGCGATTTCAACAAACAAAATCAAAGATGATAGCATTGCCTATAGCCATCATCCGTGAAAGCTACATATCTGTATCTATTTTATTTATTGATATTCGACGTCTTTTATATCTTTTTCATTGTTCAAATGTTTGTCAGAACATCATATTCCGCACGTTTACGCAGCAAATGAACGCAGCATCAATACCTCATATTTTTCCGGTAAGGTGTTTCTATTTAATGAATACTGTACTGTTTTGCCAGTAACTTTATTTAACTGTTGATTGCAAGTGCCATTGAAAAACAGTGCTAATTCAAAAGTCGTCATTCACATGTGTTAGCGGACACCGCAGTCTAAAAATGAACCAAGAAACGCTTCTGTAAAGCAGTCCTAAATAACTGTTTAAGCAATGAACAAGGACAATTTGTTGTCATCTACCGTGAGCGCACTTGTGCAAGAATACTGGCTTATTTATTAATCGAAAAACTTTTATTTATAGTTATTGTAAATTATCTGAGTGTGACAGAATGTTTATGATACTTCTTTATTTAAATATTGTTGTAACATATTATACAGTTAAGAGAGAAAGCGAGAAACTTGGATTGTCAGTTAATAAGAAAAAGACCGAGATCATGATAATTGATAGAGGTGAGTCACTACAAACTACTGACATTCTATCAGAATATGAAGAAGATGATCACTTTGTCTACCTGAGACCAATGGTTCAGAAAGAGGGTGGCTCTACGCAGTAAATACCACATAGGATTGTTCTGAGTAGGGATACTGCATCGAAGCTGACATTGATTTGGAAAGGCCAAGCCGTAACCAGATGCATTAAATTGAGAGTGCTGAAGACGCTGGTGTATCCTGTTTTCCTTTATGGGGCTGAAACATTGACAGTAACTGAAAGGCATCGTAAAAGAACTGATGCGTTTGAAATGTGGACACATAGGAGGTTGCTGAGAATGTCTTGGATGTACAAACGGAGCCACTAGTCAATTCTTCAAGAACTTATGGTGGTGAAGAGGTTGTCCAGGTTTCCAGTGAATCCTCCAATTCTTTTGTCACATAATTCGACGACAGGAGGATAATTTGAAAAGATGAACATCCAAGGCAAATGCGGATGAAAAAGATTGCAGGGGAGACCACCGATACGATGGATGGAGCAGATAAAGCAGAAGACACACCAAACATGGAGCCAGCTACTCCGAGATGCAGAAGACTGGGAAAAATGGAGACAGAGTGTTGAGAGGATTGTGTGATGGGTCATCAACTTTCAACCACGAAATACAGAGTATTGATAATGATGATGATGATGATGAGTACGTAAGGAACTAAGACAGACACAACTACAGCTTTAGTCGATATCTTATTGTCTCTTGAAAACGGGTATGTTATTCAGTTCTCTGATAGAATGAAGGAGGTCGTTCCAAGATCGGGATCCTACAATTCAGAAGAAATTTGGGAAAACAGGAGAGCGATGGAGTCCAACCTAAAGGACTTTGCTTTGATGGAACGAGTGTCCCTGTGGTGTTGTCCAGGCAAAAGCGTTACGTTCGCGGAGAGACATGAGGAACTGTAGATGTTGGTAGGATAGCACAGGAAACAGATAGTCTGGAGATCTTTGGGCTTGTCTTCACGACCCAAAGACGTTATTCTACACCGAAAGTGATAATGCACCACAGTGTAAGCGAGTCTAACGCCAGCTCTTACGCTTTGTATTGTCTGCAGAAAGCTTAATCACCTGGTTGTTGTTGTTGTTGTTGTTGTTGTTGTTCTGGTCTTCAGTCCTGAGACTGGTTTGATGCAACTCTCCATGCTACTCTATACTGTGCAAGCTTCTTCATCTCCCAGTACCTACTGCAGCCTACATCCTTCTGAATCTGCTTAGTGTATTCATCTCTTGGTCTCCCTCTACGATTTTTACCCTCCACGCTGCCCTCCAATACTAAATTGGTGATCCCTCGATGTCTTCTAGTCAAGTTGTGCCACAAACTCCTCTTCTCCCCAGTTCTATTCAATACCTCCTCGTAAGTTATGTGATCTACTCATCTAATCTTCATCACTCTTTAGTAGCACCACATTTCGAAAGCTTCTATTCTCTTCTTGTCCAAACTATTTATCGTCCATGTTCACTTCCAATCATGGCTACACTCCATACAAATACTTTCAGAAACGATTTTCTAACACTTAAATCTATACTCGATGTTAACAAATTTCTCTTCTTCAGAAACACTTCCCTTGCCATTGCCAGTCTACATTTTATATCCTCTCTACTTCGACCATCATCAGTTATTTTGCTTCCCAAATAGCAAAACTCCTTTACTACTTTAAGTGTCTCATTTCCTAATCTAATTCCCTCAGCATCATCAGATTTAATTCGACTACATTCTTATATCCTCCTTTCAAGACACTGTCCATTCCGTTCAACTGCTCTTCCAAGTCCTTTGCTGTCTCTGACAGAATTACAATGTTATCGGCGAACCTTAAAGTTTTTGTTTCTTCTCCATGGATTTTAATACCAACTCCGAATTTTTCTTTTGTTTCCTTTACTGCTTGCTCAATGTACAGATTGAATAACGTCGGGGAGTTGTATACCTATAAAGTTTTGAAGTGGACAGGGGACAGCTATAACCTCCAGTGAACAGTAAACGTATTCTGTTGTTTGCTTATACTGCAGCTGTCGCAGAAAACCCCGAAAGAATAGTAGAACCTGATTTGGACTTTCTGTCCTCGTTTTAAAATAAACAGCACGTCTATGATCTTCGAAACAAATCATCGAACAATGTTAACGTCATCACATATGCCTTTCATCCAGTGGGACCTTTCATAAGGTCTGTGCTGCGTTGGCACGAATTGTTTCCAACTGTTCGCCTGTAACTGTTAAACCAATGCTTTCGAGCAACAATAAATAGTAAAAGAAGTTTAAAATAGTTTAATTCTACAGTAAGTGTGCTTGAAGAGTTGGTAAACGAATGTACGGGAGACTGCAGCACGCTTTAGAGAAAATCCCTTGAGGAACGAGTTCCGGACGACACAAAACATTTATTTAGGGAGGGTAGGCGACACGACAGCGGCTGTCATCGTAAATGAGGCGGACGTTCCCCGGCGACTGTCAAGCGGCGCAGAAAAATTGTGCCCAGAAACGCAGGTCTGTCGCCAGCGGGCGAGTTGCGGGCGTGGCTGGCGCCAGTCCAGCGGAAGCTCGTCACTCAGCCCGTAATGAGGCAGCCGCGCCGCCCGGGGATATCCGGCATACACGCGCGTGCATCACCGACGCTGCCACCGACATAAAATCGTCTGCCCCATTCGTTTGCGTCTCGTATAACGAAGGGAATCGGTATGAAATCACTATTATTGACTGTCGTATTGCCCCAATATACTTGTTCCCGTACACCAACGAAGAGTCGCAAATAGAAAAATTAATTAGGGAAAATATGAAACCATGAGATGAATATTAGGTTGCGGTGCAAGACTATAACATGCAAACCAGCGAAGCAGCAATCCGCTTGTGTCAACTGTACATAGCAGATGACGGATATTTCAGAGTACGACGGCAGTTATACAGGGTAAAAGGATGCGCACAAATTGAAGCAGCTGGTACACGAGTTGGAACATAACAATTTTTGAATACGAACTTTCGGTCTTGAAAGTAATCCTGAGCAAGTGAGAGTGTTGGAATGTCAGGAAAGACAAGAATAATCAATGCACACGTGTCTGAGGTTCAGGAAAGATAATATACCTTTTCTGTGAACATACAACGCTTATCATTCAAGCGCGTTCTGTCTATTGTCATACAGTTAAGGTCTTGGGTATCATTTTTGCTTTGTATATTCATCTGATTTTCATTCGTCCACTCTGAGATAAGTGCGTTATTTGCATCGCAGTACTAGTTTGAATTGGTAGTGTACACTGCGCCAGTACTGAAGGAAACTATAGTGTCTGCGATGCGTACAATGCTTTGCGAAATGAAGCGGTACATGTTCGCATAATTGCAAGACAGGCATTTCTTGTATGGCCGAACCACTGACAATGTACACGAAGCTCGACGCCTGTACTGCTCTCAGTATCCTAACAGACGGCAACCACAGCCTCGAACGTTTCAAATATTTTACCGCCGACTCGGAGACAGCTGTTTTACGTCCAGCGCAACATGCGAGTCGTCCATGGAGTACTCGAACAATGGATATAGAAAAGTAGATACAGTACTTGCACACGCAGAAAAACAGCCAACAAGCACGCTTGGCACTGCTCATACCATGGACATGTCTCAAAGTGATGTGTGGCGTATCCTGTATGACAACCACTTGCGACACTACTATCACCAGAGAGTTCAGGGTTTGAGGGTGGATGATTTTCGACAAGCAGTTCTGTTTTGTGGTGCTTTTGAAAGGATATGACCAATTTCCTTCCCCATCTCTGAAACAGTCCGATCTTGTGCTCCGTCTCTGATGACCTCGGTGTCAACAGAACGTTAACCCTAATCTTTATTTCTTCCTTTCTTCCTTTCGTTCTTCTACCTTCTTCTAGAGGCAGTCATTGAGTTTTAATTATCACCAAGGATGAGCAAATGCACGTAATCAAGTTTTTCTTTGTTTGCAGATACATGTCAGCAGTTCTGGGACACACCGTAATCCCCATGTCACAGTACCGTAGCACGCCGGTAGTGGAGACAAGAGAAAAGGCGCAGCCCTTCATAAAATGGCGTAATGTGAGATAAGTCTTTTCGGATGTAGTGGAAATGTTTCAGCTATGTCAGAGCACTCCTAGACGATTAAATAAGTAATCTGTATTGGCCTGACACAGCTGTAGCATTTCCACTGCTGCCGAAAACTAACTACCGCACGCTACTCCACCTCATAAAGTGCTGTGCTATTTTGCTCTGGCTCCTCTGGCGGCGTGCTACAGTGTTCTGTTGCGGGGATTTCTACTTGTACCAAGAGTTAAGGTAGATATCTGCGAATAAACAGGTTAACTACGTTTGTATGTTTTCTCGAGATCATAATTAAAACGTATGATTACTTTTCGTGTAACAGGTTGGATAAGTATGTATGGAGCTCACAGGAACGCATAGGCATACCACCTCCAGTAGGATAATACGTAGCTAAATGGTGCGGTGATTATACCAAACAGCAGGGTGTGGATACCTGTCCTCCGAGTCTTTCGCGGTGGCAACCCTGAAAAAAATTTCTCTGTTTAAAATCCACGACACTTCGAATAAGACATTCGAGCTTTCGACGGTTGTATCCGTCATCGTCATTAGGAGTAAAAGAACCACTAACTGCCGGGGATGGCACAGAGTTCCATAGAGTTATACAGGGTCCGCTAATACAGGGTGATCTGCTGACATTACTACCTTTCAGGGATGATGGAGAAGGGTAAATGTATCAATTTGAGGTAATGGGCCCTGTTCTGGACACGACCGACATGAAAGTTGTAAGCGAAAATCGTTCTGATACTTCTGACGGTCCAATAGAAGTACCAGTACTATTGTTGCTATGATTTTAGAGTAGGCAATTCCGACAAGGACATGGGTGTAGAGATTGGGATAGCACTCAAGTAATCCAGTGCGGATGACGTACTGTGTACTGACACTAGCAATATCCGTACTGTAATAGACTGCAGTTTGTGTTTAGCAGTATTAGCGTCGATCAGACCTCACCAAATGGAACTTTACCCACTGACGGAATTTGCAGACATGATTTTCATTTATAGTTAAGCGGGAAGACATCCGGCTCACAGTTTTTTTCCAAGACTTTTCCAACTACTAAATGAAAGAGGGCAATTGATACCAAGCACAACGACAGAGGGGGACGACGAACTACTCGGACTCCCGAATTAAAAGCTGCAGCCCTTGCTCGACTGAGTAATGCGCCTGCATGCAGCACTCAACCAGTTGCACGTGAAATGAATGTTTCGCAGAGTATTACGGAAACTGTAGCTACACTTGTACCATCCATAGAAAGTGCGTGCTTTGACTCAGCCAATGGTCCTTACAGCGCCTCACAGTCGATTCTCACTTTCCTGCATATGTACTTTTCATTGATGAAGCCTGTCTCACCAGAGACGGAATGCTAGATAGTCGTAGTATTTATGTTTGCTGCGATGAGAAGCTCCACGCTACAACTGTGAAGAGCGTATGGGCAGGCATAATCAATGATTACGTACTACGCCCATTACTTCTTCCTCTCCGCTTCCATGCACCAGTGTACACAGTGTTTATCAAAGACATACTATCCAGGTTCCTGGAACGTATCCCACTTGTTATTCGTTAATGGATGTTGTTCCAACATGGTGGAGTCTCGCCTTACTTTGGACTTACGGTTCGTGCACACTTGGATGAGACGTTTCCTGGAAATGCCTTGTGAAGGGTCGTGTGTACGAGACGCCTGTCGAGACTGAAGAGGATTTCCTGGCAAGAGTTCTCACTGCCTCCGACATTCCTCAGACGACACCGGGAATTTTAGAACGAGAGTGACAGAGCTTTGTGCAATGATGCCATGCCTGCATTGACGCTAGAAGACGTCATTTTGAACAAATATTGTAAATGTAGCAGCTTGTGAAACCTGTGCGGTAAATGGAATTCATTATTACTATCCGTAGACATGGGATTTTCGGTCTATCAGACATCGAATTACGTGCACCGTTACTAGCCCATCAGCAGGGGAAATTATCTGAGGTTATTGCGGAGTACTGTGCGGGAATTCTATACGTCATGACCAGGGTTCTGAAGTTGAGGCCCTTTTGTGCGTTGCGTGAGGCTAAGACAGAATTGAGATTTTCGCTTATACCTTTCGAGTCGGTCGTTTCCAGACTGGGGTCCCTTACCTCAAATTGATACACTTACCCTTCTCCGTTATCCCTGAAAGTTTAACATCATCATGGAATCACTCTGTACAGCGTGCGATTGCAGCGTCTGGAACAGACGCCTTGGAAGAGGCAGCGTATGTATGGGATAGCAAATATCTAGGTGCACGTACAAATCACAATATCCCTGCATAAAAAGCTACTACTATCAAAAGGTGGCAGCCTTAACCCTTACGTATGCTTTTTAGCCAGTCAAATATTAAATGATTTAAAAGTAAGAAATGACAACATTGGGCAATACAGAGTTCATCTAGTTCACGAGTATCTTCAACAACACACAAACATTTTGGGACAAAGATTGGCCAGGTAGATTTCCCGACCGTAAGCACAATGACCATCTTTGAATTACCGTAAGGACGTGTATTACTGCTTACAGCCCTCTCGAGACCTCTGCAGCACTGAGAGCTTTTTAAGAGCCTCGCGGGATTAGTCAGCGGTCTCAGGCGCTGCAGTCATGGACTGTGCGGTTGATCCCGGCGGAGGTTAGAGTCCTCCCTCGGGCATGGGTGTGTATGTTTGTCCTTAGGATAATTTAGGTTAAGTAGTGTGTAAGATTAGGAACTGATGACAGCAGTTGAGTCCCATAAGATTTCACACGCATTTGAACATTTTTTTTCTTTTTAAGAAAACTGTCTATATTGTTACTTGTGGACGACATATATTAATTAAAATCATCACACATTCGTTTGTAAGCTATCATGGCATTGAACTCAATGTGTTCTACATCCCAAGACAAATTCCTAGCATAAAATTGCTTGCTTGTTTTGTTCATGCTGACTTAAGTAGTCTACATTTTAGACGTACTGAAGAGCCAAAACATTACGACCACTGTCCACCGCGAGACTTGGTGCCAGGGAGCAGAGACGCCTGAGGAATCAACGCAGAGAAGGCGACTGCTGTCTGCTTAAGTAAAGAGGCCAACGTTACAACTGGAGAACAGCAATATACCACTGAGGCCCAATGTCCGTTAGCTGAAGGTAATTTTGGACCAACACTTGTTCTTCCAGAAACATATGAGGGACATTAGAAGGAAATCACCGACAATGGCCAAGAAGCTCATATCCCTTTTCTTAAGCAACGAATTAAGAGTGGCAACCAAAATTTCGCTACAGAGTACGGTATTATCAAAATTACTGTATGGCAGTTTCGTTTAGGGCCTAACGAGTAAAGCCAGAGTCTATGAAATGCAGGTAGTCCACAACAAATCCTTACGACAGATTATGAAAGGAAACTGGTATTCGAGAGTAGCAGACATACATCACGACTCTCGTAATGACATGTTGGACACAGCAATACAACTCTTCAAAACAGGACCGAGAAAGCTAGTGAGACGGTCAGACAACTGGAACAAACTTTAAAAACAAATCCACAGATACACAGTTCCAAAGACGTTAGCTCTGAGAGTGTAAAATGCATCTTCTACAGCAATACAGTCGTAAATAGGTTTAGTAACCCCCGTGAGGCTCTCCCAATACTCCTCCAGAGTGTGATAAATAAAACGCAGCCAAAAACTCCTTACACGCAAAGAAGTAGTAAAGATCGTCCGAAGACGATGAGACATAATAGAGGAAAGGATTTGGGAAGGGAGGTGACAGGGAAAGGGAAATTAGTTTAGCGATGAAACAGACCACAAATCTAGAAATCCGCACACATATTGAACAATAAATGAATCACTCATTGATTACTTCATGAGGGTAAATGACTGTAGCTAGGAAAAATTCTGTCTAAAGCATGTAGCTTGCAATACCGTCAAAAAAACCATCACTCGTATCAGATCAGCATCTACTGGACACGATGACATAACAGTACAAGCGGTGAAGCTTATTATTGACCGACTACTGCCCACTATAACATAATTTTCAACCGCTCCTTAACCGCAAATGTTTCTCCTGAGGCCTGGAAACAGCGACTACTTAAGCCTCTACCTAAAAGGAAGTTGCAACAACACCCCCTGATTAGGACCTATCTGCATTCTTCCTGCACTATTCAGGGCGTCAGAATATGAAGTCCACGACCAGATAACAAACTACCTAACCAAAAGCAACTTGCTAGACGGATACTAATTCAGGTTTCCATAAACATCGCAGCACAAGTTCTACCTTAATAAAGATAACAGATGACCTGAAGCTTGCCATTGATGCACAAGAGGCGACTATCATGTGCTTCTTAGATTTCAGCAAAGCGTTTGACATTGTCAGCTTCCACATTTTACTTGCCAAACTTAGCAGCCTAAATTTCTCGCCAAGTGCAGTGTAATGGTTTCGCTCACATTTTACGTTGTAAGTAGGTTTTTATGTTGGTAATGCCACGCAGTGCTCTGTATGAAAATCGCTGCCTGCGCTGTGTGCAGTCTGTTGCTGGTTGGACTCATTGTTGGAATACTTGCTAGTGTAGTGTTGGGCAGTTGGAAGTGAACAGCCCGTAGAGTTGGGCAGTTGGAGGTGAGCCGCCAGCAGTGGTGGAAGTGGGGAGAGAGATGCCAGAGTTTTGAGAGCGGACGATCTGGACGTTTGTCCGTCAGAAAAACGAAATTTGTAAGACTGGATGTCATGGTGAACTAATATATATATATATATATATATATATATATATATATATATATATATATAGACTTTTGAACACTATTAAGTTAAATACATTGTTTGTTCTCTATCAAAATCTTTCATTTGCTATCTATGCCTATCAGTAGTAAGTGCCTTCAGTAGTTAGAATATTTTATTTAGCTGGCAGTATTGGCGCTCGCTACATTGCAGTAGTTCGAGTAACGAAGATTTCTGTGCAGTAAGTGATTCATGAAAGGTATAGGTTATTGTTAGTCAGGGCCACTCTTTTGTAGGGATTATAGAAAGTCAGATTGCGTTGCGCTAAAAAATATTGTGTGCCAGTTTAGGGATGATCAAAATAAGTGACGGCCGGGGTGGCCGAGCGGTTCTAGGCGCTACAGTCTGGAACCGCGCGACCGCTACGGTCGCAGGTTCGAATCCTGCCTCGGGTATGGATGTGTGTGGTGTCCTTAGGTTAGTTAGGTTTAAGTAGTTCTAAGTTCTAGGGAACTGATGACCTCAGAAGTTAAGTCCCATAGTGCTCAGAGTCATTTGAACCATGAGAATAAGTAAAGAGAGAACTGTCTGAGTACGATCAGTTTTGCTCAGCTGTTTCAAAATCCAATAACGTAAGAGTTTTTCCAGCACTGTCATTCTTAATTTTCAAAGGGGAAGTTTCAACGTCTCACGAGTAACGTGTCATGTCCGGCACCATAAAGTCACAATGGAAACAGGTAGTATAAAATGTTTGAGTCCTATACTCCTCTCACTATATTTCAATAATGTGTCATCGGTTTTATTCTACCTGCACGTCTGCATGTACGCCAATGACCTCGAGTTAAGTATAAGAGCAAAACCAATAAACCTGAAGACAGATATCGAGAATTTAAATAGCGACATGTGTGCACTATCAAAATTGGTTCAGGATATAGGGTTAAAGATCAACCCACCCAAAATCCAAGCGTTACTGGTTGGTCATTCTAGGCTCATCAGCCCGAATAATCGGGATTTCCTACGATCTTTAACCATAAACGAGACAAATAAATGAGAATAAAGTAAGTAGGAAACTTTGATCAAGAGTAGATTGTTATGGTCGGGCGCCAGAGAACGAACGTATCAGAAACAGCGAAACTGATCAACTGAACACACACTACTGTCGTGAGCACATCTGTGAAAAGTGTTTGAAGGACAGTGAAACCACATGCAAGCGAAGATGTGATGGATGTGGGTGCCTCATCGAAGACCGTGGAGGACACAGACTTGCCCGCTCTGTAAAGGCGGACAGGTGATGATCTACGGCATGTCTGACGATAGAGTACACTGCTGGAGCAGGCACAGCTGTTTCGAAGAACACCGTTCACAGCAGACGACTGTTATGTGCCCCCAAGTTGACCCAACGACATCGTCAATTAACCCTTTGTGTCACAGCGGTTTCACTCCGAAACCACTTTTCGCTGCATTTTATCCCTTTGCGGCATAGGTGACTCACTGTGAAAACACTTTTTTTGAGGTGCACTTTAGCGGATTTTTGATGAACTTGAAAGGGTACAGTACCGCCCGACATTGAAAATAGGCACAACATACTTCATTATTTTTGTCAGAACAACACATTTTTTTTTTGTAAAATAACTCAATTTCAATTAATACAGCGAAGCCGGATACCAGTGTGGGAAAGAATGACAATTTATTTATTTAATTGATCACATGTGCACTCCCACAAAGTAAATCCCTACATCCAGTTTGGTGAGATCTGTGAAATGAATGAATGTATGGTCGTCTGCTAACCGCAGATAGTGAATGTGAATATATGATCATCTTTGAGTCGATCCTTTGGCCACCTTTGGTGGGACCAAAGAGATGAAATTTACCAGAGCTTTGAGCGCCTGAAATGTGGCTGACCAATACGATAGCAAGGTGCTTCCCCCACCTCGACAGAGATGGGAGAGGACCTAGAGAACGGCCATGTTTCAGCACTCTGCCGCTGGATCTTGTGCTGTTAAGACCTGTTTTAGTTGTGCTCCGTAATGACGAAAGAGTGGAGACATGGTATGCATGTGGAATATTTAAGAGTAGTTTGAAATATTAATTTCTCTATTTCAGGAACTTTTGTGGGGAGAATTAAATGTCAGGCAGGTAATATTAATGTGATTGTAGGAATCTTCGGAAGTGACCAACGGTCACAATGAAACCACGTGTAGCATTAAGTTGAAATACTTCCGTGTGCTTAAGTTAAGCTGAATTACTAGCGTGTGTACAATAAGTTGAAATATTTAAGAAATAGCGTGTGTACCATAAGCTGAAATATTTAAGAAATGGCGTGTGCAGGACTTGAAATTAGAGACGAGTACTTCCACGTGGTGAGTACTGTGTGAGTCTCAAACTGTGTATGAGACAAAAGATAAAGAGAAGTACTCGTCCATGGTATCAGTTGAGGACTCGCGTGTGTGATGTTCTTAATATTACTTTGCGTGATATGATTCCGTGTGACGCTTGATTCAAACTCTGAGAGAGAAGCAAGGTGAGTCGGCCGTCTATCCAGCAACGCCACTTGGCTTGCATTGCACAGGAAGACGTGCAAATATCTCCAGAGTTCATAATAGGAAAGTGGAATTATGAAGTGGGGCAGTGTCGTGTGAAACTGGGATAAATATTGATTGAAGTGGGAAAGCTGAAAGTGATAATGTTGTGACTATTCTCTGTGTAGTATTTCATGTTGTAGTGTGGTGTATGTCATGTAATTTGGGTATGTGTGGTTTGCATGGGAGAGTAGCGAGGTAGTTTCAAAAGATTAGTGGGTTATGCTTGTTCCTTCGGTACCGCTTGGTCTGGAGGAAAGTTTAGTGATGATGATTGTGAGAGTCGAAGCGTGAGGTATAATAAAAGATCCACCATCCTATCCAGAAAGTGCACTGTAGCGTTAAAAGTAATTACGAGACCATAATATAGAGATTCATTATTGTAAAGCCATGCCCACTGGGCGGAATTTCTCATGTGTTATTGTTTTAGGTTGTAGAATTTGTGTGTTTAGGTTAGAGAATTTATCGGAATAAATAAGATAGTGAAAAGAAAAAGATTGGTGTACCTTTCCTTCGAATTGTATGTTGTCACAATGTCCCGAATTTATAATGTGTGCGTCATTCATATTCAGTGCGGTGGCCACGTGTTGACAAAAGCCGTTAAATAAAAGACAAAAAGAAAATGTGGTATTGCCAGTGCGTAGTGTACAGTCAGAGTTCTGTAAATTACTGATAGTCAGATGCGTGTTTCCGTTGCGTATTAATCATATGGGAGGATAACTTGTAACTTAAGTGTGAGTACTAGAGTTCATGTTACTCGATAAATAAGAATGAATCCACTCGCTTGGCAGACCACTCATCTTGCAGGCTGACTGCTTGATGCCACAGTATGAGCAAGGCATGTGGGTGTCTCTCAAACTAAATCAACAAATATTGAGAGAGCAACGCTGCGAGTGGGAACCGGCATGCAGCGCGTGTTTTCCGTGCAAGTGCGACATATTGTGATTCAGACACGTTGTTTTGTGTTACTCAGATGCTGTACATTATTCAATGTAAGTAAAATTTTTATACACGCTACGACGTAACTTCTAGATTGAAAATATGTCTAAAGTTTGAATATAGCATATTATTTGAAACAATGAGAAGCACAAAATGTTGGTGGTTTCGCTGTGAAACCACTATGCTAATATGATACCTTTACCATACAATGCTTCTATTCTTATATAGGATAAGTTATTTAACGTTTACCTCTATTTAGATGGGTAAAAGGTACACCTTGGCGGAATTAGATGAGGCTACTGTCTACAACCTACTTTTTGACGATATTCCAAGCGATTTGTCAGAACTGCCAGGATCTGAAGAGGATGAAGATGGTAATCTGAAGGGTATTACTCAGGCACTTGGATAGGAAGTCCCCACGCTCCTACCTTCTTTAGCAGCTGAGACAGAAGTTTCTGAAGCTTCAGTGAACTTCTTCCTTCCACCAAAGACTTTACAGGACCAAAGTGGGCACGTGAGTTCGGTGATTATGATCATGTAAATTTTGTGGAGTAAACTGGGCCGTAGCCCAATTTCGATATCCTTCCCCGCAGTTGACTTTTTCCTTGAACTTTTTACGAATCAGACATTGGAGGAAATAGTGTATCAGACAAATTTATATGGTATGCAAAAGGGTAGTGGCATCAATCCCCATCCTACAAATAAGATGAGATGAAAGTGTTTTTAGGTATTAATTTACTTATGGGTGTAAAAGCACAACCTAGTTCTGGGGATTGCTGGTCATCTTTCCCAGCATTGCGGGATGAATACATTGTCCAAAAAATGCGATTGAATAGATTTGTGTGGCTCCTTTCTAACTTACATGTAAATGACAACGAAAAACATCCACAGGGGGGATCAGCAGATTATGACAAACTATATAAACTATGATCACTGCTAAATTCTATCTCCGCAACCTACAGAAACTGTTACAGCCATCTAAGAAACAAAGCGTGATGATTAAGTTCAAAGGGCGATCATTTATGAAAATTTATGTGCCACAGAAACCCATAAAAAGGGGTTACAAAGTGTGGGTAAGGGTCGACGAAACGGGGTATATTCGTGAGTTTCAAATCTGCACAAGGAAAAATGGAACCCATAAAGAAAAGGACCTAGATGGGAGAGTTGTTACTGATTTGACAAGTTCACTGGTAGGTCAGGGTTATGAAATCTATGTAGACAACTAATTTACATCAGTACCATTGTTCAGAACCCTTCTCTTAGATAAAATATATGCCTGTGGCATAATTAAAAGTGTCAGGAAATACTTGCCAAAAGATTTTAAATCTGATAAATGTTATACTCATGGGGAATCAGAGTGGAGGAACTGGAGGGAGTAACCTGCACTAAATGGATGGATAAAAAACTTGTTCTTTTTCTCTCAAACTTCCATAAGCCAAACCAAGATGCCACAGTGTACCGAAGAAAAACAGATGGCTCTCAGGAAGCAATAAAATGTCCGAAAATCATATGTGACTACAATGTTTCAGTGGGATATGTTGACAAAGCAGACATGCTCAAATCAACTTATGAATTAGACAGGAGAAGCAAGAAGTGGTGGCACAGAATATTTTTCCATTTCTTGGAATATTGGAAAGATGTCTACTGAAGGTTATAAGAGAAAGGAAAAAGAACTGGTTGGGACATTCATTGAGAAGGGAACGCTTCCTAGCAGATGCTTAGGAAGGAATGGTTTCTGGGAGAGGACTTAGAGGAAGGAGAAGACACAAGATGATAGAAGACATACAGGGAAGAGGAAATTATGCGGACCTGAAGAGCATAGGAGAAGACTGGACAGGCTGGAGAACTGCCATGGAAAACCTGCCTTTTGGCAGAACACTAATGACGACGATGATAATGGTGTCTGTATGTAGTTTGATGTTATTCATTTGTTTGTTGTTTTTCTTTTGCGTGCGTGCGTGTGTGCGTGTGTGTGTGTGTGTGTGTGTGTGTGTGTGTGTGGTGTGTCTGTTATCGGTGTGGTGGGGCTGGCATGGGCAAAAGGGAAATTTTGAGTGGAGGGAAATTCAAATAAAGCTTTTTTTTTTAGTGTATGTGGCGCGAGATTAAGTTGCCATTTTGTCTGGTTATGTATTGCATCCATGTTTGTTATTGTTTTAGTTGCTAACATGATCAGCGAATGGTTACTTATGTTGATATTCTCATTTATTACTTTTCTGTTCGTTACAGGGACCCTTGTGGAAGTTTCCCTGTAACGTTAGGCCTTTTCTATTGTCATTGTTCGTTCTAACAGGAACACTCATGACATAAGTAACAAAATGAAACGGTACACTTTAACACACAAACACACAGAATAGCACATTTACTGAAGAAACAAGGATTATGCATAGCATACGCGACAAGAAAGACACTACAGTCACGTTTACAAACACCAATCGAAAAACCGGAAAGATAGCAATGAGATAGTATGTACTAATTATTCCAAAATCATAGTATCTGGGGATAACAGGCAGAAATTTCAAACTAGATACAGGAAACACACAATTTGCCTCAGTCTACCTTTATTGATCATCTAATAAAGAATGTACATGAAGCATTCTACGTGGAACAGATCTTGAAAATTTTTAGAATGAAAGTTAGAGCAGAAAACTTCTAGCATTACAAAAAAAATTTCACATACTAAGATCCGCTGCATGAAAATGGAAGTAATAAATGATCAAATCGGTACCCGTAAGTAACAATGTGCTGATCATGTTATCCATGAAAATAATAACATATATAGATGTAGAATGCAACCGAACTAAATAATAACTTAATTTCCTACCCAGACACTTAAAAAATTATTTTAGATACCGTCCACCCAAAATTCCCCTTTTTTCCCAGAGTAGGCCCCTACAAACATAATAATGCGTACACATAACACACAAAGCGTGTGCTAAAGTTAAACTGACAGTGGACATGTGTTCTCCCAGTTTTGTTTGCATTTTATTCGAGTTTTGGTGTTGACATTGACAGTGTTTTCCAGTAACCACTGACGGTTCATGAAATTATATTACCGTCAGTATCTGTTCTGCACGTCTGTGGCTAAATATATTTAATGGCCCTATGTCATAATTTTTTGTTCTATGTTTACATACGTATCCAAGTGTTTTAGGTGCTAGGGAAGAATATAGGGTCAGTATATGAGTTGGGCAGTAAACCATTTCATTTTTGTTGTGTTACACGTGGGATGAAGTCAGTCTCGATTAATAAACTCAAATAACAACATGAAAAAAAACTTGTATACTCAGTTAATTCTCGATAATTTCGGTTTCGGTACATTCTAAACAATGTCAATGTCATCTATGTTTGGAAAGCAGTAAAGCAGGGATTCTGCTTGGCAAGGATTCGACAAGTCTCTGGTAGGTTCCCGGAGCTATGTGCACCACATATCTACAATTCTTATCAGTAACGGGACGATCGTCCGTGACTGGGGAGCTGGCGCCCGATAGCGTCCTAGACGTGTTCCGCCTGATTGCGATCAGGCGAATTTGGTGGCCAAGACATCACCATGTTCACGGAGGTTTGTTCCGTTTTCGCAGCTAAATGAAAGGCAGTTTTTTATGCTACTCGCAATTCGCTTCTTTTATTTATTAACCGCCTCTTTTTTTGTTTTTATATATACACTGAAGAGCCAAAGAAACTGGTACACCTGCCTAATATCGTGTAGGGCTCCGGCGAGCACGCAGAATTGCAGCAACACGACATAGCATGGACCCGACTAATGTCTGAAGTAGTTCTGTAGGGAATTGACACCATGAATCCTGCAAGGCTGTCCATAAATCCGTAAGAGTACGAAGTGGTGGAGATCTCTTCTGAACAGCACGTTGCAAGGCATCCCAGATATGCTCAATAATGTTCCTGTTTGGGGAGTTTGGTGGCCAGCAGAAGTGTTTAAACTCAGAAGAATGTTCCTGGAGCCACTCTATAGCAATTCTGTACTTGTGGGGTGTCGCTTTGTCCTGCTGGAATTGCCCGACTCCGTCGAAATGCACAATGCACATGGATGGATGAAGGTGATAAGACAAGATGCTTACGTACGTGTCACTTGTCAGAGTCGTATCCACACCAGTACGAAGCCTCCACCATCTTGAACAGTCCCCTGCTGACATGCAGGGTCCATGGTTCAAATGGTTCAAATGGCTCTGAGCACTATGGGACTCAACTGCTGAGGTCATTAGTCCCCTAGAACTTAGAACTAGTTAAACCTAACTAACCTAAGGACATCACAAACATCCATGCCCGAAGCAGGATTCGAACCTGCGACCGTAGCGGTCTTGCGGTTCCAAACTGCAGCGCCTTTAACCGCACGGCCACTTCGGCCGGCGCAGGGTCCATGGATTCATGAGGTTGTCTCCATACCCGTACACGTCCATCCGCTCGATACAATTTGAAACGAGACTCATCCGACAGGGCAACATGTTTCCAGTCCAATGTTGGTGTTGAGGGGCCCAGGCGAGGCTTAAAACTTTGTATCAAGAGAACACGAGTGGACCTTCGGCTCCGAAAGCCCATATCTATGATGTTTCGTTGACTGGTTCGCACGCTGGCACTTGTTGATGGCCTAGCATTGAAATCTGCAGCAATTTGCAGGTGGGTTGCACTTCTGACACGGTGAACAGTCCTCTCCAGTCATTGGTCCCTTTCTTGCAGAATCGTTATCCGGCCGAAGCGATGTCGATTTGATATTATACCGGATTTCTGATATTCACAGTACACTCGTGAATTGGTCGTACGGGATAATCCCCACTTCATCGTTACCTCAGAGATGCTGTGTCCCATCGCTCGTGCGCTGACTGCAACACCACGTTCAAACTCACTTAAATCTCGATAACCTGCCATTGTGACAGCAGTAACAGATCTACCAACTGCGCCAGACACTTATTGTCTTGTATAGGCGTTGGTGACCGCAGCTCTGTATTCTGGCCGTTTACATATCTCTGTATTTGAATACGCATGCCTATACCAGTTTCTTTAGCGCTTCGGTGCATATGATAACTGCATCATGTAATAGTTACAAATGTGTTATTATCTTACATTTCCTCATTTTTTCCTCTTGTTTTCCAGATTAGAACAAATTTTGTAGTAAACGTTTCGTGAGACTGAATCATCGTTTGGTGTTACTTACGACTTGCAGTGTTGCTAGCCCATGTGTACGGTCGTGAACGTGGGTTCATTCGATCCCCATGCTCCTGCTGGCCGATTTCCGGCGTTTTTCCACCCACATTTATTACAGCACTCCACCGGCACTTTTCATTGTGTGGTCAACATGCGCATATTTACTGTGTATAGTGTTGCCAACTGTCACTGTGTGTTTCTCTTTCGTTTTTCGTTAATGTAGTGTGTGTGTTTTGATATTTTTCATTTGTTGTGTATGTGTGTGTGTGTGTGTATATTTTGTTGTGAATTAATGGGTCATTCCTCTTGAGAGTGATTTTTTCCTATGTATGAATGTGTTATTCTTTCTGTGTGTGTGTGTGTGTGTGTGTGTGTGTGTGTGTGTGAGAGAGAGAGAGAGAGAGAGAGAGAGAGAGAGAGAGAGAGAGAGAGAGAGAAAGAGAGAGAGAGAGATCGGGACAGGGGCGGGGGGGGGGGGAGAGGAAGATTCTTTAATTTTTTATTATATTTCACTTTTCTGTGCTATTGGTTTAGTGGCTAACATTAACAGTGAGTTAGCGCCTATGTTGATTTGATCATTAATTACTTTCTTCTTCATTACAAGGGCTCTTTGTAGATGGCAGTATTCCCGTAATATCAGGAAGTTTTTGTTGCTATTGCTCACTCTAATAATTTTGATGTCTTGTTTCGTGTTGGTTGGTCCATGTCCACTTTTTATCAAGTGTGCAGGAAAGATAGAATGCCTATTTTCATACTTCCAGCTTCTTATATATTCTTTATACCTAGTTATTAAATTCCTGCTTGTATGTCCATCATGTGTCATAGAGACGCTAATTTTTCATTTTGCGGGTGGCAGCTCGTACAATTGTATGTGAGGCTGTTAGCTTTCTGAAGACTAAACAATATCCCTCTCCGCACAGAAAACTATGAAAAATAATTTCAAACAATACATCTCATAGCCACAAACAATATTTATAACACCCATACAGTACAAAGACTCACTCAAAAACCCAAAACACAACTAACAAAAAAATGAGAACATGCAGAGAACACAACCGCCACAGAACCACGAAGACTACAGCTCACAAAAACACAGAACAGTAACATTCATGATATGACTAAAAGAAAGAAACACACAAACACAAATCAACGCAGAACAGCAAATATATTAAAGTAACAGGTATTACACATTGCTTACAGAACAAAAAACACACTCCAGTCATATTTACAAACAACAGTAGACAAATCATATAAATACCAAGAAGAAGGTATACATCAGTTAGAATACCAAGAAAGTGAATCATTATATCTGGAGGTGACAGGCAGGAATTTCGGAACTAGATGTAAAGAACATATAAGAAACTGGTAGTATGAAAATAGTAACCATTCTATCTTTGCTGAACACCTGATAAAACGTGGACACGAACCATCCAACATGGAACAAGATATGAAAATTATTAAAGTAAACAATTGCAACAAAAATACTCCTGACATTACAGGAAAACTTTCATATACAAAGAGCCCGTGCAATGCAAAAGAAAATAATTAACTATCAAATCAAAATAAGCAATAACTCAGTGATTATGTTAGCCACTAAAACAATAACAAATAGAAATGTGAAACATAACTGGAGTAAATAATTAATGAATCATCCTCTCCAGCCCCCACCCTCACTCCCTTCCTCCCTCCCTCTCCCTCTCTCTCTCTCTCTCTCTCTCTCTCTCAGTCTCTTCCCGTCACACAAACACACACACACACACACACACACACACACACACACACACACACAGTGAAACGTGCAAGTGAATTGTTGTAATAAATGTGGCTGAAAAAACGCCGGAAATCATCCATTGGAGCATGGGACCAAATGAACACATGTCCACGACCACACACGTGGACTAGCAACATTGCAAATCGTAACACCATACGATAAATTAACCTCACGAAACTTGTGCTACAAAATTTGTTTCTAATCTGGGAAACAAGGGCTAAACATGAGAAAATGTGAAATAGTAGCATATTTATAACTACTACACAGTCCATTTATTATATAGGCTATATAAAAATAAATATGTTACAGGCCGTTGAATATGGCTCATCAATGAAATAAGCGAAATGCATATTGCAAAAAAAAAACTGCCTTTCATTTAGTTGCAAAGACTGAACTTGCCTCTACGAATTTTGAAGCAACTAAATTACATTTTCGACAAATATGGGTGCACCGTTGTAACGTAGATTAAAAGCCATAGTACTTTTATTTGAAATTCCTTTTGTACAGGTTACCGTTTCAGCGGTATGTATTGAGAAGTATTAATCTCAATGGTTCTCAAGGGCGCGTCACACCCCCCTATGGTTGTACGGGGCACGTATTAAAAATATGTGTCTCTTATTTCACTCTATGCTACAACATATTCAAAGCAGATTAAAATCGAAGTGCATCCCATGGGTAGGTTTGCTTGTCAGTCTCGCGGTTGGCATTGATCATAACATTTGGCTCATCAGTGTCTATTTCAATAACTTCCCTACACTTAAGTATCTTTCAGTGAAATAATATATAATATTTAGAAGTCAAGTTCCTCAGTTAAACTATAGGGCCCCCGTTAAATGCGTCAGTAAATAGGTCCAAAGGTCACAGAAATGCAAGAAGGTATTGCCTCACCAGAACTACGACTATAAAGCGCATGGTGCAGAAACTTGACTTCTGCGTTGATGATCGGCTGGTAATCCAATAGCTTACTTTGACGGTAACTCCAGCGTTAATTTCATAGAAATGTTTGACAAGGTATAATTTCTTGGGGCTAATTTATCCGAGTGATTTCTTATAAATTAATTATCTATAAATAGCAAAATATAATTTTGTATTTTCATACCAAAGCGAGTACAGTTACATTGAACTCAAAGAAAAGTCCAGTTCAGAAACTTGATAATTTATGACGAACAGTAGACACGTATTGGTTTTGCGGAAATATTTCACGTGAATTGCAGTCACAATTTTGTTTCCACCAAATCTCCAACGGGCCAAACCCAATCAGCACATCGGCGCGTGACAGAAGCACTTACGACGCGTTAACTGTTTAACAGGAAGGTATGGGAACATACCTTTGGAGAAAATAAATTAACTCAAAACAGCAGTAATAACGAAACTGAAATCAAATAATTAAATGCTGCAAACAAAATTTTCTGCCTGCTCCCGCTTACTAGGTCGTGCGTTAGCGTGAAATCGTTCTAAAAATGTATTTTGCAGTCATTGCACGTAAACAAAACAGTACTGGATAAAATTAAATGGTGAGATGATACGTCGTTATAATCAGTGAAACTTGGTGGCAGCCACACCAGTAAATCAGAGCGCATCGGGAAAAACATAATAATTACCGGTTTTGCGGACTGCGAATCGTTGTTTCGCTGTATCATTTTGCGGTCCACTCAAAGGGTCCATTAATTACAGCGTAACAGCGTCCTTCTCGTGGAAGCTGTCACTTCATTCAGATTACTGCAACATGTGCGCCGTGTAACAAAGCCAACAGAATAATGCTGCAGTGTTTTGCAATTTATTTGGCAGGTCTAAATTTAATTAAACATGAGGGATTGGTTCAGTAAAATATCATTATTATTTACCAGCGCGAGACTTCCGTGCAAACTACAGTGTGTTGCAAATTTTCTCGTATTTAGTGGCTTTAGCTTCCTATCAACATCTAGTCCATCAGATATGAGCACTACCTCGAATCGGCCAAAGGCAGGGACCGTAATCGATTGGAATTACATTAATCACACTGGCATTGTATTCACCTGCGGCTTAGGAAAACAATATACGAGGTGTACTATACAACCAACTGGAGTTTTTATTTTTTAGAAAGTCTTATTTCATTTGTCTACATCAATGTTATCCCCTTCAAAACTGGTACCCGTTAGATATTATACAATAGTGCCAATTTTCGGAAACATTTCCGGAACTTGACCATTGTTACACCTTTTAGCTCTCTCGGCGATTCTTTTTCAGTTTCATCTATGCTTCTAAAGCGGTGGACTCTTAAGGTTTTCTTCATGTTTGGGAAAGTAAAATGTCGCATAGGGCGATTTCTGGCTTCAGAGAAACTGCATAAACATGTGCAATGAACGGAAGAGTTTCCCAATCTGTGTAGCTCTTTAGTTCCGCTTATTCGTCCCGTAGAACTGTCTAGTTATTTCTTTCTGGTACTCATGAAGCTGTTGTCCATTGCCCTTACGAAGGCTGACAGTTGTCCACGCATGATTTATAGTTAGATGTGTTTTCGCTAGGGCTCACCGGACAAACGATTGTAATTAATTCCATGTAATTGAGGTTCTTTCCCTGGCTGAACAGTTAATTCAGAAAAACAACAGTTGTCTCTCAAAGCCTTTCAAGCTAAAAGTGTTGTGACTGTGCCCTTCTGTGATGTTTTGTGGTTCCTGGCTGGATGAGGAGACGGTGGTATGATAGGTGGGTGGCCTGTTTCCTCTCACTACAACACAAAATGCACACGTGGTTTAAATACGTTTTTTTACAGGAACCAATTGAGTACTTAGCTTCAATTATGGTCCGTGTCCATGCCACAACTATATACAGTCACTAACGTTCTCTCACAGCTAGTTACGGTGAGAGGCGACGACTGCCACTGTGGAAGACTACAACACAGTGCGATGTATTGAGGTGCAATGCGAACTGAGTCCCGATGTGACGTACTGAGGAACACAGATTAGTGATTGTGACAGCTCGGTCGGCGGTGGCGGCCTATATACACACTGCTCAGAGGGCGTTATCAGCGCGTAGCCTGGGGGCGTGTCTAGGTCTTCTCTTGTCATAGATGCGCGTAGTTCAGCGCCTGCTATACAGTGTTTCCTAGTTGTCAGTGCAACGCACCTAATGATAATAGCGTTGTGCTACTAAATATTAGTGAAAAGAATTTATATCATAAATTTACAATACAATCACAAACCTGAAACACTCTCATGTGACGTGGATAAATTTAAGAAAGAGTAACATTGGGAAAATCAAAAAGAGAAAACAAAAAGTAATTACGAAAATTTTAGGTAAAAACTATATTGAAAAAGGGACATACAGACTAAAAAAAAAATTTTTAGGGAATTCAAAAATTTATCTGTATTTTATTTGGATGTGAAAAAAAAAAACAGGATAACATTTAATGGGCATGTTAACCTTTTCGTGGTTAAAATTTATTTTGCATATGTTTGATAAATAAAAGGCCAAAACCTTTCTTCTTTCATGATAAGTAATATTCTTTCACTACCAAAAAAAATTTCTAGCTGACCGATTTCGAATATTGGCGAAGTGGGACACTTGTGTCTCATGTACCTAACCACTGTCATGTTTTCATGTATCCCTAGGACTTTCAGAGTTAATTTTTTAAATTTAGAATGATTTAATCCGAATGGCAATTATGGGAAAAGGATAACAATTCAGTACCAAAACACATTTATTCTCCCGACAACGAAAAACACGAAATATCGCATATAAGTTTTCAACGTAGCATTTGAAGATGGTAAAAAGTTATTGATGGTGTTCAGCCACAGTCAGGCAACATATTTTGAAAGAATAAATGGCCCTTTGACTGTGTATGACTGTATTTATCTTCTGTAGTCGCTAGATTTCGGTTTTTATGCCATTATCAAGCACAAAGCTAAAGTTCCTCGAACATTAATATGCCATATGCAGTCTTGCCTTAACAGGTATGACATGTTAATAGTGCAACAACTTTTAGCGTTGTTCTTGACAGTGGTATAAAAGCCGAAATCTAGGTAGTACAAAAAAATAAATACAGTAAGCACAGTAAAATGACGGTTTATTCTTTCAAAAAAATTGAAGATGGCTTTGACATATCACACTTCAATCAATGTTTTCTACGTTCATGACGTCCCGCTACATACAAATTATGTACAAACCAGCAGAATCACTAAGGTGTGTAGTAATATTCAAAACAATGTCTGTGATATATAACAAAATACAATTAGTTACTTCAGACATTCGTGTAATGGAGAAGATGGTGATTTGATCTGATTTTCGTGAAACAGACGCAGTGTGCCAGCTATACAGACGTGCCGCCCCGTCTGATATCTCACAGACTTCTATATGTCCCTCCCGTGGTCAGTAGCACTTTTCGCCAAGTTCAAAAAGCATCTCGCTACATGCTAGCATTAGACAGATATTAGATACAGATGTCCTAACGCTCAAAACTACATATTACTTTATCGCGGCGTATGTGTTGCATATTACTTTAGTGGGGTTTGTGTAGCCCATCAAACACGAAAGAGTTAAAGGAGTCGAGCCAGTCAGATTAACCAGGCAGTTGGTGGAATTCTATCAAATTCTGAATAAAGCTAAACTTGAAACACTAAAAAGGCGTGGTGCGCTAAAAGAAGAGCTGAAAGAACCAGGAGTAACGCAACTTGGTGTAGCACATACAAAGATTTTTAGGCAGTAAATCTTCCTGGACAGTTGTCCTGCTAGAAAAATCCAAGAAGAGCGTAACAACTCGGTCTGACGAGTGAATAAATCCCTTTCTAAAAGAATGAAAGTAATACAGGCACAAAGAGATGCCAAAACAAAACGCTGAAAATGCCCTTTACTGTACATTGGGTGGTGCAGCGGGCCCCAAAAGAGAATACAACCAGGATATGCTAATACTGCCCCATCTCCAGTTGGGAGTACGGTGAGAATTCCGCTGCGTCTTCATCGACACCTGCTGTCGGGGAGTAAGACGCGTCTGCTGCAGGTAGTGGGCGGCTGTGGGGTGCCCCGTTGCGCCTGCGCCGTCATCCTGAGCCCATTAATCACGCGGCAGAATGGGAGACGTGGCAGCGCCAGCCTGCAGGGGTGTAATCGCTCTCAAACAGGATCACGCGGGCCCGGAGCCGCCGGAAATCGGCTAACAATGGCTGTTTACCGCGATAACGGGAAATCACTGGGGCAACTTCCCGCCCGTCTCCCGAGCGTTCTCAGCCTGTGACGATCCAAGGACGCGTTACAAATGAGGCTAATTTTCCAGAGATCGTCGATAAGACATTCACAAAGAGTAAGTGGTGAAGGCCTGTCTGCCGATAATTTTCAACAAAGCTGTATATTGAGACAGGGGATATCAACTGTGGCACTAGAAAAGTTAGCTAACCATTGTGTGGTCACTCACGTTTAGTGTCTGGACGTAAAGCAAAACGTCACAGCCAGAATTTTGTCGATGACAAATTATGAACGAGCATTCCACGCGTCACTGTGTTTATAATATTAGGAGGAGGAGAAGGAGGAGATTAGTGTTTAACACGCCGTCGACAACGAGGTCATTAGAGACGGAGAACAAGCTCGAATTAGGGAAGCAAAACGGCCGTGCCCATTTAAAGGAACAATCCCGTCATTTGCCTGAAGCGATTTAGGGAAATCATAGGAAACCTAAATCAGGATGGCCAGATGCGAGTTTGAACCGTAGTCCTCCCAAATGCGAGTCCACTGTGTTGACGAATGCGCCACCTCACTCGCGTGTTAATATTACTCTCGTCTGCGTTGGCAGCGAGTTTCCTCAGTATCTGATCTCATAAAATATTTGCTGTCTCCGTCTACTTGATTTTGACCAAGCATCTAACAAGTGGATTAAGTGAAATCTTGTGTAAGTAATTAAAATAATATGTGACTGGGCTAATGGCCTACTTTAGCTAAAGTACAGCGTTTCTTTGCCGGGGCCCTAGGAAGCGAAGTGTGGCAGGCCCATCGCTCCAGGCGCTTTACATCAGAAAAAAATTCTCATCCCTGCCCATGACTGAAGCCAGGACCTCTTGGGCAGGAGTCTGGTGCTCTACCTGCTAGACCTCCACGGCCACGAATCTATCGAAAACTAATAAAAATTGTAAACTCAATTTTTTTATACAATCACAGAATTTTTTTATATCAACCGATATACGCCACCATAGGCTATCATCAGACCGACTGAAATCAGCATTACATGGTCACCAAGTAATGCTTTCTTAGCGATTCCAATAAAGTATTGATGAAAGCTAGTGACGGTCGTTACTTGACGTTTAATTTTGCACTATAAAGCCGACTTTCAGCTGTCGAATACATCTGAAGCCGCGTTGAAGTTATACTAGATATTAGTGCTGTTTACTCCAAACACTTTTTGTCACACATCAGTGTTCGTTAAATATTCAACACCATGAAGAATAAGTGCGAATAAAATATATTTTATACCATAGATTTATTACGAGGTTATATGCTAATGTTCATAAATGCGGAACGACTCGTGGTCTCAGACTCTTAAGCTTCAGTGATAATCTAAACGTTGTCACATGGGTTCGAGAAGGTCTGGACATATTTGTGGGTAATCTCTCTCCGTGGAAATGGTAACTGTGTTTATAAACCTATGAAGACAGTTCATGGAGGACCGTAGAGATTATCAACTTTTCACAAACATTCTGTATTTCGTCCACAATGGGTATTCCAGCACACAGTCGTAGCTGCGTAGGATCCAAGTCTGTCCATTTGTCCCAAGATTCCAAGATGGTTGTCGTGTCAGAAAGCGCTGTTCAAGCCGTAATTTGAAAACCTGGCAACTCTATTTCCCAAAGACCCTTTATTCTGCCCTTTTCTGAATCTCCTACTTGCTGATAATGACATACTGTGACGTCGAAGAAGTATATGTCACTTGCTTTTTGTCGGTGCAGGTTCACGGCTTCATATTTTGACTGCTGTAATTTTTAACTTTATAAATTACAACAAAATTTTTTGGGGAATGTTAGCTGATTTCCCTTCCAAATTAAAAATGGCACTAATCGGGTGCAATCGAATACCTTTGCGCTGTGAAAAAGCAGTACATCGCCATCTTGAAACCGAGCACGTCTGTAGCTGTCAAAACATCTTTTTGCTGCACGCATCGATAGCGAAAGAAGACTCCCTCCACAAACACCCACCTTCAGCAGAGGCTGCAGATTTATTCTGGCGTCTTATGAGGTCACTCCCATAACGCCAAACAAGCGTCTTACGATGTGACTCCCATAGCGCCAATCAAGCCTACATCACAGTTGTGATGTGTCTTTTGAATCAATTTAAGTTTAATACAATTTTAAACTAACTATATGGATAATTGACTGCATCCAAATGACGTTGGGAGCCCCTCACAGCCTTCTGGTTCCGTTCGAATACAAATCGTATTTATACTACACTGAGATAAAAAAGAATCACAACACCATGAAGGAGTTCTGTGACATAAACGAAAGTTGGTAGACGTGTTTCCAAATCCGAAATATGAATTAAGATTTCACACCAGTCGCATGAGGATGCAAATCAGGTTTGCTTCAGAAAAACATTGTAAAGATCGTGAGCGTTAGTTACCTTTGAGATTTGACGTGGTGAGTTAATATTAATCAAGATTGCCTTTAAGGTGACAAAGACCTATTACTATCGCCTCACTGGGTTTGAACGAAGTCATGTAATAGGGATACGAGAAGCTGGATGTTCCTTCTGCAGTGTTGCAGAATGGACGATGTCAAAGTTAGTTTAAGGAGGGCTATGCGTGAAGCGTTCAGTGAATTCGAAAGTAAAATTCTATGTGCCGACTTGACAGAAAATCCTAGCAAGTTCTGGTCTTACGTTAAATCAGTAAGTGGCTCGAAACAGCATATCCAGACACTACGGGATGATGATGGCATTGAAACAGAGGATGACACGCGTAAAGCTGAAATACTAAACACCTTTTTCCAAAGCTGTTTCACAGAGGAAGACCGCACTGCAGTTCCTTCTCTAAATCCTCGCACAAACGAAAAAATGGCTGACATCGAAATAAGTGTCCAAGGAATAGAAAAGCAACTGGAATCACTCAACAGAGGAAAGTCCACTTGACCTGACGGGATACCAATTCGATTCTACACAGAGTACGCGAAAGAACTTGCTCCCCTTCTAACAGCCGTGTACCGCAAGTCTCTAGAGGAACGGAAGGTTCCAAATGATTGGAAAAGAGCACAGGTAGTCCCAGTCTTCAAGAAGGGTCGTCGAGCAGATGCGCAAAACTGTAGACCTATATCTCTGACGTCGATCTGTTGTAGAATTTTAGAACATGTTTTTTGCTCGCGTATCATGTCGTTTTTGGAAACCCAGAATCTACTCTGTAGGAATCAACATGGATTCCGGAAACAGCGATCGTGTGAGACCCAACTCGCTTTATTTGTTCATTAGACCCAGAAAATATTAGATACAGGCTCCCAGGTAGATGCTATTTTCCTTGACTGCCGGAAGGCGTTCGATACAGTCCCGCACTGTCGCCTGATAAACAAAGTAAGAGCCTACGGAATATCAGACCAGCTGTGTGGATGGATTGAAGAGTTTTTAGCAAACAGAACACAGCATTTTGTTATCAATGGAGAGACGTCTACAGACGTTAAAGTAACCTCTGGCGTGCCACAGGGGAGTGTTATGGGACCATTGCTTTTCACAATATATATAAATGACCTAGTAGATAGTGTCGGAAGTTCCATGCGGCTTTTCGCGGATGATGCTGTAGTATACAAAGAAGTTGCAGCATTAGAAAATTGTAGCGAAATGCAGGAAGATCTGCAGCGGATAGGCACTTGGTGCAGGGAGTGGCAACTGACCCTTAACATAGACAAATCTAATGTATTGCGAATACATAGAAAGAAGGATCCTTTATTGTATGATTATATGATAGCGGAACAAACGCTGGTAGCAGTTACTTCTGTAAAATATCTGGGAGTATGCGTGCGGAATGATTTGAAGTGGAGTGATCATATAAAATTAATTGTTGGTGAGGCGGGTACCAGGTTGAGATTCATTGGGAGAGTCCTTAGAAAATGTAGTCCATCAACAAAGGAGGTGGCTTACAAAACACTCGTTCGACCTATACTTGAGTATTGCTCATCAGGGTTATTTGGTAACCGTGATAGCGTTACGGAGATGTTTAGGAAACTCAAGTGGCAGACTCTGCAAGAGAGGCGCTCTGCATCGCGGTGTAGCTTGCTCGCCAGGTTTCGAGAGGGTGCGTTTCTGAATGAGGTATCGAATATATTGCTTCCCCCTACTTATACCTCCCGAGGAGATCACGAATGTAAAATTAGAGGGATTCGAGCGCGCACGGAGGCTTTCAGACAGTCGTTCTTCCCGCGAACTGTACGCGACTGGAACAGAAAAGGGAGGTAATGACAGTGGCACGTAAAGTGCCATCCGCCACACACCGTTCGGTGGCTTGCGGAGTATAAATGTAGATGTAGATGTAGACTAGCAGGAATGTAACCACTGTACATGATTGCTGGCAACGATGGTCACGAGAATGTAGCGTCGCAAGAAGACCGGTCTCTGGTCGGCCACATGGCACTACTGACAGGGAAGACCATCGTGTCCAGTGTATGGTTCGGGCGCATCATACTGCATCTGCAGCAGCAAACTGAGCAGCAGTTGGCACCATAGTGACATAACGAACTGTTACAAATCAGTTACTTCAAGTACATCTCCGAGCCAAACGACCCGTAGCGTGTATTTCGCTGACCCCAAACCACCGCCATTTGCGACTTGAATGGTATCAAGCGCGAGCTCGTTGGAGGGCAGAATGGAGATCTGTTGCGTTTTCTGATGAAAGCCGGTTCTGCTTCGGTGCTAGTGACAGACGTGTGAATTGGCTAGAAGGTGGGCAGTTGAGGGCCTGTCATCCAACCTGTCAGCGCGCTAGAAACACTGGGCCTGCTCCTGCAGTTACGGTCTGGCATGCAGTTTCGTATTACAGCGGGAGCACTCTCGTACTAGTCCTATGCACTCTGCAAATTTGTACGTCAATCTGGTGATTCGACCTGTTATGCTGCCATTCACGTATAGCTTCCCGTGGGTGTTTTCCAACATGGTACCGCTCCCCACATATAGCTGTTGTAACCCAACATGCTCTACAGAATGTCGACATGTTCCCTTGTCCTGTACGATCATCAGATCTGGTCCAATCGAACGCGTATGTACGTCATCGGAAGACGATTCCAGCGTCGTCCATTCTGCTATCTGAGTGTGATATTAATTACGTAGTTCTGCAATTTGTGTTACGACTCCGACTCAGTAATGTACATTCTTTAAGAATTAGGCCTACATTGAATCGCGGCAGAACTTCGGGAATCAGAGCAAAACAGATGAGAATCGGCACTTCTATGGCGCTTTTACATCACCAAGTTCTCGACTTTCTTCGGTAGAGATTGCTCACCTCTGGACTTGAACTCGTATGCGAGAATCTCGTACAATATCTCAGCAAATTTCATGAACTTCTTTCTACGGCTTGCTTGTAGCATTTGTTGCTGCTGTGCTGTTGTAGTTGTATTCAGTCCGAAGTCAGCTGTAAGAAAGTATTTTGAGGAGCTACTGTTCACTTCTTGTCATTATTGTTTGTGGTCAACGTTTCGCTTTCTTACACGGTCAGAATGCAAATAAATTAATTTCAGAAAACAGTTTCTGTTACGGCGTAACACCAAGCACCTGCATGTCGGCGTGGAACGTTACAGCAGAGGGGGCTGTGAGACGACGTCAGCCAATAGTACTCTGACGAACCCCACTCTAGGACGACACCGAGATAGGATCGATATCTGCACTAAGAGTATATAAGCGCCGCGTCGCCGTGGGCGACAAGCTGTCATACAAACGCTACAGCAGTGACTTATGAACTGTATTGTTTTGCTTGCATTGAAACTGTAGATTCCATAACCATTGATTATTACCATAAGTAACCACTGATTATTTGAATGTCACCATTTGCTTGCGACACACCTTTGTGTGTATTGTCAATTTAACATACTGTAATAAACTCCATTAACACGATTTGCTTGAACAGTTGTCTTGCGATCCGAGAAGAAAGCTGCCTAGGCACCCTATATTAGACGAGTGGCCAGATACAAAAGTTTCCTTGTTAATATGCTTCTCTTCATCGAGAAGGCTTTTCTTACTACTGCCAATCTACAGTTTATCTTTTCTCTAGTTCTGGTTAATTCTTAACATTTATGTGGCCCTATCTATAACGCGCCAAGACGAGAGAATAAATGCCCGTGTTTTACTTTTATTGTTTTCATCTTATAATATCTTTTCAATCACAACACAATACCGCTCAACTAATACCACAAGTGAGTTGCCATATCTGACAGTACTACTGTTTTAATGACGAACTTCAGATGTTTTATTTGTGTTACCTGAACTTTAATTCTTTTCCCAAATTTCTCCTAAAAAGTTTCTTACCTTTTTGCTTAATGTATGGACTGAGTAACATGCGTGACATGCTACCGCCAGATCTTAGTGGTTTCCCCTACAGCCATCCTGCCTCCCTGTTGATGTACAGTAACCAGCTGCAGTTATGAGTCGAAGTATAACCTTCCGCCCCCTGTATTTTTACGTAATAACTTAATGCAAGGCTCAGCCTCATATGCGGAAAACTTCAGCTTGTATTGCTTTTTAAAACTAGTGTGTTATGTTTGTGTGATCCGTTTAAATAAATAAACTTGCATACTTCATCGTCACTGTTTGTTCCATGGTTTATCGGTGACTGAAATTCATTCCAAGGTAATGAAAG
Source organism: Schistocerca serialis cubense (assembly GCF_023864345.2). NCBI lineage: Eukaryota > Metazoa > Arthropoda > Insecta > Orthoptera > Acrididae > Schistocerca > Schistocerca serialis. The sequence goes on along the minus strand of NC_064642.1, from coordinate 505,434,792 downwards.
TTTTCTACGAATGTCGTAATAAATGGGTGGCTACATTCAAATGAGGCCATACTTCTCTTGAAGATGACCGTGTAAGGCACTAACTGGCGTTCCGAATGCAAGCAACCTAAACGAATGAGAAGAAAAATAATGCGAAGCGGCCTGTACTGCGAGCGACAGAAATCGTATTTCATTAGGATACTACAGCTGTCCAGCAAGGCGCTTACGCAATGGGAAAACTGAGCGATGTGGAGTAGAAACTGTCTGAATAAGCACCTTTTTTCACCAGATTTGGCACTTTTTGATTTCCACCTGTTTCCTCTTCAGAATCGCGTATTGGCTGTAAAGTAATTCGAGTCCAGTGTGGAAGTGGTGACGTCAGCTACATATTCTCCATCACAATTCGGTCTATTCCTCAGAAAGAAGTTGAAAAATTTGTATTGGAATTGGAATAAAAGAAGATTATTTGGAAAACATTAGTGCATTTTTACCTAAAGGAGACACTAACGGTCTGTGAACGAGGGAACCTTAAAATCCCAGAGACACAGGGAGAGCACGCACTTCACCAGACAATGAACTCAAACTCCAAGAGTGCTACTGTAGTGACTGGGAACGGCTACACCGATCATGCATTACTTTTTTTCCTACTGCAAGTCAAAGTGATTATATATGATACAGCGGACAGTCCAAGGAATGTCACAAGATTTACACCTCAACAGGAGACGCCGTTCTGCAGATTCCAACGAACTAAACCTTGGTCAGGGGTAAACGTGATAAAGGTGATTTTTGACATGTAACTGCCGAAAAAGCTGCTCGAGTTAATTTTCTTTTATTTATTCAAACTTCTTTCCTAATAGTTTTCTGACTTTACCTGTGGCTAGCCTATATAGAGCTGCGTCCGATCACGCCTCGGAAGGTCCAATGCTACCGACCGACCATCGTATCATCCTCAGGCAATAGGCGTAACTGGATGCAAATATGGAGGGGCATGTGGTTAGCACACCGGTCTCGCAGCCATTGTCAGTTTTCGTGACCGGAATCTTTACTTCTCAATCAAGTAGCTCCTTCACAAGGGCTGAGTGCACCCCGGTTGCCAACAGTACTCGGCAGACCCCCACGTTCACCCTTCCAAGTGGAAGCTAAGCTTGGCAGCCCGTAACTTAGATGTTCTGACGGGAACCGTTGTTACCAATGCGGCAAGGCCGTTGGCTAGCTCATATGTAATCAATGGGAATTAAAGTGCATGATGTTTGAAACTTATACTGAGGAAATCTCGGTCAATATAAACTGGAAGAGTATTATTACACTAGTATGTACATAGTTTAAACTGCCCACCTCTAGGTGTTAGCTGTATTATTACTTTTCATGTGGTTTCGAATGGTTGCATGTACTTACATGTAGAAGTGGCACTGTGGATGGTTCATAGTATGATGGTTACTTTTGGAACATGCGAGCCATAATATGTACAGTCTGATTACTTTGTAGTTGGTTGTTTCCTATATCACTACGCAAAATATTGTAGCCAGCCCGAGTGCCCGAGCGGTTCTAGGCGCTACAGTCTGGAACCACGCTGCTGCTACGGTCGCAGGTTCGAATCCTGCCTCGGGTATGGATGTGTGTGATGTCTTTAGGTTAGTTAGGTTTAAATAGTTCTTGGTTCTAGGGGACTGATGACCTCAGAAGTTAAGTCCCATAGTGCTCAGAACCATTTGAACCATTTTGAAAATATTGTACATAAGGTTTTAATGATGACCTACTGGTCCAGCAAAACAGTTTGAACAAGTAAGAGGAAATTAATAATTTAGATTTTTATCAACTTCATGTGTCAAACATAGTCATCACAAACATCAATGCTGAACAGTATCCAAGCTTCAAAGTTTTCCAAAATATTATACGAGGGTTTTTAAGAAACAGTGGTTCAAATGGTTCAAATGGCTCTGAGCACTATGTGACTTAACTTCTTAAGTCATCAGTCGCCTAGAACTTAGAACTAATTAAACCTAACTAACGTAAGGACATCACACACATTCATGCCCGAGGCAGGATTCGAACCTGCGACCGTAGCGGTCTCGCGGTTCCAGACTGTAGCGCCTAGAACCGCACGGCAACTCAGGCCGGCAAGAAACAGTGAGTTCCCACAAATACTGGTACCCGTTCCAGGAGTACGATAGTCTATCATCCTAGTTACGAGCGTACCACTTTCTCGTAGCCGTTGTGTTGGACTAAAATGGTGCACGTTGTGCGTGTTTGCCGTTACATACCAGATTTGAAAATGACACTATCTTCAAAGTTACTCTATATTCAAGCGGTATAGTTCCAGACAGGGGTTCCTCCTCAAAGCCTTCTCTAGTAGTTCACCTCCACAATCCCAAGAAGCCTGTAACAGGAATTATGAAACAGCTTGTAACGTAAAGTAGCACTCCAGATCACCACATGTGACGTCCTTCGCCAAATCTTGCCTACGAAACTCAAATGCAGGGCATCAATACGAGGCGCCCGTACCTCTCAGATGCTGCTTTGTAACGAAGGAAGAAAATGGTTCAAATGGCTCTGAGCACTATGGGACTTAACATCTGTGGTTATCAGTCCCCTAGAACTTAGAACTACTTAAACCTAACTAACCTAAGGACATCACACACATCCATGCCCGAGGCAGGATTCGAACCTGCGACCGTAGCAGTCGCGCGGTTCCGGACTGAGCGCCTTAACCGCGAGACCACCGCGGCCGGCAACGAAGGAAGAAAGATCGGGTTTAACGTCCGTCGACATCTAGATCATTAGCGACGAAGCACAAGTTTGGATTGTGTCAAGAATGGGGAAGCAAATTGGTCGTGCCCTTTCAAAGGAACCAGCCCAGCTTGTACCTTAAGCGATTTAGAGAAATCGTGGAAAACCTAGATTTGGATGGCCGGGCGCTTGTGTGAACTGTCGGCCTCCCGAATGCAAGTCCGTTGGACTAACCACTGCGCTACCTCGCTTTGGTGCTGCTTTAGAGGCTTCGGCCGAACGCCATGCGGCGACGCTCTCTCCTTGTTCGGCCTGAGCCGCGTGTGCAGCAGCGGCGGCGCTGTCAGAGGCTAATCTCCTGCGCCGCGCCGCGCCTCGTGTCGTAAAGTAGCCAGCCCGCCGAGTGCCTGCTGGAGTGGCACGTCCTCCAGCTTCCTCCAGCTCTGTCGCGCCCACGCAGCCGCCTGAGACGGACGGGGCGGAATGAAGACATCAGAGCCGCCGCCCCGCGCCGTTCAATTCCGAATTAAGCGCGGTAGCCGCCGCCTGCGCGGCCCCCTGTATTTAATTGAATGACGCAGCAGCTCCCGGCGGGCCTAACAAATTAGCCTTGTGGTCCGCTGCCGTTGCCGCTGCCGCCTCGCCCCGCGCAGCAATTCGAGGACGGCTCCGCTGGCATGCAGTCGAGTGCGCCGCTCCTCGAAGAACATTTGTGCGTCGACAGCTTCCGTACTGTTGCCGGCACCAGCTTCTTCTGTAGCATCTTTGTAACGTTATCCAGTGTCGGCCGTTCTGCAGCGTAACGCTGACCCGTCGTAACGACGCTTGTATGACTGGCGGTAACCAAAGAGCATTCAGCACTGCGAGGTGGAAGAGGAGAAGACTGGGGCGCACCATATGCTTTGGGTACGATCAGTTAGTCGTAGCTCTTTTCGCCAACGTTTCTAAACAATCGTTCGTCTGCCAGTTTCTTCAGGTTCCGAGGGTGCTGATTGCGCAGCTGTATGCTCAGTAAACGTAAAACTCTCTAGCTGCTAGTAAGAACTGTATTAAATCCACACTATCGCTTTCGACCTTTATATTAAGCCATTTTCGAGTGTATATGAAAATTATAGCGTAGAGAAGGAACGACAAGTTACGTCAAATGGCTTTGAGCACTATGGGACTTAACATCTCAGGTCATCAGTCCCCTAGAACTTAGAACTACTTAAACCTAACTAACCTAAGGATATCACAGACATCCATGCCCGAGGCAGGATTCGAACCTGCGACCGTAGCGGTCCCGCGGTTCCGGACTGAAGCGCCTAGAACCGCATGGCCACCGCGGCCGGCCAAGTGACGTCATTTGACACTGCTTTCTTCAGCATAACTTTGAGGTACGCTTGAAAATGGCCTAATACACGCTAAGACAAAAATCAAAAAAGACGCACCACGAAGGAATTAACCAAATGGGACGGAAAACTGTAGATGTGATGTACATGCACAGCGCAACGAGTGATTGCAATTTCTGTAAAATTTGATTATTCATTAAGAGAAAGAGTTACACAAATTGAGCAAGTTGTAAGGCGGCTATAATTTCACACTTTACAAGCACTTATCTGCATACTTTGCCATGATCTACAACCACAATTAGGTATTATTTGATAGGATGTACATCGTATATATGAATATTTAAAGAAGACTGACATTGTCACGTACGCCTTGTAACAGCTTTGTTGTTACAGGCGGACTTGCTGTCTTTGCTCTCAGGAGAGTTTATAAAATGTTCAAATGTGTGTGAAATCTTATGGAACTTAACTGCTAACGTCATCAGTCCCTAAGCTTACACATTACTTAACCTAAATTATCCTAAAGACAAACACAGACGGCCATGCCCGAGGGAGGACTCGAACCTCAGCCGGGACCAGCCGCACAGTCTATGACTGCAACGCCTTAGACCGCTTTTTTTTCCCCCGCTTCCGTTCGTTGCATCTGCTCGGGGCGGACGTCGTAAGACATCCGTTTAAGTTCGTTGTTGATCGATTAACTAAGTTTTTTTATTACAGAGGGCTGCTGACCCTCTGACCGAACACGCTGAGCTACCGTGCCGGCAACCGCTCGGCTAATCCCGCGCGACGAGAGTTTATAGTTATAACGGTTAGGCACTGAACTGTTGCAAACTTATACGATTCTGGACTTCGCCTCTGGGTTGGAAGTCGTCGTTGTGTACGCAGAATTCAGTGATTGAGAGAACTTCTTCTGCCTATACTTACATTGAGACGTTATTTGAACTCCGTATTCGTAGCTGGGAGTTCGGGTATCTCGTCTGTAGAACACAGAGAGGAGAAGACAGTATTAGAGTATATTAGTCAGAGGACCGCCTTCTGCCGTCCTAGTGTTTGAAAGAGTTTAATTTTGTGGCTGGAGTTCTTCCATCGTCGCAGACGTGTACGAAAACCATCACTCCGACGAACTGGACGCAGTACATATGGTGAGCTTCGGCTTATTGGGGCTATAAAGCTAAACAGCTGTGATCACGCTATTTTATTTCCATTGAGGTTCCACACCACCGTAGGTCATCTTTGAAAGTAGTGTTTTCTAGTGTTTGGTACGTAGATGATGTTAGTCATTTCGCGTTATTTATAATAGATCTCGTGGCCATAAAAAGGGGCAGAGTGGGGCAATTGATCAGAAACTTTAGTTAGGAAATATACACGTTTGTAATCAAGGGTTGTTTTTAATCTACAATAAATGTACGATAAGAAACAACATTTACTATTTAGTAGTATTAGTTGCATTGCCGGCCGGTGTGGCCGTGCGGTCAAAGGCGCTTCAGTCTGGAACCGCGTGACCGCTGCGGTCGCAGGTTCGAATCCTGCCTCGGGCATGGATGTGTGTGATGTCCTTAGGTTAGTTAGGTTTAATTAGTTCTAAGTTCTAGGCGACTGATGACCTCAGAAGTTAAGTCGCATAGTGCTCAGAGCCATTTGAACCATTAGTTGCATTAATCATTCATTTATGTTTAGGCTGTAATTTATATGTTAAAGACCATTAATAGATCCTAAGATCTGCTTCAGGGGGATGGTCAGACAGGGCCAAATAATCATTTTAGCGTTCATTATTTTCCGTTGCGCACACTAATTTTACACGTGCCTGGAGAAGCATCTTGGAAAGTCAGTAGCGCGCTGATCCACCTCTGGCCCTTATGCAGGCAGTTAATCCGCTTGGCATTGATTGCTAGAGTTGCTGGATGTCCTTCTGAGGGGTATGGTGCTAAATTCATTCTGAGCTGATTGGCAGACCCTACCCTTAATGCCCCAAATGTTCTCAGGAGGTGAAAGATCCAACGATCTCTATTGCCAATGTAGTGTTTGACAAGCACAAAGATAAGCAGTATAAACACTCGCCGGGTGTGGGTGGCATTATCATGCTGGAACGTTAGGTCAGGATGGCTTGCCATGAAGAGCAACAAAACGGGACGTACAGTATCGTCGACGTACCGCTGTGCTGTAAGGGTACCGCAGATGACAACCAAAGGGCTCCTGCTTTAAAAGAAACGGAACTTCAGACCATCACTCCTGGGTCTCGAGCCTATGGCGGGCGACAGAGAGGTTTCTGGGGCGTCTCCAGACACATCTTCAGCTTGTAATCTCTTTAACTGGAGTAGAATTGTCTTCAGTGAGTCTCACTTCGAACTGAGCCTGGATGACAAGCGAAGACGTGACTGGAGATGCCTCTGACAGCGGTAGCATACCAACCTGACTGTCAGCCGTCATACGGCCCGACAGCCATGAGAGATAGTTTGGAGTGCCATTTCGTCTTGTAGTGAGATCGATTTGGTTGTCGTATGTTGCACATTTACAGCACAGCGGTACCCCGGTGGTATTCTACGTTCCGTTTTGTTGCCCTTCATGGCAATCCACCATTGCCGTACATACCAGATAGATAATGCCCCCCCCCCCTCCTCCCGCACGCGACGGTTTCTACCATACCTTGGGCACCAAAATCGCCGGATCTCTCCACACCTGAGAACGTTTGGAGCGTTATGGGATTTCTATGATCTAGCGTGCCAATTGGACAGAATTTAGGACGAAATCCCTCAGGAGACACTCCAGCTACTCTATCAGTCAAAGCCAAGCCGAACAACCACTTGCATAAGGGTCAGAGGTGGAGCAGCAAGTTTTTGAGTTGCTCAATTGGTGACGCTCTTTCTTCTGAATAAATCATCCAATTTTTCTGAAATTGTAATCATTTTTTTGTATGTACATGTTCATGACAACTAACAATTTTCTTCGTAGTTAGTCTTTTTTTGTCTTAGAGTGTATAACGCTCAAAACCGATCATGTGGACATAAACAGTTCTTACCAGCATTAATTAAATAGTCTCTCGTGACATCCACTCAAGGTTTGTGGGACATCTGTGGGGTAACTAGAAAATGCTGTCCTCTTGATGGCATCTCAGACAATGTGCTGTGTAACATTTCTGGCTCTTGCAGCTATCATTATTTTATTATTACCCAAAATATTCTGTAGCAGACAGCTGACATCATTCGAAAGTCCTGATCGGTGTATGCGACGAAGGGCTGCTATATCTGCCGTTTTGCATAGGGCACTATAGTTTTGTGGATTTGTAGCGACATCAGCTCGCAGCGCACTCCACATCTACCCGTTGGCAACGTCGCAAACGAGCAACGCCTGAAAGACCGAGTCTCCAGCAACCGATCGCTACCAGGTTGCGGCGCAAGCGTCGTAGTGTGTGTTACTGCCGAAGCGCGTTACGTGAAATTACCATCGAAACTCTAACAGTGTATTTAATGCTAGTTAAACATCTTGTTGTTCTACTGGCAACAGGAGACGAATCTTTAAGTGAAGTGCAACAACAAAGTGGGAAATAGCGACCTCAGCTCGCACGTTACCTCACACCTATCCGCCGGCAACGTTGCGAACAACCAGGGCCGGCCGCTGTGGCTGAGCGGTTCTAGGTGGTTCAGTCCGGAACCGCGTTGCAGCTACGGTCGCAGGTTCGAATCCTGCCTCGGGCATGGGTGTGTGTGATGTCCTTAGGTTAGTTAGGTTTAAGTAGTTCTAAGTCTACGGGACTCATGACCTTAGATGTTAAGTCCCATAGTGCCTAGAGCCATTTGAACCATTTTTTTGAACCACCAGTACTAGAGAACGCGGTCTTCCTGGCGTTGGTCGTTCGCGACGTTGCCAACAGAGAGATGTGGAGTGAAATGCGAGCTTAAGTCACTACAGATTCCTTCATTTAACTGATGTGGATCCTGCAGAACGATTCTACTCTCTGATTGGCTACTTAAGTGCTACATGGGCGTCAGAAGTTATAACTTTGTTACCTATAATATTGAAAGGAGTCTACTGGGACACATTTGTATGTGGCACCCGAATATGATTTTATAAACGATGAATGTCTTTTATAGGCTTTATATCGCTGATGTGCTAGACCGCAGACCCAGAGATACTGCTTCTGGTCTGTGGTCTTACACAGTTAGCTTCATAAAGCCTATCAAAGATTTATAAAATCATATTCGGGTGCCACATACAAATGTGCCCCAGTAGTCTCGTTTCATTATGTTACATAAGACGTCAAATAATAATTTGCGCACGTGTAATGGGTTTCTCATCAACGTAATCATCAGGAAGTAGCAATGAAAATAATCCGAGAACAATATTTGTAACGTCACAAAAATCATGAACAGCCCGAATCCTTCCATGCATTACCGCTTTGTCATGAACAGTGCCCCGTGAGTCATCAACGCTGGCTGCGAGGAGGGTTCTAATTTTTCGAGCAACCAGTGAAGACATATTTCATGCTGTGGGTCAGCGTGAATGCAGAATAATTACATATTAGGAAAGCTTTATCCATTGTTCATTTGCTTATGAAAAATGTATTAATTATAAGAGTATATATCGTATGGATTTGTACAGGGATTGCAGAAATATGGAAACATCACGAGAAATGCTTGCCTGAACAGAAATGGAGATTCTGCCGAAGTCTTCGAGTTGCGCTGTTATATTTGGTCACGAACGGCACCTATGCAATGTCCTCAATACGTTGTAAGTATCCATCGTGACCTGAGCAGTGTTCTGTGTGGTTGTGACTCCATAAATCGGAGCTAAGTAAATTCGAATATGGGCAAATTGTTGGTACTCGCATGGTGGGTGCTTCCATAAGCAAGGTAGACGAAGTGTTTGGTGATTCAGAAGGCACAATTTGGAAGATTCATACCGCATACAGGGAAAGGAGAAAACATCATCCGCTAAGTCACAACACGGACGAGAGAGTGTGTTAGAGTGATCGTGACCAACAGACATTGAAGAGTATTGTGACGAAACATAGTGGGATGACAGCTGCAAGAGTCACTGCAGAGCTGAACGTCGCACTCGCGAACCCTGTCAGCAACAAAATAACACGAAGGGAGCTCCATCAACAGAACAAGGATGAAATAGTCTCTGGATTGCAACTGCAAATAAATGTAAAGGGAATTAAATCCCAAAAGGTCGAGACGGACCAGCTACGCTTCATCTTGTCACCTGAAGCTCAATTTCACCGCTTGCGGGCTAGTAACCACTTATATGAATATGACCATTGTCTATGGGATAGATGCGGGCATCTTAATTATTTAAAAACAATGTTGAAAGATCACCTGATGGGAATCATATACCAAAATGTCAAGTCCATTTGTGGCATGTACATGGGCATATTAGTAGCTGGCTTTTATTTCTTTTTAATTCTTCCCTGTGAAGAACATGCCGTTTTCCCATGATAAATATCCATAAAATTTTCCTATGTGTCTGTTCGGGTCATGCACGTTTTATTATATCATATCTATTTCATAATAGCCTTTAATATAAGAGGCGATAATTCTCTTTTGTAGTGCGTAGTGAAATTGACCTCTGTCGGTCGATTTATTTATTTATTGTTCCGTGGGACTAAATTAAGGAAAAGTCACCATGGTCATGGAACGAGTCAATATATGAAATTATAACACGATAGCAGAAACAGATAAAATGAAATATAAGAAACATATTCAGGCAACAATTCGTAAGTTTAAATAAAGAAAATCAACAATGTAACACTGGAATTTGCTTAATTTTTCAGCTCTTCCAGGAGCTCCCCGACAGAGTAGAAGGAGTGAGCCATGAGGAAACTCTTCAGTTTAGACTTAAAAGTGTTTGGGCTACTGCTAAGATTTTTGAGTTCTTGTGGTAGCTTATTGAAAATGGATACAGCAGAATACTGCACTCCTTTCTGCACAAGAGTCAAGGAAGTACATTCCACATTCAGATTTGATTTCTGCCTAGTATTAACCGAGTGAAAGCTGCTAACTCTTGAGAATAAACTAATATTGACAGAGTACAAGGGCGATTAAAGGACTTTGCACGTCCGTTCATGCAATTACCATATTTTTTTTATACATACAACATAATTTGACCTATGCTGGTCATTTGCTATTACATGGCGATGAAGTGGCGTTGTTCGTTCACTCACGCGTTATTTTTAGTAATAATATAAAAAATTAATCTTGATAATATTCTTCATGCAGTGCGTGTCAGCAATAAGAAGTATATCTACATCAACTTATACAAACACCTACTCGACCATCTGTGTACAGGTTAACCGAAATTATTGCATTATGACGTTTACATGCTACAGTTTCGCTGTTTTATGTCCTATGTCATCTTTCATTAATAACTATGGGTGCGTTATGCAGCATTCGTTGTGGAAGGGCCGACATATTCTAATAGTGTAACTCGGGGTAGTGTGTTCGAACTCATATAAATCCATACATAGTTTGTAACATTTTGTCATAACCTGGTGCAGAGGCTTTATGTTTAAGATTTTCAACCTTTCTATAAGTTGTTTTAAGATATAACTGCGTTGGTTTTTTATCTTTTACAGTCATGGTACCAGTTATACATACGCAATGTTCCCCGCCATGTTGATTTGCAGCGCTTCATCTCGTCCTACTTAGTTTCACGTGAGCTCCCAAGGCCCACCGCACGGCGTCCCTGGAGACGAGGCGCGCGCCAGTGTTTAAGTCTTGGTGCTGACTTAGTACTTATGTACCGAATTTTTAAAATGTGGCTACACCTATTCAGGCTTCTTTAGTTTCATTTCTAGATTATGCTTTCTTAGACAAATTATAGATTCAGGTATATCTTCTGAAGAAGGCTCAATTATTTGGGCTGAAACCTAGGTAAAGGTTGGTTTCATTGCCGAAATCGAGGCTGATAGTTTCTTATATATTAGATTATCACGATTGCTGACTGTGCTGCAATGATGAAAGTACAAAAGCAGATTAGCTGGGGCAAATACAGCATTCCTTGCCGGGAGAACTCTGCTATTGACCATAATCTCAGATAAAATTTCTGAGAATGTACGATTGGAGCACAGCATTGCAGAGAAGTAAGGAATGGACTGTGGAAAAAGAGGAGAGGAAGAGATTCGAAGAGTTTGAGATGTGATACTACAGAAGTAGGCTGAAAATTAGGTGGGCTGATAAGATAAGGAATGAGGGGGTCCTTAACAGAATCGGCGAAGAAAGAAACACCTTGAAATCACTGACGAGAAAGAGGGCTCGATGATGGGACGTGTGTTAAGACATCAGGGAATAACTTCCACGATACTTTAGGGAGCTGCAGATGGTAAAAATTGTAGGGGAAGACAGAGATTGGAAGACATCCAACACATTACTGAGGACGCAGGGTGCAAGTTCTCGTCATGCAGATAGTGGCACAAAATAGGAATTCGTGGCTGGTCACACCTAACCACTCAGAAGACTAATAACTCAAAAAATATGTATTCATACATTGCTTTCCCTCTACAATTGTTACCCCCCCCCCCCCCCCCTCTTCGAAACATTTCCCATAAAGAAACGGAGGATTACTTTATGCTGCAGGATCTCTAGTTTTTTTCACATTGTACAGGAATTTCTATTTTTCCCCAATTCGATCAGTACTCCTCATGAATTGTTCTATCTGCCTCTCTGATTTTCAGCATTCTGTTGCAGCACCACATTCAAAAAAATGGCTCTGAGCACTACGGGACTTAACATCTATGGTCATCAGTCCCCTAGAACTTAGAACTACTTAAACCAAACTAATCTAAGGACAGCACACAACACCCAGCCATCACGAGGCACAGAAAATCCCTGACCCCGCCGGGAATCGAACCCGGGAACCCCGGCGTGGGAAGCGAGAACGCTACCGCACGACCACGAGATTCGGGCCACCACATTCCAAAAGCTTCTGTTCTTTTCTCGTCAGAACGGCTTATTGGCCAAATGTCAGTTCCGTACAATGCTACACTCCAGTCATAATCCTTCAGAAATGATTTTCCTAACACTGAAGTTTATATTACACTAGCAGAGAAACCCGACGTTGCCCAGATATTTATTTACAGTTATGCGTCCACGCAGCATCTGGCCTTGTGCTTAATGTTTATGACGTCACATCTCCTGAATTATGAATCGGACAATGATACATATGTGGTTACTGTATGCAAAACGTGTTGCGAATGGAGTTAGTAGCAATGAAGTAGTAAATTTAAACGTCATGCACGCTGCGGCAGTCTTTCAAGCATTTCATTGCTTATGACGGCATATCTCCTAAATTAAGTGTCATAAAATGATATAATATTGAGGGTACATTCAGCGGCATATGTACCTACATTCTGCGAAATTTATTGCGAAAAGAGTTATTAGTATAGGAGTAATACATTTAAACGTCATGCATGATGTTACAGTTTTTCACACATCTCATTGTTTACGACGTCATATTTCCTGAAGTATGTGTCATACAAAGACATAATTTTGCAGTTACATTCACTGGTATATCACCATACTGCCTTCAAAATTTTTAGCTAGTACAGTTAGCAGAAAAGGAGTAACAAATTAAAGGCCGTGCCTCATGTCGAACTTTCAAGCAGGAGCAGTATAAAAGTAGTAAGTGATGTACTTTTTTCATTTTGTAGGGTTTCAGCGAGAAAAAAATTCGTAAGAGTTTGAAATTACGTGTAATGTTCGTTACAGGACGCTAGTTTGTCTTATTCTCAAATACTGGGTGAATAAAATATGGCAACTCCCGTGTCGCGCCGGCCGCTGTGGCCGAGCGGTTCTAGGCGCTTCAGTCCGGAACCGCGCTGCTGCTACCATTGCAGGTTCGAATCCTGCCTCGGGCACGGATGTGTTTGATGTCCTTAGGTTAGTCCTATGTCTAGGGGACTTAGCATCTGAATGCTAAGTCCCATAGTGCTCAGAACCATTTGAACCATTTGAACCCGCGTCGCGTGCTACGCATCTTTTTCACACCTACCCCCACAGCGAGTGTTGCCTGACAGTAAGGCATATGTGTACCACGTTTGGTTGATACCAGTCCAATGGTGTAGGAAGAAGACACACACACACACACACACACACACACACACACACACACACACACACACACGTACAAATATGTGTTGATATTAACTGATTCCTCTCCTTCAGAAATACTTTTCGTGCTCTAACAAGCTGTATTCAGTGTGCATTTTATAGTTTTTCTAAGTCGGTCATCATCATTTATTTTGCTGCCAAATAGTAAAATTCAGCTGCTAGTTTTAGTACCTCATTTTCTAATCTAATTCCTTCAGCATCATCCTGACTTAATTCGACTATATTCTACTATTCTCGTTTTACTTTTGTTGATGCGTACCTAATAACCTCTTTTCAAGACACTGTCCATTTCAACCAAGTGGCTTCCAAATCGTTTACCTTTCTGGTAGAATTATGATGTCATCGCCAAACCTCAAAGTTTGTGTTTCTTCTCCCTGAACTTCAACTCTCTCTCCACATTTCTCCTTCGTTTCCATTCACCTACATCTGCATCTGCATGACGACTCTACAGTTCACACTTAAGCACCTGGCAGAGGGTTCTTCGAACCACCTTCACTCTATTTCTCTACCGTTCCACTCTCTAACAGCATGAGCGAAGAATGAACACTTAAATCTTTCTGTATTATCTCTGATTTCTCTTCTTTTATTGTGATGATCATTTCTCCCTACGTAGGTTGCCGACAGTAAAATATTTTCACTTTCAGTGCAGAAAGTTGGTGATTGAAATTTCGTCAAAGGGCTCGCCGCAACGAAAAACACCTTTAAAAATTATAAAGAATGTAGCAACCAGTCGCTGAAACAAAATTTATTTATTTTTTTGCAAATCTATTTTGACTGATATCAGTCATCATAGGTGCATTTTTCTAACCGATACATGCCATAAGTAGAAATCTGTCCTTGGCAAATTTTTATCATGAAGTCATGACAGAAATCTGCCAAGGACAGTACTTCTATTTATGGCATGTATCGGTTCGAAAAATGCACCTATGATGACTGATATCAGTCAAAATCTATCTGCAACAAGATAAATAAATTATGTTTCCGCGACTGGTTGCTACATTCTTTATAATTTTATATTCCACGATCGCTGCACAGAAAGGGAACCTTATGGAGCCCAGCATTCGAAAAACACCTTTGTTTTAATGATTGCCATCGTAACTCGCTTATCGTATCCGTGACACTCTCTCTTCTAATTCACGACAATACGAAACGAGCTGCCCTTCTTTGGACTTTATCGTTTTTCTCCATCAATCCTGTCTGGTAAGGATCCCATACAGCACTGCAGTACTCTAGCAGAGGTCGAACAAGCGTAGTATAAGCAGTCTCTTTAGTGGACCTATTGCATCTTCTAAGTATTCTGTCAGTAAAACGCAGTCTTTGGTTTGCCTTTCCCACAACATTACCTATGTGAACGTTCCAACATAAGATGTTCATAACTGTAATTTGTAAGTATTTAGTCGAACCGACAGCTTCTAAACTTACGTGGCTTATCGTGTAATCAGAATTTACCGATTTTCTTTTTTTACTCATGTGGATGATCTCACGCTTTTCCATATTGAGAAACAATTGTCACTTTTCGCATCATTCAGATGTCGTATCTAAGTCATTTTGCAATTGGTGTTGATCTTCTGATGAATTTACTACACGGTAAATGACAGCATCATCTGCAAACAATCTAAGAGGGTTGTTCAGATTATCTTCTAAATCGTTTATGTAGATTAGGAACAGCAGAGGGCCTTTAACAATTCCTTGGGGAACAGTGACTGACATGTCTGTTTCATTCGATGACCTTCCGTCGAAAAATGCGTACTGTGATATTTCTGAGAGGAAATATCGGATCTAGACGTACAGCTGAAGCAATACTCTATAGACAAGTCTTTTGTGAGGAACTGCTTGCTCAGTTTACAGCCTGAAGAAACATTACCGATAGGCTACAAGCTTGTCTCAATCTCTTTCTTGTCCTTCAACTGTTATAGTAAAGTACGCAAACGTACCGACTGAGTAGTTGACACGATTTAAACTAAGCACAATCTGCTCACAGATGACGTAGCCTCACCGAGAGATCAGTGTAGTGGTATCTCGCACTAGGAAGCACTCAAACGTCGACCAAGAGTTAACACTACGAGATGAGAATAGAATTACTTGGAACTCGCCGCCGCCCCTCTTCAGACGCGACAGACTGCAGTCAAGCTTTTTGATTGAATACTATTCTCGGAAAGTTAGGCGCTGATGGCAGTGAATCGCAAGAGCGTGCGCAGAAAATGTCAGTCACACTCAACATATTAATGTCTCGTTTCTGTTGGTGCACTAACGAGATGCTGCCCAGCCGGCACCAAGGCATCGTGACTGTAGGATATACAAAAAGTACGTCTTGTATACCTTTCTACATTAGGCGTCAAAGAAGGTGCCCATTGGCCTGTCCACACAAAAACTCGACAGGAACATAGTGCACCTGCCTAAGATAAACACGGAACGCAATTCTCTGACAGATCAAAGCCAGAAAATGGTGTGTGATAATCTTCATATCTTTGTTCCTGAAAACACAACGATTGACTCAAATATATCGACGTTACTGAATAGCAGGGGACTCGATAGGTGAAGCAGAGAATGTTTATAAATTCGTTGAGCAAAAGTTATCTTTAATTGTAAAAAGGGTAAGTAACTTACAGAAATGTTTGATACAGCACTGATTGCAATATATCTTCATGTTGTATTCGTGCATAACGCTGCCCGTTCCATACGTTCTTGGTAGGTAGCATACGCGAAAGAGCTACTCCAGCAGTCATCACGGTGTCACACATCGGTGCAGAGTCTGTGCAGTGTGGTTTATGCTTTCATGAATCCATATCCGCTACTACAGTCACAGACAGTTCAGGACTACATATCGCAAGGCACCACCTCAAAGGCAAACTATCATTAACTGGTACAACAGTTTCACCGAAACTGGCTGTGTGTCGCACAGAACATCCATATCAGGGACGGCCAGCAGTTTGTGACGCATCAATTTTAGGTCGATAGTCTTACATCTGTGGTCCGTATAATTTATTGAGACGTGTCAGCTTAGAATTGAACATCCCTAGCTTTGCAGAGTGGAAGGTATTACGGAAACGCCTGTCATTCAAACCCTACAAATTGGAAATGTTACAAGCTTTAGGAGAAAGTGACAAAGAAAGAAAGAGCTGAGTTTTGTATAGAAATATTTAGCAAAATTCAAAATAAAGATGAGTTTTCAGACCTGCGGTAAAACAAATTGGTTAATATTCGGTTATGGGGTGAGCAGAAACCACGTCACGTTATCGAACACGTGCGGGACTCGCCTAGGATAAACGTTTTTAGCGCTGTACTTTCTTTTTTTCCGAGTCAACTGTAACTGGCCTATCGTACCTGGACATGCTTGAACATTATCTAATGCCTCAATTACAACAGGATAAGGACACAGAATTTATTTTTGAGCAAGATGGCGTGCCACCACATTATCATTGTGTAGGAATGTGCCGACTTGGATTGGACGTGACGGAACAATATCTTGGCCACCACGGCCACCATATTTAACCCCAATGAATGTCTGTCAGGGGGTCCCTGGTTCGATTCCCGGCGGGGTCAGGGACTTTCACCTGCCCCGAGAGAACCGGGTGTTGTTGTGTCGTCTAAATCATCATCATTCATCCCCATTACGATCGGAGGAAGGCAATGGCAAACCACCTCCATTAGGACCTTGCCTAGTACGTCGGTGCGGGTCTCCCGCATCGTTCCCCTACGCTCTGTCAAGAAGCATAGGACATCATTTCCATGATCATCAGTCACAGTTACTGCTTTAAATATATAATGACGATACAACACTCTTGTAATCAGGTGTTTTTGTTTCACTTGTATCGAGCGTAAATGTTCTGCTCCACATTTGTTTGTATGCAGTTACTGCAAACTTTTTGAACAACTACAAGGTGTCTCTTACCTGTTATATGTTTAACTCGTTCATCTATAAAATTACACTACCGCGTTCATGACGTAAACAGCATATTAAGTAGTTTTATATTAATTCTAAGCTTGTATCTCTATGTATTTATTAGGTTACACTCTCGCACTTAAAGTCATTATCTATTTGTGAAACAATTACACTGATGGGAAGAAAACCGCAACACCAAAAACGTGCATGAATTGTGTTGTGGAGGAGCCGAATGTCAGTTTGTGGGATGGAGTTCCATGTCTCTTGCACTTAGATAGCCATTACAAGGACGGTTAATGCTGTTTGTGAATGACGTTGGAGCTGTCGTCCCATGGTGTCCCTATATGACAGACCTGGTTATCGAGCAGACCAAGGTAACATGTCGACACTCTGTAGAGCGTTTTGGGTTACAACAGTGGTATATGAGCGATCGTTATCCTGTTGGAAAATGTCCCGTGGTATGCGGTTCGTGAATGGCAGCACAACAGGCCGAATCACCAGGCTGATGTAGTCCGCCCTGATAGCTGAATAGTCAGCGTGACAGACTGCCGCCCTAAGGGGCCCGGGATCGATTCTCGGGGATTTTCTCCACTCAGGGACTGGATGTTGTGTTGTCTTCATCATGATTTCATCCCCATCCGGCGCGGAGGTCGCCCATTGTGGCGTCGAATGTAGTAAGACCTGCACCAAGGCGGCCGGACCTGCCCCGTAAGGGGCCTCCCGGCCAATGACGCCAAACGCTCATTTCCATTACCAGGCTGACTTACAGATTTGCAGTCAGGGTGCGTGGCATAACCACGAGAGTGCTCCTGTTGTCATACCAAATCGCAACCTAGACCACAACTCCAGGTGCAGGTCCAGTGTGTTTAGCACGCAGACAGGTTGATTGCAGGACCTTAACTGGCCTCCTCCTAACCAACACACAGCCATCACTGGCACTGAGGCAGAACCAGCTTTCGTCAGAAAACAACAGATTTCCACCCTGCCATCTAATGAGCTCTCTCTTGACACCACTGAAGTCGCAAATGGCGGTGATTCGGGGTCAGTGGTATGTGCACTGTTGTCCTTGATGTAAGTAATCTGTAACAGTTCGCTGTGTCACTGTCGTGTCAACTGCTGTTCAAGTTGCTGCTGCACATGCAGTACGATGCATCAGAGCCATACACCGAACATGATGGTGTTCCCTCTCGGTAATGCCACGTGGCTGTCGGGAGCCCGGTCTTCTTGCGACAGTACATTCTCATGACCACCGCTGCAAGCAATCATGTACAGTTGATACATTGCCCAAGTCTTTGTGCAGTATCACAGCAGGAACGTCCAGCTTTTCGTAGTCCTGTTACGTACCTTGTTCAAAATCAGTGAGGTGTTGATAATGGATCTTTTTTGCCTTAAAGGTAGTCTTGACTAACATCAACTCACTATGTCCAATCTCAAAGGTAGCTAACGTTCGCGATCGTTACAGCGTTTATTTAAATTAAACATGATTTGCATCCCCATAACCCTCTTTCTTACCTACTCCATCTGCGTACTGAGCGACGAAAATATAACTGTCTGTATTCCAATTTTCGTTTATGTCGCATACCTACTCCTTACCTACAATCGATCAGTCACACTCGATAGATGTCGAGCGGGATGTTTATATGTATTCTTCATGAGTGGCTCTGCCTAGACACTTCAGAACGGCGCTGCATGCTATGTTCCCTACTTGTACTGGTGGTCGTGTTCCAAAACGTGCTTTTTAACGTTATATAGGGCGATTAGACGTTCTTGAGTCATGATGCCGGTTAGAATTAGTTACGAGAGCTGTTGGTGAACTTACGGTGTGAGTTACTTATCATATATTTAGTGTACATCGTATTTCGTGCACCCGCCTCCGAACCCGAGGTCGTAACGCACGGCACGAAGGTAAGCCGGTTCTAATCATCGCGGTACAGAATTTTCCCTGCCGGCTTGAGGAGGAGAGGTGGTGGTGTAAAGTTGCTGGTCACCAGGCTTTGCGCCAACGTCCTGGATTAAATTCCAAAACTCTCTGCCGTGTCTCAGTAAGGGAATGTGACATTGTTGATACAGATCCGACCGTCTGATGGGGACGTCAAGCTCGGCGGTCCTCTCCGTGTTATTCAACAGGAATACACCCGTCCTTCCTTTCATCCTTAACAACACAAACCTAACGCGACACTGTGCAAGGATTCAGCATAGTCATCCTCACGACGCAGACACACACTAGGTACTTCCTAACAGGTAGGAGGAAGGCAATGGCAAACTACCTCCACAAGTCACATAAAGATACTCATTCAGAATGAAAACGGTTGTGGCGTAAAAAAATTACCTGAAATACTGCTGTGGCGGTTTTCATTAACATTTACGTGTACTCTGTGATGTTAATTAGTAAGCGATAAAAATTTGTGAAAGGAAAAAGGTTAATTCTAAATATTTGCAAGAAGTACGTTTTATTAGGGAAACATAACTGCTATTCTGTACCACAAACATATTACTATCATTGAAATTGTCAGAGAATCGTGACTGAAAAAGAAAAAAATGAATTTTTACTATCCTTTTTTGTTACATTTTTGAGGTGATCTCTCGTCTGGTCCTAACGAAAATCATGGAAGTGGTGCAAGCCTGTTGATTTGCATAACGAGATGAAGCTGTATTTTGTGTAATCTACATGTAAAATATGCAGTGTGGAATGTACACGTATTTATGAATAACTCATAATCAATTACTGCAATCGATGTCAATTCTACACCAAGAAGGCTCAGCAACAGTAATGTCCGATCCGGCTCCATTGCCGGCCGAAGTGGCCGTGCGGTTAAAGGCGCTGCAGTCTGGAACCGCAAGACCGCTACGGTTCGAATCCTACCTCGGGCATGGCTGTTTGTGATGTCCTTAGGTTAGTTAGGTTTAACTAGTTCTAAGTTCTAGGGGACTAATGACCTCTGCAGTTGAGTCCCATAGTGCTCAGAGCCATTTGAACCATTTCCGGCTCCATTGCTGCTGGCACGAGAATAGTTGCTGAAAGGGGACAGACCTTGCAACGAATCACCAGAAGAATGTCCGCCCCCGGTAGCTGAGTGGTCAGCGTGACAGACTGTCAATCCTAAGGGCCCGGGTTCGATTCCCGGCTGGGTCAGAGATTTTCTCCGCTCAGGGACTGTGCGCAATAGTTTGCATGATGCACAACTTCACTCCCGAAGTCCATTGCCAGGTCCAGCTTTGCAACCACAACACCATGAAGGGCGGTCCAGATGTGCCCAACAACATACCAAATGGACCGCTCAGGATTGGCATCACGTTCTATTCACCGATGAGTGTCGCATATGCCTTCAACCAGACAATCGTCGGAGAAGTGTTTGGAGGCAACCCGGTCAGGCCGAACGCCATAGACACACTGTCCAGCGAGTGCAGCAAGGTGGAGGTACCCTGCTGTTCTGGGGTGGAATTATGTGGGGCCGACGTACGCCACTGGTGGTCATGGAAGGCGCCGTAACGACTGTACGAAACGTGAATGCCATCCTCCGACCAATAGTGCAACCATATCGGCAGCATATTGGCAAGGTCTTCATGGACGACAATTCGCGACCCCATCGTGCACGTCTTGGAATGACTTCTTTCAGTGCAACGACATTGCTCGACTAGAGTGGCCAGCATGTTCTCCAGACATGAACCCTATCGAACATGCCTGGGATTGATTGAAAAGAGCTGTTTATGGACGACGTGACCCATCAACCACTCTGAGGGATCTACGCCGAATCGCCGTTGAGGATTGGGACAATCTGGACCAACAGTGCCTTGATGGACTTGTGGATAGTGTGTCACGAGGAATACAGGCATGGATCAATGCAAGAGGACGTGCTGCTAGGCATTAGAGGTACCGGTGTGTACAGCAATCTGCATGAGCAGCACCTATTAGACCTCTGAAGGTCTCGCTGTATGGTGGTACAACATAGAATGTGTGGTTTTCATGAGCAATAAAAAGGGCGGAAATGATGTTTATGTTGATCTCTATTCCAATTTTCTGTACAGGTTCCGGAACTCTAGGAACCGAGGTGATGCAAGACTTTTTTTTCTGTGTGTAGCTTCCTAAAATGTTGTTTTTATTCATAGCATGGAACAGACCTAAACTATTTGTAACAAAAACTAAAATTAACCTGTCAGTATCACTGTTTATATAGAACATGATGCTTTATGTAGAACATGATGCTTTATCTTCTCCCTAAAATGGTGCTGGGTGAGATGACACATTGCTAAAAAACTTGTAAAAATATCAGCTGATGACAGTTCATCCTCAGAACCACCAATAATATAGCATCAGATCGAAATGCCAAAAAAACACCCTTGTTTCACTTGATATAGACACTGTGTGTGTGTTTCTGCTCATAGTTTTTGGCAAGATTTGGAAATAGCATTGACATCAACATTGCAACATTGTTTTGCTGACTATTTTATTTTGGCAAATCTTTCAATGGTGGAAAAAGCATTTTGACACTTGTTAAGCATCATAGAACAATAATTTAGACGTCAAAAATGTTTCATATGAGGGACTGATGTGCCTTACAGCATTTGTGGTAGAGAATGAACCATGGATGTTCACAAATACTGCTTAACCCATACATTTGTGAGATAAACATATATTGTGTGTGTGTGTGTGTGTGTGTGTGTGTGTGTGTGTGTGTGTGTTTGTGTTTGCTTGTTGACATATTTTAGATATGGAAATACTCCAAGTGACACCTTTCAAATAATTTTTTGCATAAATACTTTTGAAAATGATGCAAAAAATTCAGATTGTTTGAATACTTTGGAGCACAGCCAAGATGCCATTGGCAACCGGCACGAGGTCCTGCACTTGGCGTCAGTCGTATCGCAAGGTTTTGTACCGCATTCAGGGTCAAAAATGCGCCAGTATCGTCATAGGTATACTACTCTGTTCGAAGTAATTTTCAGACAAGGCACTGAGAACGATCTCACACGAATACCATTATTGTACTCATGATATTCTCCATTTCTGAAACGCTCCGCCACTACAGCTCCTAACACAAGAGGCCTATAAAAGCATGCAAATGCCACGCTTGGCCCAATTTCCAAACTTACTTTTCACTACTGAAAACACAAACTCTGAATATTTTTCGATCCAGTTCCGAAATCCCGTTTATAAATACCAGAAACGCACTGTAAGTAAATACGTTTCTGCATTGGAGACAGGGTTCAGCTCGTTGACATTAATAAAGCTTATTAATTATGCCGATAAAGCCCTCGATAACGATTGAAGAAATCATACATATTATCCTTGCCGGTAACTATACTTTCCAGTTATTACCGTACCTGTCAAACTTCTGCTGTATAAAGCACTTTTATACGATTCGTCGTAGTTCACATAGCAACAAAATTAGCAGAAGCATTAAGCCTTTCAGCGTGTTTCACGTTTCTATAAGATAATGTCTTGAACTCCATTTAACTGATGCACATCTGTGCTGGTGCTAAATTAAATATTCAAATTATGATTGTGATGGGACGACTGTACGCTCGCAGATGTACAAATGCTTTATACATAATCATCAGCGCACTTCATTGCTAGAAGAAGTTGCAGGACTCGATCCAGCGAGCTGCCTGATCGTCAGCTTCGTGAATTGCTGCAAAGCCGCTCAAAAGCCCTCCATAATTTGGATTATGGTTCGCCCAGCGGCACAATTATACTGTTCCTCCTCTCTGAGGCACCATTTACGCTCCGTGAAGTTGCACAGCACATGTCAAGCGCGGTACTAGTTCAGCTGAATCTAGAGTTACCTCGGCAGGTTGTGAGTTGGAATATCAGCTGTTAGAGACATTGTGTAAAGTGGAGGTTATTGACTATACCCTTGCCATTATCCTTCTGTTGTGAATGTGCCTCATGACTCTGCTTTTAACTTAGGAGCCGTCATATCTGTTGCTGCGTCCGATGAATGCCCTTTCTTATACTGTGCTTTCATTTTGCAGGTACGGAATGAAACTTACTTTATTCTGGAAGAAGTTCAGGTTTCCAGCACGACCAGCCAGCATGTGACGTTTTGGTAAGTTTTCAGACCTAGGAAATACATTAGTTTCCATCCGTGTCGTAAAGTTCATAATTTACAATAAAAGCGGAAGTACTAAGAAAACTGAACGGAGCCAAAGAGTAGCATCCATACCTGAGAGTGGTGATTCCTTCTGAAGAAAAGAGTTGTGTAGCAACTGTATATGGCAATTGCCACATGAGTAAATGCAGTTCAGAAGTACGAACTGCTGAAGAATTTGTAACATTAGCGTTTTGTGAAATATCTTGCCATGGGGTACTATGTTCTGTTGCTTTTTTCTAAATCAGTGCAGTTTACAACCCGATTACAACATTGCGAACTTTTCTTGCCCCATTCTCACCCTGGTCTGTTTTCCATGGCGTAACGCACGGAAGTTCTACTATGTGCGTAAAACCTTTTTTCCTCTTCACAAAATAAGTTATCGAAATATGTCAAGACGCTGATCACCTGGCGAACATTTTAGAGTTGGTTGGTCGTTCATGCTTCACGAAACAAAATGTGGCTTCGTTTTCAAGCTTCAACTTCTGTAACAAACAACGTGTCACTATGAAGTGCACACTTTGTTGTACATTTTACGTGTAAGCGATACATAAGACTTTCCGGCCTTAAAATAGACAGTTATAGCCGATGCAGTTACTTTATATCATCTGTGTAAAATTAATGATGTTTTTTATATTTCATTTTTTCGGTAGAATTAAGTCGTATCCAAACACGTAACGCAATCTATCGTGAAATGATTAAGGCACACAGTATCGTGGATCTGCACTGCAACATGCACAGGTTTACATCAATCAACGAAGGGTCAGAAATCGGCCATAACTTCAAAAATATATAGGAAGCGGTGGAACGCAGCCAAATTTCAGAACGTATGATATCGCACGTGTAATACGTAAAAACGAAGCTCTAGATAGATAACTTAGTTCCGAATTAGGACATGTTTGAAATGTAACAAAAAAGGAATATTTCGTTTATGCAGTAGATGGAACGTCAATACGATTACTCTGAGCTCATTACAATAAATACAACGGTATGTGATGCTGTCAGTATAGTTCCATACGAAGTGTATATCCTTCTTGGAAAGTTGCCCCCAATGCCGTAAGAATCCGCAGTTTGGAGAGGAGGACTAAAAATATCAACACGCCTCCAGAAGGATGCCGAACGTGTTCCGTGCTTCCAGGCTTCCGTGTACGACGTTGCTTGCTGTTAGAGACATTCGACCATGTGAAGTCGAGCGCTGTCTTCTTGTAAGTTGAAACCGTCACCTACTGCAACGGCACAATAGCGCGCATGACCATCAGGGATATCATTTTCGTGGAAGTGTCCAAATACAATTTCATACAGAATGCTTTGGTGGTCTGTGTTAATACAGATACTGCCCCTCTGGAAGCATTAACTCACTGACATTGGATAGATGATAATGGGTTGCGGCTTACTTTGACAACATTTGCTGTCATTTTAAATGCAGAACTAGGAGACTCCCTTTAAAATAACTATTCTAGATTCGCCTACTGTCCAACACACAAGTTGATTTGTCGACTTCATAATCTCTTCAGTAAAAGTTGTGAGCTGATTATATGTAGCTGATTCCAAACAGTCCACATTCGCCTAATTTTCTGGGCACGCTACTCGAAATCTCACTTTTCCGTTAACTGCGTCAATGGCATATTTAATAGGAATGAAGCCGTCACTCTGTATCTTAAAATGAAAAAAAAAAAGCACCAGGTACTATCTTACACTCAAATGAGCAGTTATTTCCAGTATATATACAGAGGACACATGTGAACTGGAATACCGCAAGTTTGTATGTTGTGGAGCGCGAAGACTGTAACAATACAGTCAACTTTCGTCTCACTTGCTTTATATTCTACCGAGTTTTTGTTATATTTATAAGTTTTCCTGGTTGATGCGAACCATCACTATGAATTACTATTAATAGAAAACAGTTCACAGACGGACTTATTGGAATGATAATCAACTTGTGTTTTCAGTCTAGCGGAATAGCAGACAAGTATTTGTGCTGGTTAGATGGTAATGATTGAAACAAGAGATATGCTGTAACTTCAAATTACTCCTTCAGGTGGATACAGATGGACCATATACAGTTCACCTTTGGTCGCAATGTGTGTACGGACGTTTAGTTTCTTGTAGAAACTAACAGACGCCAGTGTCTGATAAGCTATGGCAGCAAGTAAGGCGTCAGCTAAAAAATTAAAATGAAAAGTATGTAGACAATTGCACAGACAAGCATTTTAGCATGAATGAGCGTGTTTCAGAGGTTGCATGATTGCGAATTAGAGTATCATGATGTCTGTTTCGGGTTCTGTTGCGTTTCACTCATATTTATTTTGTATGAATTTATATTGCTCTCTCATTATAGTGTATTAGGTATTCTGATTTTTTTAAAATGTTGTTTGTCATTAGATGAGCCTTCAAAATAAAATTATTTTGTCAGGCTACAAAAAGTTAATGTCTGAGTTGCTATCCTGATCCAGCTCACATTTTCAGCTTCTCACAAACATTCCTTATGCTGTCTTTTCATAAAAAGGAAGCAGTCAGTTGTCTTTCAAATACCTCTTAACACTTCTTTCTGATAACCCGTACAATTAAATAATCACTTTAACATTGATACTACGAATAAAGTCTTCAAAGTGAAGGTATTTTTATTTTCAATTACTAAATAGCGGAACAGAACAACTATTTTATGAGTATTCCACGAGACATATAGTTGGAACGTTATAATTGTAGGAGTCTTGTAAAGAGCGGAATGACGGTGTCAGGAAAAAAACATTTTTAATTGCAGAAGACACTGTAGCGAAGAAAAAGAGGAGAAATATGGACTAAGATTCTCCGTGTGACCGACATGCTTCCTACATCAGTGTCCAGTAAAACACATGTAAGCACAGCAGTTCTGACTTTGCCAGTGATCCGACACCGATCTACAGGATACCGAGAGTCATTAAAACCCATTTGTTTGTGAAGGTTGCAACGGCTGCAAGGGTCCCATCCACACGGATTAGAAAATGCAGCTTTCAACCGATGCTGCGTGCTAGCGACTTGGCAGTCTACCCAGCTCAAATGATTGGCCACTGTTTAGCTGATCGGTGATTATAATGATGCAGCCACGTATCCTCTCAAAACGTTCGTTTTGACTTTGTTTCTCCTCGCAGGTGCCTTTTTGTCATTGCGTATAAACGAAGAGGACCCGTTTTATGACAGTGAGGCATACGCAAGAAAAGACAGCAAGTCAACAACTCATTTTCCAAGTTTGCCGCAGCGTGAGCTACAAAATAAAAGACAAGCCTTTCACATTATTAACAGTCGAAATTTTCAAACCACGATCCAGTATAGAAGAAATAAAGTAGTTGTTGTTGTTTGGTCATAACACTGGTTTGACGCTGCTCTTCACATTAGTTTACCCCCTGCAAGTCTCTTCATCTATGCATAACTATGGCAACCTATATAAATTTGAACCTGCCTACTGTATTTAAGCGCTGGCTTCCTCTTCTATTTTTATTCCCCTCATTTTGTATATTAATGACCTTGCGGACAATATTAGTAGTAACTACAGAGTTTTCGTGCAGGTGATGCAGTTACCTCTATATGGTGGGGGGGACGGAGAACAGAGTTGCAGGGTACAAAGAAACGCAGCAGGGGAAAGGAAATACAGTACTAACCTCACTATAGCAGATGTTGAAAGTGACTACCATTCATCTCTTGGCACATCTGGGCCCTGGTGTGCAAATTGATGAAGGCGGATCAAAGTTGGAATGCTGGAATTGCTGCAATCTCATCCGAAATGTTCTGCTGCAGTTTTTGAAGACTATGAGGGTTGTTGCGATACACCTTAGACTTGAGGATTCCCCAGGCTAGGTAATCGCACGCTGACAGATCAGGTGACCTGGGTGGCTAGTAGGGCTGCGACCAGACTGACCTCTGCTGACAACTCGGTCAGGCGTGGAGATTGTGTAAATGTGCTCCAAGATTCGGCCGGCTGTACGGGAAGTTGCTCCATCCTGTTGGAAGGAACAGTACGTCTTTTCTTCCTCCCTTAATGCTGCCACAAACTTTTTCAAAATGTTGACAACGTAACGCTCCGAAGTCAGCGCCTGATGATAGAAGGCGGTACTAATAATGCGGAGTGCAGACACTGCATATCTAACTCCAACTTTCTGATCATGCAATGGTGTTTCGTGGAAGTTATGCGGATTCTCCGCTGCCCAGAATCTGTCATTCTGTGAGCTGACATAACCACTCAGGTGAAACCAGGCATCAGCAGACATAAAGAAGAGACCCATATCCGAGCATTCATTGTTATCTCAGTGAACAGCCGCTCATAAAACTGGAGGCGCTGATGAGCATTTGCTAGTTTTTAATGTATGACCAACAGACACTCTGTAGGGATGCATGTGCAGGACAAGGTGGAGTATTAGTCGGTTTGATCGAAGTGATATACCAGTCTCTTTCGACAGGCGTCGGATTGATTTGGTAGGACTCGAGGCATTTTCTGCTGAACTCCAGCCACGTTTTCTGGTGTGCGTGCACGTTTCGGAATGTTTTCTGACGTGTTCAAAACAGATCCTGTCTGATGCCATTTTCGGACTAAGCGTTCTATGGCACTCTTTGCTGGCGTTTTGACACCATTAAACATGTCAGCAAACAACTGACCGAACTGTTTCGACGGCTTTGTTATCACGTACCTTTCCACAACGAACACCCGCTGCTCCACTGTGAGTATCATCTTCTCCTTTGTACTGCTCCAATTACAGGGGGTAGGCAAAATAATGTGAACACCTGTATTTACTTGAGAATGGTTTGTTAATATGAGACTGGACCCCCATTTTCCAGTAATACATCTACGATTCTTCTTGGAATACTGGCATATAATGATTGTATAGTCTGCAGTGGAATGTTATGCCACTCTTCAATCAGAACCCCTTCCAACTTCTGTACGGACAAGGGAGGCGGAAATCTGCTCCGCAGTCTGCGCTCCAATACCGCCCACACGGGTTCGATAATGTTCAAAAATGGTTCAAATGGCTCTGAGCACTATGGGACTTAACATCTGAGGTCATCAGTCCCCTAGAACTTAGAACTACTTAAACCTAAGTAACCTAAGGACATCACACACATCCATGCCCGAGGCAGGATTCGAACCTGCGACCGTAGCGGTCGCGCGGTTCCAGACTGAAGCGCCTAGAACCGCTCGGCCACACCGGCCGGCTCGATAATGTTCAGTCCGGGGTTGTGCTGGCCAGGGAAGACGCTGCAATTCAGTTGTATGCTCGTCATACCACGATTGTACTGTCCTGGCTGTGTGAATGGATGCATTATCGTCCTGAAATATGGCTTCATTGTTGGGGAACAACATTTGAATCATGGGGTGCATCTGACCATCTAAAGTGTTTACATAATCGTTGGCTGTGACACGGCCTTTGAGAGTAATGATTGGGCCAGCAGAATACCATGATATGGCACCATCACACTTCCACCTTTATGCTTAACCGTTGGAATCAAGCAATCAGGATTACAGGCTTCGTTTGGCGTTCTCCAGATGTAAATCCGGCCAGATGTTGGACGCAACGAAAACGTTGACTTGTCGGACCGTATGATTTGTTTCCACTGATTAGGCGTCCAGGATTTATGCTCCTGACACCATGTTTTACGTTTCTTTGCGTTGGTTGTCGTCACCAATGGTTTCGGTATAGCAGCTCGTCCATGAATATTCGCATTATGGAGTTGTCGGCGAACAGTGTCGATAGATACGTGGTCTCGAAGATGGCTGTTGAGCTCTGCAGTCACTTTAGCCGCTCTGGTTTTGTGTTGTTTTGACACAATTCGTGTTAGCGTACGACGACCTCTGTAATTTAGTTTTGATTTCCACCCACTATTACGTTTACGCGATGATGTCTTTCCACGTTTTGTGTAGGCTTTCATGACTGTTGAAACAGTTGCTTTTGAAACATACAATAAGTTGGCTGTCTTGTTTACTGATGCTCCAGCTAATCGGGCTCTCACAATCTGCCCTCTTTGGAACTCTGTTAAGTCTGTCATTGCACGTCGACCTCGGCCTCTGTATGCAAATACGGAGTGTACACTACTCGTAAACAAACTGCACTGATGCCTAGTCCGCACTGGACACGAACAGACCAACGAGACACGTGGCTGACTTGCGTTGTTGGCCGTCAAACACAACCATCCCATTACCACTACTGTCCACGTTATTTTGCCTATCCACTGCACATTGACAAAGCCCGCACCACGCTCTGAATCAGTGTGAGTCACGTGACGGATATACATGTGGTGTGCGAGTCATGGATTGTGATTATATGCATACATTCACGTCCAACGGTGTCCACTCGTCCGGACAACTTTTATTTGCTGCACCCTGCATAATGAAGTGTATCTGTTTATCAGAAGCTGCACATATATACAGTCAGAACTTGATACGATTTCAAAGTTGTGCAAACACTGGCAGCTTGCTTCAAATGTTCAGAAATGTAAACAAGGGTACATGACAAAGCGATAAAACGTAGTATACTATAACATCAGTGAGTCAGAGTTGGTATCGGTCAACTCATACAAATATCAGAGTGCAACGCTGGCAGCGCTATGATGTGGAATGATCACATAGGCTCAGTCGTGGATAAAGCAGATGGAAGACTTCGGTTTATTCGTAGCATAGTAGGAAAATGCAATCAGTTTACAGAAGGAATTGCATACAAAGCAGTCGCGCGACCCATTCTGGAATATTGCTCAAGTATGTGGGACCCTTACCAAATAGGACTAACAGAGTATATTGAACGGATACAAAGGAAGGTAGCACGAGTAGACATAGGTTTTGTCCTTTCAAAAGGAGGGTGTCAGGAAGATGCTGAAAGAATGGAACTGGCAACCACTTGAAAACAGGTGCAAACTATGCCGTGAAAATTTTCTTAGTTTCTAGAGCGAACTTTAAGTGATGAGTTTAGGAATTTGTTAAACACCTATGTTCGTTCCCAAAGTAATAGCGAATACAACATTAGATTAATTATAGTACGCACAGAGACATTTAAAAAATCATTCTTCCCGCACTCCATACTGGAAGGAACTGGAAAAAAGCCCTGATTACTGGTGCAGTGGAATGTACTCTCTGCCATGCACTTCATGGTTGTTTGCAGAGTATGGGTATAGATGTATATGTGTCCCATA
Source organism: Schistocerca serialis cubense (assembly GCF_023864345.2). Lineage (NCBI taxonomy): Eukaryota > Metazoa > Arthropoda > Insecta > Orthoptera > Acrididae > Schistocerca > Schistocerca serialis. The sequence continues at coordinate 505,404,533 of NC_064642.1, read as the reverse complement.
AACTGATCCTTTCTGTTAGTCAAGCTGTGACATTAATTTTTTTCCCATTTCGTCCATTAGAGTCGGCGAAACGAAAGTTGCTTGAATCACTTAATAAATCCAAGGCCTCTAGTCCAGATTGAAAAACAGTCAGGTTTCTCTAAGAGTATGCTGATAAAATAGCTCCTTATTTAGCAATTATATACAACCACTCGCTCACAGAAAGATCCGTACCTAAAGACTGGAAAATTGCTCAAGTCACACCAATACCTAAAAAGGGAAGTTGGAGTAATGTGCTGAACTACAGGCCTATATCGCTAACGTCGATTTGCAGTAGGGTTTTGGAACATATACTGTATTCGAAAATTACAAAGTACCTCGAAGAGAACGATTTATTGACACATAGTCAGCATGGTTTCAGAAAATATCGTTCTTGTGAAACACAACTGGCTCTTTATACTCATGAAGTAAGACACGGAAAGTCATCGAGTAAAACAGAAGTAATATCCGGCGTTCCCCACGGAAGTGTTATAGTCCCTCTATTGTTTCTGATCTATATTAACGACATAGCAGACAATCTGAGTAGCCGTCTTATATTGTTTGCAGATGATGCTGTCATTTACCGTCTTGTAAAGTCATCAGATGATCAAAACGACTTGCAAAATGATTTAGATAAGATATCTTTATGGGGCGAAAAGTGGTAATTGACCCTGAATAAGGAAAAGTGTGAAGTTATTCACATGAGTACTAAAAGAAAGCAACTAAATTTCGATTACGCGATAAGCCACACAAATCTGAAGGCTGTAAATTCAACTAAATTCTTAGGGATTACAATTATAAATAATCTAAATTGGAACGATCACATAGATAATGTTGTGGGTAGAACAAACCAAAGACTGCGATTCATTGGCAGAACACTTAGAAGGTGGAACAGGACTACTAAAGAGACTGCTTATACCACGCTTGTCCGCCCTATTCTGGAGTATTGCTGTGCGGTGTGGGATCCAAATCAGGTGGGACTGACGGGTGACATCGAAAAAGTACAAAGAAGGACAGCTCGTTTTGTATTATCGCGAAATAGAGGAGGTAGTGTCACAGACATGATACGTGAATTGGAGTGGCAATCGTTAGAATAAAGGCGTTTTTCGTTGCAACGGGATCTTCTCATGAAATTTCAATCACTAGTTTTCTCCTCCGATTGCGAAAACATTCTGTTGGCACCCACCTACATAGGGAGAAATGATCATCACGATAAAATAAGAGACATCAGGGCTCGCACAGAAAAATTGAAGTGCTCGTTTTTCCCGCGTGCCGTTCGAGAGTGGAACGTAGAGAGACAGCTTGAAGGTGGTTCATTGAATCCTCTGCCAGGCACACTATTGTGAATAGCAAAGTAATCACGTAGATGTAGATTCATTCATCTAATTTTCAGCACGTTAGAATTCGATTCAGTACCTCATTAGTTAATCGGTCTAGCCACCTAGTCTTCAGCTTTCTTGTATAGCGCCACAGTGCCATGTTTGAAAAGCTTCTGTTCTCTTCTTGTCTGAACTGCTTATCATCCGCGTCTCACTTCCGTACAAGGTTGCGCTCCAGACAAATGCCTTCAAAAAGCCTGCCTGACGTATTTATATTTGACTCTTTATTGCCAGTTTGCGTTTCATATGAGGTTTGAACTTTAATAGTGGTAACTATTTATTTACAACTTATACAAAACAGATACATGCTTCAACGTTTTACTGACCATCAAAGCAGTAACCAGCATTGTGTGTAACTCATTGCCAGTGACACACTTAGCAGCGCCAGTTGTGTTAATAGTTCGAGTGCAGCAGATTATTGCCCGACGAATCCTTGTAACAGTTCTGAAGCAAATGCCATGAAGTGGTTCCTTCAATTTAGTAATCAAGTTGAAGCCACAAGGGCTTGACTCCGATGAGTGTGATGGATGGTGCAGCACTTCCCAGCCCCAGTGATCGAACAAATCAGTCACAATTAGCGCCATATGCGCCCGCGCATTGTTGTGCAGAACGATGAGTGGGTCCTGCAGAAAGTGTCACCGCTTATTTCTGTAACATGTTCATTTCTGGAACACAGCATGTTGCCAGCTTACAGAAATAAGCCATGAAACTTTCTGTAGAACCCACCCGTTGCAGCACAATGCTCGAGGCATATCTACATCTACATCTACATCTACATTTATACTCCGCAAGCCACCTAACGGTGTGTAGCGGAGGGCACTTTACGTGCCACTGTCATTACCTCCCTTTCCTGTTCCAGTCGCGTATGGTTCGCGGGAAGAACGACTGTCTGAAAGCCTCCGTGCGCGCTCTAATCTCTCTAATTTTACATTCGTGATCTCCTCGGGAGGTATAAGTAGGGGGAAGCAATATATTCGATACCTCATTCAGAAACGCACCCTCTCGAAACCTGGCGAGCAATCTACACCGCGATGCAGAGCGCCTCTCTTGCAGAGTCTGCCACTTGAGTTTATTAAACATCTCCGTAACGCTATCACGGTTACCAAATAACCCTGTGACGAAACGCGCCGCTCTTCTTTGGATCTTCTCTATCTCCTCCGTCAAACCGATCTGGTACGGATCCCACACTGATGAGCAATACTGAAGTATAGGTCGAACGAGTGTTTTGTAAGCCACCTCCTTTGTTGAAATAAATCAGATGCGAATAATTATAGGCCTATTTCGCTTACGTCAATCTGTTGTAGAATAATGGAACATGTTTTGTGTTCTCGTATTATGACGTTCTTAGATAATACAAATCTCCTTCATCATAACCAACATGGATTCCGCAAACAGAGATCATCTGAAACTCAGCTCGCCCTATTTGCCCAAGAAATTCACAGTGCCGTAGACACTGGCGAGCAGATTGATGCCGTATTCCTGGACTTCAGGAAGGCATTTGATACGGTGCCGCACTTACGTTTAGTGAAAAAAATACGAGCTTACGGAATATCGGACCAGGTTTGTGATTGGATTCAGGATTTCCTAGAAGAAAGAACACAACATGTCATTCTTAACGGTTCAAAATCTGCAGATGTAGAGGTAATTTCGGGAGTACCGCAGGGAAGCGTGATAGGACCTTTATTGTTTACAATATACATAAATGACTTAGTTGACAACATCGGTAGCTCCGTGAGGCTATTTGTAGATGACACGGTTGTCTACAAGAAAGTAGCAACATCAGAAGACTCGTACGTACTCCAGGAGGACCTGCAGAGGATTAATGCATGGTGTGACAGCTGGCAGCTTTCCCTAAACGTAGATAAATGTAATATAATGCGCATACATAGGGGCAGAAATCCATTCCAGTACGATTATGCCATAGGTGGTAAATCATTGGAAGCGGTAACGACCGTAAAATACTTAGGAGTTACTATCCGGAGCGATCTGAAGTGGAATGATCACATAAAACAAATAGTGGGAAAAGCAGGCGCCAGGTTGAGATTCATAGGAAGAATTCTAAGAAAATGTGACTCATCGACGAAAGAAGTAGCTTACAAAACGCTTGTTCGTCCGATTCTTGAGTATTGCTCATCAGTATGGGACCCTTACCATGTTGGATTAATAGAAGAGATAGACATGATCCAGCGAAAAGCAGCGCGATTCGTCATGGGGACATTTAGTCAGCGCGAGAGCGTTACGGAGATGCTGAACAAGCTCCAGTGGCGGACACTTCAAGAAAGGCGTTACGCAATACGGAGAGGTTTATTATCGAAATTACGAGAGAGCACATTCCGGGAAGAGATGGGCAACATATTACTACCGCCCACATATATCTCGCGTAATGATCACAACGAAAAGATCCGAGAAATTAGAGCAAATACGGAGACTTACAAGCAGTCGTTCTTCCCACGCACAATTCGTGAATGGAACAGGGAAGGGGGGATCAGATAGTGGTACAATAAGTACCCTCCGCCACACACCGTAAGGTGGCTCGCGGAGTATAGATGTAGATGTAGATGTAGATGGACTACATCTTCTAAGCACACTCCCAATGAATCTCAACCTGGTACCCGCCTTACCAACAATTAATTTTATATGATCATTCCACTTCAAATCGTTCCGCACGCATACTCCCAGATATTTTACAGAAGTAACTGCTACCAGTGTTTGTTCCGCTATCATATAATCATACAATAAAGGATCCTTCTTTCTATGTATTCGCAATACATTACATTTGTCTATGTTAAGGGACAGTTGCCACTCCCTGCACCAAGTGCCTATCCGCTGCAGATCTTCCTGCATTTCGCTACAATTTTCTAATGCTGCAACTTCTCTGTATACTACAGCATCATCCGCGAAAAGCCGCATGGAACTTCTGACACTATGTACTAGGTCATTTATATATATTGTGAAAAGCAATGGTCCCATAACACTCCCCTGTGGCACGCCAGAGGTTACTTTAACGTCTGTAGACGTCTCTCCATTGATAACAACATGCTGTGTTCTGTTTACTAAAAACTCTTCAATCCAGCCACACAGCTGGTCTGATATTCCGTAGGCTCTTACTTTGTTTATCAGGCGACAGTGCGGAACTGTATCGAACGCCTTCCGGAAGTCAAGAAAAATAGCATCTACCTGGGAGCCTGTATCTAATATTTTCTGGGTCTCATGAACAAATAAAGCGAGTTGGGTCTCACACGATCGCTGTTTCCGGAATCCATGTTGATTCCTACATAGTAGATTCTGGGTTTCCAAAAACGACATGATACGCGAGCAAAAAACATGTTCTAAAATTCTACAACAGATCGACGTCAGAGATATAGGTCTATAGTTTTGCGCATCTGCTCGACGACCCTTCTTGAAGACTGGGACTACCTGTGCTCTTTTCCAATCATTTGGAACCCTCCGTTCCTCTAGAGACTTGCGGTACACGGCTGTTAGAAGGGGGGCAAGTTCTTTCGCGCACTCTGTGTAGAATCGAATTGGTATCCCGTCAGGTCCAGTGGACTTTCCTCTATTGAGTGATTCCAGTTGCTTTTCTATTCCTTGGACACTTATTTCGATGTCAGCCATTTTTTCGTTTGTGCGAGGATTTAGAGTAGGAACTGCAGTGCGGTCTTCCTCTGTGAAACAGCTTTGGAAAAAGGTGTTTAGTGTTTCAGCTTTACGCGTGTCATCCTCTGTTTCAATGCCATCATCATCCCGGAGTGTCTGGATATGCTGTTTCGAGCCACTTACTGATTTAACGTAAGACCAGAACTTCCTAGGATTTTCTGTCAAGTCGGTACATAGAATTTTACTTTCGAATTCACTGGACATCGTTTAGCTTCTGTTTGTCTGAGAGGTTTTGGCTGCGTTTAAACTTGGAGTGAAGCTCTCTTTGCTTTCGCAGTAGTTTCCTAACTTTGTTGTTGTACCACGGTGGGTTTTTCCCGTCCCTCACAGTTTTACTCGGCACGTACCTGTCTAAAACGCATTTTACGATTGCCTTGAACTTTTTCCATAAACACTCAACATTGTCAGTGTCGGAACAGAAATTTTCGTTTTGATCTGTTAGGTAGTCTGAAATCTGCCTTCTATTACTCTTGCTAAACAGATAAACCTTCTTCCCTTTTTTATATTCCTATTAACTTCCATATTCAGGGATGCTGCAACGGCCTTATGATCACTGATTCCCTGTTCTGCACTTAAAGAGTCGAAAAGTTCGGGTCTGTTTGTTATCAGTAGGTCCAAGATGTTATCTCCACGAGTCGGTTCTCTGTTTAATTGCTCGAGGTAATTTTCGGATAGTGCACTCAGTATAATGTCACTCGATGCTCTGTCCCTACCACCCGTCCTTAACATCTGAGTGTCCCAGTCTATATCTGGTAAATTGAAATCTCCACCTAAGACTATAACATGCTGAGAAAATTTATGTGAAATGTATTCCAAATTTTCTCTCAGTTGTTCTGCCACTAATGCTGCTGAGTCGGGAGGTCGGTAAAAGCAGCCAATTATTAACCTAGTTCGGTTGTTGAGTGTAACCTCCACCCATAATAATTCACAGGAACTATCCACTTCTATTTCACTACAGGATAAACTACTACTAACAGCGACGAACACTCCACCACCGCAAGTTGTGACTGATTTGTTCTCTCTATGACGCTGGGAATGCGGATCACCCACCATACTCACTGGAATTAAGCCCTTGTGACTTAAATTTGATTGAAAAGATGAAGGAAGCACTTTGTGGCATTCCCTTAGATTCGTCGGACAACAGATCGCTCCATTCGAACTACCCGCAGCGCCGAGTGGCTGCATGGTTAGAGGCCCCATGTCACTGATTGTGCGGCCCCTCCCGCCGGAGGTTCGAGTCCTCCCTCGGGCACGGGTGTGCGTGTTGTCCTTAGCGTTAAGTTAGTTTAAGTAGTGTGTAAGTCTAGGGACCGATGACCTCAGCAGTTTGGTCCCTTCGGAATTCACACACATTTGAGCATTTTTTCGAACTACCAACACAGCTGGCGCTGCTAAAGGATATCCTACGACCTCCACATCGCTTGCAAAGGGTTATAAACAATGGTTATGACTATTCTGAAGGACAATAACACTTTGGTACATGTATCTATTTTGCATAAGTTGTACGTAAGTAGTTTCCGTTATCGTAGTTCCAACCCTCGTATCCTCTAGACTTCGGCCATTATCGGTTAGTTTGCTGTCCAAACAGCGAAACTCATCCAGTACTTTCAGTGTCATATTTCATAACGTCATTCTGTCAGCACTACCTGATTTAATTAGGCTAAATATATTACTTTTGTTTCGATTTTAGTGATGTTTAACTTATAAACATCTATTCAAAACATTATTAATTCCGTTCAATTGATCTCTCAAGTCCTATGCCGTCTCTGACAGAGTTACAATGTCATCGGCAAACATTTCTGAACTGCAATTTCGCTTGAAAATTTCTCCTTCGTTTCTTTTACTACTCGCTCGATTTACAGATTAAATAACATCAGTGGATACAACCCTGTTTTACTTCCTTATCAACTACTGCATTCCTTTCATTTCCACTCTTACAGTTACAGTGTGGTTTCAGTACAAGTTGTGGATAACGCTTTCTATGTTTTGTCTCTGCTGCCTGTAGAATTTCCACATGATGATTATCGTGTATCCGTCGACCCGCTTTATGGATGGGGTAAAGACTTCGTGATTGAAGCGGAATTATATATATATTTTTAACTATAATTAACAGTCGCGTTCCTCAAAATTTCGCATCTCGTGGTCGTGCGGTAGCGTTCTCGCTTCCCACGCCCGGGTTCCCGGGTTCGATTCCCGGCGGGGTCAGGGATTTTCTCTGCCTCGTGATGGCTGGGTGTTGTGTGCTGTCCTTAGGTTAGTTAGGTTTAAGTAGTTCTAAGTTCTAGGGGACTGATGACCATAGATGTTAAGTCCCATAGTGCTCAGAGCCATTTGAACCATTTCCTCACAATGAAGTCCGTATTGGATGTAAATGGTTTCAGTTTCTAGACAAAAACAGAAAAACAGTATTTTGCAATAAGGGGGTAGACCAGGCGACGGTCGGTTTTGGAATCGATACTCATGATTTCTTTCAATAAAATAACAAAAAAGTTACAAAACTGACTTTGGACCTGTACTGTACACCATTAAGACTGTATTATGCATTTTGTTAAGTAAAAAACTTGCACTCATAGGACACTAAGCGACATCGACGAAAGGCCTTCGCGGAATGCGAGGGCCACAACGTAGGATAAAATTACAAATACTGATCTGAAACTGACGACATGTCTAACGTTGTTTTGAAAAATGGTTTTTAAAAAAATGGCGGAACTCTGAATTAAAAGTCAAAAATTTTCGATAAAAGGTAGTTATAAAAATGTGCACCTAAAATCTCAAAGAAAATATATTGCAAATATCCTACGTCCTACAGCAAAGAAAAAACCGACTCACAAAAAAGTATAATGTAATTACATGTATATTTCCCGAGTCTCAGCTCCCGCCAGGTTGAAATATGTTGTTTTGAAAAAAAAAAAAGTTCAAAGTTTCAAATTACGTTTTTTAATATTTATTTATTTATTTAATCGTGTCCAAGCCATAGACAACCCACATATTACATATACACACAAATATAAATACAATACACATATGTATAAGTAAAACAAACCCAAAATGGGGAGTCACATTACAATATAAAGACAAACATAGTATACATATCGTATCACGTCCCGCCAAAATTCAGCGCATTTAACTGCCACTGCCGTAGCGTTTGCCAGATCTTCTTTCCTGCACACTTCCCCCACGTTGCTGTATTCCAGGAGGTGGTCCATTGTTTGGGTCTGTCCGCACTGGCACGTGTAATGGCTTGGTGGTAGCAGAATCAGCAGGACTACAAGTAGTCCTCCCAGGGCCGCGACGTGGGCGCTTCTGCTGTATTTTAATATTGAAACTGAATAACCCTTTAATCCGTACGGTTGGCCTTTTTTTCGCCAGTATCGAAACACTCTCATTTTGACGAATTCATATCGATTAATTGGCTTCCACTTACCAAGCTAAGCATTTTTTGCACGAGTGGGATAACTTTTCGAAACTTTTCTATCCGTGTAAAACGTTTGTTTGCCATTTCCAAGGTCTCACGTCTTTATGAAAGACTTCGAGGAGAGGGCACTCGAATCGGCAGAACTTAACCCAAAAGTCTTCTGCTGATACGTGGATGACACTTTTGCAGTGTAGCCCCACGGTGAAGAAGAACTGTCACGCTTTTTGCAGCATCTGAATTCTATCCACAACAACATCAAATTTACGATGGAAGTGGAGAAGGGTAGCTGTCTGTCATATTTGGACATATTGGTCAAAAGGAAAGTGGGATGATCATTCGGACATTCCGCTCACCTTCAGCCCACACACATACAGACCTGTGTTTGCTGGCATCTAGCTGCCACTACCCATCACAAACTCTTGCCATCCTTCGAACATCGGTACACCGAGCACATGTTGTGTCTGACGAGACAGCGTTGCAAAGGAGCTGGAGCACCTACAATCAGTGTGCAAAGATAATGGGTATTCTCCACATCAGATAAGCATAGTTTTAAAGAAAAAGAAACGTGATCAGTTACAGTATCAAGAGGAGAATGACTGGTTCAAGTCCAGGGCGTCCCTCCCGTACGTTGACTATATTTTGCCGAGATTAGGCAGAATCTGAAGAAAATATAATGTCAAAGTAATCTTCCGCCCACCTACTAAGACGTGTGCTCTTCTCGATTCGGCGAAGGGCAATCTGGAATTGTGAAAGGCTGGAATTTACAGAATACCTTGTCAGTGTGGCAAAACCTACGTTGGTCAGACAACGCGCACAGTGCGTGAAAGACACGTTGAACATGATCGTCACACCTTGCCTTTCTCAGCCCGGTAACTCAGCTATAGCCGAGGTTTGTATCTCCAAAGGAGATCCCATGGATCACTCTGTCACGGAAATTTTGGCCTCTACGAGATCCTTCGGGGATCCAGTTATTGAGGAATCGGTTGAAATACGTTTAGCGCAAGATCTCGTAAATCGTGATGACGGACCTGGTGATTTTTTTAATTTCTCCAAAAATGGTTCAAATGGATATGAGCACTATGGGACTTAACATCTGAGGTCATCAGTCCCCTAGAACTTAGAAATACTTAAATATAACTAACCTAAGGACAGCACACACATCCATGCCCGAGGCAGGATTCGAACCTGCGACCGTAGTGGTCGCACAGTTCCATACTGAAGCGCCCGGAACCGCTCGGCCTTACTGGCCGGCTTAATTTATCCGAAAGAAAACATTTTATAACCAATGACACGTCCAGCGACGTTTATTTTATTAATGTTGACATCTGAAATTTGACTCCGCGAGTACGCATTCTGACAGAGAGCGCCCATGTAGCTTCACATTACGCATGCACCTGCGCGCCACAGATGGAGCAATATTAGAAGAGGGTGCGAAACTCGACAGAGGTCGACACTGTAGCGGCTATCTTTGCGTATGCATGTTCGTGGCAATTTTTAATATACAGGTAGCGATGTGAACTAGCAATCTCTAGTGCAAAACACTCACCAGAAGATGGCTGAATGGTTGTCAGCCGAAATATCGTGGCAGGAACTCTTTTTGTCCGGCTGCAGTCCCGAAAATTCATGGAATACTCACGTTTTATTTCGTATAAGAAAAATCGAAATGTCAAGTTAAGCGGACGCCAGACTATCACGTGCTTTCAAACTTTTTACTATAAACGAAACTTGTTACAAAGAGAAATCTTGTTGAGAATAGTATTTTAGTTGATACTAATGCCGTATGCGACACTGTCCAAAACTAACGGGACCCTATTCGTTGGTAATTATTACAGTATTAGACTGAAGAGCCAAAGAAATTGGTATACGCTAGCTCATTCAAATACAGAGATATAGCCGGCCGCTGTGGCCGAGCGGTTCTAGGCACTTCAGTCTGGAACCGCGCGATCGCTACGGTCGCAGGTTCGAATCCTCGGGCATGGATGTGTGTGATGTCCTTAGGTTAGTTAGGTTTAAGTAGTTCTAAGTTCTAGGGGACTGATGACCACAGATGTTAAGTCGCATAGTGCTCAGAGCCATTTTTGAACAGAGATATGCAAACAGGCAGAATACGGCACTGCGGTCGTCAAGGCCTACATAAGACAACAAGTGCCGGACGCAGTTGTTAGATCGGTTATTGCTGCTACAATGGCGGGTTATCAAGATTTAAGTGACTTTGAACGTGGTGTTATAGTCGGCGCACGAGCGATAGGTCACAGCATCTCTTAGATAGCGACGAAGTGGGAATTTTCCCGTACGTCCATTTCAGGATCGTGAATGTCTGTATCGCGAACATCAGGAATCCGGTAAAATATTAAATCTCCTACATCGCTGCGGCCGGAAAGAAGATCCTGCAAGAACGGGACCAACGACGGCTGTAGAGAATCGTTCAGCGTCACAGAAGTGCAACCCTTCCGCAAATTGCTGCAGGTTGCAGAAATGCTAGGCCATCAACAAGTGTCAGCATGCGAAACATTCAACGAAACATCATCGATATGGATTTTCGGAGCCGAAGGGCCACTCGTGTACACTTAGTGACTGCACGACACAAAGCTTTACGCCTCGCCTGGGCCTACAACACCGACATTGGACTGTTAATGACTGGAAACATGTTGCCTGGTTAGATCAGTCTCGTTTCAAATTGTGTCGAGAGGAGGGACGTGTACGGGGATGGAGACAAGCTCATGAATCCATGGGCCCTGCATGTCAGCAGGAAACTGTTCAAGCTGATGGAGGCTCTGTAATGGTGTGGGGCTTGTGTAGTTGGAGTGATATGGGACCCCTAATACGTGCAGAAACGACTCTGACAGGTGATACGTACGTAAGCATCCTGTCTCGTCACATGCATTCATTCATGTCCAATGTGCATTCCGACGGACTTGAACAATTCCAGGAGGACATTGCGACACCCCACACGTCCAGAATTGCTAAACATTGGCTCCAGGAATACTCTTCTGAGTTTAAACACTTCCGCTGGCCACCAAACGTCCCAGACATGAAACAAACTCCCCAGACATGGACATTATTGAGGATATCTGAGATGCCTTGTAATGTGCTGTTCAGAAGAGCTCTCCAACCCTTCGTACTCTTATGGATTTATGGACAGCCCTGCCGGACTCATGGTGTCAGTTCCCTCCAGCACTACCACAGACATTAGTCGAGTCTATGCCGCGTCATGTTACGGCACTTCCGAGTGCTCGCAGGGGCCCTACACGATGTTAGGCAGGTGTACCAGTTTCTTTGGTTCTTCAGTGTACATAGGTTGTCATTAAAAAAATTTGGCTCAAACAAATTTCTATGCTGGTAAATCAGGAGAAATGTGTAAGAAGCTGGAAATGAGTACAACTACTTGTGAGCCAGCGGTGCAGGCAGAGCCGTTCGTGGCCGGCATCGACCCGACCGGGTGGCCGGCCGTAACTCTTGCACCGGCAGCGGCACACCGCGCCGCCCGCAGCCTTCCGTGCGCGCACCCTATAAACGCACGAAATATCGCCCCCCACCCCCGCCCCGCCCCCTCCGCGCGGCCTAAATTAGGCCTTTTCAAGGCGCCGGAGCGCCGCGGGCCCCGTTGTTGGACGGCTCGTAAAACCAGGTGACGTTCTCTTTTTACTGTCGTTACTTAGCGGCTCATAAAAACGGCGCCGTTCCACGCTGACGAACGCCACCACTAGCGTCTATTGGCTTCTTCCGAGTTTTTAGACGCGTGGCATTGAACTCGCGTCGCTTCCTTGTGTCGCATTACCTCGTAAAATTGTATGTGACCACGAGTCGGTATTAATCAGTCATTCGTGGCGTCATCGTTACCACACTTGGCATCTACACTTCTGTCATCAACATAGACAGGCAGTTACATGTGTCAGTGATAATTAGAACGATTTTTTCTATCGAAATGATGTGGACCGAGTCGCTTTATAGGATACCAGTTGTTTCGCCGATTTTATATTAGAAACGAAAACAAAAAGTGAACTGTATAATGTTATATCCCGGACAATTTCTGTACACTTGGCGCCTCTGCTTCGCGTGTCTATATCGCTAATTTGTAAACGTTTCTATGGCAATGCCTGTTTATAACTCTATAGATGGTGATTGTTTTCGCCTACAGCCGTTTGCGCTTCACGGTTGAAAGTTGTCAAAAGCGCTGGTCAGTTGTTGACAATTCTTCCGGGTCATATGGCCGTGGTCCATGGAATTCTTCTATTCCTAACGTTTCGTCCAATACTACATTGGACATCCTCAGAGGTATGGCTGGTCCTGCCGGAAGAATTATCAACAACAGTACCATCCGGTCGTGAAAGCCTTCATTGTATGTTCAGCGCTGGTCAGTGTTTTGCTTAATCTGACTCAACTGTAGGACTGTCTTAGTAGTAAAGGATATACATATTAAAACTCCACGCATGGCATGTCATATGGTCATGCATGTCAGTTGTTATGACATCATATCTCTTAACTATGTGATATATTGTATTTGTGTAGGTACATCCAGTGGCACATGGCACATATGGATACTGTCTGCAAAATGTGTTGGGAATAGAGTTAGTAGCAAAGAAGTAATAAATTTAATCGTCATGCACAATGCGGCAGTTTTTCGCACATCTCAGTGTTATGACGTCATATCTCCGATAGTGTTAGCAGATAGTCGGGGACATGTGTGACAAGTCTGGTTGAAGCAGGTCCAGTAGTTTAGGAGGAGATGTGGAAAACACACACACAGACACACACACTCAAACACATCCATTTTTATAATGTGTATAGATGTATACATGATTAGTTTCAGTGGATCGCTGCAAGCTGGCCATTTTCAAGTTCCTGAATGGCACACTGTCCTAAATTTAACGTTAATGAATACATTATTTTCATGTCCTATTTATGCAGCTATACCTGCGACCAGGACTTGTTAATTTTTTGTTCAGTCCACCAAATTTTAAATAAAAATTTGGCTATGAAATGCAAGTTGCCCATGAGAACTGACTTCATGTTATATTCAAAATTTGCTTTACTACCTGTCATAAATTTTAAGTTGTTGGGCAAATGATCAAAAATTTTCGTTGATGCATTCTGAACTTCTTTCTGAACCAGTGATAGATTTAATAATGAGCAATGAATGTCAATTTTTTCTTTTGGTGTGTTGGCTATGGGCATCGCTATTCTTCTCAAATTGGTATACATTACTTCAAATTGATACATTTACCTTCTCCATAAGTACTGTAAGTTTATAACATCGCGGAATCACCCTGTGTAGTGGGAAGGTACAGTTAAACTGCCTAACTCCTTGAAAAGCTACCTACAAGATGTTTGCAGTTGGGCACCACATATTATTTTTGCTGCTTTCTTTTCTGCAATCCATAATTTGCTTATAGGGGATGAGCTACCTCATTAATTATTCCATAAGACATTGTTGCGCAAAAATATTCGAAATGTGTTAGAAGATTTATTCCTCAGTTTCCATAATTTGCAATAAATACGAAGGAAAAGAGCAGCGGGACTTAACTGTTTGAACAACTCAGTTGCCGTATTCCGACTTCAAGTATTCATCAATATGTACCGAAAAAATTTGGAACATTCCACCCTGTTTACTGACTTTATTTGTTGTACAGAACTTAATGCAGTGTGTTTTCTTAAAACTAAGCGAAGGTCCATTTTCAGAGAAGCGTTTAATAATTCTTTGAGAAACATCATTTAGAATTTCTTCTCCTAATTTTTCTCCGGTGGGAGCTGCTGTAACACTAACATCGTCTGCAAAATTTAGCAGTTCCACTTCTGCTTGTCAAATATTTGGTGGAAAAATCTTTCACATGTGTATGTACCGTGCAATCTTTACAACTGTGGCGAGGTCCAGACAGGCCGACACACGCATTTCTGCCCTGACTGCCCCACCGACTGAGGCTTCAAGACATTCAGAAAACAGATCAAGGCACTACAACTGTAGAATATGTGGATAGAGGTGACTGGATGCATTCGAGCACAGTGCTATACTGTACAACATTTACAAGCAATTTTAGAATACGGAGCCAGAAGTGATGTTATGATCGAATGGCCGGAAGTGACATAAAATAGAAAAAATTACGAAAAATGACGGAAAATACGTATAAATTGAGGGAAAATACTCCGAAATGCGGCAAAATTGCGGGAGTACTTGCAAGCCTTCTGCTTGGTGCAGGACAATTCTTGTACGTGGGAATTAGTATGCCACAGCAAGAGGAATACGAGAAAAAATTGACATAGAAGCACCAGAATCCAGGGGAAGAGTCATTTTTTCGTCGACAGCGGTAAGACGGCTGGAACAGAATGTTTTGCGTGGATGGCCACCAAATGTAGAGCAATATGTCGGATCACAAGTCCAGGTGTGACCCCGTAGTTACCGGCAACCACCTTAACACACATCAAAAAAAGTTTTGCATCACCTCGGTTCCGAGAATTCCGGAAACTGTACAGAAAATTGGAATAGAAATCAACATAAACATAATTTCTGCCTTTTTTATTGCTCTTGAAAACCACGCATCGCATCTTGTACCACCATACAGCGAGACCTTCAGAGGTGGTGGTCCAGATAACTATACACACCGGTACCTCTAGTACCCAACAGCACGTCCTCTTGCGTTGATGCATTCCTGTATTCGTCGTGGCATACTATTTACAAGTTCATCAAGGCACTGTTGGCCCAGATTGTCCCACTCCTCAACGGTAATTCGGCGTAGATCCCTCAGAGTGGTTAGTGGGTCACGTCGTCTATAAACAGCCCTTTTCAGTCTATCCGAGGCACGTTCGATAGGGTTCATGTCTGGAGAACATGCTGGCCACGCTAGTCGAGCGATGTCGTTATCCCGAAGAAGCACATTCACAAGATGTGCACGATGGGGGCGCAAATTTCGTCCATGAACACGTATGCCTCGCCAATATGCTGCCGAGATGATTGCACTGTCGGTCGGAGGATGTAATTCACGTATCGTATAGCCGTTAAAGTGCCTTCCATGACCACCAGCGGCGTACGTCGGCCCCACATAATGCCACCCCAAAACAGCAGGGAACCTCACCTTGCTGCACTCGCTGGACAGTGTGTTAAAGCGTTCAGCCTGACCGGTTTGCCTCCAAACACGTCTCCGATGATTGTCTGGTTGAAGGCATATGGGACACTCATCGGTGAATAGAACGTGATGCCAATCCTGAGCGGTCCATTTGGCATGTCGTTGGGCCCATCTGTATCGCGCAGAATGGTGTCGTGACTGCAAAGATGGACCTCGCCATGGACGTCGGGAGTGTAGTTGAGCATCATGCAGCCTATTGCGCACAGTTTGGGCTGTAACACGACGTCCTGTGGCTGCACGGAAAGCATTATTCAACATGAAAGCGTTGCTGTCAAAGTTCCTGCGCGCCATAATCTGTAGGTAGCGGTCATTCACTGCAGTAGTAGCCCTTGAGCGGTCTGGGCGAGGCATGTCATCGACAGTTTCTGTCTCTCTGTATCTCCTCCATCTCCGAACAATATCGCTTTGGTTCACTCCGAGACGTCTAGACATTTCCCTTGGTGAGAGCCCTTCATGGCACAGAGTAACAATGCGGACGCGATCAATCCGCGATATTGACGGTCTAGGCATGGTTGAATTACAGACAACACGATCCGTTTACCTCATTCCTGGTGGAATGACTGGAACTGATCGGCTGTCGGACCCCTTCCGTCTAATAGGCGCTGCCCACTCGTGGTTGTTTACATCTCCCGGGAGGGGGGGGGGGATTTAGTGACATATCTGAAGAGTCAAAGGGACTGGGTCTGTAGTACAATATCCACAGTCAACGTCTATCTTCAGGAGTTCTGGGAATCAGGGTGATGGAAAACTTTTTTGATATGTACAGATTTTATAAAAGTGTTCTTAACTAAAGAGCGTTGTATTACCAGCTGTGGGACTGCAGTATACAACTACAGAATAAATCGCGTGTTGAACGTTGGGCAGGACTGTTTAGGTATTTTAAACCCTAACAAACTGTATCTACAAAGTGCTCTTCTGTAGTCTCCGCTTACAGTCTTGTGGTGTCAGGTAACAAACAGCTGTTATATGATTGTTTCAAAAACACTCTACTGCATGTCTATTGAGGTAATAGTGATACATGCAAGTTGACTGCCGTCTTTGATGCTTTCTCGAAAAGAGGGCTATGTGCCTCTAGACTGACTTGGTTTGCGTTAAAGGACGATAGAAAGAAGATGGAGTGATCGGTTGGGAGAGAGAGAGAGAGAGAGAGAGAGATGTTGCTGCAGGTCATTTATCACGCATGTAACCATGTTTTTCCGTTGCTCTCTTGGGGTGTACCAGTTGTATGGTATAAATTGCAATCGACTCGTATGCTGCTGCATGTTCTGTCTGTGAATTAGAGCACTTTCCTGCAATCGTTAACAGCGAACTTCTCCAGAACACAGCCATCAGAGACCTCTCAACTAATGTGTGATGAAACATGTCCATCGATGAAAACTTCTTTCGGTACCCTCGTCTAGACGAACGAAGATGTACGAAAAGTAGTCTATTTCTCTACCATATCTTGGACGTAAATCGAGTCTTCAGTTTCATATAGGTACGAAGCAATTGTTATTGTACTTTTCATGTTCGTCCTATCCTAAATGCACGAAAGTGGATCATCGGAGGGAGAGCAAGTCTTAGGAGTTTTTAGTAGATTGATGTATAAAATATGCAAATATTTCTGGTAGAAAATCAAACAGCACATGAGTATGTCAGCAATATGACTTTACACATATGAAAAACTGTGGAAAAAATATGGAAAATGACATAAAATCAGTAAAATTTGAGAAAAACTTGGTATAATCAGGAAAAGTTGATGTGAGATACGTAAAAATTGAGAGATATACCATGAAATGTAAATGTGTAAAATCGCGAAATCCTAGTCAAATTACGGAAATTGACTTAGAATGCATAAAGAGATAAATACCATGAAAAAAGAGTACTGAGCAAATTCAATAAAACTGCGTGTTCTGGAGGAGGAGAGTAGCTGATGCTACATCTACACGCCACAATTGTGTAGAGAGGAGGTATTCTAGAGACGTGGCGTTGAGGGGAAATGGCAATATTAACCCGCACATGAGCAATACAGCCTATGGGGCCATGACTTCTGTGTGCAAGTTGAGGGCTACTGGGGGTGGTGGTAAACTGCGGTAAGACTGTGTAAGTAGGCTGTTTAGGTTTTTATGTTGGTAACGCCACGTAGCGCTCTGTATGAAAATCGCTGACTGTGCTGTGTGCAATCTGTGGCTGGTTGGACTCATTGTTGGAATATTCGCTTGTGTAGTGTTGGGCAATGGGATGTGAACAGCACGTAGCGTAGGGCAGTTGGAGGTGAGCCGCCAGCAGTGGTGGATGTGGAGAGAGAGATACGACAGTTTTGAGAGGTTAAGCGGACGATCTGGACGTGTGCCTGGCAGAAAAAGGAAATTTGTAAAGATGGATGTCGAGAATTGATAGACATATATATATATGATGACTTTTGAACATTATTAAGGTAAATACATTGTTTGTTCTCTATCAAAAGTTTTCATTTGCTAACTATGCCTATAAGTAGTTAGTGCATTCAGTAGTTAGAATCTTTTATTTAGCTGGCAGTATTGGCGCTCGCTGTATTGCAGTAGTTCGAGTAACGAAGATTTTTGTGAAGTAAGTGATTCATGAAAGGTATAGGTTATTGTTAGTCAGGGATACTCTTTTGTAGGGATTATTGAAAGTCAGATTGCGTTGCGCTAAAAAAAAAAAAAAAATATTGTGTGTCAGTTTAGTGATGATCAGAATAAGTATAGAGAGATCTGTCTGAGTACATTCAATTTTAATCAGCTGTCTTTGTATCAAATAACGTAGAAGTTTACCAGCACAGTAATTCATAATTTTCCAAAGGGGACGTTTTAACTGTTATATCTCCTCTGGCTACTGATCGTGGTGTTCATTTCCTTGTAAGATTTCACTGTTTGTCCGTATGGTTTTTAGCTATCAATGGTCATATTATAGGGCTGTTACGAACATATCATAATTTCCAAACCGTAACCAGGCTTGAAATTCGTAAACACCAGGCGTCATACATCTCTGAAAACCTATGTTGTGTTTGTGTTACAAAGAATCGATGTTTTCTATGGTGTGAAAGGTAGTAGTCTTTATCACTTTACAAGTTTATCACGATAGCTTATCGTAGAGAATGTATGTCACGCGCTGGGAATATACTTCTTGCATTGGAGTATTAACAGCGTTTCATTCCACACGACTAATAGGTCGGAAACCGCCCCGCTCTATCATTACAGTGTATTTTAAGTGCAGAACAATGTAGCCTTAGGAATGCTTGTGTTTATGCTCCACAACCATTTTCTCTTACCACTACCTTCTTATTACTGACCACAATCACTAGAATAATACTTTAGAATTGACAGCGCAGTTGATTTACGTAAAATGTTTCAAAGACAATGTGTCTTTCCATCTCTAACTTTATCCTAAGAATGCGAGAATGCTCTGTGACTCCCATCCACACAGGGAAAGACGGGCGATCGTAATCGTAAATACGCACTATGATAGAAGGGCTAGAACTATGTAGATCGTTGTCTGGCTTATGTATATCGAGAATTAATAATGGATGGACGTACTGCACAGTCACCTACAGGGTGTTTCAAAAATGACCGGTATATTTGAAACGGCAATAAAAACTAAACGAGCAGCGATAGAAATACACCGTTTGTTGCAATATGCTTGGGACAACAGTACATTTTCAGGCGGACAAACTTTCGAAATTACAGTAGTTACAATTTTCAACAACAGATGGCGCTGCAAGTTATGTGAAAGATATAGAAGACAACGCAGTCTGTGGGTGCGCCATTCTGTACGTCGTCTTTCTGCTGTAAGCGTGTGCTGTTCAAAACGTGCAAGTGTGCTGTAGACAACATGGTTTATTCCTTAGAACAGAGGATTTTTCTGGTGTTGGAATTCCACCGCCTAGAACACAGTGTTGTTGCAACAAGATGAAGTTTACAGCTTAGGTTTAATGTAACCAAAGGACCGAAAAGCGATACAAAAAAGGATCTGTTTGAAAAGTTTCAACGGACTGGGAACGTGATGGATGAACGTGCTGGAAAGGTAGGGCGACCGCGTACGACAACCACAGAAGGCAACGTGCAGCTAGTGCAGCAGGTGACCCAACAGCGGCCTCGGGTCCCGTTCGCCGTGTTGCAGCTGCGGTCCAAATGACGCCAATGTCCACGTATCGTCTCATGCGCCAGAGTTTACACCTCTGTCCATACAAAATTCAAATGCGGCAACCCCTCAGCGCTGCTACCATTGCTGCACGAGAGACATTCGCTAACGATATAGTGCACAGGATTGATGACGGCGATATGCATGTGGGCAGCATTTGGTTTACTGACGAAGCTTATTTTTACCTGGACGGCTTCGTCAATAAACAGAACTGGCGCATATGGGGAACCGAAAAGCCCCATGTTGCAGTCCCATCGTCCATGCATCCTCAAAAAGTACTGGTCTGGGCCGCCATTTCTTCCAAAGGAGTCATTGGCCCATTTTTCAGATCCGAAACGATTACTGCATCACGCTATCTGGACATTCTTCGTGAGTTTGTGGAGACACAAACTGCCTTAGAAGACACTGCGAACACCTCGTGGTTTATGCAAGATGGTGCCCGGCCACATCGCACGGCCGACGTCTTTAATTTCCTGAATGAATAATTCGATGATCGTGTGATTGCTTTGGGCTATCCGAAACATACAGGAGGTGGCGTGGATTGGCCTCCCTATTCGCCAGACATGAACCCCTGTGACTTCTTTCTGTGGGGACACTTGAAAGACCAGGTGTACCGCCAGAATCCAGAAACAATTGAACAGCTGAAGCAGTACATCTCATCTGCATGTGAAGCCATTCCGCCAGACACGTTGTCAAAGGTTTCGGGTAATTTCATTCAGAGACTACGCCATATTATTGCTACGCATGGTGGATATGTGGAAAATATCGTACTATAGAGTTTCCCAGACCGCAGCGCCATCTGTTGTTGAAAATTGTAACTACTGTAATTTCGAAAGTTTGTCTGCCTGAAAATGTACTGTTGTCCCAAGCATATTGCAACAAACGGTGTATTTCTATCGCTGCTCGTTTAGTTTTTATTGCCGTTTCAAATATACCGGTCATTTTTGAAACACCCTGTATCTACATTCGCAATCTAGTATATGCTACTCGCAAAGTAGAGGATGGGTGGTTTAGCGATGATACAAAAATTGGGATGCATGCCGTTGTCATTGGTCGGCGTTGAAATTATGGAAAAGAAACCTTGGTAAAATTGCTAAAATTGATTGCACTATCAACTTTGATGCTTGTTACAGTTCATCGATGGTGTCTTTTCCATCCCATCCGTCCACTGGTATAATGTTGGTTATCACATAATGATTGACTGACATCATTTTTTTTAGATGGAGAGAGTCTTAGGGAAGGGCCAGGGATGGCCTGCATCAGACAGTGATCTCGTACATGACTGGAATGTGAGGGATCAATCGAAATAGAACATCTAGGCATCTGCTACACTGTCACTGTTAAAGATGACTTTAAATATAGAGGTCATCAATCACCTCGGACAGTTGTTTGTAATCACCCCATAACGCCGCAAAAACTCTTCCAGTTTCCATATTTCGTGATATCTTCCGCATTTTTTTGAAATAAGGTACGCCTTCTCTGTCTTTTATTTCAGTGATCCTTTGTGTATTGCGAAAGCAGCAGCAGCATTTTTCTGTCAGAGCCAATGGACTGAAACGTGTTAATGTCAGTTTAGCATTTGACACAGACCTCGAAGTCGTGGTGAAAAACAACAAAAGATGGTGATGCATGTATCTGTAGTCATACACCGCTTGGACGTGTTACAGCAGAAAAAAAAGAATGTATGAAGCAGCAAAACAGGGTCTCTCCCTTGCGACGATAGCCTGTGGGATATGGTCCTCCTACAGTACAAGTGACGAAATTTTGCACTGGCCTGTGGAAGCGATTTCCATCACGAGCCATCTGTTCCAATGAACCAATACCTGTATATTCAACAGGATCGCCAGATATGGTCATGTAGGCAGTATTTGTTTTCAATATATCGGAAGACAGGGACGCATATATGTTATTGAGTTCCTTATTGGATGATGTTAGCTGAGTTTTTATAGTTCGTAGCTTTTCTCTGTTGGATGGCACAAAATAATGAGGAGTGAGAGAACCTTTGAGTGACGGACATGAACGCACTCTGAGAGATGCAGATCTCCTTCGGACTGCAGTACCGCAACGCAGTAGCAAAATCCTCATCCTTCTCCCAGTTCCTGTATGATGTGGAGTCTTCCTAATTTTCTCAATAAGAAACACCACCATAACTCCTCGTTCAGTCTTTTTCTACTACCTCTTGTTGTATGAGAAAGCTTTATTTGTCATTGACCATATGCATTGTACACAGTTGATGGAGCTATGACAACGTGTTCCCATTTCCACCGACTGGTCAAAAAAGATGACCCTGTTGCATTAACTTAGCTTACCCTGTTTCCCCAAGGGTTGCAGAAGGTCATAGATATAGCGCTCTTCGACTTCTGCTCAGTTCCGACTAAAATTGGAATGATCACATGGACAAAGCTGCAGGGAGTGCACTGCAGAGACTGAGGACCAGTTACAAGATGGAAAGGGGCTGTCTGGAACCACATTAGAGTTTTACTATAGCAGGTAGGTTCGAAAAAGTTGACTCGTTTCGAGATATGAGAGTGTCACGAATAAGATTCTCTAGTGGGTGTAGTCATTAAAAGACATCTCTATAGGATTCAACATAGCTGTGTGGTTGAATGGAAAGACTTGATTCCAAATCGCACAAAGCATTTCTACCGGAAAGTGTCACACTATCAGCGACTCTTGTGTGTTATTGTAGAACCAGGATCACTTTTTAATCAGGGTGACGGTAAGATAGTCATTATGATCGTGTTTTTATAGCGCAGTGCTTATGCGAAATGTATGTTTCCGGCTTTAGAGTCCTTCTGTAGTCAGCTTAAAATGTCAGTTCTCAATAGTGTTCCGCGTAAAGAACATCGTCTTCCCTCCAGGGATTCCCAGTTTGAACTATCTGGTGAGTGTAATCTGACGGCTGAAAAATAATTATTCGCCATGCAGAGTAGTTCCCGTGGTCAATTTAATTAAGTAGCCTATCAATTTGATATCAGTGACTTGCCTCCTGGCTTGTGGAAGCAATCGGTGGGGTGCAATGGATATGATTCGGGAGTGGAACGGTAAACTGGCCTTTTTTTCGTGTGGTGATGTCTTTTAATGATATTTCAATCTTCCACCTACATAGGGAGAGACGACCATTGTAATAAAATCATATGTATTACCGAATTTATAAAGTGACATCCAGTACAAACCTGATATTGACAACTTCTCAGTGCTGTTACCTTAAGAGACGTAGTATGTGGCGAGGAATTTGACTACTTTAAGAGAGAGTTCGAAAGTGAGGAGGCATTCTCTGAAGGTGGTAGACCTTAGCACTCCATCATGAGCCAAAGATGATGCATGACGTAACAGATAAGAAAATGTTTTTCCTACCTGACGAGAAAATACTTAGAGGAAATGTAGCTTACGTTATACTGTTACAGGATTCTCACATAAGTAGCGACACTTCAGCAATGTGAACAAGCATGTATGCCCTGATTTCTTCTGTCTTCGAAAATGACTTCTGCAAAAGAGAGGAATCTGCAATTCGCGTGAGAAATACAAGGTTTATGGTCAACAACATCGCTGTCTCGGATTGGGTTAAGTGGATTCTTTAAAATTGGGGTCTATGTTTGGGTTAAATTGGTTAGAACTACTGTATACACGCAAGCTGCAGCTGCTTGTTTTGCACTGCACCGCAGCTGGCTGCAAGAACAGTCATGAGGCTTTGGCGACTGGAAGTTGTGGGTTGGCTCAATCTGTGATGGGTACAAAGAATGCGCCCACCTGTCTGGTATTGCTCACGGCAGCAAGGGCTGGTGAAGTGACCAAAGTGCTGGGTGAGCGCGGCAGAAGTGGACGTGTATGTTGCATGAGAGAAGGTTCAAAATGACGGGCGTTTGCACTAGATGTAGTGATAACATCTGAATTGCTACTACTCCAATCATTCCCAGATACCCTTCATGGCTGGAGGTGTGCACTCTGCCATACACGCACGTCCAAGGCTGAAGCTGCGATCGCGGCGGTGGTTTCCACCGACCTCTAAGCGTTCGCGCCAGTGGCGAATGATGGGTTTGACACGCGCCATGTGGACCTTGGATCATGACCGTGCGGGGTGTGCTAATGTTTCAGCAATCTCTGATATCTACCCATGACAACTACTGCCACAGACTGGATCGTGATTTAAGTGTGTTGTGTTTAGTGTTTTTCAATACATCGCAGTAGACTCTGTGTTGCAGTGCTGTTTGCTGTTGTCTCTATTCTATCATGCAGTAGAGCCTTTGCTCCCTCCTTCTTCGTCCTGGTGTAACCAAGAAAGCCAATCAACTTAGTAATTCTGTAGTACTTTTAAAAACCCAATAGCGTCATCAAATTCCCGACTGATCAATTGATTGTTTCCGATAGTTGTATTGCGAGCACACATGCGTTCGTACGAGCAGGCATGGCCTGCGCAGGTGTCGGTCCCTCCTGTCTGGTGCGGATGGGGCTACCCTGTAGAAGGCGAACGGCGCGCTCCTCGCGATCGCTAGTTTGTGTGATCAGTAGGATTTTTTTACCAGATATATTTAGTCGAATGTTTTGGTAGACGAGCTTGTTTGTGCTGTCAAACGATGGTGCGTAGAAGACCTCGAATATATTTACCGCTATGATCTGTTTGTGGCGGAAATTTACACTACTGGCCATTAAAATTGCTACACCAAGAAGAAATGCAGATAATAAACGGGTATTCATTGGACAAGTATATTATACTAGAACTGACACGTGATTACATTTTCACGCAATTTGGATGCATAGATCTTGAGAAATCAGTACCCAGAACAACCACCTCTGGCCGTAATAACGGCCTTTATACGCCAGGGTCCGCAGCTCGTGGTCGTGCCGTAGCGTTCTCGCTTCCCACGCTCGGGTTCCCGGGTTCGATTCCCGGCGGGGTCAGGGATTTTCTCCACCTCGTGATGACTGGGTGTTGTGTGATGTCCTTAGGTTAGTTAGGTTTAGGTAGTTCTAAGTTCTAGGGGACTGATGACCATAGATGTTAAGTCCCATAGTGCTCAGAGCCATTTGAACCATTTGATACGCCTGGGCATTGAGTCAAATAGAGCTTGGATGGCGTGTACAGGTACAGCTGCCCGTGCAGCTTCTACACGACACCACAGTTCATCAAGAGTAGTTCAAAAATGTTGAAATGTGTGTGAAATCCTATTGGACTTAACTGCTAAGGTCATTAGTCCCTAAGCTTACGCACTACTTAACCTAAATTATCTTAAGGACAAACACACACACCCATGCCCGAGGGAGGACTCGAACCTCCGGTGGGACCAGCCGCACAGTCCTTGACTGCAGCGCCTTAGATCGCTCGGCATCAAGAGTATTGTGACGAGCCAGTTGCTCGGCCACCATTGACCAGACGTTTTCAATTGGTGAGAGATCTGGAGAATGTGCAGGCCAGGGCAGCAGTCGAACATTTTCTGTATCCAGGAAGGCCCGTACAGCACCTGCAACATGCGGTCGTGCATTATCCTGCTGAAATGTAGGGTTTCGCAGGGATCAAATGAAGGGTAGAGCCACGGGTCGTAACACATCTGAAATGTAACGTCCACTGTTCGAAGTGCCGTCCATGCGAACAAGAGGTGACCGAGTCGTGTAACCAATGGCTCTCCATACCATCACGCCGGGTGATACGCCAGTATGGCGATGACGAATCCACGCTTCCAATGTGCGTTCACCGCGATGTCGCCAAACACGGATGCGACCATCATGATGCTGTAAACAGAACCTGGATTCATCCGAAAAAATGACGTTTTGCCATTCGTGCACCCAGGTTCGTCGTTGAGTACACCATCGCACGCGCTCCTGTCTGTGATGCAGCGTCAAGGGTAACCGCAGCCATGGTTTCCGAGCTGCTGCAAACGTCGTCGAACTTTTCGTGCAGGTGTTTGTTGTCTATCGAACGTCCCCATCTGTTGACTCAGGGATCGAGACGTGGCTGCACGATCCATTACAGCCATGCAGATAAGATGCCTGTCAACTCGACTGCTAGTGATTCGAGGCCGTTGGGATCCAGCACAGCGTTCCGTATTACCCTCCTGAACCCACCGATTCCATATTCTGCTAACAGTCATTGGATCTCGACCAACGCGAGCAGCAATGTCGCGATACGATAAACCGCAATCGCGATAGGCTACAATCCGACCTTTATCAAAGTCGGAAACGTGATGGTATGCATTTCTCCTCCTTACACGAGGCATCACAACAACGTTTCACCATGCAACGCCGTTCAATTGCTGTTTGTGTATGAGAAATCGGTTGGAAACTTTCCTCATGTCAGCACGTTGTAGGTGTCGCCACTGGCGCCAACCTTGTGTGAATGCTCTGAAAAGCTATTCATTTGCATATCACAGTATCTTCTTCCTGTCGGTTAAATTTCCCGTCTGTAGCACCTCATCTTCGTGGTGTAGCAATTTTAATGGCCAGTAATGTAATTACTTGATTTGTATAATGTTTGTGTGTGATACTCAAACGTTGAAAATATGTTTTATTACGAAGAAGGATCATCGTAAGTTGGAGGCGGGTGTTTGAAGTGATCTGTTTGATTCCTGTAAATGGTTAAAATGGTTCAAATGGCTCTGAGCACTATGGGACTCAACTGCTGAGGTCATTAGTCCCCTAGAACTTAGAACTAGTTAAACCTAACTAACCTAAGGACATCACAAACATCCATGCCCGAGGCAGGATTCGAACCTGCGACTGCAGCGGTCTTGCGGTTCCAGACTGCAGCGCCTTTAACCACACGGCCACTTCAGCCGGCTTGTAAATGGTTAAACAATTAATTTGGGAGGGTAGTGCAATCGGCTTATTTCACTCTATTTTTGAATTCGAAGTTGCGTCAGCTCTCCCTTTGTCACCAGCATTAACCAATAGGAACACTGTAGTGTGAGGAGAGATGAAAACCTCTGTCTGCATGTTTCAGGACGTTGGTTGACACATACAGACAGGGAGTAGCCTCTTGAGAATGACAGAGACAGGAAGCGAGTCTGGAATTTCCCGTTCAGAAGAAGACCACCACTAGGTGCTTTGATTGGGGGCCACAAGATCTAGTAGTCTGATATGTGGTCTGTGGTATTTAGTAGCATGATCAGTAATTAGGACATCGGGCGGTTTTGACATTTGTGGTGGTGCGCTGATGATAGACACAAGCATGGGAGACCCCACACTGTGGCTGCTATACCGCACTTCATTCCATTCATGATCTGTAGACTCCTTTTTCATGGTCTGTCAGAGCATTATGACTGCTGTATGTTCCTCGATCTGTACAAAACTGTTTGACACTGACATTCTACTAATTTATCCATCTGCAGAAAGTGGCGGGTGGGTTTCGAACTATATTATGAACTTATAGATGTACATAGTTGTTCTGATTTTCCTGTCTGTGCCTAGACACCAGTGTGCTTCGAAAAGTGAAGAAAATAAGAAATAAGATCCTTAACATCATTGACCCTGGCAGCAAATATAAACTAAGCCTACTCAGCATGATCAAGCGCAATCAGAATAAAAAAGCGCCGCAATTGTTTAAGTATTCCATGCTGTGACCGATTTCCTGACAATTCTTTAAATAAACTATATTCCATACATCACTCTATATTCTCTAATTTTTTTTAAATAAACAGTATTCCATACAGTGCAGTCACTTTCCCGACACATTCTTTATTAAATAAAGAAACTATATTCCAAACACCGCCTTGTATTGCATAAATTGTTTAAATAAATAATATTCCACATGTTGCCTAAATTGTTAAAACAATATTACATGCACTGCAATCGACTTCCTGGCGAATGACCAGTAACTGAGTCTTTTTCCCACCAATTTCCAGGTAGGGCAGGGGAGAGGGAGGTTTCCCAGGCAGGTTGAGCTTAATTAATTGATCGACTTAATTAATTGGTCAGTCAGATTGATATTGAAAGCTTGTTTGTATCGGTGAGGGAGTTCCCAGAGCCGGCCGGTGTGGCCAAGCGGTTAAAGGCACTACAGTCTGGAACCGCGTGACCGCTACGGTCGCAGGTTCGAATCCTGCCTCGGGCATGGATGTGTGTGATGTCCTTAGGTTAGTTAGGTTTAAGTAGTTCTAAGTTCTAGGGGACTGATGACCTTAGAAGTTAAGTCCCATAGTGCTCAGAGCTATTTTGGAGTTCCCAGAAAAGTGAGGGAGGCTGATGGGATGGGGGAGAAAGAGGGGATGGGGTGGACTGGGGTTTCTTGAAAAACCACTTAACTAAACAACAGGTTAAGGACCTGCCAATCAAAAGGATGGATTATACCTAGGGAGTCATAATCCTCTTAGCATAACAATAGGTTAAGGACCTGTCAGTCGGAAGAGAACAGTATGTTTGCCCCTGAATGTATACTTGCCCTTTATGTAGGCAATTTGCACTAACAAAACGTCCTCATAGCCCTGTTGCCCTACTACTGTTAGTTACTGCTGCAGACTTGAAGCTGAACATAGGTTAAAAAATACAAACAGTCATATTCAGAAGACCTAAAATAATAAAATTTATTAAAACATTGTTAAATTCTTAGCTGAAGGAATTTAAATTGTGCTGTAAGCTATCGCACCAGTATTGGTATGGCAAAAGGACCTGAAATCTTTCTCCTTGTAATGTCCTCTCTCATAGGTTTCATATAAAAATACATTATAATTTACACAGTTTGTTGTTAAAACTAATGAACTTTCGATGACATCATGCAATAATGTGCGAAATATATTTGCCCACAGAAACTATGCGCTCATATGCGACCTAGAATGAGTGTAATCAGAAATAGGTCATTATTGCTAGGTCAGTGCGTCCATTGGAATCGGTCCATAGTAGTGAAATAACAGTGATTTGTTTAATAATTCCCAAATTTGGGAGCTTCTTGTGGCTACCTGGTTATTAAGCAGTGTCCTACGAGATGACACCTGATGGTAAAAAATTTCAAGTTCCTCCAGCAGTTCGATAAGTCTCCCATATTCACATGGATGGAGCATCCACATATGTGGAGACAAAACTGGTGCACTGTCCTCACTTTCAAGAAGTTTTTCTGTTGCGTTTCCGCGATGTAAAGCGACATGTTCGCTGAACCTGGCTTCAAGCCGTCTACTAGTTTGTCCCACACAGCGAGCATCACACTCAGGACATTCAATCCTATAGACACCTCGTCTGTAGAAAGATTACTTCTTCAACACTATTTTATAAAATTTCATTTACTGGTGTGTATTTTATCACTGACCCACATTTGAATTTTACATAACTGTACATATAATAAGGCATGAATGTTACCTTATTGTAACTGGTTCTTTATATGTCTTTTGGCATTGAGGATGACCACGCAGTGACAGATATCTGGATTTGCAATGAACATTGCTTGTAACTGACTGCTGTATCTTTGCTACCTGAAATAAATACAGCCGCCGGGAACACCTGTTTCCGCACAGAATCTTAACGGCTGGGCAATGCTCTCAGCTGCTTCGCCTTCACGGCCACCTAATCCTGTGGGGTAGCGTGTGTGTGTGTGTGTGTGTGTGTGTGTGTGTGCGTGTGTTGCTGGTTCGTACCCCAATGCATTCTCGTCTCGATCTTCGCAGTTCTCGGAAGCACATAGATTAGAACTCTATCTTAATGCAAATGCCTACAGTAAATACACTTGATTACACTCTTCATCGTTACTGATTCATTTTTATGACTTTACAGTTAAGTTTCGATTTTTTTAATAACTTCACAAAATGTGGAATTCTTTTATGCTTTAACTTTCTATCCCAAATCATTCATTGTTACGTTTCACCAATTCTTCTCATTAACAAAAACAGCTCTAATATGTACACAGTCCTAATATGCACATAATCACCATCCGATTAACGGTTAGTCAGGTTATTGTTAACTGATGTGCACTAACACCACCACTTTTCCTTCATGCAACTGATACTCACAAATGTATGCTTATCATCGTGCTGGCAATACACTCATTATTACCAACACGCCTCGTCTAACAAATAATTAATGAGGAAAAAGGAGGTCACCGGTGTTGAGCTCATCTCCGCTACCATGCATTTTCATTTCCCTTTCCTATTTCTTCTTTCTTTTATCTTTGTTCTATTTTCTCCCGCATTCAAATCTTCTGTCTATCTGTCTCTTTACTAGCTTATTCTTTTCATGATTGATCTTTCCCCACTGTTATGCCAATTGCGTTGTATTCCCCTTTTGTGGAAAGTATCTCATGAAAAAAGTACCGCATCATATGAATACACTTCAGACGTGCAGGGCAAACAATCCAGTACTTACTTCGATATTCACACATTTTCATTCAGCACCTACCTACCTTCATGTTAGTGCTGTCATGTGTTCTCATTAAATCTCTCTTATTAATGTTGATTGCATCTTAGTTACTTCTTTGTCACAAGCTTTTCGTGTCCACGATTATCCTGTTTTTATTTTTTCTCTTTCCTCTTCCTTATCTCCTTTCCACTGAATCTCTAAATTATCAAAATAACATATATCATTGCAGAGTCCCCCTGTTCATATCAATGTTCCATTAATTTCAGTTTAATTGTTCCTGACCAATGCGTGTCATCCTGAAGAATGCGTGCTTCGTATTTCCTTAATAACTGATCGTCCTTTCTGTACCTCATAAGAAAAGAAAACTTGTTTACCATTCCATTACCTGTTTCTTACGCGCTCCTTAAATAAATTTGTAAAAAATGTCCCCAACAATCTATATCACTCGTTTACATGTACCATGATATTGAACCTCCACATCTACTCTCTTCCTTGCAATAAAACATTGTCCAAATGCTACAGTGTTGTGTACATATACAAAGAACCCTCCATAACATGTGATCCAACAGTGCACCGATGTGGAGTAAATACGTAAAACGACATTAACCCAACCTACCAACTAGAAACAATCTTAATGTAATTACCACAGTACTTGGAGTTGCAGTAAACTTTTCCACACAACAGTCAATTTTTTATCCACTCAACACTAACGTAGTTTATTATTCCTGGATCTTCACATCCCTGTGAAATCCCAGATTTTCAGTTAACTCTACGCTGACTTCCATTTGCAGCAACCACAAACTCTATACCTTAGCTTAAACTCTTACACAACATGGTAGGAAACACAATTAATTTTGCACACAAACTTGCCTCTTCTGCTTGTCCCACCACCTTATATTATTTCTCATTTCAGGAAGGGTTTGATATGGCTGATGTAATGCACCCGAACGGATTTTCTCTCTAATTCCACCATGGTGGCACGCGCAATTCTTCGGATTTGCATTGGCGTATTATACACAGAGAAAAACGTATGGCATAATATCTTCTGTTTGTTACAAAGACAGTAAGATTTCACAAGGACTTTCTGGCCTGCATGATATTATCTTATTCTGACCTTCATGTCGGCATGTTCCTTTATTTTTCCGACTGAAGCTTGAATACTATGCATCACCTGATCAACTATTCACTCATACTATCTCATCTGTCGCAGGAAATCAACTATCTCTCTCATCTCATCCAGTGGCTGACAGCCTTTCAGCACAGTGATCGTAGTGACATCGTGGTACTGTGTGGGCGTATGTTCATCATGTTTTGCATATCCTCCAAAAAGACAGTATGTGTCATACGCTGTTTAGCTCAGTATATTCTGTCTGCTTCATTATACATTGAGGGGACAAAAGTCGTGGGATAGCGACATGAACATATACAAATTGCGGTAGTATATCATACACAAGGAATAAAAAGGACAGTGTACTGGCAGAACTGTCATTTGTACTCGGGTGATTCATGTGAAAGAGTTTCCGATGTGTTTACGGGCGCTCAACGGGAACTATCAGGCTTTCAATGTGGAATGCCATTTGGAGCTAGACACGTGGGACATTATCCTATGGAAATCGTTAGCGAATTCTATATTCCAGTATCAAGAGTGTACCGCTACGGTCGCAGGTTCGGATCCTGCCTCGGGCATGGAAGTGTGTGATGGCCTTAGCTTAGTTTGGTTTAAGTAGTTCTAAGTTTTCGGGGACTGATGACCTCAGATGTTAAGTCCCATAGTGCTCAGAACCATTTGAACCATTACCTCGCACATTGGCCGACGGCCTTTACTTAAACGACCAAGAATAGCGGCGTTTGCGTAGAGCTGTCAGTGCCAACAAACAAGCAACACTGCGTGAAATAACCGCAAAAATCAATGTGGTATGCACGACAAATGTATTTGTTTAAGGCTCAAAGGCTGGATGGTTGTCCTGTGTAAACACATTCACTGGGATGAACTTAGACTGTGAAGGTGTGATTGGTGTTGAGGGTTTTCTGTATTGTGTAGCTTGTGCATTATGATATTTGGAGTCGTTTCTTCAGCATGTGCTGTATGTTAGCTTGTACCATGCATGTTGCCCTGTGTTCGTTAAGTGTTGTTGTTGTTCCTGGCCCTTTGTTGTAGCTGATAGTTTTTGTTGGTTTTTATGTACTACAAAACGACAAAAATGGTCCCTCAGTCAGTCCATCGACCGCGCCCAGTGGCAGGCTACCTATGTAACAGCTTCTGTCAGCAACAAAAATCTGAATTTCAATATTTCTAACAACTATTGACCGAATTTAAAAACTAAAATGCTATCATAATCTACTCAATAACAGATAAAATCTTACGTTAACGGTTTAACACAAGAAATCAAGAATTAAATTTAGAAACTACCACTTAGTAATTTCTCCAGTCATCATTGCTCGCAGCGCGCAATTTACCCAGACTGTATTAATCCTTTCTTTGAAACAAGCTTTGCACATTTTTTCGAACCTTTCCGAAACTTTTGCTCACTGACATCCTCTACATGCAGTAAAATTTCAGTATCAGGCATGAAGTTTTAATTTATCACTTCTTTGCTATCAACTGTATTGGAAACACATCTGCAGACAGTATCCAGATATATCTCCGAATGACCTAGAAAATTGTACTGTTGCACAAGACATAGTTCAAGAGATATAATGTCAA
Organism: Schistocerca serialis cubense; assembly: GCF_023864345.2. Taxonomy (NCBI): domain Eukaryota; kingdom Metazoa; phylum Arthropoda; class Insecta; order Orthoptera; family Acrididae; genus Schistocerca; species Schistocerca serialis. The sequence continues at coordinate 505,371,830 of NC_064642.1, read as the reverse complement.
TAAACATCGACATCCGTGAGAAGTTCTTGAGTGCGACGTCGCAACTTCAATCTTTATTGAAGCTCATTTGAAAGTATTGTGTTAACAATTACGATAGGAAACGTATTGGCTGCTAATGACTCACCATGTGTATGAGGAGAGCGGCAGAAAATGAACGTAGGGAAGGTGCAGAGACCAACCTTCTATCGGAAGTATGCATTACACTTCACAAAATGAACATCGTCGACATTCAAGAAATGTTCAAAACAAACCATTAGCTGACATCATGAACACCGAATGAAAAATGGCACGCCACAGATATCACGAAGGTTCGCACAGTCAAGATCGAAGGCGAACTCCTTGGGAGTTACAAACAGTGAAGGCCGTTCAGCTAGGTGTCCACTCCTAAAGAATTCATACCGTATCATATTACTGTAACGATGTGATGAGAACTGATGGAATGTGATGGCATGCAGTAGAATGCGAAACAGTTTGTCATGGAGCTTATCGTGAAATTGGCTATCCTTAAGACGTAGCTGCAGATAGTGCCATGTCTTTTATAGGCAGGGGTAAAACAAACATCCAGAGGCTGAATTCGTTGATTGGTTCCAGGTGATATGAACTGCGATATCATGCACTTTTCAGGAGGGATAGTTTACTCTAAAGGAGTGTGATTTTTACTAGCAGACCAAGAGTCAAGAGAAAGCAAGTTATTTTGACCAGCCACTGGCCTAAAGCAGTGACCATACCATAGTTGTAGTTCTCTTACACACATTTTCCCACTCTTTTTTGCTGCGATGTAAATATTCCCTACTGCCCTTACAAGATCACGTACACGAGAAAGAATTATCGGAGGCAGAGCACCTCCGACTTCTCGCAGCACAATAAATAACTTTCCAGCCAATTTACCAACTGGATTAACAGTCGGCATAATTGTGTGCGAATGCGTAAAGGCATTGTTGTTAGCTGATCCTGAGACAACTCTCTTGGTACCTCTAAATTCCAGCGTTCCTTTTATATGCATTTCCTCTTCCAATCCCGATTGGTCGGAGTTGAAAAAAAATCCCTTACTGAACGAGGGGATAAGTTTACTTATCTCATCTACAAATTTTCGGGCCGATTACGCAGTTTTCTATGCGTTTTCAGGTTGATACTTCGTTTGAAATTTCGTTACATTACATCTTCCAATTCTGCAGCACTGTTTGAAGTTATGCAACCATCCACTGCTTCCCTTGAAATCACTGCAATCAATATCACGCGCAATTTAATGTGCCTAACGTAGTAGGTGACTATCGTACACGTCCTGTAAACTATATCGAACATACTTGAGATAGTTTTTGATGCACTACGCGGTCATATTGCTGCGACTTATTCGAAGTCTGTTCATAATCGTTTTCTGATATGCTGCGTATGATCTTCCATGTACATAATTATGTTTAGTACTCTCTCCATGGACAACGGTTGTCCTTTACTACATTTCAATGGAGACGTGATTTGTGACTCTCTGCCCGACACTGATGATGAGTTACATTGCTAGACACCTGTTTCAGTATCACTTTCACTTGTTAAGCACGTATCGTCATCATTTTACTCCTCATATATGTTGTCCGCACAGTCGAGCGGATACACCACCCATTCCACTGACTCATCTTGTAGCAACGCATATATTTCATCTGCTACTTCTTTCTCACTCTGTGAAGTTCCTTGAGTTCCTTTCTGCATCTACGCCTACATCTGCATGGATACTCTGCAAATCATATTCAAGTGCCTGACAGAGCGCTCATGCAACCACCTTCACAATTCACTATTAACCCAATCTCCCACAGCGCGCGAAAGAACGAGCACCTATATCTTTCCGTGCGAGCTCTGATTTCCCTTAATTTATCATGGTGATCGTTTCTCCCTATGTAGGTCGGCGTCAACAAAACATTTTCGCATTCGGAAGAGTAAGTTGGTGATTGGAATTTCGTGAGAAGAATCCTCCGCAATGAAAAACGCCTTTGCTTTAATGATGTCCATCCCATATCCTGTATCATTTCGCTATAATACAAAACGTGCTGCCATTCTTTGAACTTTTTCTATGTACTCCGTCAGTGCTATCTGATAAAGATCCCACACCGCGCAGCAGTATTCTAAAAGAGGACGGACAGGCGTGGTGTAGCCAGTCTCCTTAGTAGATATGTTATATTTTCTAAGTGTGCTGCCAATTAAGAGGAGTCTTTGGTTAGCCTTCCCCACAACATTTTCTATGTGTTCCTTCCAATTTGAGTTATTCGAATTGTAATTCCTAGGTATTTTGTTGAATTTACGACCTTTAGATTTGACTGATTTATCGTGTAACCGAAGGTTAACAGTTTCTGCACCATACAGATATCTTTTCTAAATAATTTTACAATTTGATTTGATCTTCAGATTACTTTACTAGTCGATGAACGACAGCGTTATCTGCAAACAACCTAAGACGGCTGCTCAGATTGTCTCCCTAGTCGTTTATATAGAGAAGGAACAGCAAAGCTCTATAACACTACCTTGGGGAACGCCAAAAATCACTTCTATTTTACTCGATGACTTCCCGTCAATTACTACGAAATGTGACCTCTCTGACGGGAAATCACGAATCCAGTCACATCACGAGACGATATTGCATAAGCACGCAATTTCACTACAAGACGCTTGTGTGGTACAGTACCAAAAGCCTTCTGGAAATCAAAAAATACGCAATAAATCTGAGCTTATTTCACAGTAGCACTCAATATTTTATGCGAGCAAAGAACTAGTTGAGTTTCACAAGAACATTGTTTTCTAAATCCGCGTTGACTGTGTGTCAATATACCGTTTTCTTCAAGGCAATTGATAATGTTCGAACACAATGTATGTTCCAGAATCCTGCTGCATATCGACGTTATATGGGCCTGTAATTTATTGGACTACTCCTACTAGCTTTCTTGAATATTGGTGTGACCTGTGCAACTATCCAGTCTTTGGGTACGGATCTTTCGTCGAGCGAACGGTTGTATAAGACTGTTAAGTATGGAGCTATTGCATCAGCATACTCTGAAAGAAACGTAATTGGTATACAGTCTGGACCAGAAGACTTGCTTTTATTAAGTGATTTAAGCTGTTTCACTACTCCGAGCATATCTACTTTTACGTTACTCACGTTGGCAACTGTTCTTGATTCGAATTCTGGAATACATACTTTGTCTTCTTTTGTGAAGGTATTTCGGAAGGCTGTGTTTAGTAACTCTGCTTTGTCAGCTCTGTCTTCGATAGTATCTCTATTGCTGACACGCAGAGAAGGCACTGATTGTGTCTTGCTGCTAGCATACTGCACATACGACCAGAATCTCTTTGGATTTTCGAACAGGTTTCGAGACAAAGTTTCGTTGTGGAAACTACTATAAGCATCTAGCATTGATGTCCTTGCTAAATTTCGAGCTTCTGTAGAAGATCGCCAATCTTGGAGATATTGCATATTTTTAAATTTGGCACGTCTTTTTCGTTGTTACTGCAACAGTGTTCTGATCCGTTTTGTGTACCAAGGAGGATTAGCTCCGCCGCTTGTTAATTTATTTGGTGTAAACCTATCAATTGCTGCCGATACCATTTCTTTGAATTTGGAAGGAGTGGAGACTGCCGAAATGTCAACTTCGGTAACTGTTGTTGTAGATATAATGCAGTAGTTGTTTACCGCTGCCATTGCTCTGCTTTGTATGAACACCATTAGCACTGAAGCGGCCGGCCGGAGTGGCCGAGCGGTTCTATGCGCTACAGTCCGGAACCGCGCGACCGCTACGGTTGTAGGTTCGAATCCTGCCTCGGGCATGGATGTGTACGATGTCCTTAGGTTAGTTAGGTTTAAGTAGTTCTAAGTCTATGGAACTGATGACCTCAGAAGTTAAGTCCCATAGTGCTCAGAGCCATTTGAACCATTTTTAGCATTGAAGCTCTGTTGTGAGTTACTCCTCGCCTGAGCAGTTCAACTACACTCCGTAGCATTATGCCGTGTTTACTGTTGGATTCCTATGGTCCCGTCCCCTGTTGCCATTAGCAGCTAATATTGTGGTTGCATGGCAGACCCATGTGGGATGTCGGATGCCGTGAACATCATTGGCCTTTTGGGACCTCTCACTCACGGCGTCCTTGTAAGGAAATATTCACATACAGCGATTATTTGCTCTTATTGCTCTGAAACCTTAATCAGTTACTCATACCAGCATACTGACATCAGTTTCGTTCTCTCTTACAGTTTCTACATATTGTTGAAATCTTTTTGTCCAATAGTGCAAATATGAAAGAACATAAAGGCGAAAAAACTGTATAAGGCCCTATACAGTCCTGGTTCCCTGATGGAACAAATGTTATGAGCCCAAGTGACCGACTACTGTTTACAATTTGTAACAAGAGGGTAAGGACAACTTTCAGCACATATTACACGCATACAGAAGTAAGAAGTGTTATATGCCAATGGGCGACAAACTCTTTATTTCCATGACAGACCTTATCTTCTGTGAGTCTGTGAGTCTTGACATGAAAAACATACGAGAACAGCAGATACCAGCATACAACATGGAACTCTTTTTTTATGTGAAATGTTCTAAATGCCCTACATTTGCATTGATTCAAACATCAACGTGCCATTGCTTTGAATCGCAGATGCTATAATGTATACATGACATATTGCTTATGACTTTGCCGTCTTTCACAGGAATATTGTGCATGATGCACCACAGGTCATTTTCAGAACAATTTTCGAATACCCAGTTCATGAAAGTCTAGTGAGTTTAGGTGCGGGGCATGCAGAGATAAGAAAACTGATCTCCATACTCCAAGATTTGTCTTGAATATTTCATGCAAAAAAGAGTTTCACATGGTATGCCGGTTTTTCTCTCTCTCTGTGTTTCCTTGATTAATGTACTTTAAAAGGTTGTATTAAATTTGGTAATATTGTTAAGGCACAGAATAGGAAGGGGTTGAAAATTGGAAAATTTCATTAAAACTCATTCACCTTGCTACAAGCAAACAGCGGTCATGCCAAGGGCAGAGATAGAACCAAGACATAAGCGGTATGTCGCAATTGGGTCAGGCCTCAGCACGTTACAACGCCCACCGAGCGAGCTCAGCAGAAAATAGCACATGACAGAAAACCAACGGATAGCTCCCTTAAAATACTCTAGCTCTCCAGCTCACAAGCAGTTGATCATTAGGATCGATGGTGTTCACAATAATAGCACTCGATCCCATGATTACGATACTGTAGCGAATCTATGTCCTAGATACACTAGAACAGTCTACAAATCAGCCGAATATATATCTGAGATGGAGGTCTTTGCACGATGAGCTTCATACTGTTCACCGCCTACCATTCCTGATGGAGAAGCTGACTGTCTTCCGACAACACAACATCGCAAAATGCTGACAGCACCGAACTTCAGCGCAGAAACTCGTAACGGAGCCTCTTGGGGTCCCTGTTCCTGTTCAACACTCGCCTCTAGGTGCTGAAACCTACCTCGCTAGTAAAAGTGGCTCCGAGCACTATGGGACTTAACATCTATGGTCATCAGTCCCCTAGAACTTAGAACTACTTAAACCTAACTAACCTAAGGACATCACACAACACCCAGTCATCACGAGGCAGAGAAAATCCCTGACCCCGCCGGGAATCGAACCCGGGAACCCGGGCGTGGGAAGCGAGAACGCTACCGCACAACCACGAGATGCGGACGCTAATAAGAAGAGGCTCGACCGACGACATGACTTCCGACAACACCACATCGCAGATGGTTCATCAATGGTTGTCATAGAATTCGGAGTGGGACTGAGCACACTCCAGCAGTCTGTATGAGGCCATTCGTGCTGGGTCATAGCCGCGCTGGCAGCGCGCCACTTTGTGAGGTCACTCACTCTTTGCCTGGGCCTGCAGATGACGAGCCGACTCGGCAGTCGTCAGCGGGAATTCAACACGCAACTGAATGAGGCATCAGCTATAAGGCTGGTGTGGAACAAGACAAATGTAAACATGATTAACAAATAATTAAACTTTGACAATGTTTTACTAGTGTCAGGAACGCTTCACAGGTACCAAACTGCTATCCTGACTTCATGCAGTGGAGTTTCCGCTCGGTCCCTCTGTGATACGAAAGAAAATAGTTTTTGGAGCCCTGTCTGTTTCACTCTTCTATCTGTGAGTAAGTTGCCTCGAAAGTCTTGTCATGCCTTTTGCTTGCACTCTGTGCGCAGGGGAATTTTGCAAAATGGGAAAATACAGCTGGTAACATTCCCTGAGAGGATATGGAGCAAAAACGGTCATTTGGACATATGGTCAGAAATGTGTTCCAAGGGAACCATCAAGAAGGTGGAGATAAAAGACCTTTGACAGTGACGTGCAATCAACTCTAGGCAGGTGGCCTGATAGCATAGTGAAAGCCATACGACTGTGTGGTAGCTCTACATTTTCCATGACAACTACTACTATCTATAACACTAACTATGTGTGTAGGCCTTATTAACTATGGACTTGTCTTCAAGGTGACAATCTTTTCGCTGGCTGGTCACACAGACCGTCACGGTGCTGGGATTTATGTCGCTGGAACCATTCTCACGACATCTTTGCTAATCATGTGTCGTACCTAACTAACCTACTTTCTCAAATGCAAAATGACACTTACCTCTACTCAACGTCAGACCTGCAGCTTTTTAAAGAACTCTCTCAATCGTTTTCTATGTTCCTCACTGTCTCTTCAGAACACAGTTATATCATCAACATATATTAGACAATGACGAGGCTTCAATCCCATCAATACTCCGTCTAACAAATGCTGAAACTCACACTGGCGCGGCAACTTATAGTGCTTGGTGAGGAAAAAGTGCTACCTGTCAGTTACGATATGCTATTACAATAAAGCAAAGCAGATTTTGTAGCTGCTGTACACTGTATAGTTCCGAAGATATAATCAATATGCAGGTTCAGATTTATCAGTCGATCGTCGAGGGTGTAAGCGTATTGGTAGCATTAGCTTTAGTAGTATTCATGATTATAAAAATTTCCTTACCACGGTCTTGTTTATTATTTTGTCGACATAGCAACCCAAAGGTATTCACTTGTCGTATGTCTGATCGTTGTATCTGCACAGTGAGTATACTAATGTGTGCTGACTTAGCTTACCACTTAGCGCGCAAATAGACAAAACATCTGAACTGTCTTCTCAAGCCCAGGGTGTCAAACAGACATTCTAAATAAATATGACTCTGGCCCTGTAAGGCAGCTAATATCAGTTACGGATCATAACAAAAATAATTAGAAATGCTGCTGTCACACACTTAAAATGCATGAATTAATAAAAGTGAAAGTTTGGGGTCTTTTCTAGAAAGACAACACAGCTATTCCCCTTTTTTATTCTACATATAATTTATCAACTGTTGCTTTCAGGGGTCAAGTGATAAACAACAATCATGTTCAATTACTTTTGACACTCAATAACAAAATATTTGTCTTGGACAAATTGAAGTGACGATTATTAAAATCGGTATCCCTACATATGAAAATTTTTTTATCACAGGAAAGAATGATTATCAAAAATCCTCCTCAGCTAATTTAAATCTATACTGTCATAGCTGGTTAATGCACTGAGTTGGTGCATAATAAATTTACTTTTTGAACCAATGAAAAAAACTCTCATGTATTCAATGTGAGGGTAGGTTAGTATCCTAGCTTTTGATATTCAGTGGTCAAAGCGTACACAAGTTGGAGTGAGAAAAATCTAGACTCAACATTTACTGTGGCCTAATGCGCGATGGTACTTACCAAGTTCGTGCTGGATCTGAAACACTAATTCACTACTCTGACTGAATTCACACAATCGCAACTTTCCTGTGTTCTGTAGAACGTTAATCTTTCCCTAGTCGAAATAATGGCTATTGCACATTCGCTATGGGTTGGAGCGACATGCACAATTTCTTTGCCCCCAAAAATTCCCACAGAATAATTAACTACTGCTTTGTTATCTGTGCCACCATCGTGAAGCATATCGTCCTCACTTCGCAAAAAGCAAAGCTCTCCAAGCCTTCGCTTATTTCCACACTCTTCTGCAGTCCACTGTGAGACGAGAGAGAGACAGTGACTTTTAAGTCTCAAAATGATTTTATGTATTGGGTATCTCCCCACCGTGTCGCGTCTGCTTCGGCAAGTATGGCTTCAGCCAATCACCGCCTCGCTAGAGGTGAATAAACATTTTTATTTTTCTTGCTAGGTCGCAGCCTAGCCCTATTGTTGACGTGCAGCCACTTACCCTTGGTCCCTGCCTTATTTACGTTAAAAGGAATAATGTATTGTTCTGGCCCTATTCCTTTCTGAGCTGAAGCTCGCCGTTCTCTTGTTAAATGGGAGTTTTACGGTATCATTAACCACCTGCTCGGTTCGTCTCCAAAATGCATTTCACTTTAACTTGTTTGTTCATGCCAGTCCATATATTGGTAGATATTGTTTTGTTAGTTTCCGGTACATGAGATTAACTGCAATTGCTTTTTGTTGATATAATGTAATTATTATTTTCTGAGGATCTCATACTCTATCATTCTGTCGTTGTGGATGAAGCTCATGTAAGGTCCGTAAAATCCGGATGCCTACACACTTTCTGTCAAGTTTTCGTAGCAATTGATCTTTGGTCCTAATAACATTTAATGTTGGAACAGTTTATTATTGTTCACTAAGAAAAACACAGACTCACAAAGTTTCACTTTTAAAAAACAATTGGCTTTTGGACTAGTCCCAACTAACACTTTTCCAAAATTAGTATGACTTTCCACTTTAAAATTGCATTTAATGTAACTTACAATTCCAGCGACTTTAGTATAGTGGTCCGCTGCAGCCACGCTTCAAGTGCAAAGATTATCTTTGTCTGTTGATTTATTCCTGTCACTTAAAAACTTATTTCGCCTATAATTTGATAAATCCACAAAATATCACGTGCATGCATTCAATATTCCAAAGATAGCTTTATCCCGTATAACTTGATCTTCCATTTCGTTAAGCTCACTTAAACTTTAAAAAAATCAACTTCACTTAATGCACAATATATTCCACTCAGACACAATTCGTAACAATTATCGTCATATAAACTTATCGACTGAACACTTCAAAATTAATAACTTCACTTTTTATCCACTTTATTACAGTGAAATCATACAGTTACAAATAGCCACGTATGAAACATTAACAACGTGGATGAATAAGTTTGCACCTGTTCGTGACTAAAGCACAACATGAACTCTCTCGATCTTCACAGTATCTATTCCATACAAAATCTTTTTCTGTTTTTAACATTCTTCTTTGTTTTTCATTATTATGGCAAGGTTGGATGAGTCGCATCGGGATGTCTTCTTTGGAACTCGACTGTCGTTGTCACGTTTTTGATGGCCAGTAACTCTGGAAGACCGTTCCTTCCACCACTGCCACAACCCCACTCGTATCATGAAACAGAAATAAACACAAACATTTCTTCCAGTATTACAGTTGCAGCAACAAAATATGAAATTCATTTTACCATATCTAAACATTACAACAAACCTACAGCTAGTTACATTCTATGTGTCACATGGCGGGAACAAATCGCTGGTACAGCATTCCAAACACTGTATCATGACAAACTTCACAGGAGTATTCTTCAGCCAGAACAGCATCCTCAAATACTGATAATAGCCCCACAGTAATGAAAAAGGTGTCTTATATTGGTCTTCCAGAACTACCTCCAACTGATGGTGTCCACTTATTAAATCTATTATGGCAACATACTGGCACTGCCCTAGATTGTCAATTGTCTCCATGATGCTGGATATAGACTTCTTTAGCACAATCAAAATTCGTACCCCCTCCCCCCATGGGCTATCACTCTCTTTTATTAACCAGTCAGCAGGCTGATAAGCTCCTCCAGAATGGCTGTAAATATTGAGGAATTCAATACTGTTTTGGTACACTGGTGCTTCATTTCCTGTCAGAATTTGGTGCTACATAATGGGCATTGCTGGCAATGTACACCGAGGGGGGGGGGGGGGGGATCTTCATATTCCAACAACAACTCCTTCATTTGTATTCTATCTACTCCCTTTAGAAGCCCTATCTTTCTACGTAGTGCAATCTTAGATGTGTCCAGTGGATGCCCATTAATGTTTGTGATGTCCTTAGGTTAGTTAGGTTTAAGTAGTTCTAAGTTCTAGGGGACTGATGACCTCAGAAGTTAAGTCCCATAATGCTCAGAGCTATTTGAACCATTTTTTTATACCCATGGAAAACAACTTCTGTGCACCAATCCTCCTCCTCTAGAATAACCAAACTCGATATTAACACCCCTTTCGCCAGCTTTATTTCCCGTTGCCTGTGCCGTGTATTACCGCTGTGCTGGTAGGTTACACGGAGCAAGCCCAGCCCGTCTTGCAATCAACATTGTTACCTTATCCCAAATGATGACAAGCTATGCTCATCAGCTATCAGCAGCTAATGCAACATTCCATTACACTTTCTCAAAGATTTTGCCTTTAAAATGATAGCGGCGCTACTCATTTGACTGGTGACCGCCTTCACCCATTTCATTACTTGAGCCACACAGCAACTTTCAGTCGAGGTATTTAAGTAGACACAGGCTATGAACTAATCTCAAGTGGAGACCGAAAAGAGGCTACTACCAAGAAAACTGGCACGTCACATTCGGTAGCAGATTTTTTTTCTGACTACATTGAGAGGCACCCACATGCCTTGCTCACACTGTGGCATCAAGCAGTCAGGCCTGCAAGATGAGTGGTCTGCCAAGCGAGTGGACTCATTCTTATTTATCGAGTAACATGAACTCTAGTACTCACAAATAAGTTACAAGTTATTCTCTTGTTTGAATATTACGTTACGGAAACGGAAACGCACATCTGACTATTAGTAATTTACACAACTCTGACTGTTCACTACGCACTGGCAATACCACATTTTCTTTCTTATTTAACGGCTTTGATCAACACGTGGCCATCGCACTGAATATGAATGGCGCACACATTTTAAATTCTGGGTATCATGACAACATACTATTCGAAGGAAAAGGCCACCAATCTTTTTCTTTTCACTATCTTATTTATTCCGATAAATTCTATAACCTAAACACACAAATTCTATAACCTACAACAATAACACATGAGAAATTCCGCCCAGTGGTCATGGCTTTACATTGGTGATTCTCTATCTTATGGTCTCGTAATTATTTAACGCTACAGTGCACTTTCTCGATAGGATGGTGGATCTTTTGCTATATCTCACACTTCGACTCTCACACCCATCATCACGAAACTTTCCTCCAGACCGAGTGGTACAAAAAGGAACATGCATAACCCACTGCCTCTGAAACTATCTTGTTACTCTCCCATGCCAACCACACATACTTAAATTTCATGAAATACATCACACTGGCAACATACAATACAAAGAATAGTCACAACGTTATAATCACATCACTATCAGCTTTCCCACTTTAATTAGTATTTATCACAGTTTCACACGACACTGCCCCACTTCATGACTTTTCTTTCCTACTATGAACTCTGGAGGATATATGCACATCTTCCTGTGCAATGCAAGCCAAGTGGCGTTGCTGGATAGACGGCTGACTCACCTTGCTTCTCTCTCAGAGTATTATAGTTTGAATCAAGCGTCACACGGAAACATAACACGCAAAGTAATATTAAGAACATATTCATCACACACGCGAGTCCTCAACTGATACCATGGACGAGTACTTCTCTTTATCCTTTGTCTCATACACAGATTGAGACTCACACAGTACTCACCACGTGGAAGTACTCGTCTCTAATTTCAAGTCCTGAACACGCCATTTCTTAAATATTTCCAACTTATAGTACACACACTAGTAATTCAGCTTAACTTATGCACTCGGAAGTATTTCAACTTATTGCTACACGTGGTTTCATTGTGACCGTTGGTCACTTCCGAAGATTACTACGATCCTCTTAATATTACCTGCCTGACATTTAATTCTCCCCACAAAAGTTCCTGAAATAGAGAAATTATTATTCCAAACTACTCTTAAGTATTTCACATGCACACCATGTCTCCATTCTTTTGTCTTTACGCAGCACACCTAAGACAGGTCTTACCAACACAAGATCCAGCGGCAGAGTGCTGAAAAAATGGCCGTTCTTCAGGTCAGCTCGCACCTCCGTCGAGGTGGGGGAAGACCATGCTACCCATTGTTCAGCCACATTTCAGGCGCTCAAAGCTCAGATAAATTTCATCTCTTTGGTTCCACCAAATGGGACCAAAAGACCGTCTCAAAGATGGTCATATATTGCACATTCACTATCTGCAGTTAGCAGACGACCATACATTCATTCATTTTGCAGATCTCACCAAATTGGATGTAGGGATTTATTTTGTGGGAGTGCACATGTAATCAATTAAATAAATAAATTGTCATTCTTTCCTACACTGGTATCCGGCTTCGGTGTATTAAATGAAATTGAGTTACTATTACAAAAAATATGTTGTTCTGACAAGAATAACGAAGAATGTTGTACCTATTTTCAATGTCGGGCGGTACTGTACCCTTTCAACATATATTTCGACATTGCGGATTGTATTTAACTCTTAGTTGTTTATAGTAAATACATCCCTAAAAGTCTGGACACTGCTGTAACAGTGCGTGACGGTTAAATATGAATTTCGTTCCTCCCTTATGCTTGAATGTTCATCGATAATCTATTTTTTTCTGTGCTATTAAGTTTTAGAGAGGTGAACTAAGCAGTGTATTATCATCCGCAATTTGACAAATGATTCCGGAAAATAGAAGGTTAAGATATGTTATAACGGCCACCTGAAGCTTTGTCTCGCATCGTGGTGAGTTTTAGACACTGGTAGCGAAGTTACGCACTGGGGTAATGTCTCTCTGAGGCCCAGTACAGCCTAAAGAGATGAATGATAAAATACTAAGGAAGAAATTTTGACTGAAATCCGCCCGGAAGAGACATTTTGTTGCGAATAAGAAAGACTTCGACGCCATCTGCCAAACAACGTCACATATAGGAAATTTTAAGTGATTGCTCTAATCTAGTATGATCCATCATCACAAAAAGTGATGCAGTGAAGTAAAGCCACGGTTAAAAGGTGCCACGACATCGAAGATAATGGAGAGGGAAGATTGTTTCCGATAAACAAGGGTGGGGAAAGAATTTGGCCGACGCCACTTTGAAGCCATTGTCTTCCGAAATTATATCGTTAAGACGTATTCCCCTGCCGTCGCAAATCATAGCAGTTCACTTATAAAAACAACTTGGTGCCGGTATCTCATCTACAGCGCACCTTTTGAAAGCAGGATAAGGCTTGTTTCAGCTGAAGGAAGAAAGGAAGGATAGATCGATTACAGTTAGGAGACAAAAGACATGGGACAGCGATATGCACTTATACAGATGAAGGTAGTATCGCATACACGAGGTAAAAGAGGCCGTGCGTCGGCGGAGCTGTCATTTGTACTCAGATGATTCGTGCGAAAAGGTTTCCGACTTGGTTATGGACGCACGACGGGAGTTAACAGACTTTGAACAAGTGCCCATAGCTCTTAAGGTATGCGTTTTAGAGTTCATGTTAAGTAAACACTTTTTTTTTTTTTTTTTTTTTTTTTTTTTTGCTGTGGTCCATACTACCACCTCTGAAAGTTGCCTTCCCTAGAATCAGACCGATCTTCGTTTGTAACTCGCGACTCGGTCGTCTCTCGACAAGGTTTCTGTGCCTCAAACTGATACATTTAGCCTTCTCTATCATCTCTGAAAGTTTGAAACGTCATTACGGAGTAATTCTGAATAAAAATTGTTTTTGTATGAGTTGGAGATTTCATAGGATAGTGTGGTAAGCTGCCTAAAACCGCGTTAAGGCTGGCCAGTGTATCAGACGAACAGATGTTTACATGGCACACGCATTAGCTATCTATTGCGCTCCTATAAACATGGCGCTAACATACATGAACCAAGAAACTTGCATCGCTGATAATTTCCCGGAGTATTTCGAATGTTTACTCACGGCTACAAAATCAAAGCTAGTGGCACAGCAGGTTGCGCGTTCCTACGTCAAAGCACAGCTTCCAAGGAACTGATTTCGCTTCTCAATAAGATTTTTAGTTTTTCTGCAGAAGACACAACTCAGCTTGAAGCTATACGTTACTTGCAGAACCTTACAGTAAAAACAGTTGATTTTAGCTGATTGCAGAAGCTTGCTCCAAGACACACAGACACCAGCCCTTCCCAAAAAAACTAGTTCACTGGTAATGGACATTATGATAGCCACGAAGAAAAATGAAACGTGAGGAAAACGGTAAAATTTATATGGATCAGGGGATACGCTAATACTAAATATAACGAAATAGTGAATGATTTAGCAAAGACCGCCTCTCAAAGTGCCACATTTAAAAACATCTTTTTACCGCCATCAGACCTAAAAACTACATTACATGTAGAAGAGCGAGACGTCCATGGAAAGGCGAATATCAGTACGCGATACGCAGGAAAGGGATATATTGCGGGCAAATACATCCAAAAATCCCATCGAAAGCCTGGTCCACAGAATTAACGCAAGTAAAAAATTTATAAGATCCATAATTTGCATGAGATTTAGTCATGGATCCTTACTCAGCCATGTTTACCGAATAAACGTTCAGCATAATCCTTAATGTGAATGTCGTGGAGAAACAGTAAGATATATTAGTCACATTCATTTTGAGTGTAAATTCTTCATTTGTGTGGCCATATTGTACGTAGTTGCTTTCCAGTTCTTGAGGGTATTTTGGTTCTGTCGTTGCAACTACAAAAAAATACGCGTTTTATTTTTTTTTCACGAGACGCGTTTCGCTTTATTGAGGTAAGGCATCATGAATGGTCTGTAATGAAGTGATTTACGTTTTGACTTTCCTTAAGATCGAAAAACAGTTCGTTAACAATATGTATGATACTATATATATAAACATTGCTTACAAAACAACTCAATACAAAAGCACATCCAAAAACTGAAAGCATAAGCAGATAGATACCAACAATCTAGTATCTATCACCTCAGTCGCAGAAATTGTGAAAAGATATACGTTGGAATGACTGGCAGGACATTCGACACAAGATATAAAGAACACGTCAGAGAATTTAAATACGGTACATATCATTCAACATTTGCAGATCATCTAAAACAAGAACATCGTATACCAAGTAATATTGAAAATGATATGAACATCATAAGAATCAGTAAAGACCTCCTCCCCTTCGAAGAAAATTTTCGCACACACAGAGCATTAACACAAAGTAAACAGTTGCTCAATTTTCAAATAAATATTGGAAAATACTTGATGAAATTACATGAAAAAGAAAAGAGATTTTTCCGTCCTTCACCCTCTCCCACTTGCTCCTCCCTCCTCATCCAGCTCACATTCCATCATACTGCTATACACTTATGTCCATTCAGCATGGCTTGTCCCCCTCCCACCCAAAAAAATTCCTTCACTAATCTTTCCCTACTCTTAATCATTATAAAAGTCCACAGCAACATAAATGGCTCTGAGCACTATGCGACTTAACTTCTGAGGTCATCAGTCACCTGGAACTTAGAACTAATTAAACCTAACTAACCTAAGGACATCACACACATCTATGCTCGAGGCAGGATTTGAACCTGCGACCGTATCGGTCGCTCGGTTCCAGACTGTAGCGCCTAGAACCGCACGGCCACTTCGGCCGACCCACAGCAACATAATTAAATAGAATTACACACATACAATAAACTACGAAAAAGAGGATAGGTCACAGACAAACTAATGGCAATGTTATGTTGGCAACACTACAAAACAGAAACCACAATATATACTTAGAAGTATGAAAACAAACAGAAAGCAGTGGTCTGCGAAAAGTGTGCTGTGTAAAGCATAAAAATGCATAATTTTGCACAGAAACTAAAAATTAGACTACAACTATCAGTGTCTAAAGAGGAGAAACGTCAACGACGTGCTAGCAGACTGCATTTCCCGATGTAGGCGAGAAATCAAGCGGAAATCAACGTAAGTAAAAACCTACGTATTGTTAACAAACTGTTTTTCGATCTTAAAGGCAATCAAAATGTAAGTAACTTAATTACAGACACTGATGATGCTTTACCTCAATAAAGCGAAATGCGTCTGGTGAAAAAATACACAATTTTTGTAGTTGCGACGACAGAACCAAAATACCCTCAAGAATTTTTGTGTGTAACCTGTAAGCAAACCATCAAACTCACACCATCCAACAGTTAATCAAATCTCATGAACTGTTACCAAATTCACCTTCATCGAAATAACATATATTTCTCAAGTCAATATCTCTTTATCTCAACACTTACTAATTGTGCAGGGATTAATGATGTATCGTTAGAAATGTTTTTCAACTGGCTTCTGACACTGCATACAGATTTTGCGCTAAAACTTACTGTTTGTGGAAAATTTTAACATAAAAGAGACTTTTAACTATCGTAGACAAAATCGCGTAGTGGATGCCCGGCTTCATACCTACATTTTAAGAAGTTAACTTATTAATCAAAAATAAGACACTCCCTTCTCATATTATCTTATTACAAATACCATTGTAATTATTTTAAAGCAGTTATTAACGGGATAATTTTTATGCAGAATTGTCATAGATAATAACAGTGAGCACTGTTGTAGTTCATTGTCTCCGCCAGTAGTTCAAGATGACTTTTTTAACGAATATGCTTTCCGAACGACAAACATATTCGTCATTGTCGCCTTTAATTGTGATTTACCTATCGCTACTACGGCCTAACGTGCTTACATAATGTACGAAGAGCAATTAAAATGTGAACATACTGTTAGAGGTTATTGTGGTCTTGTGATATACCAGGTGAGAGACGAACACTAGATTCTAACCCACACATTTCGCATTTACTTCTTTGTATTTAATAATCGAATTTCTCATTAAACTTTTCTTCAACAACAGGTAAGCGTAAACATTACTGTTGAAGGTTAGTAATTACAAGCAATAATGTATGGAAATGTTTATACAAGGATGTATCACAAATTCGTGATTATTATTTCACTACCCTCATCCCAACGACTACACTTATTCTAGATACTGCTATTACTTAAAATTATAAAAGTGTGAAAGTTTCGCACAGGTCCACTGGCAAACATTAATTTTAAAACTAATTACAAGAATTCGAAATAAATACAATCGTACCCTTTGAAATACTAGAATATTCCTAGAATTCTGAGACATGGCAGTATGGGCTTCAGGCTGAGCTAATAAAAATTTAATAAAAGCTACACGAGGCGTGCAGGTCGGAAAGCTCGATTGCAGTAACAACTGCTCACGTTGTTTATTTAAGATACGAGCTCAATCAGCATTACTTGCGACTCTAATGTTGGCTGATGGAGAGTATGTTTGTTATTTGCAATCAGTTCGAAGCAGTGTTTACAAAACGATCCACATGCGAAACTGGCAAAGCGCAGCAGAACAGAGTAGCGACTAATAACTCCGCGAGTGCCGTACGCCCGGAATCGCGCGGCAGCGGGCACCTGCGACCCGGGCGCTCCGCCGTAACTTCTCGTTACCGGCGCAGCGGCGCTTTCCAGTCTGCGACTTAATTCCGTCTCGGCCCGTCTGGGGAAGCGAGCAGCGCGTAAAGGTCGCGCGGGGCGCCCTGCGCCCAACTTTACGCCGCGGCGATTTCTTTTTCTTTCGCGCCCGGGGCCTAATAAAATACGTAAACATTAGTCATGTAACGCTTGTTGGATCACATTCAAATTTCTTTGAGTTAGGGCCCGACGGGTCCCCGTCGAAATCTTCGGTAGCCGCCGCAGTTAATAATGAGACACCTATCCTTTTTCTTTTTTCCCCCCTCTGGCCGTAGGACAACTCGCGGCCGGCCACATCCATCGCGAGCTGTGTATATAGGGCCTAACTATAATATACGGCCGGCTGCTTATTCACGTTGATGGCTACCGGTTTCCTATATACGCGCGCATTCCAGGCGCGCCATAAATAATGCGTCCTCGGGGCCGCGGCGGACACACAGGTGCGGCAGTGCCAGACCCGCTCCCCCCCCCCCCCCCCGCCCCCGCCCCACACCGCCCCCAACAAACCCTTCCAGAATGCCGCGGGCAGCTAATGCCGCCTCTGGCTGCGCTACCGGACGGCTCTTTGAGGCGCCGACGCGTCTCTCCCACGACCTGCTCACCTCATCCCCGGCCCCCTCAGTCGTTACGTCTCGTCTCCGGAGCGGACCCTGAAACCTGTGGTGGCACTATATGCTGCACCAAATCGATTAAAGGAAATCAGTCATCTTCAGCAACCCATTCTGGGGTGAAAAATTCGTGGGTTAGCGATATGCCCATGTACAGATGACGGTAGTATCTCGTACACAGGGTATGAAAGGGCAGTGCACTGGCGGAGCAGCCATTTGTACTCAGGTGATTCACTCGAAAAGGTTTCCGACACGATTATGGCCGTACGTCGGGAATTAACAGACTTTGAACGCGAAATAGTACAATAGTACACTATTGGCCATTAAAATTGCTACACCACGAAGATGACGTGCTACAGACGCGAAATTTAACCGACAGGAAGAAGATACTGTGATATGCAAATGATTAGCTATTCAGAACATTCACACAAGGTTGGCGCCGGAGGCGACACCTACAACGTGCTGACATGAGACAAGTTTCCAACCGATTTCTCACACACAAACAGCAGTTGATCGGCGTTGCCTGGTGAAACGTTGTTGTGATGCCTCGAGCGAGGAGGAGAAATGGGTACCATCACCTTTCCGACATTGATAAAGATAGGATTGTAGTCTATCGAGATTGCGGTTTATCTTATCGCGACATTGCTGCTCGCGTTGGTCGAGATCCAATGAGTGTTAGCACAATATGGAGTCGGTGGGTTCAGGAGCGTAATACGGAACGCCGTGCTGGATCCCAACGGCCTCGTATCACTAGCAGTCGAGATGACAGGCATCTTATCCGCATGGCTGTAACGGATCGTGCAGCCACGTCTTGATCCCTGAGTCAGCAGATGGGGACATTTCCAAGACAACAACCATCTGCACGAAAAGTTCGACGACGTTTGCAGCAGCATGGACTATCAGCTCGGAGACCGTGTCTACGGTTACCCTTGACGCTGCATCACAGACAGGAGCACGTGCGATGGTGTACTCAACGACGAACCTGGGTGCACGAACGGCAAAACGTCATTTTTTCGGATGAATCCAGGTTCTGTTTACAGCATCCTGATGGTCGCATCCGTGTTTGGCGACATCGCGGTGAACGCACACTGAGCGTGTGTTCGTCATCGCCATACTGGCGTATCACCCGGCGTGATGGTATGGGCTGCCATTGGTTACACGTCTCGGTCACCTCTTGTTCGCATGGACGGCACTTTGAACAGCGGACGTTACATTTCAGAAGTGTTACGACCCGTGGCTCTACCCTCCATTCGATCCCTGCGAAACTCTACATTTCAGCAGGATAATGCACGACCGCATGTTGCAGGTCCTGTACGGGCCTTTCTGGATACAGAAAATGTTCGACTGCAGCCCTGGCCAGCACATTCTCCAGATCTCTCACCAACTGAAAACGTCTGGTCAATGGTGGCCGAGCAACTGGCTCGTCACAATAAGCCAGTCACTACTCTTGATGAACTGTGGTATGGTGTTGAAGCTGCATGGGCAGCTGTACCTGTACACGCCATTCAAGCTCTGTTTGATGTTTATCATCTGCATTTCTTCTTGGTGTAGCAATTTTCATGGCCAGTAGTGTAGTTGGAGCTAGATGCACGGGACACTCCATTTTGGAAATCGTTAGGGGATTCAATATGCGAGATCCACAGAGTCAAGAGTGTACCGAGAATACCAAATTTCAGACATAACCTCTTACCACAGACAACGCCGTAGCCGACGGCCTTCACGTAAGAACTAGGAGCAGCGACATTTGCATGGATTTGTCTGTGCTAACAGACAAGCAACACTGCATGAAATAACAGCAGAAATTAATGTGGGGCGACATACGAGAAATGTATCCGTTAGGCAAAATTCGACGTATGTGGACTATGGGAGCAGACGACCGACTAGAGCGCCTTTGCGAACAGCATGACATCGCTTACACCTCTTCGTCTGGGCTTGTGACCATATCTCGTGGACCCTAGACGACTGATAAGGCCGTGACCTGGTCTGACAAGTCCCGATTTTAGTTGGTAGGAGCTGATGGCAGGGTTCGAGTGAAGGGCAGACACGACGAAGCCATGGACCCAAGTTGTCAGCAAGGCACTGTGCAAGCTGGTGGTGCCTCCACGATGGTGTGACCTGTGTTTACATTCTCCAGACGCTGAAGTACCATGCAGTGTATTGGCTGCCCTAATTTCTCAACTCCCCCCACATTTTCTGCTTTTGGGTGATTTTAATACCCATAACCCTTTGTAGGGTGGAACCAAGATTATTAGCCATGGTAAAGATGTTGAGAATCTACTAACTCAAGTCGACCTTTGTCTCCTAAATACAGGTGCACCCACTCATTTCAGTTTTGCACAAGGCACATACTCGATTACTGATCCCTCAGTTAGCAGTCCTGGCCTTCTACCACCTGTACACTGGAGAGCTCACAGTGACTTGTGTAGTAGTGATCACTTCCCACTCTTTTTGTCTCTCCGCCAACGTCTCTCACTTGGACGCTTGCGCTGATGGGCTCTTTCCAAGCACACTGGGACACTTTCGCCTCTGCTACAACCGTTGAATCTCCATTGCATGGCAACATTGATTTGGTCATCCAGAATGTTGTTAAGACTGTTGTTTCTGCAGCTGGATTGTCAGTCCCTTGTTCCTCATGTTGCCCCAGCAGAAAACAGTACCTTGGTGATCGTCGGGTATTGCTGTGGCCATTGGAGATTGTATGCAGGCCCTCCAACATCATAAGCGGCACCCAACAACGGAGCACCTCACTGCCTTCAAGCGGCTCCGTAGCTGGGTTCGTCAACTAATTAAAAGAAGAAAGCTGGTGTGCTGGTAACGGAACGTCTCCACCACTGGAAATCTCTCCCTGCCAGATTTGCACTAAGATCAGACACCTTTATGGATACCAGACACCTGCAGGTATTCCGAGATTTCCACACATGGAGCTGCATATACCGACCCTGACGCAATCACAGACCGTTTTGCTGGGCATTATGGTCGAATCTCTGTGTCTGAGAATTACCACCCCACCTTTCATACCCTAAAACAGCGGGTGGAACGACAACACCTATCTTTTACTACATACCACTATGAGCCACATAATGCTCCATTCAGTGAGTGGGAATTTCTCAGTGCCCTTGCACATTGTCCAGCACAACCCCTGGGCCAGACCGTGTCCATCACTAAATGATTAACCATCTATCAGTGGATTATCAGCGCCACTTCCTTGTCATCTTCAACCGCAATTGATGAGATGGCGAATTCCCTTCAGAATGGGGATTTTAAAATATCATCGTTCCGACGTTCTGTGCAAGCTGCTCGCACGTATGGTGAGTCAGCTGTTTTGTTAGCTATTTGAGTCTCAGGGCCTCCTGGCTCCGTCCCAGGGCAGTTTTCGCCAATT
Organism: Schistocerca serialis cubense; assembly: GCF_023864345.2. Lineage (NCBI taxonomy): Eukaryota > Metazoa > Arthropoda > Insecta > Orthoptera > Acrididae > Schistocerca > Schistocerca serialis. The sequence continues at coordinate 505,350,216 of NC_064642.1, read as the reverse complement.
GAAGGCCGTGGCTCTCCGCCACGGCTATCAGTTTTCAGCCACCAAGACTTGCGCCATGCACATCTACCGCCATCGTATAATTCACCCTCACACAGAAATTTACCGTGATGACTATATTCTTAATGTAGTAGACTTTTACCGCTTTTTAGGACTGGTTTTCGACGACCACTTAACTGGCTTCCCCATCTTCGTCAGCTTAAGCAAAAGTGTTGGCAGCATCTTAACATTCTTCATTGGCTGAGTCACACTGTATCGTATGCTGATCGCCCTACACTGTTGCAACTGTGCATTGCAGATGCTGGATCCTATACACCATTGTGGAGTTCAACTTGTACAAGAACATTACGAACGAGCTTTGTGAACAGCCTTCTCGTGTAAGCAAGCGTACCCCCATTGCGGATCCGACGACAATTGCTTGCCAATTATACCACACACATTTGCAGCTGAACTGAACATCCCTAACATGGCGATCTATCTCCCTCAATGGCTGCTCAAGCCAGGGATTACAATTTCATTCCGTGTCTTTCCCTCTACCACCTCTCCTCTTGGTCCACCACATACACCTCCACAGTGTATAACTTGACCACAGCTTTGTGTAGGCCTATCACAAGTCCCAAATGACTCAGTTCATCCTGCCGCTTCTTTCTCTCTATTCTTGGCGCGTCACAGGGTTCAGAGATAGTTTGTACGGTTGGCTCGATGGTTGATGGTCATGTTAGGTTCACTTATGCTCATGCAGGACACAACGACTTGCGCTTCTTGCCATCTCTCGCACTCTTGAACATATTCGTTCCTGCGCCAGGCAGTCCTTCCTCATTTGTAATGACTCCTTGAGTGCCTTACAAGTTCTCGACCAGTGCTATCCTCGCTACCCTTTTGTCCTGGCCATATAAGAGTCCGTTTAAGTCCACTAACATCGTGGATGGTCAGTAGTCCTTGTATTGACCCCGTGACACGTAGGAATTCCAGGAAATGAAGTTTCATATCAGCGCACACTCCGCTGCAGAGTGAAAATGTCATTCTTCATCTCCCAATACGTACTGCAGCCGACATCCTTCAGAATCTGCTTAGTGTATTCATCTCTTGGTCTCCCTCTACAATTTTTACCCTCCACATTGCCCTCCAATACTAAATCAGTGATCCGTTGATGCCTCAGAACATGTCCTACCAACCGGTCCCTTCTTCTTTTCAAGTTGTGCCACAAACTCCTCTTCTCCCCAATTCTATTCAATACCTCCTCATTACTTATGTGACCTACCCATCTAATCTTCAGCATTCTTCTGTAGCACCACATTTCGAAAGCTTCTATTCCCTTCATGTCCAAACTATTTATCGTCCATGTTTCACTTCCATACATAGCTACACTCCATACAAATACTTTCAGAAACGACTTCCTGAAACTTACACCTATACTCGATTTCAATAAATTTCTCTTCTTCAGAAAAGCTTTCCTTGCCATTGCCAGTCTACAACCTCTACCCTCTCCACTTCGACCATCATCAGTTATTTTGCTCCCCAAATAGAAAAACCCATTTACTACTTTAAGTGCCTCATTTCCTAATCTAATTCCCTCAGCATCACCCGACTTAATTCGACTGCATTCCATTATCCTCGTTTTGCTTTTGTTGATGTTCATCTTATACCCTCCTTTCAAGACACTGTCCATTCCGTTCAACTGCTCTTTCAAGTCCTTTGCTGTCTCTGACAGAATTACAATGTCATCGCCGAACCGTAAAGTGTTTATTTCTTCTCCATGGATTTTAATACCTACTCCGATTTTTTCTTTTGTTTCCTTTACTGCTTGCTCAATATACAGATTGAATAACATCGGGGAGAGGCTACAACCCTGTCTCACTCCCTTCCCAATCTCTGCTTCCCTTTCATGTCCCTAGACTCTTATAACTGCAATCTGGTTTCTGTACAAATTGTAAATAGCCTTAAGCTCCCTGTATTTTATCCCTGCCACCTTCATAATTTCAAAGAGAGTATTCCAGTCAACATTGTCAAAAGCTTTCTCTAAGTCTACAAATGCTAGAAACGTAGGTTTGCCTTTTATTAGTCTAGCTTCTAAGATAAGTCGTAGGGTCAGTATTGCCTCACGTGTTCCCATTTTTCCACGGAATCCAAACTGATCTTCCCCGAGGTCGGCTTCTACCAGTTTTTCCATTCGTCTGTAAAGCATTCGTGTTAGTATTTTGCAGCTGTGACTTGTTAAACTGATAATTCGGTAATTTTTCACATCCGTCAACGCCTGCTTTCTTTGGGTTTGGAATTATTATATTCTTCTTGAAGTCTGAGGGTATTTCACCAGTCTCATACATTTTGCTCACCAGGTGGTAGAGTTTTGTCAGGACTGGATCTCCCAAGGCTGTCAGCAGTTCTAACGGAATGTTGTCTACTCCCGGGGCCTTGTTTCGACTCAGGTCTTTCAGTACTCTATCAAACTCTTCACGCAGTATCATATCTCCCATTTCGTCTTCATCTACGTCCTCTTCCCTTTCTATAACATTGTCCTCAAGTAAATCGCCCTTGTATAGACCCTCTATATACTCCTTCCACCTTTCTGCTTTCCCTTCTTTGCTTAGAACTGGGTTTCCATCTGAGCTCTTGATATTCATACAAGTGGTTCTCTTTACTCCAAAGGTCTCTTTAATTTTCCTGTAGGCACTATCTATCTTACCCCTAGTGAGATAATCCTCTGCATCCTTACATTTGTCCTAGAGGACATGCCATGCCTGCTTAGTCATTTTGCACTTCCTGTCGATCTCATTTTTGACACGTTTATATTCCTTTTTGCCTGCTTCATTTACTGCATTTTTATATTTTCTCATCAATTAAATTAAATGTTTCTTCTGTCACCCAAGGACTGCTACTAGCCCTCATCTTTTTATCTACTTGATCGTCTGCTGCCTTCACCACTTCATCCTTCAAAGCTACCCATTCTTCTTCTACTGTATTTCTTTCCCCCATTCTGGTTAATTATTCCCTTATGCTCTCCCTGAAACTTTGTACAACCTCTGGTTTAGTCAGTTTATCAAGGTCCCATCTCCTTAAATACCCACCTTTTTGCAGTTTCTTCAGTTTTAATCTACAGTTCATAACCAATAGACTGTGGTCAGGGTCCATATCTGCCTCTGGAAATGTCTTACAATTTAGAATCTGGTTCCTAAATCTCTGTCTTACCATTATACACTCCTGGAAATTGAAATAAGAACACCGTGAATTCATTGTCCCAGGAAGGGGAAACTTTATTGACACATTCCTGGGGTCAGATACATCACATGATCACACTGACAGAACCACAGGCACATAGACACAGGCAACAGAGCATGCACAATGTCGGCACTAGTGCAGTGTATATCCACCTTTCGCAGCAATGCAGGCTGCTATTCTCCCATGGAGACGATCGTAGAGATGCTGGATGTAGTCCTGTGGAACGGCCTGCCATGCCATTTCCACCTGGCGCCTCAGTTGGACCAGCGTTCGTGCTGGACGTGCAGACCGCGTGAGAGGACGCTACATCCAGTCCCAAACATGCTCAATGGGGAACAGATCCGGAGATCTTGCTGGCCAGGGTAGTTGACTTACACCTTCTAGAGCACGTTGGGTGGCACGGGATACATGCGGACATGCATTGTCCTGTTGGAACAGCAAGTTCCCTTGCCGGTCTAGGAATGGTAGAACGATGGGTTCGATGACGGTTTGGATGTACCGTGCACTATTCAGTGTCCCCTCGACGATCACCAGTGGTGTACGGCCAGTGTAGGAGATCGCTCCCCACACCATGATGCCGGGTGTTGGCCCTGTGTGCCTCGGTCGTATGCAGTCCTGATTGTGGCGCTCACCTGCACGGCGCCAAACACGCATACGACCATCATTGGCACCAAGGCAGAAGCGACTCTCATCGCTGAAGACGACACGTCTCCATTCGTCCCTCCATTCACGCCTGTCGCGACACCACTGGAGGCGGGCTGCACGATGTTGGGGCGCGAACGGAAGACGGCCTAACGGTGTGCGGGACCGTAGCCCAGCTTCATGGATACGGTTGCGAATGGTCCTCGCCGATACCCCAGGAGCAACAGTGTCCCTAATTTGCTGGGAAGTGGCGGTGCGGTCCCCTACGGCACTGCGTAGGATCCTACGGTCTTGGCGTGCATCCGTGCGTCGCTGCGGTCCGGTCCCAGGTCGACCGGCACGTGCACCTTCCGCCGACCACTGGCAACAACATCGATGTACTGTGGAGACCTCACGCCCCACGTGTTGAGCAATTCGGCGGTACGTCCACCCGGCCTCCCGCATGCCCACTATACGCCCTTGCTCAAAGTCCGTCAACTGCACATACGGTTCACGTCCACGCTGTCGCGGCATGCTACCAGTGTTAAAGACTGCGATGGAGCTCCGTATGCCACGGCAAACTGGCTGACACTGACGGCGGCGGTGCACAAATGCTGCGCAGCTAGCGCCATTCGACGGCCAACACCGCGGTTCCTGGTGTGTCCGCTGTGCCGTGCGTGTGATCATTGCTTGTACAGCCCTCTCGCAGTGTCCGGAGCAAGTATGGTGGGTCTGACACACCGGTGTCAATGTGTTCTTTTTTCCATTTCCAGGAGTGTATAATCTATCTGAAACCTGTCAGTATCTCCAGAATTCTTCCATGTATACAACCTACTTTTATGATTCTTGAACCAAGTGTTAGCTATGATTAAGTTGTGCTCTGTGCAAATTCTACCAGGCGGCTTCCTCTTTCATTTCTTAGCCCCAATCCATATTCACCTACTACGTTTCCTTCTCTTCCTTTTCCAACTACCGAAATCCAGTCACCCATGACTATTAAATTTTCGTCTCCCTTCACTATCTGAATAATTTCTTTTATCTCATCATACATTTCGTCAATTTCTTCATCATCCGCAGAGCTAGTTGACATATAGACTTGTACAACTGTCATAGGCGTGGGCTTCGTGTCTACCTTGGCCACAATAATGCGTTCACTATGTTGTTTGTAGTAGCTTACCCGAACTTCTATATTTGTATTCATTGTTAAACCTACACCTGCATTACCCCTAATTGATCTTGTATTTATAACCCTGTATTCACCTGACCAACTAACAGCTTGTTCCTCCTGCCACCGAACTTCGCTAATTTCCACTATATCTAACTTTAACTTATCCATTTCCATTTTTAAATTTTTTAACCTACCTGCCCGAATAAGGGATCTGACATTCCACGCTCCGATCCGTAGAAGGCCAGTTTTCTTTCTCCTGATATCGACGTCCTCTTGAGTAGTCCCCGCCCGGAGATACGAATGGGGGACTGTTTTATCTCCGGAACATTTTACCCAAGAGGACGCCATCAACATTTATCCATACAGTAAAGCTGCATGCCCTCGGGAAAAATTACGGCCGTAGTTTCCCCTTGCTTTCAGCCGTTCGCAGTACCAGCACAGCAAGGCTGTTTTGGTTAGTTTTACAAGGCCAGATCAGTCAATCATCCAGACTTTTGCCCCTGCAACTACTGAAAAGGCTGCTGCTCCTCTTCAGGAACCACACGTTTGTCTGGCCTCTCAACAGATACCCCTCCGTTGTGGTTGCAGCTACGGTACGGCTATCTGTATCGCTGAGGCACGCTATTACACCACGAAATTTTTGGGCTCTGGAATACATAATGGAGCCCCCCGACTTTGCCGAATAAATTATGTATGATAAAGGAGACGACGAATGTGTGGAGTTTCTCCATGTGAGCCCCTCGAAGGACTCCATTGTCCTTTGCTGGCTCCGCATCGGCCATACTTGGCTGACTCACGGTCACCTCCTACGTTGCGAGGACCCACCTCAGTGTCGCTGTGTTTCGCGCTTGACAGTGGTCTACATTTATTTGAACGGTCCAAATTTAGCCGCCTTGAAGCGGACTTTTAATCTCCCTGAAGTGCTCTCTTCGAATTTTGGTGACAACGATTCAATGACTAACAAAGTTTAAAGTTTTATGTACGAAGGGTTTTTTAATCATTCTATTTAAGGGTGGGCACCTTGGCCTCATTTTTCAGGCCCTCTCCCTACCTGCGCTTTAACTCTTCCTCGTTCCCTCTGGAGCTCTCTCTTCGTCTTTCCACAATCGGTGTTTCTTTTGCCTCTTGTTTTTAGTCGGAAATTTTAGTGTATTGCAGAGTTATTGGCTCATCCTTTTTCGTTCTTGCGATCAGCCAGCCCTGGCCGTCTGCTATATTGTTTTAACACCTTCTACCGATTTTTTTCCTTTTAGTTAATGTTTTCAATTTTGGCTTGCTACTTTTGTTTTCTGCTTCTGTGTGGTTACACACATAGCTTTACGCATTTTAGTTCTTCCCCGGAGTTCAGGCGATACAATTCTTTTGGAGTCTGGTTTTAGTCCGAGACCTGTGTGACTAAGAAAAAAGCGATTGATAACCTCGCAGTCACGTCTCTTTAATCAACAAACCAACCAACCAACCAACCTATCATTGAAATCCTCGTTTTCGGACGTTCGATGTCCAGAAAAACTCATGCCGTTACTCTCTCTCCACTCACTCTGCTTCCTTCAAATGTCTGTTCCTCTGATTCAACACAGATATTAACCTCAGTGGGTACAGAACTCGTACACATGTATATCACTTACATACATACAAATTGACGTATTTTATGTGACATAGATAATGTTAATTAAAGGAAAACGGAAAAAAATTACGAGGGGAATTCAGTAATAAATGTAACACATTTTTTCTGAAAGTAACTCGGTTTGATTTAGGTTTCCTATACCCATAATATTCCCCACTCTTTTAGCTACAAAGTCCTATTTTTCAACATAACCTCCATTCAATACGATGAACTTATGCCACCTTACTGGGAGGGCCAGTTGTCCGCACGCCACCACTCTACTGGTCGACGCCGTAGCCATCATCTTGCCGCATCAACAACCTCCCCGTCATCCACGTACTGCTTCACGCGAAGCGCATCCTTCGTTGGCCAGACAGACGGAAGTCTGAAGGGTACATGAGTGGGAACAGTTCAATGAAGCTTCGTGAACTCCTTCCGGCTGCGCTTTCTTGCGTGAGACCTTATGTTGTCATGGAGGAGGAGAAGTACGTTTGCATTTTTGTGGCGACGAGCACGCTGGAGTCGTTTCTTGAATTGCCTGAGGGTAGCGCAATACATTTCACAGTTGATCGGTGCACCATGTGGGAGGACATCAGAATAATCCCTTCAGAGTCCGCAGAAGGCCGTCGTTACAACAGTTACCAACTCCATGAATTGTTATTTTGTTTTAGGTTCGAAGTGATGAACTCATCGCCTGTGACGATGTTCGACAGAAATTGTACGATTAGCTTAAAGATATTTTCTTCCAGATTTCCTGCGATACGACGCTTCAGAAACTTTGGTTCGTAATGACCAGCTGTAGTGGGACGACAATGCGAAACTCCATTTGCGTTAAAAAAGCTTTTCCATTTGAGAACTATCCTCTTGGAACCGTTCTCAAGTTCGTGAGTAACGGCGCCAAGAGAGGGAGAAGTTCAAATGATCGTAAGAAATATAGTTCAAGTAATACATCGCACCCTATAAATTGGTACGAACTCAGTACTACTTGTACCATACCACACTGCGATAGTTATCTGCCCTAGGGGTGCCTAAAAAGCTCTTGCAGACATTTGTGAAAACCAGCCATGCCACTGTTTCAATGTCGCTCAACAAATCAAGGAAATTTTCAGTTGATGTTAATTTACTAATCGGCAGTCCTGCAAATATTCCTTAATTTCTTTTTGTTACTCTGTTCCTTGGAAACTTCTCTCGAAACTGCATCAACCCACGTGAAGTTATGTCCATGGTTTTCACAAAGGTTTTGACGAGATACAATTTAATGAGCAGCAGAGTGTGACGTAATCACACCTGATACAGAATCTGAAGCCTTCGATACCAATGGAATGGGGTGCAATGGTCGAACAGTTCACCGTAAGCCACACATTTCTTTAGTCGTAGCAAAGAGGCGCTTGAGGTGATGTAAAAAGAGCTGGAAGGTGGAAGATTGGAAACGAGTGATTTGGAGTGATGACTCACGCTGTACCATTTGACAATACGATGGAAGGGTTTGGGTCTGACGGATGCCTGGAAATATCGCTCTACGGTATGAGGGATGTTTATCGTGGTTAGGTTGTGGTTCCCTTTTTAAAGTTAAGAAAACGCTGAAATCTGAAGAATACGAACACTTTTACAGCATTGTGTGCTGCGTCCAATAGAACTACAGTTGGGCTTCTCTGGTTTCGACTCATGATGAAGAATGGGCTACTGTTCTTCCGCAGACATTCGGATACCTCATTGAAAGTGTTCCTAGTTCAAGCCGTCCTAAGGACGAAGAGTGGACACACCCTAGATTAATCTTCAGGTGTCTGGATACTTTTGACCACGAAGTGTGTGAGTGAGTGTGTGTGTGGCTGACACGTTACCGCCGGAATGCGTGATTATACGACAGCAGCTTTGTTATAGTAATTGGGAATCGGCTGTCGGCAGTCGTCACTTTCAGCGTCTCCCACTTTCAGCGTCGCGTATAACTAACAGTGAGTTATCTCGTACCGGTGATATTACTCGGGATGAATTTTGTGTTAGATGATGGATACAACTGTTGGTTGGAGATATCTCTCGAATAAACGTACTTGATGAGGTTTATTAAAACGGGAATAAAAGAAATAGTTTCTGGAGAAATAGATTTTGTCTTTCTCGTGGACCTTTACATTGTTAATTGATATCAAGAAACGTATCATCGAAAAAATACACAACATGCAAAAAATTATAGTTACTCTCATGACAATCTATTCGTTCGCCACGTGTACTCACAACCAAATTGTCACCTTCACAACCAAGCCTAGACCTCAATCAATGCTATACATCAGTCTTTTTTCCACAATCAATATTAAATAAACAAGGGATTAACAACACAAATATTGTGCCACATGCCACAAGTGATTACGTTAAGAGTCAAACCCATGGTCCGGTAGCCGGCCGCGGTGGCCGTGCGGTTCTAGGCACTTCAGTCCGGAACCGCGTGACTGCTACGGTCGCAGGTTCGAATCCTGCCTCGGGCATGGATGTGTGTGACGTCCTTAGGTTAGTTAGGTTTAAGTAGTTCTAAGTTCTAGGGGACTGATGACCTCAGATGTTGAGTCCCATAGTGCTCAGAGCCATTTGAACCATTTTGAACCAAGGTCCGGTAGCAGCAAGTTCGGCCGATGCACCACTTCATTGCCCCTGCCTCTTACCACCTCTGAGGGACGGAACCGTGCGCGTCGTTATGACCGTTCTGACAAGACTGCGATCACCCCTTGATGTGGTCCATTACCCGCTCATCGCTGCGTACTGCTGTCTTCCATACGCTGGTTCCATACGCGCATCACTGTGCGACCAGCATGCCCGTACGAATCGAAATGTCACGGGATGGCGAACTGATTCTTCAGAGGTCGATTATTCTTCTCTGATCTGTTTTTGTCGAACGAGGATTGTTTCTTTTAGCCGTGAAAACTATAGAAGATTCTCCAGTTGTTCTTTCATCCCATTTCTGAATCACGTTCGCGTTGTGCTGAACGTTTCCGAAATATAATAACCTGTGTCAAAGTGATTAATTTGCGGTGTTGTCGTGTCAAGAACAATCTGCAAGCAGCCGCAAGAGCGCATCGCTCTCCGTGGTGATGCAGACTCGCCTTAAAGCGACTGTCTTCCACAAAAATCAGGTAAAAAAAATCTGTAATTCACATATGATGTAGACCTCTATAGCGTCTCTCAGCATGTCAAAAATAGTTTCTTAATTTTAATTAGGATAAGAGTAACGTTAATTTTTTTTGAAACAGATTAAATTTTCCATTTCGTAAACAGCTTCAAATCTATCACGTCATACCTGAAAAACTAATTCTGTCACAGCCATCCTTTTTTTCATTGATCGCCGCGCGGGATTAGCCGAGCGGTCTAAGGGGCTGCACTCATGGACCCGTGCTGCTGGTTCCGGCGGAGGTTCGAGTCCTCCCTCGGGCATGAGTGTGTGTGTTTGGTCTTAGGACAATTTAGTTTAAGTAGTGTGTATGCTTAGGGACTGATGATCTTAGCAGTTAAGTCCGATAAGATTTCACACACATTTGAACATTTCATTGATCACTAAAATATCTCGCTCGGCAACGAATCTTTTTAAATTTTCGTACTCCATTGCGTTTCCTATATACATATATGCTTCTGAAAACGATGTTTTTATGCAGTTGTGTCAGTATTTAGTTCGTAACAAGTATGAAGTTTAAAGTCTCTATCTCCTACAAAAATAATATGAGAATTCTGAAATCTGCATATAGTGTCGTTCTCAGTGTTATCTCTAAGGAGGTCCAAAATCTTTTCTTAACTTTATTTAGGAGCAGTGTTACGTTGGTTATTGAAACAGGACAAATTTTCGCTCCTGGAAGAGTTTTCTTCTTATTGCACATATAAAAAAACGTTTTGGTGTCCACACAAAATGAAATGTATTTAAATTGCAGTCTAAATTACCAGAAAGAGATTATGGGAGGTGACTGAACAGTATTTCGTAGTCTCACAGCATAAAATAGATATTTATCGAAATAAATTCACAAACACAAGATTTAATGGAAATAGGACGTTCATTAAAGTATACTATACCCTGTGTACTAATCAGACAGTGAGAAGACACCGCGTAGTTCAGAATCAGTGGAACTATTGGTGTGGCTGCCCTTGAGTGATAGATATTGTCAAGTGTTCGGCGCAGTGCTGTAACGTACCTTCATTGTTCTGTGAGCCCCGTATCACCCCTTTCACACGATCCCCTTTTTCAACTGCCACCCTCAAAAGCCGTTCCAATTCAGTCATTTTAATTTTTTTTATTACCTACAGCAAAATAATGTTTAATCTGAGCCTAAATCAGTTCTACTGCGTTGAAATGGAAATGGTAGGGAGGCAAACTGAGTACTTTATGCCCATATTTTTTTGCTATTTCTTCCGCAATATAAACTGAGTTCTTTGTCTTGTCTTGTGACACAAATTCAAACATTTCTCTGACCAGCGATGTTATTTTTCTTCGTTGCCTTTGTGGGTAACTTGTCTTGTACACCCGTATGGTTGGAACGTTATCCATGACAATTATTGAGTTTTTCGTTAAGTTTTGAAGCAGAGTATCTTCGAGCTATTTTGCATAAGCATCTTCAAGCTATTTTGCATAAGCATTTTGGTTAATTTCTTCGTGGAAGTCGGAGGTCTTGTTTGAAGTAAATTACAGCAGACAATTAAAAATGAAACCATTGGAATTTCTGGCGTCTGCTTCAATTATTCTGTTTCTTCTGCCGATCAGAGCTGTCATACAACCGCTGATGGCATCGTCTGTCCAGTCTTTTTTGAAACTGTGTCCCACAATCACCCATGTTTTATCAAACCAAACGATATCGTTAGAATTTGTCCCTATTAATTCACTTACAAAGCGGCACCGCCAGAATGTAATATCTTGGCGTCCATTAATAACTTGGGGCCAGAAGCGGATTTATAGCTGAATCCTAAGTTTTTAACGACTCGTAACACGAATGATTTACTACACTGACATATACCCGCTGTTACAAGGGCAGCACGCAGTTTTCTGAACGTTGGCTATTCCTTCCTTGAATAGTTCCATATATCTGACGACGACTCGTATCGTCCTGAAAAGAGTCAAGAATTAAGATTTGTGACCCTCTCCTTCCCACGTGTCTCCAATTTAGACGACTCGCCTGATTCTTGTTTCGCGAATTTCTCCTTGAAGATTCTTATCACTGATCGTTCGCTGATTTGTAGAGCAGCTGCAGCTCGCTCCACCACTTTATCCAAGGTAGTAGAGGCCTTCCTGTGTATCTCTCTCTCTCTCTCTCTCTCTCTCTCTCTCTCTCTCTCTCTCTCTCTCTCTCAAAATAACACCCTTGTGGAGCACACACGTTCATGCGTCTGACTGTATATAATCACACTGTGTTCGACGGTTTTTGAAAGTTTTCTAGGAGTGTGCAGCCTCGGTCTGCCTCTCTTTCCACTACTTTCATCACACATCGTAAGGCACGCGAAGCTGAAACTCGCCCAAATCTCTCAACGACAATGGCTCGCTGAGGACTGATTGCAGAATGCTTTAGGCAGCGCAGCGCAATGGAAGTGGCAACACAGTGGGAGCCGACAGTGCCAGGCTCCCATTGGCTGGGTGGTGGCGGGACTCCTGCAACCAGCTAACTGTCAAGCAGACATTTAGTTTAAATCAGACATAATGAAACATCATAAATTCGTATTCACAATGTACTCAGAGAGTTTCTGGAATATCGATTAGTAATTTTTACGCCAATGAAATACGAGGGTTGGAACTTCAACAGTGCCAACTATTTATTTACAGCTCGTATAAAGTAGATACGTGTTTCAAAGTTTTACTGACCTCCAAAGTAGTCACCAGAATTGTGTATAGCCCGTTGCGAGCGATGTGGAAGTCGTAGGGTACTCTTAGCAGTGTCAGCTGTGTTGACAGTTCGAGCGGCGCGGTCTATTGCCCGACGAATTTGTAGCAGTTCTGAAGCGAATGCCGTGAAGTGTTTCCTCCAGTTTAGAAATCGATTTGAACTTACGAGGACTTAAATCAGGGGAGTGCATAGGTGGTATAGCACTTAGCAGCCCCGTCAGTCAAACAAATCAGTAACAGCTTGCACTGTACGTGCTTGAGCATTGTCCTGCAAATGACGGCCAGGTCCTACAGAAAGTGTCATCACTTCTGTCTCTAAGCTGGTCGAAGGTTGTGTTCCAAAAATGAACAGCTTAGAGACAGAAGTGATGATACTTTCTGCAGGACCTGACCATCATTTTGCAGGACAATGCTCAAGCTCATACAGTGCAAGCTGTTACTGATATGTTTGACTGATGGGACTCCTAAGTGCTATACCTCCTACTGCACTCCACTGACTTAAGCCCTCGTGACTTCAACTCGATTTATAAACTGAAAGAAACACTTCACGGCATTCGCTTCAGAACTGCTACAAATTCGTCGGGCAATAGACCGCGCCACTCGAACTGTCAACAGAACTGCCACTGCTAAGAGTACCCCACGCCTTCCACATCGTTGGTAACGGATTGTACACAATGCTGGTGACTACTTTGAAGGTTAGTAAAACTTTGAAACACGTATCTATTTTGTACAAGCTGTAAATAAATAGTAGCTCCTATTAAAGTTCCAACCCTCGTACAATCCTTATAAATTAAGTGTAATGCAGTGGGATACCAATCTTGCATTGATGTATTAGCGTTAACAGTACACGCGACAACGTAAAAGTATCTTAGAAGTGTTGAAAAATTAACGAGTTATAGTTCAGGCTAGGAATTTATTGCTTCCGAAAGTGAAATGAAACGAAGTAATACGTCGTTCCGTACAAACAATTTAGTCTTTAGACTCTGGCAGTGTTCAACAACATCGCTCGTTTCCAGTCATTAAATCTACGAGCTTTTCTACCATACCCCATAGATAATGGCTGAAACCAGATAAGTGAGCTGGCCGGGGTAGACGAGCGGTGCTAGGCGCTACAGTCTGGAACCGCGCGACCGCTACGATCGGAGGTTCGAATCCTGCCTCGGGCATGGATGTGTGTGATGTCCTTAGGTTAGTTAGTTTTAAGTAGTTCTAAATTCTAGGAGACTGATGACCTCAGAAGCTAAGTCCCATAGTGCTCAGAGCCATTTTTGAACCAGATAAGTGATAAGTGAAGGAGGTAAGAGTTGCTCTCTCTCTCTCTCTCTCTCTCTCTCTCTCTCTCTCTCTCTCTGCACATGTGTGTGTGTGTGTGTGTGTGTGTGTGTGTGTGTGTGTGTGTGTGTGTGTGTTTGTGTGGACACGCGCGGCCCTTAGGCCTATCAGTTTCTGTCAGAATGTTAAAAGCCTCTCGAAGTAGTCGCCTCTGCTGTTGTCGCCCACGTATGGTAATAATCTTCGCTGTTCGTGATTATTTTTTTTTTTTTTTTTGTCTTCACTCAGCTCGGTACGGTGGATACTACAATAGCGTGTGGTGACACTGCTTCCTGAATATTGTTTCACCAAATTTTCTGTATGTGTTATTACCACCTCACCAACCGGACAAACATCTGCTACTACTTGGTACATTAGTTCTACAGACTGGAAACAACATTAGCGCCAGAATATCAAAAAGAAGAGGGAAAATAATGTGAAAGTCACCGCAAATAAGGCGTCGATTAGTGCTTAGAACAGTCAGGCCATGGAAGGTCTCTTAACTATGGACGTCACCAAACGTCCCTAAAATCGGACAGCTTCCTGCTGCAGCGCACAATGTAACATCTTTCGCGACGGGAAGCTGCTACTCCTGCTAGTTTTAATGAGTAGATGCTGTATCCAGACGAAGACTATAAAAAATGAAATGTCTACTTAATTCATAATCTATAACTACAGAATCAGATATCCGTCTCTTTTTGCTGTTGTAAATATTGGCTTGCATCGCAATAATTACCTAACAGGAATTTGTAGATTCTTCTGGATCAATATATGTATCTGGAAGAACTAATGGGTTTAGCAATTAATAGACAAAAGAACATAAACATTTGATCAAGTGAGATACCAATTTCTTTATTTCTTCAGAAAAGCAATAACCTCATCATTCTACGACAATATTTTCCTCCAACACTATTTATTTTTACGATAGGAGAGAGAAACACTTTACGCGTGATCGCATCAGGGGACAGGAAGGATAGGGATCTATTTCGAGTCCCAGTTGGTTAAATTTTTCAAATTGCGACAACCAGTGTCTAACAAGGAGACAAAATGGAAATCGAATTTTTGAATTTTTTTATAATTAATTTATGTGATGTTCAGAACTCAAATATCAATCAGCCAAAGCAGCTGCACGCAACTCTAAAAAATTCTCGAGAAAATTGACTTTGAAGTTTTCCGAACATCTCTAATACGCTAAAATAATATCAAATTTTCGAGAAGCAGTGGGGTTGTGTAGTAGAGTGCTCGCCTGCTATTTGGGAGCCTTGATTCCATTCCTGGTGGATTAAATATTTTAAATAGAGATGGATGTTTACGAGCATTACCGTGAAGCGTAAAATACGTAAAGATGGGGAAAAAGTCAGTAGCCTATAGGTCAGGACAGTGTGTACCGGAGTTCCAGTTTCCTCGGATGTACAGTTTGAGTTTTATATTACAGATTCATGTAACAACGAAATAACTGTTCATTGCTAAGCGCCGGATCGAGTCTCATTTCATTCATTATCCTTTTTCCTTCTTCTGTTCAGTTCGAATACCTATGTCATTTAAATATAAAATTCATCAAATATATGCTAATTAACGCATGTCTGCCGTTTTCATGAAAAATACAAGTCTTCTTAAGTCTTTTTACATACAGAATACAAAAATACAGTTTTCATTGCAAGTATAAATTCTTATTTAGGCATCTTTCACAAAAGATAGTCAACCAAGAATGTATAAATTAAAAAAATATTACAAATTCAATATTTTCTGTCATTATGCTTTTTCGCTTCAAAGAAATGCTCGTAGGACTTGCACCTGTGCTTAAAAATGTGAATCTGCTGGGAAACGAACCCAGACCTTACGTGGCAGGTGGGCATCCTACTACAAAGCCACCCTGCTTGTTGAAAATTAACCTTACCTTAGGTTATTAAAGATAGCCGGGAAGGTTCGAAGTCGATTTCCTCGAAAATTTTTGAATGTTACATCGACTGCTTTGGTCAATTGTTATCTGGATCCTAAACTTTACGGATCGTAACTACAAGGTGGCCGGCCGGAGTGGCCGAGCGGTTCTAGGCGCTACAGTTTGGAACCGCGCGACCGCTACGGTCGCAGGTTCGAATCCTGCCTCGGGCATGGATGTGTGTGATGTCCTTAGGATAGTTAGGTTTAAGTAGTTCTAAGTTCTAGGGGACTGATGACCTCAGAAGTTAAGTCCCATAGTGTTCAGAGCCATTTGAACCATTTGAACTACAAGGTACCACACACAAAACCGGTACGCCTCACGCACCGGTTAATCATCTATAACCGAATTGCTTGTGAAGTGGCAAGACTATCTCGAAAGTTGGCTACATTCCGTTTTATCGGAAAGCTGAGTGCAGGTGTATGTTTGTGCATCAGTTGTTGTGAGAAGCCCGTATTGTTGAGATGTTGCAGAAATGGGGCGGTTTGCATTAGAACAGCGAATTAATATTGTGAAGTGTTACATAAAGACAGGTTTCATCAAGAAATGTATAGAAATGTTTCAGGCGAAGTATCCTGCTAGGAAATTCCCCACGATCAGAACTATTCAAGAACTGTACAAGAAATGGAGGGCTGTCGGATCCGTTCAGAATGTTCAGAGGAATAGGCGACCGACAGTGAGTACCCCTGAAATCATAGACAGAATTAGCGTGGGCAGTACGAGAAAAATGTCCCCTCAAGTCGGTAAGGAGGTTATCGCAGCAGATTGGTATAGCTCGTGCATTGTTTAATCATGAGCTAAAAGGTATGAAATTAGAGGCCTATCGTGTGAGTGTGGTGCAAGAGTTGAAATATGGGGATCAGGAAAAAAAGTTCATTATTGTAACTGGCTATTAATATTAATTGCTAACGGCCACTTGACCCCTTGCTTTACATCATTTCATATGAGGCCTGGTTTCATTTGTCGGGTTATGTGAATTCCCAGAAATGCAAATACTGGTCGCAGGACAGCCCACATACTCTGCATGAAGAACCTCTCCACTCAGAGAAGATAGGTGCTTGATGTGCGTTGTCAAGCATGCGCATCATTGGCCGCATATTTTTCATTGACACCTTAAACAGTGCCTGATATCTAGAGATCATGGACTCTTTCTGTGCACAATTAACAGATGCAGAGAAGCTGTATGCGGTAGTCCAACAAGATGGAGCATCGACTCACACATCCACGATAGTATAGTTCACATCACCAACGTGTTCCCTGAAGAGACACTTGTAAGTAGAGGCCTCTGACCCCCAAAGGTCCCTGGACTTAACATAGTGTGATTTTTATTTGTGGGGCACTCTAAAAATCAAACGGAACACTACTACAAAAATTAACAACAGCACGGCTGCAAAATTACAGCGTGGTGCTGGTAACGTCACCACAAGTCGACAATGCCTGGATGCCAATGGACACAACTTCCTGCATCTGTTATAAACACGTTTTTTAACGTTACTATAATCTGTTCTTTTGTAGTTAGTTTATTGTGCCAAAAATCTGTAAAATGAAACTCAGACTGTACATCCGAGGAAACTGGAACCCCGGAACACACTGTCCTGACCTATAGGCTATTCATCAAACTATGGCAAGTAGAACAACTCAGAAATATCTAACACATAACATCATACACAACATAGTGCCTAACGAAGACGCATGGAACATACTCAACACATTAGCCGACACAATCTCTACTGAATACCGAAATAGACGAGTAAACCACAGACAACGTAATATGCAGCACCGGGACTAGCTCCATGTGGTAGATGAATACGAACGGTAGACGTAACGAAGCAAGAGTCAATATGTACGTTAGACACATGAAGGGACCAGAAAATAAATCTATTATACCTTCTAAGAAAATGTGTATATGCGAATTATTAGATAATGACCGCTGATTTTGCCACATAAAGTCACTCTAAACTTGTACTTACATATGTAGAATTACAATAGCTAAAAAATAACATGAGAACAACATTACCAGAGACCCTATAAATAAGAAGAATAACCTTATGGAGATTATAATGATACAGCCTAAATAAAGTCAACGGCACGACAAAGATACCGAGACTTTCAGCTCCGAAGCCTAAGGTGGCGGCACTAAACTCTCCCCTCTACTCTATCCTATCATACATTAAACCTAAATTCTTTCCTGTCATCTTTTTTCTGTTACATAAATTGTTAGGTTTAAGGATTTCCATTCCGTAATTAGAATTAAGTTTACAATTATTTAAAGCTGCAACGTTGTTACATTTAATTAACATAAGGATAATTTACCATATTCTGTATATGTATAAGATAATATTGTAAAATCCAAAGCTGCCTTAGCATCTACGTGGCAGGTCTCTGTAAATGGCCGCAAATAAAAAAAAGTAAAAAAAAACAAAGTACAAAAAATTACGTGAATCTCAGGCGTGAGCATACTAGCATACTGCTTTTATGTGGAACACCCTGCACAAAAATCCTATTGCCATGAATTCTACTTGAAAGCAATGGAACAGTACTGATGCGAGGGCTTTAGTGTTGGTCACGTATGCATGGACTATGAAAAAAACCCTAATAATCCTTGTTTACTACGGAAACGATAAAACAACGTTCCTACATATTTTTCAGGTAGTGAGTCATAATGACAGCAAGTGTGCTGCCACTTCCCCCGCTCGCAAAACACAGCTCTCTAGCTCTCTGTTTTCGTTGCCATTTCACCTTAGACAGTTCACAGTCTTGACTGCATATTGGTCTCCTAGATATATTGAGGTACGTATCTTTCTTCTGGAGTCATGTAACGGTGCTAGAAGCCCTATAACATTTTCAAAGAAGGACTCAATAGACCCGTCCGGATAGCCGTTCGTGTTCAAGCGCCGCTTCCGGGACGGGGAGGTGCACCGGCCGCGGCTCGACCTCGCCCTGCGCGTTAACGACGACGGTCGATGTGCCGGCCAGCCTGGACGTGGTTTTTAGACCGTTACCCTCGTCCCACTAGGTGAATATTAGGCTGGTACCCAAGTCCCGCCTTAGTTACACGATTCGCAAACATTCCCAAAGCTTTCGCTCGCTTCCACGTGACAATCAAAATGGTTCAAATGGCTCTGAGCACTATGTGACTTAACTGATGTGGTCATCAGTCCCCTAGAACTGAGAACTGCTTAAACCTAACTAACCTGAGGACATCACTCACATCCATACCCGAGGCAGGATTCGAACCTGCGACAGTAGCGGTCGCGCGGTTCCAGACAGTAGCGCCTAGAACCACTCGGCCACTCCGGCCGGCCCACGTGACAACACCACACGCAGACAGTTAGGGTACACATATTCCATCCCGGGGGTTACGGCATGGTGACAGGAAGGGCATAGAGCCACCCCTAAAACTAAACAAGACAAATCCGTTAATAACCATTCCGACCTCCGTCGATGCGAGACAAAGGCACAAGAAAAAAGAAGAAACGGCGATTCAGTACGTTATGAACCCGTTCATGTGAAATACGAGGGCTATGCAGAAAACAGGGAACGTTTTGGCGTTAAAAGAACACTAAGTACAAGAAATACATTTTATTATATACATCTGAAAGAGCGACTGACATACTACTTTTCCACATAGTCACCAAACACAATGAGCCACTTATCAAAGCGGTGGACAAGTTTTGAAAGACCTTCGTCGTAAAATTCTGCCGCCTAAGACTTCAGCCAATGAGTCACGTCCGCCTGGAGTTCCGCGTCTTCACCAAAGCGCTGCGTTGCAAGCCAGTTCCTCATCTTAGGAAACAAGTGGAAGTCGCTTGGTGCAAGATATGGACTGTAGGGCGGGATGAGGGAAAATTTCCCATTAGAATTAATTAAGGAGTTCTTTAGTGCGGTTTGCTGTGTGAGGTCGGGTTTTGTCGTGCAAAAACAAAATTTTGGAATTCAGCTTTCCTCGACGTTTGTTTCGAACTGCTCTTCTAAGGCTGTGCAAATTTGACAGTACCGGGCGGAATTTATGGTTGCTCCACGTTCGAGAAAATCAATAAGAAGCACACCTTGCCTATCCCAAAACATTGTCGCCATCAACTTACTTGCTGACAAGGTTGGCAAACATTTTCTTGGTTTTTGGGGGGACCCTGTGTGCCCCCACTCCATGGACTGTAATTTCATCTCGAAATTGACGTGTTTCACCCAAGTCTCGTCACCGGTAACGATTCGATCCAGTAATGAATCACCATGTTTGTGGTAGGCCTCCAGAAATGTCAACATTGCCCCATTCGCTGTTCTTTATGGTGCTCTGTAAGCATTTTCGGCACCCTTCGTGCACAAAATTAATGGTAGCCTAGCTTTTGAGCGACAGTTTCAGACAACAAAATCCGTGAAACTGGTGGAAAAGAAAGCGAAAGCTCCGTTATTGTGAAGCAACGGTTTTCACGAATCGTTTCATCAACTTTAACGACAAGTCGTCAGTCACAATGTTCGGCCCACCACTCTTCTCTTCATCTTGAACGTTGGTTTGGCCATTTTTAAACCGAATGCACCATTTTCCTACGGAACATTCGCTCATTACATTGTTTCCGTACACTTCGCACAGTTTGCGTTAAACTTCTATAGGTGTTAAGTTTTTTGCCAGAAAAAACCGTAGCACAGACCGCACCTCACAACAGGCGGGATTTTCGATTGCGCTGTCACTGATGGACTGAGCTGCCGAACACGCACATACCAAAATATACGCGATCGGCGCGCGCCTAGCGGCGTCAGACGGAAACGTTCCCTACTTTCCGAATAGCTCTCGTATCTACCATCTCAACAATCTCACTAATCTTTAACATGACGGTCTTCTACCACGGAAACCTGGATTTAACTCACCACTTCTTCATAAGAAACATCAGGCAGGGGTTCGGAAGGTGACAAACGTGCAATGCTCGTAGAAGTCGTCTAAAATCATGTTTTCCATTCCGTCCATCATTCATTCGCACAATATATTCCATAAATCCCATCATCACAGATTGCCTTTAATGATTTAGAACGAGAAAAGTCATACTTTGACAGGCAGAAGTAACCACTGCAGGTTACTCCTATGAAGTATACAGACAGCCATTAACGATTAGTGTTGGAAATGGAAATGTCGTGTGGCTAGGGCCTCCCGTCGGGTAGACCGTTCGCCTGGTGCAGGTCTTTCGATTTGACGCCACTTCGGCGACCTGCGTGTCGATGGGGATGAAATGGTGATGATTAGGACAACACAACACCCAGTCTCTGAGGGGAGAAAATTTCCGACCCAGCCGGGAATCGAATCCGGGCCCTTAGGAGTGACAGTCTGTCACGCTGACCACTCAGCTACCGGGGCGGACACGATTAGTGTTAATCTATTCACATTTATAAAAAAAATTGTAAATACGTCTAGATTAATATATTAGGAGAAAATTTGCCGCTTTTTAAAAAAAGAGCCACTGCTCTTCCTCTTATACACTATTCAGCTGCTGTTGTTATCTGTCACTTCACATTAAGCACTTGCGTTGCTTCATTGACTTTGCGGTACATTGTCAGCTGTCTAGATAATGGAAAAGTTCGGTTTAATATGAACATTAGCATTTATATCTTCGAGTGCAAATGTTCTGAACAATTATAGAATGAATGGCTAATAAGGCGCTCTCATAATATTTGTTTGAATATTTGGGGAGTTCCAGTGTTCCGTCCAATACATGTCGGCATAAAAACTATTGCACCAAACAACAGAACTCTATTCAGGCCCATATACAGGAACGAATGGTCTAAATGGAAAACATTTTTGATTTTAGTATCGCGGTGTCTGATTTTATAGACCGTAATTAATTCATTCTTCTTATTAACCTCAATATATGGAACCTAGTGGTGAATCAACTCATTAAAGAACTAAATTCTAGAGGCTACTTTTGTCAACGATATGCAGACGACATAATCATAACAATACTTAGCAAATTTGCTAATACGGTTAGAACTATGGTACAAAGTGCATTGAAAATTGTGCAAAACTGGTGCAGGAAACTGGATCTAGGAGTCAGGGCCAAGAAAACAGTTGTTGTACCATTTCTGAGGAAGTATATACAGGACACGTACTAGCATCTTGCGCTTCTTGAAACTCTGCCTATACAGGGGGTAGAGAAGCATCCAGGTCAACCCTGAATGCGGAACTATCATGGATCTCTCACTTAAAGAAAACATGTTTCAACGCAAAAGGTACCATTATGAGCACTAGACGAGCCTCGGACATAACTGGAGTGTAAACCAACGAGAGTATGTACTAGATATATACTACCAATAAGACTTATGCTAAATTGTGGGACTACAGTATAATGGCACAAAGTAAAACAGAAGGTGGCTGCTAAGGAGATTAGTAAGATGCAGAGACTGGGATCGAGACCATGCTGGACATGCCCCCATTACGCTTGTGCGTTAAAACGGAGGCCGCGGCAGGAGCGTATAGACTAGAAACTGAAAGTAATTGGATATCTTTAGGATATCCCGAACCCGACACTAATACAAGGTATATCGTAAAACAAGGATCGTCATGGAAATGCCGACTGACAATAAAGTAATTTCTATGCAACAATTGGAGGCAGGGAGCAGTGGAAGAACGAAAAACGACACCATGCAGCAGACATAGTTTGCTTTACTGACGAGTCGAAAATAAGTGAGGGCTCTGGGGCCGAAGTATACGGCTGTAGCCTAGTCTACAGAGAGCAATGTCTTCAGGGAAGTTGGTCACAGTATTCCAGACGGAAATATCTGCTATCAGAGTGTGCATGGAGAAGAACTCGCAAAGGTGCTACAAAGATCGTAGCATCTACATTTATTCAGACAGTCAAGCAGCTCTGAAATCTCTGTCAGCCACTGAAACGAACTCAAAGATTGTTGCAGAACACCACAAAGCTCATGTGGGACTAGGGGAAACAACAGGGTAAACCTTCTTTGGGTTCCTGGTCTCTCAGGAATCCGTATAAATGAACGAGATGATAGACTGGCCAGCACAGGTGCTACGACTCCATTTATTGGACCGAAACCTTTCTTAAGCATCACTCGGGCGATGGTCAAATCAAAACTGCGAAACCAGGAAACAGCATGTAGAATATTGGACTATAATCTAAAAACAAAAATATGGAAAGCTAATAACATCAAATCATGTTCTAAGAGAAGTTTTGTAATCCTGGGCTTGAACAGGAAACAGACTAAACTTATGATAGGACTAATGAGAGGCCATGAGAAATTTAAAAAATGCGTGCACATGATGGGTATAGAGAAAGAAGCCGCTTTGTATAGGGGGTGTGATGAGGGTGATGAAACTGCACCACACCTAATCTTCCAATGTGAAGTGCTGGAGATTAAAAGATACAGATTATTCAGGTCATCAGGTCCTGAAGAACTGTATCTAATAAAGAAATTGCAATGGGCCTCCTACTACTCTTTTCTAGAACCACAGGGAGTGAAACCACACAATAAACCCTGTTGTGGTGTGGGCAATAGCAGGACAGGACCGTTGTGTTTATCTCCACGTACAAGTCAAATCAGCTCGAACAAACCACAAATACGGTTGATGAGTAAATGTACTGATAAGAGAACGTTAGATTCTCAAGGCCCTAAAGAGATTCATCATAATATCATTACTGCAAGTCTACATACATATAATATTTTCATGTTGCCTGCGTTGTCCGAGAATCGAACTACTGTAATATAATTGCTATAGAGTTCGAGCATGTAAAATATGCTACAAATACCAGCTACAAGTCAACACACAGAATCAGATTTCTGTGTGCAAAGCAGGCAGTACTGAGGTTTTTGGAACTAACATCCAGTTAGACGATGAACAAGTTTATTTCAGGTAACAAAAACCCAGTCTTTTCCAGTTCGGAGCACAAATTCTCAAGCGTATCTCTCAATTTGTCTGTCTTATTAAACACTGCTGATAGTTCAAGTCAAAGCTTAACTTTTCGCAGAGAATGGCTAATTCCCAAACGATATGACTGAGTCAAAGTCTTAAGGAGACTCTGTTGGACGACTGTCTCTATCACGATCACAATACCCTTCAGGGGCTCAGCATTCGTTTGTTGGGTCGAGGTTTTGCGACGTCAGGGTTCCTGAGCTGTGGACTGTTGAGCTCCACCAGTTCTCTGTTACTGTAGCCCCTGGGCATGCTTCAGCGACGACCGTAAGGCGCGGCGGTGGAATTCTGTGTGTCACACGGACCGGGTATCTCAGCTTTGCCTGGGTCACAAAGGTGGTACAAACCTGTCCAAAAGAGCCTCAGTCTTAAGATGTGCGGCACGGCGATGAGGTGCATGGCTGTTGAGGTGAAACAATCGTTAGTAGGCGACCTCTGGGGACCTGCCGCACCTCTTTCGTATAAGACTTACTCAGGCAAGTGGGGCTCTGTCTGAGTGGATCCTTATTTCCTTAGCTGATCTTGGGACCGAAATAGAACCCTCGAAATTAAATTATTAAATTCCCCAACTCCCAGCGTGATGGATGTACCGTCTGGGAGTACTCACACCCACTCATCGTAAGGAATGAGAGAGTTCAGTCCATCTCATAATCAGATTTTACTTAGTAACAGGGCTCAAGGTGTCATAAATCAGAATGTGTTTGTAGTGATCAAGTGGAAGGAAGGAACGGAGGGACGATTGAAAAAGTGTTCCCCATCTATATTCGTAAAGGCTTAGAATGGCTTGCTGGCACCTTAAAAGTTTATTAAGCAGTTACGAAATGATTCCTTATTGGTTGGAATGAACAGGGCAAAGCAGGTGGAACTCCTTAGGGAGTCAGAAAAATTAGGTGACTATGACATAATTGTTGAATTGCATAACTCCCTCAGTGCAAGGAAGGGTGTGATCACATGCCATGATATTATGGACATAGAGATCTCAGAGCTCAAGCAAGGGTGGGCATCACAGGGGGTAGAGGATGTAGAGCAAAGGAAACGTTGGAATAATGGAGAAACTGAGAAGACAATCCCCTTCATTGTGACCTTCAGTTCTCCAACACTGCCCAAACACATTATGACAAGGTTCCTCCAATTTTGGATTAAGCCTTACGTACCTAACAATATGTAATGCTACAAGTACCAGCGATTTGGCCATACAACGCTGAGTTGCAGAGGTGAAACGACCTGTGGGAAGTGTGGAGAGCCAGTCGATGAAGCTGGGACTGACTGCCCATCACCAGGTATATACATTAACTGCTCTGGAAGCCATCCAATCTGGAGCCAATACTGCCCCGCTTTTGCTGAGGAAGGAAAAATTCAGAAAGTAAAAGAAACCAAGTCGATTTCCTAGGCTGAAGCCGAAAAGGAATATGAGGAGACAAAAACCTCCTATGTTTGCTACTTTGTATGATTCTTTGGCGCAGAAAACTGTTCCCATCGTGGACGATTTCATACAGACGACGTCTAGCGCACCATTATCCACAACCAGCACCTACACTTGCATCTTACATGCCAAAGCAAAGCGAGTAAAGATTTGGCAAAGTGAGTAAAAGTATAGCGATCCAGGCAGCTACGACAGAAGAGACCAGCAACATTTTCACAGTTAGCACCGCGAAGGCACTCCAAAAGTAGAGTACTTCCTCATGCCCCATTTTCCCATCATCTTTGAACGGAAAGGGATCAGGGAAAGGGCCACAACCTCTGGGTTGCAAGCTGTCCTGGGCACCATCAGATGTCACTATGACACATTTGATTGATGAAGAGGGCACCGGATTTCAATACATCACCGTATCCAGGCAGCCCCTCTACTACCCCTCAGTCTAAAAGTGCCTCGCCACTCTGGTGCAAGCAAAGTTATAAATCAAAACCACACTGCTGAAATTGCTCCCATACTCCAGTGTAACACGAATGGATACAGGACTGATCTGGAGGAACTGAGACTCCTCATATAAGATATATCTTTTTGCGTCTGTCGCCAAGAGATCCAAGAGACCCATTTGAAACAGATTGATTCGCCTGTTATTAGAGGCTATCACAGTAAAGAACACCTTACTAGTCACAGGGTGAAAGGTGGGGTAGCAGTATTCGTTAAGGACATATTTCACACCTCACCTATACCTTTAGCCACAAGGCTACAAGCAGTTGCTGTTCGGATACTGGTCCATGTTACTGTCGTCATGAGCTCTGTGTACCTCTCGCCTCTTGAGCCCAGTGACAGTAAGGACCTTATATATCTTCTTGATGAACTACCCCATTTGTGTCTGCTTTTAGGGGACTTGAATGCACACAGTGCTCTGGTGGTTCTAACACCACTTGTCCTAGAGGTCAGATACTTGAGGATCTAACGCGAACTACAGACATAATATTGATAAACGTATGTCAAGCTATGCATTTTAGGACCACTATGGGCTCGTCTGCGGCCATAGGTCTCTCTTTCTGCTCGCCTGTCCTTGCTGTCACTGCTCAATGGGGAGTGAACGATTGCCTTCATGGTAGCGAGCTCTACCCTCCGTCGATCCATCTGTCTGATGGGGCAGATCATGGAAGGAAGCTATCGAGATAACTGTTCAAAATGGGTAACTGGATACTTTGCAGACAGTTATCTGTTTTCGAGCAGCTGATGGCATCCAGGACTGGGTGGATAACATTACAGCTGTGATCCATCACGGCCCTGGTGCATTCATCCCAAAGTCAAAAATGGTTCAAATGGCTCTGAGCACTATGGGACTTAACATATGAGGTCATCAGTCCCCTAGAACTTAGAACTACTTAAACCTAACTAACCTAAGAATATCACACACATCCATGTCCGAGGCAGGATTCGAACCTGCGACCGTAGCGGTCGCGCGGTTCCAGACTGAAGCGCCTAGATCCGCTCGGCCACACCGGCCGGCATCCCAAAGTCAACAGGAACGCGTAGGAAGCAGCCTGACCCTTGCTGGAATTATGAATGTCGTTCTGCAATCATGAACAGAAGGGCAACTATGCGAAGAGTCAGTTGGTGCTCTATACATGCGAATCTTGCAACCTTTTGAATGTTGCTGGCAAAGGCGAGGAGAATATTTAGGGAGAGTAAGGAGAGGTCTTGGCAAGAGCTCAAGAACTCCATCATCCACAAGTAAAGTATGGGAAGCTTTAGTAGGATCTCAAGCCGGAGCTCGCAATTGCCAGTGTCAGCTGTACGCAGGCAGGGATCTCTCTTAATATCACAGATACATTGCTCATACAAAGTCTCAGTTGTATAAGACCATCGTGGCTGATTTCAGCCAGGATCCAGCTTATTGGAAGAAACAGGAGAGGGCTGATTTTGATTTCCATTCCACCAACATTGAACAATACAACCAGCCTTTCTTCCTGTGAGGGCACCATTGTGAGTAGCTCGTGATACTACGTCAGATCATGACTTGATAACCTTCTGACGTTGAAACAGTTGGATCCGCAGTTGAAGGCGGTCCTTCTTCAGCTCTTTAATTAACTATGAATGACAGGAGACTTTACCAACTCGTGGACATAATCTACTCCAGTCCTGATTTTAAAACAAAGGAAGTTTCGCCCTGACCCCATTAGTTATCATAGCATTAGTCTCACAAGCTGCGTAGGAAAGACACTGGAGCGTATTGTCATCTGGCACCTTGTGTGGGTTCTCGGAAATCCTCGAAAACTTCACACTCGATAAACTCACTCTGCTCGAAGCAGCAATTCGACAAGACTTCCTCTGTAAGCAACACCTTATCGGTGTCTTCCTCGGTTTGTAAAAGGCCTATAGTACCACCTAGAGGCATTATATTTTGTTGCAGCTCTATTAGTGGGGGTTCCATGAACATCTACCCATTTTCATAAAGTCCTTCCTCTCAGAAAGGTATTTTAGTTACAAGATTTTTAATGTTCTGTCAGACACTTTTAAGCAGAAAACTGGTGTCCCTCAAGCGAATGTTCTGAATGTCACTGCATTCGCCATTGCGATCAACAATAATAAGTCCACAGTATGGTGTCCCATACTTCATCGTCTGTGCACCCTCGAACCTTCCAATGGGTACTTGGTGATTGCATTTGACTATCAGGCGGTTGGAGGAATGGTCGAACTACAAGTTTTAAATTCTGCTTGTATTGATTTTAATAGTTCCCGCCCCATTTTTAATTTAGCCGTTTTAAAACTGAATGATGCTCTTCTTACTTTCAAAGAAAACGTGAAGTATCTAGGCCTCACTTTAGATGAGAAGCTGACATGGCTGCCGCACTTTGAAGTACTAAAATTTAGATGTTTCAATGCCTTTAAACATCCTTAAATGCTATAGAGTCAGTCACACGTCTCGGGGAGCCGACAGGGCACGTCAGGTGGGAGCATTAAGATCCTAATCAGGAGAGGAGTAGAGGATCCCCCTGGCTACTAAAGAGAGCCAGTTTACTTTTCGAACTGACTGCTTGCAAGAAGAATTGGGTCCTAGGCTATATTCTTAAAATAAAATTTAACGAGATTTAACTTCGTCACCTGGATTTTATCACTGTTTACAAGGATTGGTCTAAGCGGGGCGATTTTATTGGCTGTTCTGTCATGCTCCCCAACACTGACCTCAGGATAGAGCTCCCAGAGCAGTTTTCAGTTTATTACGTTGATCTGTTTGCTATCCAGAGGGCACTGGAGCAGATAAGGTGACGTCGTGGCAAGAAATTGTTCATCTGATCAGGTTCCCACAGTACCCTTCTTGCTCATGGTCAGATGGATCCAGAAAATTGGAAGGTGCAAGAAATGCAGGACGCTTTCCTTCGCTTGAAGAGTCAGGACAAGGAAATAATTTTCTCCTGGGATCTAGGGCACCTAGAGATCTAAGGACATGAACTCGCTGGTGCGGCTGTCAAGAAGACTTGCTCCCTTCTACCTCCTGCTTGCTGTTCAGTCCCCTGCAGGCTGTTACCTCATTTGTGACCAAGAAGACCATATGACTGTATGAGGTTCAGTGGCTGTAAGTGAGGATTATTAAGCTACATTCCGTAAAACCTTCAGTGATACCATAGCTTACTTCTTACGACCACAAGCTGAAGAAATAGCCCTTACAGTGGCATACTGCCATTGGCGCCTGTCTTCCTCTTACAACACGAGGAGCCACCCGGTGTGACAGACATGGAACACAGCTGTCGGTACGATGGTGATGGCTGGTGAGTGAGGGTGCTAAACAGCAAGCTCATCAGTGTCCCTGCATGAATGATACACAAACAAACGAGGTGAAAATCTATTAAAATAATAGTAAATCGGAAAACCAAGTTGCATTCACACACAAAAATTGAAAACAAAATCCTGAAGAGCAAAAGTCTTCCATAAAAATCACATGAAGCACAATAGAATAACTAGACACAACAGAGGATAAAAAGGAAGTACAGAAATGGTTAAAAGGGGACATGTGATTGACTGGATGACAACTTAGAAATAATGGATGACCAAGCCAATCTGTGACACATTACAATGTCACAACCAGTATTTTGGGAAGAATTCCAGGCATCATAAAATCTTATAACATGAAGCACACTCTCGTCATTATCAATAAAAATAGAGGGCAAGTCCTGTGGGAGACAAAGATCAGCCCTCAGGTCGTCATGTAAAACATACTCATTTAAATCTATTTTTTCTACTATATTTCCGCCACGGTACTCCAGCAGAGCGTTCCGGATTAAGATTAAAAGCACCAAGCTTATTACTACACGCTAGTCGTACTTTTTCTAATGCATCTTGGTCTTCAAATATTTTTTTATTTGCTCTATCATCTAATGTTAGTCTTTCAATTCTTACATTAATTCTGTACACATACGTAACTACTTTATTAATTATTACACCTGCATACTTGTTAGAAAAAAACTTAAACTCATCCGTAACATCATAGTGCTGTAACTTAGAAAAATTAATGGCATATTCATCATGTTTCTCAACAGCTCCCATCTTTCCATACTCGAACCTAACACCACCAGTTTGCGTATATTCAGTCCGCCATTTACACATACGGCCGAAATATGGTTTAGTTAGATTCGTCCGTCGGCGTATCGAACGCCTCGGGCGTGCAGCGCGACCCCTGCGGAACATCCTCATCCGACGAAAGGCATATAACTTCCTCCGGGGTTTCCATATCCGACGCGTCCGACGAATCCAACTCCGCCTTCATGAATGAACAGTGAATAATATGACAATCGGTATGTACAACATGCAAACGTGAAATTAAAGCCTCATCACCAATTGCAAACCATCGTTCTCCTCCTCCACCTCCTCCTCCACCTCCTCCTTCTCCTCATCATCATCAACAACAACAACAATCACAATACGAGCCGAAATATCAGCGCCTGGGAGACCCTGAGCATCGAGGGCCCTGTCTCTACGTTGACAAGTTTCAGACTCGCTGGCAGCTCCTCTGCGGTCTCAGGTTAATTGGCTGGCTGCAACTGCCAGATAGGAACTGTGGCGATAGTTTTAATACCAATGGGTGATGATTTGCTCATTAACTGTTTGCAGCCATGTGATGTGATGGAAGCAAATATTACCACATTGCATGGGCTTCCAGGGAGCGATGCTGCTGCCTTCTATCAGCTAGGCGAGCGCCTGGTGACATAGTGGTGGCATCCGTAGTTCTTCACCATAGCGCCATCCGTTTGGCTTGTGTATCATTTTCCATGCACTCATGTGCAACCTGTGGTGCAGTACTGTCACGGTGGAGAGCTATGTGCCCCCACTTCCACCCTTAGAGGAGAGACATTACCATATCTGGGCATCCTGGAAGTCGGCATTGCTGCTGCTGTTGACCTGAGAAAGTGGCAATCCAAGTGGGGTGCTTTGGGGATGGGGCATCGGCTGCTAAAAAGGTGATGGCCACAAACCTGGTATCCATGGGTCCTGAGGTTGGATTTCCATCATTTCGCTAAATCGCTTAAGGCAAATGCCGAGATGATTCCTTCGAAAGGGCATGACTGCTTTCTTTCTCAATCCTTCCCTAATCCGAGCTTTGGCCCCATCTCTAATGACCTCGTTGACGACAGAACATTAAACACTAATCTCCTCCTCCTCCTGAGGGAGGGGCAGCTGGCGACAGTGACCGTAGCTTGTAGTGCTATGTGGACTGGATCTGGAACAAAAAAACGACGAGAAATCCTGTGTTGGGGTAGCTGGAGCCTTGCGAGGGTGAATATGATTGAGGCCCTAGCAGCAACGGGGGTTATCTGTCAGTATGACCACGATCATTGCCGTGCCTAATAACCGTGTGATACCACCTAATGTTGGTGGCACATAGACAATAGACGTACCCACACGTTGTACAGAAAGCATGATGCTGATTTAACTTTGCCATCTGGTATTTGAAAATGTGGACAAACTTTCTGCCAAGCCGTTGGAAGTTGGATAGAAGAGTGCCGTATAGATCAAATTGACGCCGTTCTTCTTGCAAAAGTAGCAAAATTCTTCCAGTGCAAACTGGGGTCCATTATCTACTTCAGTGGCTTCTGGCAATCTTTCTATGAATAAAAAGTATGGTTTTTGCTGAGAAAGTAGATTGCATCCAAGAGACATAAGGGAACTTGTTCCCCACATCAAGCAAGAGGAACATAGAAAATGCCTAGGGAAAACCAGACGAATCCTTAACCTCGGGAATGTTGCCTAGGGTCATGGAAAATAGCAACTTGATGGGGCTTCTTGCTTGCTCTACCCGTATCGTTGTCATGCATTTTTCTGTGTGGTAAGAGGACACCCATGTTGCACAAACTGGAGGATGTCAAGGACGACTGGTGACCTGTGCTGATGGCAATGCCATATATTGGCAAACTGACGTTGGCGGCCTCCATTTCTGCATCTTTGTGGTAGCAGACCTCTAGTGCAGCATCAAAGTCAGGGGCCTACCCTACTGGGAGATGAGACACTGCATCTATGTTCGCATTCTGTGCTGTGAAATTGTAATGTATGTTATAATGATACCTCAAGAGGAACACTGCCCATCAATGCAGGTGCCAGGCACGCCTGATAGAAATGTTAGCGTGGGCATTAAATGATGGTGCAAGTGGCTTATGTTGCGTTAAAAGAATAAATTCCCGTCCATATAAACAGCCGTAAAAATTTGTTAGTCCAAAGTTGATGGCCAGGGCTTCTTTTTCCATCTGTGGATAGTGAAGCTGTGCCAGTGTCAGAGTTTTGGGAACAAATGCAACCAAGTTCTCTGTGCCGTTGAATTTGTGAGAAAGAACGGCCCCAAGCAAATAGTCCGACACGTCCACAGCGGCCATCACCAGCTGCAGAGGGTCATAAGCCATGAGGTACGTCGGATGGAGCAACGCCTATTTTAAATCCCAAAAAGCCTAGTTGCAAGTGGGGCTCTTATGCGATGTAACACTTTTCTGAAGAAACTGATGGAGCGCCTGAGCTGCTACACGAGGGGTGAATTCTCGGACCTAACACTGGCTTAAGTTGTTTGGCATCTATTTGCACAAGTAGTTTTTGTGTGGCCCCTATATGGTGCAAAGTTGGTCGTATCCCTGAAGCACTTAAAACTTGTACTAGATATTCAACCTGTGGTACAAAAAAATGGCATTTTATCTTTGTTATACTTCAATTTTGCCATGATGTCCTCAACCTTTGGGACCGGATGGGAATCAGACTGTGCATTGAGAGTAGGTTTAAAAGCCCTACAAATTCTCAAAGGTCCATTTGGTTTTTCGACTGCCACAATAGGAGGACTCACTGGCTGTTGGCAGCTGTTATCAGGATTCCTTTCTCTTTCAGTTTTTGTAGCTTGAAGTGAAGGTTGCCCGACAATGCAAAAGTTTATTCCATGCCCTGAAAAATCTAGGTGTCACTAAGAAAATGTGTGCTTCAAAGTCAGTGACGCTGGTCATCTGGTTGGTACCTTGTGCTAATGGTTGCATGCGGTTCGTGAATCATAGACTTTCAAACCGAGAACAGTAAAGAGACCTAAACACAGAATATTAGTGGCCCTTGTGAGTCGACGACTAAGATGTGGTTAAACAATGATGCTGCTTGATATTGAATCCGAGCACTGAACTGATCCTTCACATCAGTGGTGTCATTGCTGTCGCTGTTAAGCTACTTGACGAATCTTGGAAAACCAAGGCACCTATATGTGACCCACACAATTCAGGATAGTTGTGGAGGACCCAGTATCGGTTTAAAGCGTGGTAGGGATGGCACTGATGATCACCTCTGACACTGAAAGTCTACAGGCGATGGGCAACACGGTCTGTACATGTAGGACGTCTGGGTGAAGTACACAGTCCACCTTGTCCGAGTCAGGTTGTCCAGACGAGTACTATCCTGCGCAAGGACCTACTGCATAGTGTTTAAAGTATACTGACACAAGCAGTAATGTATTGCTCCCCTTATTGTGTGCAGACAAAAGTATATTCTCTTCTCTATTCAAAGCTACAGTCAAGGAATTTTATGGATCAGTAATGTATTAAGTTATTTAAGGAATAATGCATTCAAGTAGCAATGAACTATATTCTATTTCTACTAACAAATTACAAACATAAGTTTATTTCTCATAGAAAGGTAAAATTCATGTATTCCATGTATGAAGTGCTCAATCAGTATTTAATTTGTATAATCTGTGTAAAAATACATTAGCACAAACCATTTCAGATGAGAATAGCTCGAGGTTGTACCGAGACCTTCATATCTGAAATAGGTAGAAATAGGCCTTTATCAACCAACATGCTACTTAGACTATATTACACATCCAAATACAGCATATCACTTCCCTCTACATACTGCAAATTATTTTCACCACACTCTATTTTTATTTTTATTTGACTTTTGCATTATGTTAATTATATTCTCATGAACTAGGTAGTAACAAATTATATGGAATCATTTTAACAATTGTTAAGCATTCAATCCTCTGTAACCTCAGAGAAATCTTTATATATTATGTTCTTTATATTATTTAAAAAAACATTAACAACTGTATACTAATAAGATTGTAACAATGAGAAGTCTTTGCTGTTAGATTCAGAAGCATCCGACCCACCTTACATTTCAGGACGGTGGGTTATCTGTACTATTTATGAAATAAATAAATAAATAAATAAATAAATATCCACACTCATTTTGAGGGAGAACTGGCAGACATTCAACTTATGGCCAGTTTTACTACAGGCATGGCACGTCGCCCCAAGAAGGTAGATTTCTAGCGCTGATATGTGAGAATACATTTACTGCATGATTGCAACTTCTGTTTTGATGGTTTCTGACGATGTCCCGACGAGAGGGAGACTTGTCCGGTTGAACATGCAGGCTTGTGGCTTGATACTGAGCCTGGGCCTTACATTTGAGCCAGGTGACAAATATCTGCGATGTGTCTTGTAGGACCGCAGAGGACCTGACTGCTCAAAAGACCGGATGAGGAGGAAGCATGTGGCCAATAATGGGCCGTATAATTTGAGTAGGTCATTCTGGTGGCACCACATATAGAGAATATACTTGTATCATGTACTTTACAATTGATTCGCCATATGACTGTTTGTATTGAGTACTGGAAAACTGGATAAAACAATCTCGGAAATGTCCTTGCAATTGGTCTCTCAACTTCTGGAGCGACTGTCTGTTTTAATTATGACAGCTAAAACATTTATACCTGGTGACTGCCACATAAAATTGTGAATCAGAATAGTCCAACAAACCCATTTTCAAGCGCTCGTTAGTTCAGGCATATTGTGCTACTTCAGGTTTTAGCTGCTACATGAAGCGATAAACATTAGCGTCAATGTGAGAAAATCAGCTGGGGACCTCGGGTATAGTGGTTATGGCTGACATCTTATCTATCATCACTTCTTGTTCCCGTTGAATGGTCTACAACGCCTGTTGCATGTCTTGTAAAAGCAGTGGTACTTGAGCGGTCATACTGAAACGGAAATCGGACGCAAATACAATGGAAAAACATGTAAAAATGTCATCTACCTGGGGTGCGACACAAGAGTTCAGACTAATGCACAAGGAAACCTCGTCATCAACTGAAAGTGGCCGGCATCAGGTTCAGAGCAGAGAAACAACACCAAGGTAAACAGTGAGCAACAAGTTTATTGCAAGTCGGAAAAATTCAGTCTTCCTCGCCTTGGAGCATAAATGAACAGGAACACAAGAAAATAATCACTCAGAGCCTTTCTCTCTCTTATTATACACTGCTGATAGTTCAAGTCAAATTTTAACCGCTCATTGGGAGCGGCTAAGACCCAATAGATCTCATAGAGTCAAAGTCCACCTGGGGGACTGTCTCTAACATAATGACGATACTAGGCGATATACCAAACTGCGGGAGGCCCTGTGCGTGGAGAGGCCAAGACTAGGACTAAGACATGCTGGTGGTGGCTCCACATAGCCGAAAGACGACGAACCAGGTTGAGTGGCTGATTGCAGCTGCCAGATATGCCACGTCGACGACTTGTATATGGGCGGGCGGATGAATTGCTCGTGAATTAACTACAACCACAAGACGTGCTGGAAGCAAATTGGACAACACTGGCTGCGCTTCCTAGGAGTAATGCTGCTGCCCTCTGTCGGTGAGGCGAGCGTCTGGTGTCGTAGTGGTGGCGTATGGAGTTGTTCTCCATAACATGGCATGTTATTGTCATTGACGTACTGACACGCACTATTTTGCTTGTGTTGTCGCGGTCCCTACGAGCTTCGCTAAATGCAACCGGTGGCTGACTGTTGTGATGATGAAGAGGAATGTGCTCCGACGTAACAATATGCCCTCTGAGCTCTCCCTATGGCACTTACATGTTATTTGTATTTGTCTGAAATAGCGTAATATCAGTTTTTGGAAGACTAAGAGTCCATTTGAAAGCCTATTCGACTATTCTCTTGGCTATGGCGCGCATCGGGGTTTTGGGGCTCTTTACCACCATATCTTTTATCATTATAAAAATTACAGTTTCGGTAAATTATTTATGTAGCTTAGGTTAAGCAGTGGGACAAATAGAGAACCTTGTGGGTCACAGTATTTAAATGTTTCAACATCAGAATGTAATTATTTAGCCATTTTGTTGTTAAGACATGAGTGCATTCATGCCTTCAATTTTTTAACGTTTAAATTTCCTAATTGAATATTCCGATAACAGTAATAAACGGATTTCAGTGCTATGACTGTCTCCATGAGCTTCCATCAATTCTGTTTGCATCTGGATCACAATACGATCTTTTAAAATATATGTGTTTTCTCATGGCACAGTACTTCGTTTCATCCATTTCTACCAGACGTGGGACAATGATCACTTGAAATAGCTGTCAGCAAAACAACTGCTCAATACATTTGATTGAGAATTTGCACAAAATCGTTGTAAGAATTACGAGTACCAAAAATCGGGCGCATTTTATAGCAATTTACCAGGATCTTTGTTCAGCCTTTGAAATTGAGTGAGATCGTTACAGTAACAACTGAACTTTAGTAGGGCTATCTCTCTTGCTCAATGGTATTTTGTACTTCTTTTACGTACAGAGAAACTAGACACTAAGCAGTTTGTTAAGGTTACCAGACACGATATTAGTCAGCCGCTTAAAATACTACACTGATCGCTCTGGAGTACTGTAAATGGTGTGTAACTAGTGTCAGGCGGCTATGTATGTGTCATTCAGTTATATGGATTCAGCGTAGTCAGATAGTTCGACATATAGACGTGACAGAATAGCGAAGAGGTGCTACGATGTTTGGATGTGCCCATGACGCCCTGTGCATTTTTTGTTGCAACATCTGTTTTCATGTTCTAACTTGTCCAGTGATCGCTATACAGCATGGATGTAGAAGTGTGGTCTCTGAGTATAGAACTGCAGCGTGTCTGCAGATTCATTGTGAGTGACAAAGAATTGCAGAATGATTTCTTGTTTTGACTTTGTGTCAACAAGTGCTGTAATAGGCTGATGTGGGAGCGGAATCGGAAAGTATTTTCTTTTCGTGTTCTAGTGACATTTCCTAGCAGACATGTTGTAGTTTGGCAAGAAATCACATTGAGCATCTATGGCGGGTACGATTAGACAGCCGGAGTTCAACATCCAGGTTGTAAAGATATCACTGAACTTGTCTGACAGATATAGCCTATGGCACACTTTTCTCTTCCTAAATCATCATCTTTGTCTATAAACATCTATGTGGTCGAAATACTTAAGGAAGTGGTGTGTGTGTGTGTATGTGTGTTTCTCTGCACTACCCTTGTTTTCAGAGTTCAGGAAATTGTGAAATCTTGCCTCACATTCTGTGAAATGTGCCCTTGTTAATAGTGGACGGTTGCTATTTTCACTTTATTGTAAGAATTAACGCACAGCCACGGTATCATCATGTCAATTTCGACAAAATGACATGTTGCACGGTTTTATACGAAAAGATTTCTCATAGGAATACGCCACATCTTTCAGCATTCAGAGCAATAGAGAGAAGACAGAGAGAGAGTAGAAAGTTGCAGGCAGGTATTTTCCTCCTGGAGAGCTTCCAGAACTACGGTGGCTGTGTTTTCTGTATGTGTCCCATTTTACTGTAAGTACAGTAGTGCTGTGTTTTGCTGCGGAAGGTACTGTTTATATGGTAGGCCGTCTGAATACTGTATCATTTATTCTGTATTTCGGTCCCGTTTTAGATGGTGTAAACGAATGGCCACGCTCCACATTCGATTCAAACAGTTGGCTTTGAAAAGTACGTTTTGAGACACTTTGCAGGAAAACCGCCCACGAGCACTTACCAAGTGCCACAAGCGTTGGGCTCATGTTATGCTAACGTGTGCAGAGTTTTCCGTGAAGTTTATCTATATCCATACCACCCGCTCAAGATCCATGCACCACTACTGAAGGGTTGCCTGTGACAAGTACAGTTTGCACAGTGACAATTACAGTACAGATAAATGCACGTTCACTCGAGGTAGAATTAAAATCTCTCACAACATTTATATTTTGGCAGACGCTTTAAAGTGATTCAAATTAACCAACACATATTTAATATGGACATATGTGCTGGAATCATTATTAATCATATCGTTGGACCATATCCATTTCCACGAACCCCAATAGATCAGATCTACCACATTTTTCTCAGCTATATTGTTCGTATTATATTGGCAAGAGCCAGCCGATGTCGCCGAGCGGTTCTAGGTGCTTCAGTCTGGAACCGCGCTGCCGCCACGGTAGCAGGTTCGAATCCTGCCTCGGGTATGGATGTGTGTGATGTCGTTACGTTACTTAGGTTTAAGTAGTTCTAAATCTAGGGGACTGATGACCTCAGATGTTAAGTCCCATAGTGTTTAGAGCCATTTGAACCATATTGGTAAGATGCCAGTACTGATTCATCATATAATGTAGCTGCAAAACAACGGAGATCCAGCTCACTTAGATACAACTGCCGATAACTACTTATACGCCAACAGGTCGTTATTTACCCTGAAATCTACTCACTTACCTAGTAAGCTACTGTACTTCGAACCACTGGCTGCCCTGAAGCGACGTGTAAGGTGGTTCAGTGTGGAAAACTTGTTGAAAAGAGAGGCTGCGCTATACTTGTCAGCAGGGCGCATAAAATGTAAAGGCTCATAACAAAAAAAGGTTTCATTCTGTCAGATCCGACTGTTGTTGTTGTTGTGATCTTCAGTCCTGAGACTGGTTTGATGCAGCTCTCCATGCTACTCTATCCTGTGCAAGCTTCTTCATCTCCCAGTACTCACTGCAACCTACATCCTTCTGAATCTGCTCTTGGTCTCCCTCTACGATTTTTACCCTCCACGCTGCCCTCCAATGATAAATTTGTGATCCCTTGATGCCTCAGAACATGTCCTACCAACCGGTCCCTTCTTCTTGTCAAGTTGTGCCACAAGCTCCCTTTCTCCCCAATTCTATTCAATACCTCATCGTTAGTTATGTGGTCTACTCATCTAATCTTCAGCATTCTTCTGTAGCACCACATTTCGAAAGCTTCTATTCTCTTCTTGTCTAAACTATTTATCGTCCATGTTTCACTTCCATACATGGTTACACTCCATACAAATACTTTCAGAAACGACTTCCTGACACTTAAATCTATACTCGATGTTAACAAATTTCTCTTCTTCAGAAACGCTTTCCTTGCCATTGCCAGTGTACATTTTATATCCTCTCTACTTCGACCATCATCAGTTACTTTGCTCCCCAAATAGCAAAACTCCTTTACTACTTTAAATGTCTCATTTCCTAGTGTAATTCCCTCAGCATCACCCGACTTAATTCGACTACTTTCCTAATCCTCGTTTTGCTTTTGTTGATGTTCATCTTGAATCCACTAAATATAATAAGTTCTTAGCTAAAATGACTGTACAGTCTGGAACCGCGCGACTGCTAAGGTCGCAGGTTCGAATCCTGCCTCGGGCCTGGGTGTTTGTGATGTACTTAGGTTAGTTAGGTTTAAGTAGTTCTAAGTTCTAGGAGACTGATGACCTGAGAAGTCAAGTCCCATAGTGCTCAGAGCCATTTGAACCATTCTTTTTAAAATGACTGTGCTGATTATCAATTTAGCAGTTCATATGCTGGTACCAAGACCGCTTGAATCTTCAGTTCCTCGCGTGAAAATGAAGTAACTGATCGTAGTCTGCACTATTCTGTTCATTCACATTGCACATTCTCTCACAAGTAGCGAGCGCAAGTATACATATCGCGACCTGCCGTCCTAAGAACCGCAACTTTAATCATTCAATAAAGAGTTTGAAAGCGCGCATGATGTTTGCCGGTTTATAATACTCGTTTTATGCTGCACAGTACATTATTATTCAGTAATCCGAAATTTATGAACTACAATTACGTAGTATGCTACTCTAAATTTTAGGCCATCGGAAGATAGTGACAATTTCCTCTAAAATTCCAAAACGTCCATGAAAATCATTTACAACATATCTCATTGCTTTCCAAACTACTCGGCTCCAAATTAAAACATTATTATAAAACTACCAGAGCACTGGGCAATACGCCCTCACTTGACCTAAAAGACGAATCACGATTCCTCAAGAAAAGTGCTCGAAAATCTCTCCTGTTTGCAGGATGTGGGTCATTCTCCTCTTTGATTGGCTAGAACATTCTGTGGCCAATCAACTTCTTAGATTCCCGTGGACAGAGCGATAATTTCCTTGCTTGACCAGTCCTCAGTTACGAATTTAATGTAATCACATGCCAAAATTTGTATTTCCCGGAAAGCAAATTAATACAAAACACCACCATGTTAAGGGAGTCCGGGCAGGTTGGTAATCCTATCTTTAGTAAAGTGAAATTTATTCCTGTGAAAGATATCTTTTATCAGAAACTACTCAGAGTCAAAATCTGTAAAAAGATATGGCTTGTAGGTTACACATTTCTGAGCACTTTACAGAAGTATTTCTAAAAATATTGACTAGTTTTAAGATAAAAATTATTTTTGTAAAAAATACATCAAAATAAGAAACTGTCTACATTGTTCTCTGTACGTAAGGCTTGTTTACATTTGCAAAGTAGGAAAACCCTGTGTCAAAACATGCACAATACTCATATTAGTGCTTACGGTAATGTTGAACAAATTCTGGCAAGTAGAAGCTGAGAAAAAGTACACTTTATTCTTACAAAATACAACTTACGGGAAATAGCCTTTAAAGTTGTCAGTGCATTCGAGCTCCTTAAGATGGGTTGTTTGCATCCTCTTCAATCTCATCTTGCAGTGTCCTTTTTCCTGCTCCTTTGCGTTGTCTTGCCCCCGTTTCAGGGCCTCTAATAGCTCTCTCTGTTGCCCTAACTCTTTCTTTATCTAAATTTAACATTTCTTTAGCTGTGAAACGAGCAATGGCTTGTAGCCGTCTTTTCAGGATTTCACACCTTGCAACATTTCCTTCACGGAACGTCGCCACTGCTTCAAAGGTACAAAAACTGCCTTACGAATTCTGGACAACATAACGCTGTTAATGGACTCGTTAGGGCTCTGGGTGCGGTCAAGCAGACATTTCTTCAATAGTCTTACATCTGAAAGTTTCTTTTAAGACTTCCACTATGCCGAAAGGTACAGGTGGTTTGTGAATAAATTTCTCACCATTTAGTTGTGTTCGGTTATATTTGCACCAAGACGCACTTCCTGGAGGACATGGGCTATGAGTGGGTTTGTCGTCTGTTTAAGAGATGTGAAACAAAACTGCCCAACTGCCCATACGGGCCGGCCGTGGTGGCCGAGCGGCTCTAGGCGCTACAGCTTGGAACCGCGCTACCGCTACGGTCGCAGGTTCGAATCCTGCCTCGGGCATGGATGTGTGTGATGTCCTTAGGTTAGTTAGGTTTAAGTAGTTCTAAGTTCTGGGGGACTGATGACCTGGGAAGTTAAGTCCCATAGTGCTCAGAGCCATTTGAACCAATTTTTGCGCATACGGCTTTTCGTGTATTTTCTACGCTGCTAACATTTTGTCTGATGGCCACGCAACAATAATTTTCGATTTTATCTATAGTAGAACGTGTATGTCTCTTCATATCATATAACCATCCACCGTCTTCCAATTTCCTTCCCTTGTATGCAGTTTTTAGTCGTTGTAGCCTCGTACCCATCCGCTTTTATACATGACCTTTGCACTCCAGCTCAGTGATAGTTACTTTTTCTCCATATTGCTTCTCAACTGTTTTAAGAGCTTTTTAATCCCCATCTCCTAAGTAATTGACGAACCTTGTTTTCTTCAACTATTAATTTTCTTGGAAATAGGCCACTCATACATAGCGCTTTGTTAAAATGAGTGAATAAACCAGAAATAAGGCAATAATATATATAATCAGTGAGGAAGAAAACAGTCAGGATAACAGAATCTCTCATTTAGTATTAAAATTAAACATTCAACTTCAGATTATGAACGCTATAAAGATATGAAACGCTTGTTAATTAGGGAAGTCGGCGTTTGCATAACGTGTACAAACATCAGAAATAAAGGCTGTAGCGTGTTATTTGGCAGGAGCTTTACATGACGTGTACAAAAGATCAGAAATACCATAGCGCGGTGTTTGATCATTTGATTGGAGCTGGCGGTGTGGTGAACAGCTGCGTGTGGTCACAACGGTAGCTGCTGCTAGTCGCTATTCTGCCAGTGGTTATATAGTGAATAAAAACGAACGCATTTGCTTCATTACATCAGCTGCAGCAGTGCAGTATACTGATGTGCAGCGACTGCGGAAAGGTAAGTGTTAGACAAACGGGACGTAACTTTAAAAATTCATTTTAAGACACACGTGTCAGGAACGTCAAGGAACAAATTGATGTTTGGACAACGCTTCATAAATGAAAAACATACAGAAGGCGATATTACCCATATCCTGGGAATTTTGCATACTATACCCAAAGGGTTACTGCTGAACACGTTGGAAGAACTGGAAATTTTTCTTCATCATAAAAATAATGTTTTAGCTCTTCTAAATGAACAAATACATTTTCATGTAAAAAAGTTTTTCGCTATTTTTAAAGATATGATATAGGAAAAGACTGCTGCTTCTTCGTTCTTCATTTCCTAGACTGTATTTTAAATGTTTAATATTACAGATTTTTAGAAAGAAAATATTACAGATTTTTAGAAAGAACCACAAAAATGTTAAGTATTTCTGTTTTTATCACTTGACTCGTCCTATAGTTCCAGTTTTCTGATAAATCTTCCACCATCAAGAATTCATAGTTTTTATTCCTTTTATTAACCTTAAATTTATAATCAAAAAGCCACATGCTGTGCAGAATTTTCACTTAGTGTAACTTATTTAGTATTAACTTTTTCTTTCTGCCCACCCTTCTACGACTTCACCATTCCTTAGAGCCTTCTAGTGCTGATAACTTCAAGCAAGAGAAATCGTCACGTCGTTTTTGCACGCGTCTGCGGTGGATGTATCTTTGACCATTAACGGCCACCTGAGCGACGTCTCCATGATAACAGCGTCCTCCACGTACATCTAAAAAATGTTCAAATGTGTGTGAAATCTTATGGGACTTAACTGCTAAGGTCATCATTCCCTAAACTTACACACTACTTAACCTAAAAGGACAAACACACACACCCGTGCCCGAGGGAGGACTCGAAGCTCTGTCGGGACCAGCCGCACAGTCCATGACTGCAGCGCCCGAGACCGCTCGGCTAATCCCGCGCGGCCCACGTACATCTCTTGTCGCCATTTGGAACTGGCGTCTTA
This sequence comes from Schistocerca serialis cubense, assembly GCF_023864345.2. Classification (NCBI taxonomy): domain Eukaryota; kingdom Metazoa; phylum Arthropoda; class Insecta; order Orthoptera; family Acrididae; genus Schistocerca; species Schistocerca serialis. Next base: position 505,307,427 of record NC_064642.1, on the reverse strand, counting down.
CAGCATAATCTCTGACTGCCAGCAGCCATCCTATCGACATTTGCATGGAAACGGCCTTGCTAGAAGTACACAGAAGCGTCAGCAGCTGGCGTTCAACAATCCTATAGTTGTTTCTATTGGCTTTTCTATTTAAAGTCTTTCATAAATTTATACTAAGAATATTAATGACTAGTATTATTTGTTTGAATAGTTGCATTTGTATAATGCTGTACATACAACTGTTCTATTGTTTTTATACTTTTTTCATAAGTGGTGTTCTTTTTACATAAGTTAAGTCTCCATTGCCTGCAGCTAATGTTAAACAGCAAATGCGTTCGTTTTTGTACATCAATTAACCCGTGGCGCAATAGCCACTATATGCCACCGGAAAGGGGAAATTTCATAAAGAACACTGGAAAAAAGGCAACAATTCAGAATTTCAAGTTCTAAGGTCGTATGGAGCCCCCCCTAAAGAAAAGTAAATGTTTTGTTTATGCAGTACCTAAGTTAGCTACAGCACAGGAAGCATTTTACGCCGTGCATGTGACTGAATGTTATCACCATGATTGACACACTCAATTATAATTAATTAATAACAAACTCTAACTTATTTGCAGCTTCAAATCTTGCATCACAAATTTGAAGTCTCGCTGTAAAACGCACACGCAGCATCAGCTATGAAGTATGATATGGGATATGTTCTTATGTACTCTTTCGTGAAATCGAGTGAATGCTTCCACGTCTTGTTGCTGTCTGCGTAGACCGTATATCTAATGATGATGATGATGACATACGGTATGGTGTTCCGGCCTCTTTGATAACTTAGCCCTAGTAATTGAAGCGTAGGCTAGAATCTCTGTTCTCACGTTACGTTTAATCTGTATATTAACTTTATGAATATCCGCTTGTCATTTAACTAATTTGGTTTGTATTTGCTTGCTCTGCAGGTACGCGAAATCAGTGCTAGGTGAGGCAGACAGAGGAAATCCAGAGGATTCGGAGCTCTTTATGGCATTCATGAAGGTCTGTATAAGTAATACGAAAATATCAAGGGAACGTTTCAGCTTGGAAGCTTTGCACTGCAGCCTCCACGTTTACGTCCAAGAAATTATTTCGCAAAGTGAATACCGCTGTTTCAGATGTTATCCAGACATCAATAGAAATAAGAGAGAAATGTCAGTAAATGTAGTAGCGTCTCTCGACTTACAGACTTTTCCATCCTTGCATCACAACTTTTTCTTCTTTTTTTTTAAAAAAAAAGGCCAAATGAGTGACATTTGACGGTCGTGCTAGGCATGAGACACGATCTTCCCTCCTTCCAATCTAGGGTTGAGGTTATATCGTCTTCAGAAGCTCACCAACACTGAGTGAGATGGTGAATCGCCGTGTTGAACCAACATCCCCTCGTGAATAACAAAAGGTACAATCTCTAACAAGAAGAAAGGTTGCATTCTTCCTTCTCGATCTATGCTTAATCTGGAGCTGTTTTTGTCGTATAGTTGATCTAGAAGACAGGTGCAATATTCGTCAGCTGCTGATCTACTCTTTGAGGGACAAGCAGTGAGAATAATCCTTTTTTCATTCCCGGGAAACACTAGCAAAACACACATCCATGCCCGAGGCAGGATTCGAACCTGCGACCGCAGCAGTCGCTCGTCTCCAGACTGTAGCGACTAGAACCGCACGGCCACTCCGGCCGGCCCCTGGCGTTAAAAGACCTGTTCTTCAGCAACTGCACCTAACAAGCCGACAGGGAATCGCAGCTAGTGATATGCAACGAGCGTGGCTTATGAATTTTGAACCGTGCAGGCACGGCTACTGCCGCAGTTGAAAGAGGAATCATCCGCGAACAATGTAACCAGTGGCCCAGTTCTCTGCTGCAGCGCTGCGCTGTCTGATCCATTGGAAAAACTGAACTCTAGGTTCAAAATCATTTGGCCACACTGAATGCTCACTTTGTTTATGATAGTTGTAAAACTGTCAGTACATCCTAAAATGTGTTCTTTCAAGTGTGCATTTAACGGACAAAATAACGGACAGTATCACAAAACTCCTAACGATCAAGCGCCATCTCCCCAAATTCTTCTGTGCGGAAAATTCTTTGTGGAGAACACTGGCCAGCTCTCTGTGTTTTAAACAACTTTGCTCTTAGTTTCTATATACGGCGATGAATTTCTTTGTTAGGATGAATCTGTAACGAAACTGGTCTCTCTTCACTCGACCGGCTTTTCGTGTACTGAATCTTGTTGCGTCATACGCCAAATGAAGGTCTGCATGTTCCTCTAAAGAATAATCGTCCATCTTCAGCAGTTAGTCATGAATTGTAAACATTGGGTATTAACAGACAACTGCGTCTTGTCTTTTCAACGTATCGCCATCAACGTCAACTCGACAGGCAGTCGTTTGTTGTGAGACAAGCGGTTTACAGACACGTATCTTACGCTCATTTGGAATTCAAGACGTCGTATCGCCTGAAATACTATTTTTCCACATTGTTTCCTTAACTTGAAGTACTCACTTTACAATAACCTACCATCTATAAAGTTTTGACTCTAAAGGTTAGAGGCAACCTTTACGGAGGTTCTTTGGATTTTTCCTTCTAAAATAATTTTCACTGCACTAATCCAACAATGTTTATATCTTTTAGTTGCTGGAAACATTTAAAACTGCACGTCTTCAGGTTAACACTATCCCTAGATAATCAACGTTCTTTGGACAGAATATTAAGTTGGGGAAGCATCGCAAAGGCATCCCTGGTCAAGATCAGGCCCATAGGAAGAATGCTCTTGCTAAGTAAACTGTGAGAATTTGACAGATGTTTACAAGAGCTGATGAAAGAATCGATTTGTTTCTTAATTCTGACGGATGGTTTTTAAGCACCCATCTTGTGTTACCTACTTTCCCTTAGAAGTTGTGGAAGATTTTTTCTAGAATCAAGCATCCTGCATCCAGTACTTCCCTTACAGATCACGTCTCTGACGGACATACGATAGGTGTACCATCTTCAAATACCTGCTTCTACTTTTATTATTTGATTATCGCTCATTTATGAAGGCAGTTTTCGTCATCTGAGATGAACAGCTTTCTGTTCTTCAGCTGCAAATCACTTGATCCATCTGCTCCCACTGCAATAACCCAAGCGAGGTGGTGCTGTCGTCAGGGCACCGTAATCGCATTTGGATGTATTTGGACGGAAGAGGGTTCCAATTTCCATTTAGCCACTCATATTTAGGTGTTGCCATCTTTACCTGAACAGCTTAAGGCAATTACCTGGATGGTTCCTTTGGCTAGGAGATGGCCTGTTTCCCTCCCCATCCTTGCCCAATCCAAGTCTCGTTACCAAATGATGTCGTCATCGATGGATATTAACAACCAATTTTCCTTCTTTTCTTTGCAAGGAATTTGCTAGCCGAAAAGACAGAAGATGCCTCGCTTAAGAAGATCTTGCAGAACCAAGTGAACGGTAAGGGCAATAAACATCCATACAGTCTTCTATTGATCATACTTCTGTACGGCGGGACAATCTCGAGATGGCAGCGACGTGCTATATTTTTAGGTCAAAAACTGTTTCTGATGTCGTACTGATTTTTTTAGTAAATTTATTCTGTCACTCGTTTTTTTCGTGAGCAGATTCCATTCCTGAAAGGAAAAGCCATTCTGAAACATCTGCAACAGTCAAACAGCGGACATGACCACTTCACGGAAATTGATACGTTTTCCACTAACATACTTCTTTAGCTGTGTGAGCAGATAGAACTCAGAGTGATACATTTAATGAACAGAATGGATATTGCAACAATTCGTACTTCGATCCCTCAATCCTCCCATCGTCAAAACACGTTTGCTAGTATGTGCAGTGTCAAGAAGAAAGGTTGCATTCTTCCTTCTCGATCTATGCTTAATCTGGAGCTGTTTTTGTCGTATAGTTGATCTAGAAGACAGGTGCAATATTCGTCAGCTGCTGATCTACTCTTTGAGGGACAAGCAGTGAGAATAATCCTTTTTTCATTCCCGGGAAACACTAGCCATAAATATTTCGGCAGATGAAATCGACTTTGCCTGTTTTTGTACAGCACAGCGCTCTGGTTTGACTACTGATTGATTCCTGGCGTTAAAACGGCTCTGAGCACTATGCGACTTAACTTCTGAGGTCATCAGTCGCCTAGAACTTAGAACTAATTAAACCTAACTAACCTAGGGACATCACACACATCCATGCCCGAGGCAGGATTCGAACCTGCGACCGCAGCAGTCGCTCGTCTCCAGACTGTAGCGACTAGAACCGCACGGCCACTCCGGCCGGCCCCTGGCGTTAAAAGACCTATTTCGTTATGTAGCTTAAAGAGTCTTATAGGATGCCGTGCCAAAACTTTAACTATAAACAGTCTCAAGATGATCGCCAGGAGCCAAACCCGAGACCTCTGCATCATTAACCACCAGCGCCATCCGCTTGACCTCCGAGACGGCTCATTCACCTGTTCGATTCTTCTGAAAACGATCCAAAATTAGCTAAGGAATTCCTTTCCACATTCTCTTTTGGTCTTGTACAGACAGTTCTCAGAGTTAATTCTTAGTTCAAAATATACCATACTCTTTCTTCGGACGAGCCTATGATCTCAGCTGTGTCAACTCCACAAGTCAGTTTGGCGCCTGTTGCGGAGGGTGCTATACCTACCTCTGTCACTTTCGGCTTTTGACACTCCATCCACGAAAATTGCATGGGAATAGCGACTGTAGGCAAGCTTCTGAGGAGCTCGAATTTCTCGGACATTAAAAAGCCTTGCAGCTGCAACTTAGAGTAATTACGCCAAAAGAACAGTAACAAAAACATATAGTTATCAACACCATCTCTGTACCAAACAGAGTATTTGTCCCCGTGATGTGTCTCACCAGTAGTCCCCACAGTATAATGCAATATGATTGCAATATTCTCTTCGGAGATAAAGGAGTATACATTTCTTAACGGGTTTCGCTATATAGGAAGAAGCAGCAGCTTGGAAATTTTCTGGACCAGATGAACATTGTAGAGGGACGAAAACAGCTTTTTTCAAGCTCTAGAGGCATATACATAGGGTGAATCACCTATAACTTGCACCGCAAATGTTGCGGAAAGGGAAAGTGCTATTGATGCTCGGTTTTCACAGAATGGAGTGAGAGTCAGGGGCTTGTATTGTTGGCCAATAAACAGATTGTAATAATACTTAGAAAGTGTATTTTTAATGCAAACATACACTTTTTTTAATGGAACAATGCCTGTTGACATTAGCAAACTAAAAGTAGGGTAAATTAGAATGTCAGTGGTGTTTGTTGCAGGATTCTAGTGCGAGTCGTTTACGAGTATCGATCTTGAAACGTTTCCACACCGACATTTGTTTGTGCCATTCAGCCTGCATAGTTGCTAGGTATGATGTTGTTATGTTTGCTTACAGTGTGCTTGTGCGTTCCTTGAGTGAGTGGCGACTTGCTATCAGTTAGTGTGTGACAGCCAAGCAGCACATCGTTAGTGAATGGTGGGATTTACCAATGCAGAAAAAGCCGATATGCTCTTGGTGTATGGAGAATAGAGGAAGAATGCGGTTCGTTCTTGTGCCGTGTATACGGAAAGATATCCCAACAGACGTCGACCAACTCGGCAGTTATTTATGAATCTCTTCTACCAGTTACGTGAAAGTGGTAGAGTGACGCCTAGACAAAACGTAACAGAAGGAAACAAATGACGACAGAAGAGAGCGAAATTAGTGTTCCTTCTGCTGTTGCAGTTGATCCACACGTTATCTCCCGCGCAATCGCACGAGGAAGTGGCATGAATCAGCAAGTGTCCTAGGCATTCTCCGTCTATATACGTCCCATCAAAATGGCTCTGAGCACTATGGGACTTAACTTCTGAGGTTATCAGTCCCCTCGGACTTAAAGACTTAAAACTACTTAAACCTAACTAACCTAAGGACATCACACACATCCATGCCCGAGGCAGGATTCGAACCTGCGGCCGTAGCGCTCACTCGGTTCCAGACGGAAGAGCCTAGAACCGCTCGGCCACTTCGGCTGGCCTACGTTCCATCCCTATCACATTTCTCTCCATGAAGAGCTGTATGGAAACGGTTATGAAAATGGTGTTAATAACTGTACATGGGCATTAAGACAGGATACTACAGATGTATCATGTATTTTGTTTTGTGATGAAGCCACAGTTACATATCATGGCCAAGTAAACCGCCGAAACATGCACTGTTGGTCTATTGCCAATCCCCTTTGGCTTCATCAGATGGTTCGTCAGCGTCCATGGAATGTAAACGTGTTGTGAGATAGTGAGACATCAACTCATGGGCCCGTTTTTCACAGACGGAATACTGAACGCGCACGAGTATTGCAGCCTCCTAGCAGACGGAGGCTAGAAGACGTTCCTCTGCAGATTAGGAGGAACCTATAATACCAACACCCTGATGGCTGTCCACCCCACAGTGCACGAAGTACTACAGTACGTCTTTACGATTGTTTCCAAATCGTTTGATTAGAAGCAGAGGACCTATACCTTGACTGGCCTGTTCCCCTAATTTGACGCCTGTAGACTTTTATCTGTGGAGGAAATATGAAAAACTCTGTCTACAAGGACATACCAACTACACCCGATTATACATAACGACGTATGACAGCAGCCTGATATTTCCGCTGATATGCTAACACATGTGCAGCAGTCATTCCATACCAGACTGGAAGTGCGTATTGCCACTCACAGCGGTCATCTTGAACACAACCAGTGATGGTGAGTTGTCTCGTTACTGGTCAGAACTTACATAACTAGTGCATGCGCTTGCGTTGTTCTTTAGTGTACGCAATCATAGGTACTGTGCAAGTGTCGGTGTGGGAAAGTTTCAAGGTACGATATCTCATAAATGACTCGCACTAGAATTCTGCAACAAACACCACTGACATCGTAATTTACCCTACTTTTAGTTTGTTGAAGTCGATACTCATTGTTAATTTTTTTTAAATGTACGTTTGCGGAAAAGAACAATTTTAAAGTATTATTACAATCTGCTGATTGGCTGACAATACGAGTCGCTGTCTGCCAACCGATTCTGTGAAAACCGCACATCAATAGCACTTTCAATTTTTACACTATTTGCGGTCCAAGTTTTCAATGATTCACCCTATATATAATTTTTCCTCCGAAGGACTGACCCACCTGACCCACTATCGGACGTTGTAAAAAATTTTGCCGAAGATAACTCTTTAGTTAGCTTTCTTCCACTGAGGCATCTCTGTGTTCAACAGCTTAATTGGTACCCTAGACCTGATGAGAGGAACACTGTCTCTTAGTTACAGCATTCGCATGGTAGTTTCAAACATGCTAAAAAGCAGGCCTCGATAAGATGTCTGCAGTCTATAACATTCGTAGACGCTCTGTAGCTTAGAAAGAGGTTATTTAGCAGTAACAACTAACATGGGGACCATTCCTACACGCCATCACCGATTTCATCCTCATTTATGAATATGTGCAGGGCTTGGCCAGAAATGAAAATGACAGAAATGGGAGCTCCAGGTGGTCAAACGTTTAGAAAAAATAGCACTTTTGGCCCTGGTAGGGTGAGGCATGAGCCATCTGTTATCGTAGTTTTCAGGCAACGGTTGGTGCAGCGGAAAGAGTTCAGAACTGTAATCCGAGGGTCGTGGAGTCGAATGTTTGTACGGAAACGTCTTTTATTTTAAATTTTTACGTTAATTACACCGAAACTGAACCGAAATAATTCTCAGCATATTGTATTAAAATTTTTATAAAAGGCACCGGTAATGCATTGTACGGGTGCAGCTGGGAAAGGCTGCTCAAAGGTCAAAATGGAACTAAGGGAACACGAAATCCGGTACGCTTTAATTACAGTCCTTTCTTGGAAAGTTATTTGAAGAGCCCTGGTGGCCGCTGTAAGTAAAACCCTTTCTTGGAAATTTAGTTGCAATCACGAATTTTCATTTGCTTTTTTTCATGACTTTTATGAAGATATTAATATATACTTTTTTCAGTTTAAGTAGCGTACAAACTCAAAATGAAAATAAAAAATGTTTCCCCATAGGGATTCGACACCATGACCGCCTGTTTAGCGTTCTGCACTCTTTGTGCTGCGCCAAACACTGCCTGAAATCGATGTTGACATAAATAGCTCAGGCCTCCCCCGACCCATGCCAAAAATGATATCTTTTCCTAAACGCTTGGCTATCTGAACTCCCACTTCTGTCGCTTTCTTTTCTGACCAAGCTCTGCATCCATACATCTTATAAAAATTTAGTTATTTATGTTTGTATGCTCCAAATCTCCTCATTAACAGCTCGCCCGATTCCAACCAACCTTGGTACAGATAACCCTTAGTGTAAGGCAACAAGCGCTGTTGGGGTAAGAGCCACCTACGTATCATAGTTCAGGAGACATGACGAGATAAACACTGAGTGAAAAACTGCCGCATTGTGCGTGAAGTTTAAATTACTACTTTGCCACCAACTCTATTGGCAACGTATTTTGCAGGCAGTTTCCACAAATGCTGCTGAATGTTCCTACACAAATATATCATTGTGCGGCCCACAGTTGAAGAGATATGACGTCATAAATACTGAGATACATGAAAAAATGCTGCATCATGCATGACCTTTTCGAACATTAATTCTTTACTACTAAGACGCTCCTACAGTCCGTCAACTTAAGAAAAACCCCCACACCTGGCAGCGCTTTTGACAGCTTTCAACTGCGAAGCGCAAAAGGCTGTAGGAGAATACAATAGCCGTATATAGAGCTATGAAGAGGCGTTGCCATAGGCGCGTTTGCAAAATGGCATTGTAGCTCCTGGCTATTTAACTAGAAATATTGTTTATAGTCAAGTTCTGAGTTAAATAAACACTGCAGAGAATTTATACTTTGCATACTACGTTTCTTGATTTGGGTACTGTACTTAAACATTTTTAGGCTACGCATATTTCTTATTAGGCTCCTACGACTGTTTCATAAATTCAAGGGTGTTTCCACGAACGAATGGCAATGAATTCTTTTCGATGTTACTCTACGAAAGTTCGTTTCTTTTTTGTTTTGTTTTTGTTTATTATAGAAAATTGGCAGAATGAATACACGGGAAATGCTGGGTTTATCAGCTACTGTATCATAAATTTGGGCGAAATCGGTGATGACGAGTGGGCGCGGTCCCCTTGAAAGTTTTACCGGGTTCTACATTGTCACTAATGGCAGCGTCCTCCAAACACACCTCTGTGCAGAGGTGTTAATTTCAAATAAGCTTACCATTCTCTTCTTTTTCACTTTCTGTTAGTTATTTAATTGTCCACTTATCCGCAGACAATTTTGCAATGATATTAGGAATGTCAGTTTCAGATAAAATTAAAATTATTAAATTTACAATAAAACACAGTTAAAATTAACGCATTTAATTACATAGGGCCTAGTTTAACGAGGGTTTATATACTGAGTGCACTGCACTGTATACATCGCTAAGCATTAAAATTGCAACACCTTCGACATGACATGCATCAAACATTAAATCAGATTGAAGTGCACAACATGCTTAAATCTAGAAATGATGAGCATTTTAGCGAAACCGAACGAAATAGGCATGAGAAAGGCTAACTTCGACCTATACGTCGTATAAGAAAAGATTACGCTGCTGGATTATCTATCAGAAATCGCATTTGAATGTTAGTTTTTTCTGGGAAGATCGGGTTATGCTTCGTGTAAGGAAGAGAAACTTCCAGCAGCACGTGTCGGAATTCGACAGCAGCAGGATCGTAACCTATAGAGACTTTTATTTATCGTTCTGCGATACTGCTGCTCGCCTTGGTGCGGATGCCACGACTATCATGTACAATCGGTGGGTCCAGGAGGACCATATTCAACGCGATGCAGAACCTCTGTGGCCCCACACGACTAGCGCTCGAGAGGACAGGCAATCGCTCGCTCTGCCGTGCAGGGCTGTTAAGTCGGCTCAAGCACCTTGAGTATGGAAGTGTCTATCCACTCGGACAGTGCAACGGCGTTTGGAGAACCACGGAGTGTCAGCAGTAATTCCCTTGACGCGCCAGCAGACAGAGGCGCGCCGACGGCGGTTCTCCCGGAACAACACCGGACCCAGACTTCTTTAAACGATTCGCGGAACTGTGCACGGCACCACGACGGACTTATCCATGCGTGAAGACTCCGAGGAGAACGAAAACTGCCAGTCTGCATTAATCATCGCCGCACTGGACCAGAACCAGGCGACATGGTATGAAGTGTCATTTGATTGACAACACCTGTGGTTAACGTAACTCGGTGGTTCCGAAACTTTCTTAGACCATTAGCCCTGGGTGCAATTACACATCGGCTCGTACTCCAGCCCCCCCCCCCCTCCCTGCCCTCTGTTGCCCTCACTCATCCCTCACATTGTCACCAACTTTAGCACCTAAATATATTGTAGAGAGAAAGACTTTTCTTGGAATACTTTTATTTTTTAAATAATAAAATGTGAATCGTATTTCATTTGTTTGTTTGTTTGTGTGTCTGTGTGTGTGTGTGTGTGTGTGTGTGTGTGTGTGTTAGAATTAATGACGAAGGAATTCATGGTGCACCGAAACTGCTACCCACAGCTCCTTCTTAGATTTGAAAGCTAAATATCCACAGTGAGGGAAGATACTTCATACTTCCCCTGCATTACTTCTCTCCGTTTCAGCACTTGCTTGACCTGCACACTGCACCCGAATTTGAAATCAACCAAGTTAAAATGTGCGCACTGTACTTACAGTTCGTAACACTTCATTGCTGCACTCCTTAATTCTGAACCGGTAGAAGTTGGAAGACTTAAGGTTGTTAATGCTTTGTGTCTCACCACAGCCACTAGTAGTAATAGTAATAGTAATAATAATAACAATAATAATAATTCACTGTAGTAGCCTTTGCGTAGTTACTGCAGTGTCGTGCTATCAAATTCTTATCTGTTTCGAAGTGAGTAATGAAGCAATTTCTGGACTGCTGCAGGTACTATCTACAATTTGGAGAAGACATTTTCTTGAGATATTTAGCATTTGCTACGTGTATGTCTCAATTTCATCAACAGCGATGTATGGAACAAAGCGCAACATACCTATGTAGTGGATGGACTATTTGAGGAAGGTGTAACCCCCACCGTATTAATGCTGCTAATTGGGAAAAAGTAATTATTGATAACTTATATAATGAATATTACAGTCTTACAAAACAGTGATAACAGTAATGATCTTTTGAAAATAACGAAGTTTTGTCACTGAAAAAAAAATCGAATCGGTTAGTTTTTTCCTCTCATATAATTTCATTTTTCCCCTCAGGTTGGAAACCATTGGCATAATCGGTAATTTGGACAGCATCTGTTACATTTTCAATTTTAAGGCCGGCGGTTTTTCCCTGTCTTCCATGTCTCCCTCTCGTGATCTTCAAACAAGTGATCATCGGCTGCCGAGAGATAGGCATGCGGTGGCGTAGTACCCATATCTGTCATACAATCTAAGTTAGACTTAATGCCCAGCTGGCTTACCGCCACTGTTCCTGCCAAAGGCGACAGCTATGTGTACTAAAGTTCGTATCCTATGTACCCCAAAATCACCTACAGGTTTATTCATGCATCCTTCCTGCTCTACTGCACGTGCACAATAAGTGAAATCTCGTTTCTTGCTAACGTTCTGGTGTTACAAATTTAATGAACAGCAGTGTATTACTAATTTGTGTTATGTTTTACCAATCTCTAACTTGTGCTAACCTAATCAGTCTCTTACGAGGGCGTGGTGAAAACTAATGCTTTAGAATTTTTCATACGAAAAATCTTCAAGCTATTTAAATAAAACAAACGTTATTAACATTGTACATCCTTATTCTACATGTCCACATATTCATTTCTGAACAGTCACCTTAGCGAAGAACACATTTCTCTCAACGAGAGACCAGGTTGTTGATACCGTCACTGCGTAATGTTATTTATTTGTGGTGGTAAGTTCCTATGAGACCATACTGCAGAGGCCATCGGTCCCTAGGCTTACACACTACTTAACCTAACTTAAAATAACTTACACTAAGGACAACGCACAAAACCGTGCCTGAGGGAGGACTCGAAGGGGCAGCCCCGCGAACCCTGACAATGCGTCTGACACCGCGCGGTTACCCCTCGGGGCTGCGTAATGTTTGACTTTGTTGATTGAGTCACAACCTCACCTCTGTTTGCACCGTTTCATCACCATCAATGTGAATTCCTCGAAGATGTTAAACTTAGGGAAACAATTGAAAATTGGATGGGACCAAGTCTGGACTGTGTGGAGGATCAGGAATGACAGAGAAGCCAAGGCGTCGAATTGCTGCAGATATCGCAGCGCTCGTGCGTGGTGTGGCGTCGTCAGGCTGAAGGAGAGCATGCTCCGTGTGTGGACGGCTCTTCGAATTTAAAAGTCGGTTACAGCACACTGTTTCTCACGCGTCGAGGTAGTTACGTTCCACACCGCCGTGTGCAGTCTAGCAGCAGATGACAGTGAACAAGTGTACATGAAGAATAAAGTCTTAGAACGTTAATAACGTTTATTTTATCAAAAAAAGAAAAAATTAGCCACGTGATTTGAGGCGCCATGTCACGGACTGCGCGGCCCCTCCCGCTGGAGGTTCGAGTCGTCCGTCGGGCATGGATGTGTGTGTTGTTCTTAGCATAAGTTAGTTTAAGTAGTGTGTAAGTCTAGGGTACGATGACCTCAGCAGTTTGGTCCCTTAGAAATTCACACACATTTGAACATTTTTTTTTATTTAATAAGAGTTCACACATGAAAAAATTCGGAGGAAATACTTTTCAGTGCGCTCTCTATTTGAGAAGTATGCTTTGAATACGTCTGTAAGTATGTTGATTTTATTTGTCACTTTAATCTCTTTGGGTAATTAATTCTGCAGTTATTTATAGAGTAAATTTCGCTTTTGTTCGGCTGTCGCGTGGTGCTCATGGCCCGATCGCTGCGTTTCCTTTTCCTTTCCCTGTTTCAGTAATAATTACCGACCTTTTATGTGCGCCGAACGTGTATAATAGATTATCTGATGTAGTTTGTACATTGCGTCCATGTATAGCTAAGGAGTGAACATCGGAATAGTCTGTAATTACAATGCATTTGACGTTATACACTGATGACAGGACTCTCAGGGATAATATACCTATGACATTGGTTTTGTTAATATCTTTGTGAGCTCACTGCAGTCCGACTGACAATAATTCACCACCCATAAAAATTTTATGTTATCTGTACTCTATCTACGCTTTGGACATTCGTTTCTCAGGTTTCCGTATTTTTTTTCTTGTATCTTTGGAAATTACTTGGTGGTTTTATGCATTTATTCACACGGCAGTCCTACCAGTTAAAAGAACTGTGACTACGCGGCTAGGCCTTGGCTGTTTGCCAACAGGGCTCTATAAGCTGTACTTAGAGAAGAAAGGCCGGTGTTTGTGATTACTGTAAGCTTTCAACAAGTTTAATAGTGTCTTGACGCTTTACTGCCTTTGGTGCGCAGCATAAAAATAAAACTAAAAAAGCTGTTTAATAATTGCGAATGCTATGGAGTAAATCCTACGTTATATGTCATCCTCTACAAGTCGGTAATTTGTTGTTCTTATCACAACACTTATCCTGTATTTCCTTCTTCTATGGCATGCGCTTCCTCGCTTTTTTTGTGTGTCATCTAATGAAGATGAGCTAGGAGTAGTCTATACGCAGTGTACCGTCACTCACTGCGACATTAGTTTACAACAATTCACTCCTCAAAATATCATGGATGTTTTTTAAACTATGTATCGTCTCAGCATTATTGCTTGTTGCGCTAAAATGCCACGTTCAGCAGCCACGAATGAACTGCGTTACACAATTTATACTATCAGTAAACACATTAAATTTCGCTACAATGTCGGATCAAACTACAACGGTAGATATCGTTAGATAAAAACGGTGTTGTCAGTCAGCAACAGTAGCACTCTTAAGGTTGCCAGAAGTTGCCTTTCAGCTGGAGTGAGGGAAAATGTTGCTACTTCCAAAGAAGATACGCACGGTAAAATTTCCGCACTCAGGACGCATAGGGAGTATTGGTCGAAACGGAATAAACCAAAAGGTCTGTCTCCCATACAGTGTACATAATTTAGGTATGTATGTACCGGTAATTATTGCCTCACTGGAACACTTGAAATGAGGATTATAGTTTTACATTAATTTTTGGTTAAGGGTATGCTTTTTTGGGCGTCTCCAGTACATCAATATATACATTTCAGTCACGAATCTGCCTCTATAATCCTTGACTATATTAAAGCACGTCTTTCCACCACCATCTTCGCACACACACACACACACACACACACACACACACACACACACACACATACACACGGGCGCGCTTGCAGAGCAGGTCACTGGCTACATTTTAACAGCAACGTCAGTCTTCACAGAAGCCTTGAGTATTAGCACAATGGTGAAGAACTGACCTTTAATTTCGAACAAGCTTCTTAAATAACCAATCAGATATCTGCCTATGACAGCCAAGATGAAGCATTGTGCTGACCGTTTCCCACGAATTCATAGGAGGTTTAGTATGTAACAGCAGTGATTAAGTTCCTTTTGCAGGCGGAAGTATCTTTAATACCACGTAGTTCCAGGTATCATTCCACTTTCAGTATTCGCAGCTGGATTTGTGTCTTGCGTCGCTGTTATGGCGTCCATTCCTTGTTCGCTTGATTTTATTACACTGATATGATTGAAAAATCATTTCTTATTAATAAATACGGATGTATGTCATATTCTTGTCTACTAGAAGCCTGAAGTTTATGATCCATTACTGTTCAGCAGGAGGCAAAATATCGACTGGATGCTTATAAGAAAGTAAACCCTGAGGATGGTTGTCCTTGCCCCTCATGTAAATTTTTGGCTTTTTCCCTGTTCCCACTTCAGATTTTTATACATTCAGTGGAGTAACACCTCCAAAAAGCAAAGAAGTTCACAGACGAATTGATTCTCGCCTATTTCTAGAGTGTAACAATTTTATCAGATAAAAAGCACTTTTAATTTTGGTGTGATTTTCTTTGCGTATGATATATCGCCAAGTATTAGGGTAATATTACTTATCATTTGATTAGTATATTTGCAACATGTACTGCGAAGCAGGTAATATTGGTTATAACTCGTCAATACTTTGTGGATGGTGCACTCATTTTATAACCTTCCAACTGCTCCAACCCCCCCCCCCCCCCCCCTCACTTCTTAAAAGCACTCTAGCCACCTTCGAAAAAAAAAAAAAAAGGTTAATAGCTTCAAAGATGGAGGTGAAATGTCAACAAAGTGAAAAATTGCTGACGGCACAGTAGATACAACACGTAATATTTACTGTGTCAGTAACTTAACTTTATGCCGTATACTTAAATTATTTCCGTACTTCACTTGCAAAGATTAAAGGCATATCAAATAATGATTGAGGTGTTATATGTGTAACCCGCCACTTTAAATAAAGTAGTCAAAAGAAATAAATTACTGTAATTTAAAATTATGTTGTAGCTTACCAAAGAACGTCTACTTTGTGAGATATGGGATCCTGACAGACTTGGAAACCCGGCGTAAAACAATGAAAACATACTACAAGTCATATATGGATGAGGCTGTCGAGGGCGAGATAATCTATAAGATGAAAACAGGTTAAAGAGGGATCAGTTCTGCTCCTACGCCTAAGGTAACACTTTTCGGATAAATACTGTTCATGTGCCTGCTCTGTTCTTTGGGAACTTACATTGTGTAGCTTGTGCAATGCACATTTTTCGATACAAGAAGTGCGACAGGATATTACGAGGCACTTAGTTACAAGATTACTCAAGACACAAATAAACCAATTATTACAACATCCATACATTTTTAGGGGTCCATATTTCAATCGGTAAAAACGGATCCTTTATAGCATCGCTTTGTTGTCAGTCTATCTCTCTATCTATCTATCTATCTGTCTGTCTGACTGACTGTTAAGAAGACTTTTTATCAGGAACGAATATCATATCAAGTTGAAATTTATGTTATATAATAAGGCCTACGGCCCCTTTGCGATGTGAAACATTTAAGATTCTAAGTCAATGCAATCTAATGCATTTACCTCACACATTTTGATGTGTACTCGCAAACTCATTAATTGAAAACTATAGGGTACTTCCTGTTGACCAAAAGTCAAGAAAACTGGCAAGAAGCAAGGTTTAGCAGTACAAGTGAATGAAAAAAATCGAACATCATTAATTTGTAATTATATCACGGCAAAAAATTTTTATTTCTTCATTTGTTATCCTGCGATCTGTTCATCCACCTGTTAAAATCCCTGTTTCTCAGGAATGGGCAGATGTATCAAGTTGACATTTATGTAACATAGTAAGGTCTATGGCATGTTATTTTAAACTGCGGGTAACTGCAGCCAAACATCAATATTTTGAAAGAAATAATCTGCACTGGCTGTAGAATGGTTCAAATGGCTCTGAGCACTATGGGACTTAACATCTGTGGTCATCAGTCCCCTAGAACTTAGAACTACTTAAACCTAACTAACCTAAGGACATCACACACATCCATGCCCGAGGCAGGATTCGAACCTGCGACCGTAGCAGTCGCGCGGTTCCGGACTGAGCGCCTTAACCGCGAGACCACCGCGGCCGGTGGCTGTAGAATATTTTTAATTAAAAGTCATGGCCGGCTTCGTGCCACTAGAAGGCGCATCCTCAGGCGATAAGGATTCTTTTCAGTAGGTCGCCGCCGAAAGGTAACAGACTTAGAGCCGCTCCCCACCATTCACGTCATGTTATACACAAATAGCGCGCTAAAAGCGGTCGTCCTGATTAGAAACGAAGGGCATAGCAGAGCCGCAGTTCTAGCAGGAACATGTTTGAGCGGCAACAGACAAGACGGTGTAAGGTGGGGTGGTCTCCTGACCTTCAATTTCTTACATATTCCATCCTCGCAATCATATTCTGCACATCAAGACGCTTCCTTAGAACCGAAACTCGATAAGGTAGAGTCAATTTTGTATCAATTCATGTAAGCGATATGCAAATCTAATAAGTAAATCGCAAGTGCGCACCGAAGTTGAAAAAGTCGAGGCTGGCATACACGACATGGCGGCCACAGGAATTTTCTTTCTAGGGAGGCGGCCGGCCCGCTGGGAGGCCCGTTCCTTCAGAGGGATGGGTCGGCGTACACCTACTTCAGCCGGAACGACCGTCCAGAGAGAGGACAGCTTTTGCCAGAGCGAAGGGATAACAACCCCTGTGTTCGACTTAAAAGCAAATTCTGCTACACTGTGTGTGAGCACCCAGAAAAAACATTTTTTGACGGACCGACTGCATAGTTACGGAGTTCTCTCACAGGAGGACAGTATACGCTTAATCGAGATACTACATTTTTCCACATTGGTCGACTTAAATGAAACGTCATTCTCCTGTTCAAAAGAGCAACACTGACTTGAGGAATATTTCTGACACAAAGAGCCAGAGGAGTGAGGGATGACAGAAAAAAGGGGCCGTTCCGTTGTCGCTCTTGGAGCGGGAACATGTAACGAGCGCAAGTGCACTCATTTGTGTACACAAAGAGCGAGGAACAAAGTCTCTCCTCAGTATTTCACTGGGAGAGCACCTCTGTCGTTGGCGAATCAGAGTGATACTCTATATTGAGTCACTCGCAATTAAGCATTGTTCACTGTGTTGGCTGCCAAATTTATTGTGCGGGTTGAACACGGACAGAGTACTAGTTAAACGCCTGCGAGCGAATATTCAGTGGCATCGCAGTGGACTGGTTATCTGACCGGTGTACTACGCCAATAGTTAGCCTAGGGGCGGACAGGAGTCCTTGACTTCATCAAGGCGTAGGGAGAGTTTGATTGGCGAAGGTCAGTCCAGATAGAAAGAGATAGTTGTGTTATTTGTCAGTAGCGAGCGACGCAGGCAGCAGTCGTCGCAGCTCACGGTATTGCGCGCTACAGCGTATGCGAGCCCCATTTACCCTCCATAACATTTCTCACGCGACAGCCTTGACCGTACCTAGAAAAGTTATTCAAGTTGTGTAGGTGCGGCTCTCAGCCATTCTGCTGAGTAATAAAGAAAAGGAAGAAAAGAACCTTTCCATACTTTGTAAAATAATAGCATTAATAGCATTCCTATCCATAAGAGGCCATCTATTGTTCCGAAAAGAACCCGGAAATTTATTAATTTATAAGAAAAAGTTTCACTTGATTTCTCAGAATTTTTTTGCAATAAATAATATTTTTCGTTCGTTTAATGTCTTTCTTACACTAACTAGCGATACTCCAGTACCCAAGTAATCCACTAGTTACGTAAGAATATAGAATATTTTTGTCTCTTTTCCTTTCAGCACACGACTCCAGAAGATATTTGTTGCTGAATGTTTTTCAAGCAATTCTTGTTGGTACATTAGGAGCGTCTGTCTGAATTCTGTAGTCGTGTGAGGTGGAAATTATTTCTTGCAGAAGCCCAATAAACCCCACACACACTCAGAACGGTACTGAGCGGTATGCAGTGCCTACTGCCACTCAGACACCTGTTTTGCTGTCCAATTCGTTTTAAATAAGGACTACCGCTTTTAGCGCTCTATTTGTTTACAACATGACGCGAAAGACGGGGAGCAGCTGTGAGGCAGTTACCTTTCGGCGACGACCTATTAAAAAGAATCTTTATCGCCTGAGTATGAGCCTTTTGGTGGCGAGAAACCGGTCGTGACTTTTAGTTAAAAATATTGTGCACCAAGTGCGGTTTATTTCTTTCAAAATAAGATCTATGAATCCCTGGCAGTGTAAAGAATTCAAGGTTCTAAGTCGGTGCAATTAAAAGATACGGCCATTTACGACACATATTTTGACTCTAGAAAACTCACTCGGCAAAATCTATGCGATGCGTCCCATTGCCCTAGAATAACGAAATTTGGCAAGAAGCTAATTTTCACAGCACAAGCCAAGTAAAAAAATTACGATAAACGTTAAATTGTAGTAATACCACAAAAATATCTTTTTGCCGCTATTACTAACATTCCATTCACCATCCGTCAAAAGCGTAATAGAAAAATATTACTGCGTGTAAAAAAAAATGGCTCTGAGCACTATGGGACTTAACTTCTGAGGTCATCAGTCCCCTAGCACTTAGAACTACTTAAATCTAACTAATCTAAGGACATCACACACGTCCATGCCCGAGGCAGGATTCGAACCTGCGACTGTAGCGGTCGCGCGGTTCCAGACTGTAGCGCCTAGAACCGCTCGGCCACCTCGGCCGGCTACTGCGTGTAAGCTGTAGACGTATCTTAGTAATTAAATAAAAAATATTTTATTAAATCTTCTCTCTCTACATACACAGTGTGTCCATAAATAAATTCCAGTTCGAAAACGCTGTAGAAAGAGAACAACTGCTCAGAATGACGTCAAATTAGAAGAGCACATTATTGACGCATGGGCAAGCGTCACGAAGACTGTCTATACGTTAATGGAGTTCACCATGACAGATGAATCGCATACGACAGCTTTGGTTTGAGTTGCGCTTTACACCATCCGTACTGTTCAACGTGCATCACTGTACAAGTTCGATAGTTAACATTTGCGGCACTGTTAGTTAGGTAAGGTCATACCTCATCAGAAGGTTAAAAATCGGTTCTTAATTTAACTGAGCCCAAAAACCGCATAAAAAGCCAAATGACTTCGGTTTTTAATTGTCCTGGGCCCATGAACCATTTAAAAAGCCAAATAACATCGGGTTCTAATAATGGCGTGAGACTGACGCTAGACGTATTCAGTATGCTGTCCACCGTATTCTGCCACAAATTAATAGACTTTCAGCGCGGAATGGTAGTTGGAACTAGGCGCATGTGACATCCATTTCGGAAATCGTTAGGAAATTCAGTATTCTGAGATCCACAGCGTGAAGACTGTGCCGAGAGTACACAATTTCAGCCATTACTTCTCACCACGGACAATGCAGCGGCTGACGACCTTCACGTAATGACCGAGAGCAGTGGCGTTGCGTAGGGTTGTCAGTGCTAACAGACAAGCAACACTGCGTGAAATAACCATAGATATCAATTTCGGACATGTCACGAACGTAACCGTTAGGACAGTTCGACAAAATGTGGCTTTAATAGGCTTTGGCAGCAGACGACAGACGTCAGTGTCTTTGCTAATAGCACGACATGGCCTGCAGCGCCTCTGCTGGGGTCGTGACCAGCGATCACGGGCTGTTGTATGCGGCACTCATACAGACTATGGTGGCCTTGCAGCTTTTCCTGATGCAAACATTTTTTCCAAGCCAAAATGTTTGGAGTATAACAGAGAATACCGCACTGCTGCAGAAGATTGCTTATGGTACCTTGGTTCCAGACAAGCCGTTTTCCATCTCAATTAGAAGAAAGAAGCTGCTTAATTCGGACGAGTATTTGTTTATTTGGGCCAAAGTAGACAATAACAAATGAACGACAAAGACTGTAGGAGACTGTATGCTATATTATAGGCAATAAATGATCTTTAATTTATAAAGTGTTTTATTTATATAGCCTTGAACCCCAATAATACTACACATTGATCTTACCAACAAACGACAAGCGCTTCTTCTTGGTGTTGTAGCTCTAAGGGCACTCTGGGATGCACACAGTGTCACTGGGTACATCTGGGAGCGTCTGTGACCTTGAGCACAGTGTTGGAAACGTGCTGTTTTCTTTCTTGGTAGCGCCTATAAGGCGGATCGTGTGCTAGCGGCTAAGTTCCGCGCGGCGCTCTATTTTTACGAGCGCCGCGGAACAGTAAAATTATTTCCGGTCGGTTGCGCAAGAGCTGATAAAAGCGCACCCAGGTTGGACGCTAGACGACTGGAGAACCGTGGACTGGTTAGAGGAGTTCAGGTTTCAGCTGGTAAGAGCTCATGCTGAAGTTCGAGTGTGGCGCAGACCCCACGAAGCCGTGGATCCAAGTTGTCAACAAGGCACAGTGGAAACTGAGGGTGACTCCATAATGGTGTGAGCTGTGTTTACATGGAACAGACTGGCTCCTGGTTATGTTCGGGTACTTGGAGACCATTCGTGACGATTCATTGACTTCATGTCATTGGGCCACAAATGTACGCGATTGGTTTGAAGAACATTCTGGAGAATTCGAGCGATGATTCGGCCTTCCACATCGCCCGACATGAATCCCATCGATCATTCGTGGGACATAATCTAGAGGTCAGTTCGTGCACAAAATTCTGCACCAGCTACACTTTCGCAGTTATGGACAACTACAGAAGAACAATGGCTCAATATTTGTGCAGGGCTTTTGCAACGACTTGTTGAGTCTATGCCACGTCGAACTGCTGCAATATAGGGAGCAAAAGGAAGTTATATTTGGTGTTAGTAGGTATCCCATGACTTTTGTCGCTACAGAATACTCTGACGAGCCAAGGCATTGTGACCGCATGTTGTTTCGTCTTTGAAACACAACACAGCAGCGTTTCTGTAAGGCATGGATTCTGTAAGTCTTTGCTAGGTTTCCAGCACGACATCTTTACGCCTATGTCACGCAAATCCCGTAAATTACCAAGAAGGGTAAACGACTCTTCAGTTCCGAAACATAGTTTCCATGTAGCTTGTACACGGTCCTGTCACATTAATGTGACCACCGCCCACGTTCGACTTCAACGTGCAACTTGCAGTAACCACTCACAGACGGCAGGTGGAAGCACTACCAGTGGAAACTATAAAAAGCGCGTCGGGGGATGCGGAAAACAATGCAGTTGTCGTAATGCGGAAACGGGGCGATTTATCTGACGTCCAAAAGGCATGATCATTGGCATTCCAGTCAAGGATGGAAAAACTTCCGAAACGGCCAAGTTTCTGAACTGTTCACGTGCCGACGTGGTTGAAGTATATCGTGCATGGCAAAATGACTGTATCTTAAACCAGCGCTGAGGCCATGGATAACAGAGTCAACGACGGCTTTGTACAGGCGAATAGATATGAACTGTAGTGCAGCTCTCCGCCCAGATGAACCAAAGGGCTACCTGTAGTGTCACCCCAACGACGGTTCAGCGAATGTTGCTGCACATGGGTCTCTCCTGCAGGCGCCTGATTTCATGCACCGATACTGACTGCTGATCATCGGCGACGAGGGCTGGAAGTAGCACACCAATACCACATCTGGACATCCACTGACTACAGGTGGCATTTTCAGATGATTGGCTTTTTATGCTCTAACGGACAGATGGCCGTTGGCGTGTACTGCGTGAAACATCTGGAAGCAAATACCCATAACCAATCGTCGGTACGATCCAAGGGGGTGGATGTTGCGTTATAGTCTGGGGAATGTTATCGTGGCATTGTCTGAGCGATCTCGTCCTTCTGGAACGCACAGTGGATCAACACAAGTATGCGTCTATCCTTGGAGACAACATTGAAGCTTTTGAAAGATGGCCTGGGCAGTTTATTTCTTCGAACTTTCTCGACTTCGGTGAATTTTTAAACTGTAGTACGTAATAGCTGTTCCACACTCCAATTTGACTTTACAATGACACCATCTGTCAATCACGAAATGAGTGAAGTTCCTCTGATTTCATATGGTATCGGTAGTTAGTTCGTACAGATTTTTCTCTTTTTTTTCTATTCCCATACTGAAGATCTTTTGATGTGCCAGACAAGGATTAACTGATCACAGCAGTCAGTTACGTTTTCTAATCTATCACGCCCCCCTCCCCCCCCTGCCGCTTGTTCGTAGCCTCGTAAGTACCTGAAGTGCGCATCTGCTGGTGTATACCAGAGACGACTAATTAGCTGTTGTAAGCGCGTCTTGCCGCAGATAAGCCGCGGCTTGCAACCTGTAGCTTCAGGTCGCTTAGTCGCGCGATGGTGAAGGCAAACTGTGCGCTCCGAAGCTTGCTTCTACGATAGGCCACATAATTCGCTCGGGTGATCCGACCCGATAGCTGCCTTAGCAGGTAACAAACGCAGCGTGCCAAAGCCCTGCTGAGACTTCCATGCTTCTTAGAGTATCGATTAATCTGGTTGTGTAACACTACATTCGGACATTTTTTAAACTGCAGTTGAGGTATATCTGTATTTCAGTTCATTCAGATATTATGTCAAACTAAATAGCAAGACTTAGAGCGAAATTTTTCGACCGAATTAATTTAGCTGATATTGGAAAACAGTATAGTGTTCTGCAACTTAGAACCAATACTCGATGAGGCACGATTATAGATTCCTCAAAGGTATTGAAGGACTAGAAGATTATTCAGCTGACGTCGAAAAAATGTGCAAAAAGACAAGCTCCGTCGGTTTTTCAGAACATCACTAACCTCACACTCTGTAGAAATTGTTGAAGTAGCATACATGATAAGCAAAACGTTCAGCACTATTAGCGCGGCAATGCTTCAGAAGTAACTGGCTGAAACAGAAGTAAGAAAGGAAACTTGCTGAAGTGTTTCGTAAAAATGTGTTTTATTTTCAGCAGAATTACATGTAATTTCGATAAGAAATTACTCCTATATGTGATTGTGGCGGAAAATAAATAATTTTTAAAAGTATTTGAACAATCGATCGCGTCTCGATCACGAAAGGAATGCCATTCTTTCCATTTTTTCATAAGTGTCAGCTTTATTTCGGAAAGACAAGTGAAATACAAGAATAAACTTTCTCGACAACAGAAGATACTACTGAGATAATCTGTGAACTTCTTGATATCTGTGTGCTTTAAAAACTGTATATGGAGTAAAATAATTAGAATACGGGACGAAAGAGGAATGGAGAGTAGAAGCAGAAGATTTAAAAAAATATTCAGATGTGTGTGAATTGCTAAGGGACCAAACTGCTGAGGTCATCGGTCCCTAGAGTTACACACTACTTTAAACTAACTTATGCTAAGAACAACACACAGACACACATGCCCGAAGGAGGACTGGAACCTCCAGCGGGAGGAGCCGCGCAGTCCATGACATGGCGCCCTAAACCGCGTGGCCACTCCGCGCGGCAGCAGAAGATTAATTTGTAATGTAACAGAAAACAAATGCAGACTGTGGAAGTACAAAGTCAAATGCATGAGAACGTACATAAAAATGTGTTGGAGGATAATTATGTTTATCACTTCTAAAGCTTAACTTATTGTTGAAGAAGGAATGAAATGCTATGGGTCCAGAGAAGAAGGGGAAAACAACACCATTGTTAATGAGCAGACAGCCTTTTTTATGCGGGTGAAAACAAAGCAAAGTTTAAACAAACTTGTTCAGTGGAGTTTTCTAGTAATTGACACGCATATCACCCGATAAAAACCAGGAGAAACGGCAGAACATGGGTCTAATGTTTAAAAAGTGGGAATAATGCATTAGAAGAGAATTGTCCAGAAAGTATAGTTAAACAAAACATCAAAGTAAAGAAGACATAAACTATACTCAAAATGAAACTTCCTGGCAGATTAAAACTGTGTGCGCGACCGAGACTCGAACTCGGGACCTTTGCCTTTCGCGGGCAAGTGCTCTACCATCTGAGCTACCGAAGCACGACTCACGCCCGGTACTCACAGCTTTACTTCTGCCAGTATCTCGTCTCCTACCTTCCAAACTCAAAATGATTCTTTCACATAGTCATAAACACGTTTTAGACTACATTTAGTTAATACTCTTCTGAAATCAATTGGAGGGCAGTACAAGTACATTTTACGGTCACATTAATGTGATCACCTGTCAAAAGCCTCGATAACTACCTATTGCAAAGTGAACCGCTGCGAGACGTGCAGGAAGAGCGTCAACGAGTTCCTGGAGCGGTACCGGCAGGGATATAGATCCACACCGACTTCAGTGCCGTTTTCAGCTGCGCTACGTTTTTTTCTGTCGAGGAACTATGGCGCGTGTAGCACGATCGAGGTGATAGCATAGATTCACTATTGGATTTAAATCTTGGGCGTCTGGGGGAGTATGGTTGACTCATCTTGGTGCTCTGCGAAGAATAGGTGCATTCTTGAGTTGATTCACTGTCTTCCAGAATGACGTGCTCAGGGAATGCTCACCGAGCTGAACCTTCCCTATGATTGTTGCAGGGTTTCCGCTTTCAGGGGTTCCATGTCGTACGCGCCAACGGCCTATTGTCTGATGGAGCATAAAACGCCATTCATCTGATAAAGCAACCTGTCGCCACTCAGAACATTTCCGCATTACGGGAACGATTGCTCTGTTTTCTCTTTTTTTGTGTCCCCCCACCCCGACATGCTTTATTATCCTCCACTGCTAGTGCTGCCACCTGTCGTCTGTGACTTGTAACTACATGTTGACGTAGAAAATAGGCGATGGTCACATAAATGTGACTGGATCATGTAAAAAAGACGGTGAGAAAAGAAATGTATTATTGTAGGAGGAAAATGAGAAGTCAAGTTGACAAATAATAATAAGTAAACAGACAGGAGCAACAACAGCTCAGAAAAGAAATCAGTAAAATATCATTACCAGAAAGAGAGGGAGGACGCTATTTAAGCCATTGGTAACTGGAAGACGCAGTACAAGGAAATCAAGGAAGGAGCAGGAAACGATTTGAACGTGTAATCAAAGTTATCTGGTGGCCTAAGAAATCTGTAAATGGAGATGAAGAGTTGTATATGATACAATAAAAAAGTTACTACATTAAACGAGTCAGAAGATTATTGGCTAGACAAACAAGTAAGTCTACTTGTTTGCGCCATGGATAGGAAATAGTTGCATTAGCAATGTACCATAAAAGTTCACAATCACGATTCTTATGGCACGATCGTCTCACTCCGTTCTTGAATGTAACTGACGGGTGTTTCTTGATGGATACTTAACCGTAATGAATATGGAATGTTGACAAAGTAGGGCTGAAGTACAACAGAGAAACTAACAAAATGAGACAAGCCATTCAGTGGATTTTTAGAAAGAATTTGGTCGCAACAGGAACGCTACGTATAAACAGTGACGCTTTACTTGTGTACTGGAGTCTAAATGAGCGCCGGCCAGGGTGGCCATTTACGACTATGCCGGCTCAGAGTGTAGTGTAGAATTTGGGCGAGGGGTTGTGCAGTTATGAGCTTATTTCATAAAAGCATTTATTAACAACATTATTATTTTACACAGAAGCAATAGCGTCAAGAATGTTAAGTAATAAAAATCAACGAGGATCTGCCCAGAGCTAATGCTTACATAAAAATTGGCCATGTGCGAGTAGGATTGGCGCTCTGAGGTTCCATACAAACTTAATTATGTATACAGATAGGTCATCCATCCTGAGTCCGCCCCGGTAGCTGAGTGGTCAGCGTGACAGACTGTCAATCCTAAGAGCCCGGGTTCGATTCCCGGCTGGGTCGGAGATTTTCTCCGCTCAGGGACTGGGTATTGCGTTGTCCTAATAATCATCATCATTTCATCCCCATCGACGCGCAGGTCGCCGAAGTGGCGTCAAATCGAAAGACCTGCACCAGGCGAACGGTCTACCCAATGGGAGGCCCTCGTCACACGACATTTCCATTTTTTTTATCCATCCTGGGAATTGAGTATCTTGACGATGACGATTTTGGCCTACTGATATGATCTGGACGATTTTTGGCTATTGATAGCTAACAGGAAGACGGACGGACAGACAGACAGACAGTCGGCTAACAAATTATTCTTTTGATATTGTTGCGAATTAACAGTTTTAGGAACTTTTCTTCTACTTGTGCTGTAAGACCTTGCTTCTTTGCCAAATCATGATTTTAGGTAAACGGGATGTACTCTACTGGTTCTGACGGGAGACTTTGCGAGTATCAAACTATGTGGCATAGTGACCATGTCTTTTGAGTACATTGACTTGGAAGCTGAACTATTTCACACAGCCAATGGACCGTAGACATTACTGTGTGACGTAAATCTCAACTTTATACCTCTGCCCAGGCCGGCCGCTATGGCAGAGCGGTTCTAGTTCAGTCTGGAACCACGTTGCTGCTTCGGTCGCAGGGTCAAATTCTGCCTCGGGCATGGCTGTGTGTGATGTCCTTAGGTTAGTTAGGTTTAAGTAGCTCTAAGTCTAGGTGACTGATGACCTCAGATATTGTCCCATGGTGCTTAGAGCGATTTGAACCATTTTTGAAGCTCAACCCAATCCTGAGAAAAGGGGCCTGAACAGTCGGTCAGACAGACAGACAGACAGGCAGAGAGACAACAAGATGATTCTATAAGGGTTCCATTTTTACCGATTTATGTACGAAACCCTAAAACGAGCATAACACAATAATTCACTAAATAAAAAGCTCCCAAAGGGCAATCATATAAACACAAAACACCAAATGCATAAATGACAGCAGCCTCTATTGCTGACCACCAGTCGACTCTCTGCCGGCTCCAATTGTAACTGAGTCTGACAACTGCCGCGTCACATACAAAAAGAGTCGCCAACGCCCCGTACCGGGCCCCGCACCGCCGCTAAGCACCAGCGGAGGCTGAAACTGCCAGCGCCGCGTATCTCTGTTCCGCTACCCAAAACCTTCAGTCCCAACCCGCTTCCAGCGTCAACTTCGGCCATTGTCCCAAGGCCTGATTCTCGGCGACGCACTGCAGGCTTTGCGGTCGCTACGCTGTGGCCTCCGTGCTGGCTGTCCTCCAGGTGATGTTGACAGTTCCAAGCAGAGCAGGAAAATCACTTCTTCCGTTAAGCCCCGATCCAGCTCGACTCTGATTGGCGTTGGTGTGGCACAAAACGACGCCAACTGCGTCTCCTGCAAAACTCTAGTACCAGAGCAGTCCCGCCACGGACGGCTGGGCGGGCAATAAAAACAAACTGGCGCATATTTCACATTCATGGAACGAGAGTAGCTAGTTATTGTTAGAAATACAGGTTAACAGCCTAATTCTGTTACACAAATTGGTCACTGACCTTCGATTTACCTTGCCTCCCATAGTCTGTCCTTTCAGACCTGCTTAATAAGGCCCTTGAACTCAAGAGAGAACAAGTGGTACTAATTCTTGTATCATACTTGCGGTTTCCTTCACAGGTGCACTACACATTCTCAGATTTTCCAGTCGAATTTCATTCTTCCGTACACCTTCCTTACCACACACATGTTTGTTCCAATTCGTCATCAAGATATTTAAGTACTGTCAGACACTCCAGAGATTCTACATCTTTGTATCAACATCTTTACTCTGCAAGCCAACGTAGAGGGGGGGGAGGGGAATATCATGCTAATATTATCGGTTTTTTCCCCTATTATGTTCTCGTATTGGGAAAAGGAAAAATGACTGTTTGTACTCTATCGGATAAAAGTATCCGGACACTCCTATGTAACGCAGAATCGAGCAAAAGATATCACGTCAGGAGAAAGGGTCAATCAGGAGGGCTCAGTGACTTCGAAAGTGAGCTAGGCCTTGGATGCCCCATAGAAACAAATTCATTATCAATATTTCTACCCTTCTGAAGTAGCTCCTGTCGACTGCTGGGTGATGTGACTGTGAAGTGGAAACACGAAATAAAACCAGAGCTAAGCCAGGACCAAGCAGATCTCATGTGCTGAACAGAACTCAGTGCTTGAATAGCTACTCATAAGCCACACATTTCTATAGTCATTGCTAAGAAAGGTTTGAGGTGGTTTGAAGAACGCTGTCACATCACAATGGATGAAAGAAATTAGTAACTTGGAGTGGAGAATCACACTGTACCTTGTGGCAATCCAATTGAAGGATGTGGTTTGACAAATGGCTGGAGAGTGCTAAAGCAAATGCTTGGAGAATGCTACATGAGATCATGAGTAGTGCGAACAGTGAAGTGCGAAGAAGGTGGTTGTTATGGCATGGAGATGATTCTCGTTGTTAGTTTTGGACCTAATATTGTGCTTAAGAAAACATTAAATGTGGTAAGATATGAACACAAATTACATTACTGTGTAATGCTTGCAGTAGAGGAATAAGTCAGAGACGATGATTTGGAGGACAGTGCACTCTGTCGTACAAAAGCGTTTGCGAGACAATGTTTGTCGGAATCAACATTCCTGGAATGGAATGGGTTTTCCAGAGTCCCGACTTGAACCTAATGGAACACATTTGGGTTGAGTTAGAACGTCGAATTCTCTCCTGACCCTAGCGTCCAATGTCACTACCTTCTTTGGTATCGGTTCTTGGGAAAGATGGGCTGTTATTCCTCAGTAGGCATTCAGACACCTCAATGAAAGTATCCCCAGCAAAGCTGCAGCCGCTATAAAGGCGAATACTGGACACACTTCATATTAATGACCACTAACAGCTGTGCAGTACTGTTGATCGGATAGCGATGCCTCTGCACATGTCGTAATGTCTCTCGTGCTATTCTCATGATTCCTAAGTGAGATATACGATGGCGGTAGGAGAGTGGTCCCACAGTCTTGTTCGAATACAGGTTCCCTAAATTTGTACAACAGCCTTTCTTTAGAACTATGTCCTCTTTCTTCCAAACACTCCCGTTTAAGTTACTCGAACTTCTCTGTTATACTTTCGTGTGGGCTATATACTCCTGTTACGAGAGCCTTGTTTTTCTATCTGGAAGAACTTTCCCTCTCTGTCCGCCTGCTTACCTGAGTGGTAACGTGCTTGCCTACCATGCAACGGTCCCGGGTTCGATTGCCAGCGGGGTTGGAGATTTCCTCCACCCGTGGACTGGGTGTTGTGTTGTCCCCATCATCATCTCATCGTCACCGACGCGCAAGTCGCCCATTGGGGCGTTACCTGAAATTAGACTTGCACACGGCGGCCGAACTTCCCGGACGGGGCTTCCCGGCCAACAATGCCACACAATAATTTCATTTTTTTTTTCTGTGTCTCGCCGGTCTTTACTTCCTAAGACTTACGAACACGTCGGATTTGTTGTTAGCAGCAAGTAGAGTCAGCCTATCTATAGGCGCCTTTCGCTGGCAGGTACGTCTTCTGCAGCCAATCAGGCTTAGTTTTCATCGAATACCATTCTCCTTAACTTGGCTAAATCGTGTGGAAATTGAAAAAGTGCATCAGTAAATTGTTGTTTGGCGGAGATCGTGATCCGCATGACCCTCCCATTGGATCCGCGTCTGTACGTAACTGTCCGCTGTGCTCACTGGTCAGGCGCCTCCCTGGCCGAGTATCTGGCGCAGCTATCCCGACCAGGGCACGTGTGACTGCCCGGCTGGCCACACAAACAGGTTCCGCAGGCCGCTGGCACAGCCGCCAGCCGCCGCCTCTGCGCCTCCAGCAGCGTCGCCAGTCGATCAGCATGTCGTCTCAGGTTGCGCTCTTGAGGGGCGTCTCCCATCGGCGCCCGTTTGGCTGAGTGCCCGCGTCACGAACGAATCACGTTTCAGGCCGCAGCGCTAACCCAAACGCGCTGACAAGCTTGCGAGAAATAATGTGAACGCCTACCAAGGGCGCCCATATCAGGGAGCAAGGGAGGACTGGGTGGGGGGGGTCTGTGCCCCCCTCCACAGCTCTCAGGGAAAGGAAGAAATATAGTTCAGTGAGGTATTTTTCTTAAAAAAAAAAAGATTTAAACGTCAGTATTGTGTTTGTTTTAACAGGGATGGAACTGGAACTTTACTATGGCTACTTACAAGTCACCTTTTGTCTTTCAAAACATTAAAAATACTTCATACTACCGATTTGCCTCCCCCCCCCCCTTTCCCCTCATACACTATCGTATGGGCGCTCCTGTTGTGGGGCAACCATTATCACATACAACCATTATCACATACATATCCCTGGTAACTGGTCCATTTAAACCATATCTCGTGATCGAAGATGTTTTATGCCATCCTTTAAAAAGAAAGAAAAAAAAAGGTTTAATCTCCAGTTGAAGACGAGGACATTAGTAAACTGAGCGGAAGCTCGCGTATTGTAAGGCCGAACATAATGAATTTCTTTAAAAAAATAAAATTTTCGACACATCTGCACAGATTTAGAAAGCGTAGGTAGCTTTTGCAAAATTCATCTTGCGCTATTGCTGTAACACATCCTTCGAACCATGGATATTCCTACATTTACGGAAACTGTTGGACACAGTTCCACACTCTAGGCTTTTACCGAAGATCTGAGTATACAGAATAGGTTCCCAGATATGAGAGTGGCTAGCAGATCTCTGAAGTAATAGAACCCCGTACGTTGTCCTTCGAGACGAGTATTCATCAGAGACTAGGCTATCGTCAGCGGTGCCCCAGGAAAGTGCGACGGAGTCGTTGAACTCTATATACATAAACGATCTTACTAATAGAATAGGCAACAATCTGAACTGATTGCTGATGACGCTACCGTTAATGGAAGTATCGTCGTTGAGTGACTATAGGAAGGTACAGGATGATTTGGGCAGAATTTCTGTTTCGTGTGATGAATGGTAGTTTTCTTTAAATGGCGAAGAACATAAATTAATGCAAAGGGGTAGGAAAAACACTCCTGTAATGCTCGAATACAGTATCTGTGGTATGCTGCTTGACACAATGCTGTCGATTACGTTTAAGTGCCTAGGCCTAAAACTGCAAAGCGACATGAAACGGAACGAGCTCGTAATGCTGGTATTAGGGAAAGCGATTGCGACAGGTGAAGGAAAGTGTACCTCATCTATAAAGGAAACTGCGTACAGAACACACCCGCGACTCATTCCTAATTACTGCTAAAGTTAAACTTCCTTGCAGATAAAAGTCTGAGCCGGACCGTGACTCGAACCTGGGAACTTTGCATTTCGCGGGCAAGTTCTCTACCGACTGAGCTGTCCGAGCACGACTCACGACCCACCTTCACAGCTCTGCTTCCATCAGTAACTCACGCCCAACCTTCGAACGCACTTACCCACGAAAAGCAAAGGCCCCAGATTGGAGTCCCGGTCAGGCACACACTTTTAATTTGCCAGTAAGTTTCAGATCAGCGCACTTCCCACTACAGAGTGAAAATTCATCCTGGAAATACTGCTAGAGCGTTTGGGAGCTCTGCCTGGTTGGGTTAAAGGAAGACAAAAGCGGTTCACAGGCGTGCAGCTAGGTTTGATCAACACGGAGCTATTCCGGAAACACTCTGTGAATTCAAATGGGAATTCCTGGAGGTAAGAAGATATTATTTTAGCGGAACTTGAGAAATTTTTTCTAAAACTGGCACTTGTAACAATCTGCAGAACGATCCTTCTGTCGCTAACTTATATCTCGCGCAACGTTGGCGAAGATAAGAGTAAACAAGGTTCTTACGAAGCTTAGTGACAGTAGTTTTTCCTTCGTTCCATTTTCGAGTCGAACGTAAAAGCAGTGACTAGCAGTGGTACATGGTACCGTGCCACATGCACCGTATGACGGTTTGCGGAGTATATATGTAGATGTAGACTGGAAAAGATTAGGGGAGGAAAATAGCCGTGTTATATCGGCATTAGCGTTAAGCGATTTATAGAAACCACTGTAAATCTGAATCTGCCAGACAGGATTTGAACTACCGTCTGGCATACTGCCAGTTGGGCATCTTACTCTGAGCATTTCGCTCGGTGATAAAATTCCTCAGAATGAAAACTGCTCCAGTTCCATAGACAAACGGTGAAACAGGGTAACAGTCTGAACTGTTGCTCCGATACATACGGCCCCTTCCGCAGGAGGTTCGAGTCCTCCTTCGGGCATGGGTGTGTGTGTTGTTCTTAGCATAAGTTAGTTTAAGTAGTGTGTAAGTGTAGGGACCGATGACTTAAGCAGTTTGGTCCCATAGCAATTCATTCACATTGAACATTTTCCCGATACATAAGGGAGGAAGATAACAGTTTAACATCCTTTTGACGATGAAGTCACTGGAGACAGAGTAGAAGTGCAGATCTGGGAAGAATGGTAAGCGTAACAAGTGTTTTCTGTGAAAGAAACTATTGTGGTAGAACCAGACTTAGTTCCTTAAACACTGCTCTATCTCATTCGGTCGATGGCTGTAGCCGCCTGTATTAACACTTTACAGGTATTTGATAGCAGCTAATTTAGCGTCTTTGCCATATTTCAAATGAAACATAGAATGTTTAATAGCACTAAAGTGACTTTAGAGTCAGCAACAAAGTCACGACCGACGTGTGAAGAAACTTGTTATAACGACACAGTTCTGCGGAAAATAAGAGCCAAACCCACGGCAGAAATTGCACGCTATCAGGAAGTGTTACGTAAACAAAAGATACGCTGTCCCTTTCCGGAATGAAAGTTTGACTTTCTTCTCATAAAGTTCCAGTAAAACATATCTTCTCCTCAGTGTCGAAAATTGGGTGTACGGATATCTTTCGATAACGAGTCTATCGAAGGTGCTTTAGGAAAGGCAACAAAAGGTTATTATTTAAAGGTATGAACTGCACGAGCAGCAGTCATCGGTTCGTAAGGGCAGGAAACCAGTCATGTGAAGTTGATGCGCGACATGCGAGAAATAACCATTTTTCAGAGGTTTTGGTAGGTATGCTATAGTTAGTTCTCTCTACAAAATTTAAATAGTTCTGTAGGATTTCGCAAAAAGACAATAGTCATCGGGAAAATTTTAATATTGTAAAAAAAATTATTTGCCAATTTTTGAAAAAAATTATGGTCACAATTCTGAATAAGTCTCCATGAATTCTACAGAAAACGCTAACGACATTTCTTCTGTATATAATAGTTCACGAGATAATTGCAATGCTACTGGTGAAAAGGGGGCACCCGACTTTCGACAAAGATAAACTTTTTTCAGAGTTTTGATTGATATGCTATAGTCCTCAGATGTCTGTTCAAAATTTTAACAGCTGTGCAGAATTTCAGGGAGAAAAAATGAGGGAAGAGAACGCCTCTATCATCGATAACTTTAAATTATTCCAAGCCGAGAAAACGTTTTAAACCTTGTGTACTGTACATTTTTGTCGGTGTTATTGTTCATAAATAACATTTACATTAGAGTCTGGAGCGACGACTGCACAAGATCACAGACTGAACAAGCATAACCATTCCGTTAAAATGAGCGTTAGTAGTATTGTTGCGTATAGTCCTTATATACCTCATCGTTAAAGCGTTTCTTGTTGTCTGATTGTTACCTAATTCTTTAAGAATAAGTTTTAAAGGTATCTTATCTAAATCTCTGCCTTTTCTTTTAACGGAATCGCTAGACATTTTTCTGTGTAACAAATATTCTTGAGCTGGTGGGTGGTCATGGCTGTTTTCCAGACGTGAAAGTAAGATCTTGCTGCCTCCAGTGAATAAAGTAAAAGAGGAATATTTTACAGTGCTCGGATCTGCCTCCTTCTTCTGCTTCTTTCTTCGTTTCGTTCATCTAAGGTCCACGCACCAATTTCAGTGCTTTCTTCTTTGTTGTTCTTTCTTTTCCCTCCAGTATTCTTTCACCTTTTCACTCTGTATCTTTTTTCTCTCCTTGAACCGTTTTGACCCTGTCTTCTTCTCCCTCCTGCCTAGGAATCCTTCCATTTTTAAGTTTCATCTTGTAAACTCTCTCTTTCTGTTGCATCTTTTTCACTTATGTTGTTTCTTTCCAAATCTTTCCCAACTTCTTGAATCCAGGCTATTGTTGACTTCTTGTCCCAAATATATTTAAAAATCTGTTTGGTTAACCTGTTGCTGTTCATTCTGTATAAGTGTCCAAAACATAGCCGTAGTGTTTCATTTATGTTTTCTATGTTGCGATAAACTTCTTCATTGCTTCTTAATTTCCATACCTCTTTATTTTTTGGTGGTGCAAGTATTTTTCAAATGATTTTCCTTTCTAGGACTTCAAGTTTGTGTAATCTTCAGTTCAGTACTAAACATTCACTTCCATAAAGACATTCTGGTTTTACTACTGTGTTGTAGTGCTGTATATTCAAATTTTTAAACAGACACCTTTTGTAGTAGACATTACTAGTTATTGCACAAGCTCTCCCCTTTTTATGTACTCTTTCTTCTATAGCGAATTTTTCTAAGCCATTTTCTTGGATAATTTCTCCCAAATATTAAATTTATTTACCCACTTTATCTGGCCAATATCTGTTGCTAGGGATTCCGGAGCATTTTTTATATTTGTCATGCCTCCTTCTATTTTAATATGTTTTGCCTATCTTGAGTAATGGTTGCCGCTACTCGCCGTGCTGGTGTGAGATTGGTCCAGCTGGTGTGAACGACGTCCTAAGAACCTCCCCGCCTATCCTCAGTCAGTTACCGACAACATTCGATCTCCGCACTGAGTGTAAACTTTGATGGAACGATAGCCGAAAATTGTTCCAATTCGGTTTCTACTTGTCGCCATGTTAGTTGATGGACAGTGTTAAATGTGATCTGAATTGTGCATCGAGTTACGGCATGGAGACAATATTGTACCTGTAGCCACGCTTCTTGACAGATGCTTGACACCCACACTAGAGGAGTAATCAGTACCTCGATATACGGTAAATCACTGCATCGTGCGTGAGTGTTCATGTAATCAGTGGTCTTCGTCGTCTTCTTCACTTCACGTATTAGGCAAATTGCCTGTTGTGGCACTCCATTTCTTGTTCGTACTTCCTACATTTCTTCTTCCAGTGCATTTATAATTGGAGCCTTTACTGGGAATCTTTCTCAACCCGTACAATCTACATGTTCCTTCCATTTTTTCTTGTTTTCCCTTTACTTTATTTTTCGGTTTAGATTACAAATTCATAAATATTTCCTTATATCTTCATTTCTTTTACGATCTTCCCTTGTAAATCCTCCCACTCTTCCAAAATATCTTATTTCTTGACCCTGTATTCTACTTTCTTGGCTTCTTGTTGTTACCCATGCTTCACGTCCACAAGTAAGGGCTGTTACAGCCAATGTTTTATTAAACTTCAGCTGGCCATGTTTCCTGGCTTTATTCTGCAAACTTTACGATGGTTCCACATATAAAAGTAAATTTATTTAATTTTTGGTCCGCGTCTTGGTTATACAAGGTGAGTCACCTAACGTTACCGCTGGATATATTTCGTAAACCACATCAAATACTGACGAACCGATTTCACAGACCGAACGTGAGGAGAGGGGCTAGTGTAATTGTTTAATACAAACCATAAAAAATTCACGGACGTATGTTTTTTAACACAAACCTAGGTTTTTTTAAATGGAACCACGATAGTTTTGTTAGCACATCTGAACATATAAACAAATACGTAATCAGTGCCGTTTGTTGCATTGTGTAATGTTAATTACATCCGGAGATATTGTAACCTAAAGTCGACGCTTGAAACCTCGGACGTTCAGTTGCGTGTTGTAACAAACACGGGCCACGGTCGGCGAGCAGCATCTGCAGGGACATGTTTATGATGACGACCGTGTTTACGAGTGTGGCTGTAGTGCACTGTTGTGGTTTGGTCTAGCTGTCGCAGTGTCCGCATGTAGCGCTTGCTGCTAATGTTATTCTGCATTCGTCTCCGCACGCAGACCAACTGTAGTACACCGTGTTACCAGACGTCTGTGATAGTGTAGTGTTGTAGGAACTGTGACCATGGTGTATTCGAACTCTGAAAAGGCGGAGATGATACTCATCTATGGCGACTGTCGACGAAATGCAGCTGAAGCCTGCAGGGTGTATGCAGAACGGTACCCGGACAGAGAGCATCCGACGTGCCGCACATTGCAAAACATCTAACGCCGACTGTATGCAACAGGTATGGTCGTAGCACGCAAACGGGTCCGTAACAGGCCCGTCACAGGAGAAGCGGGTGCAGTTGGTGTGTTAGCTGCTGTTGCCATGAACCCACACATGAGTACACGGGACACTGCGAGAGCCGGTGGACTGAGTCAAAGTAGTGTCATGCGCATACTGCATCGTCACCGCTTTCACCCGTTTCATGTGTCGCTACATCAGCAATTACATGGTGATGACTTTAATCATCGAGTGCAATTCTGTCAATGGGCATTAACAGAGAATGCGTTGCAGTTCTACCTGTTTAGCGATGAAGCGGGTTTCACAAACCACGGGGCAGTGAATCTACGGAACATGCATTACTGGTCCGTGGACAATCCTCGCTGGCTCAGACAGGTAGAGCGACAGCGACCGTGGACTGTAAATGTATGGTGCGGAATCATTGGCGACCACCTCATTGGTCCTCACTTCATTGCAGGGGCCCAAACAGCTACAACATACATCGCGTTTTTACAGAATGATCTGCCAACGTTGCACGAAAATGTCCCACTGGAAACGCGTCGACGTATGTGGTATCAGCATGATGGTGCACCTGCACATTCCGCAATTAACACTAGGCTGACCCTTGACAGGATGTTCGACGGGCGTTTCATAGGACGTGGTGGACGCATAAATTGGCCATCCTGTTCTCATGATCTTACACCTCTGAACTTCTTTCTGTGGGGTACGTTAAAGGAGAATGTGTACCGTGATGCGCCTACAACCCCAGAGGATATGAAACAACGTATTGTGGCAGCCTGCGGCGACATTACACCAGATGTACTGCGGCGTGTACGACATTCATTACGCCAGAGATTGCAATTGTGTGCAGCAAATGATGGCCACCACATTGAACATCTATTGGCCTGACATGTCGGGACACACTGTATTCCACTCCGTAATTGAAAACGGAAACCACGTGTGTACGTGTACCTCACCCCTCATGGTAATGTACATGTGCGTCAGTGAAAAAGACCAATAAAAAGGTTTTAGCATGTGGATGTAATGTGCTGTTCCAGTCACTTTTGTACCTACGGTCCATTACCGTTCCCTTTGGATCACCACGTAATTCGGTGCTCTACGATACTCACGATCGAACAGCGGAGGAGTGGTACTCAAGCGTCAACTTTAGGTTACAATATCTCCAGATGTAATTAACATTTTACAATGCAACGAACGGCACTGATTACGTATTTGTTTATATGTTCAGATGTGCTAACATAACTAACGGGGTTCCATTTTAAAAAACGTAGGTTTGTGTTAAAAAACATACTTCCGTGCATTTTTTTATGGTTTGTATTAACCAATTACACTAGCCCCTCTCCTCACATTCGGTCTGTGCAATCTATTTGTGAGTATTTGATGTGGTTTACGAAATATATCCAGCGGTAATGTTAGGTGACTCACCCTGTATTCATAAGTAGTGTCACGTACTAGACACTTAAAATGTTTCACTCGCTCCAAGATTTTGTTATTCAAGACTATTTTAGATCTTACTCGTAGTATTCCCTGAAGTGCTATCACTTTCGTTTTATCTACCGACAGTTTTAGGCTGTAATCTGAGGCTATCTGCTGCAACTTATAGACTTCTCATTTGAAGGTCATCTTCATTCTCTGTAATATGAGCTAGGTCATTTGCATATAAAATTACGTTCTATACAGTGTCACGATCTAAAGGAACTCCATTTATGTTCAGTGTTTTCCATTTCATGATTACTTCGTTGAGGAGTGTTGGAGACACACAGCATGTTTGTCGCACTCCTCTGTTTGTGTTCATTAGCTTTGTCGTTATGTTTCTCATATTTATAAAAATTTCAGTACAAACTCTTAATAGCGTCTATGAGGTGAGACGGATAACCTAGTTCAGCCATGATATTCCACAGCATTTCTCTATATACGCAATCGAATGCTTTCTCAAAAACTACAAAAGCAAGATGGGTTCCCCTATTGAATTCTCATCGCTTTTCCATAACTTGTGCAGTGTAAAAACATTGTCAGTAGTTGATCGCCCTTTTCTAACACCGACTGGTCTTCAGATATTAGCTTTTACATGGTTTTTCAAGTCTTGCATTCGGATCTTTGGCACACCTTATAATTCCTAGGCTGAATCCAGGAGTCTTACACAACGATAGTTACTACATTTATTTTATCGCCCTTGTTGAAAGATAGTCATTACTTTGGCTCTCAGCCACTCTTTTGGTACCTTCTTATTTCTCCACCATTGATTAAATATATGAAGAAGTCTTCGCTGTACGAATGACACTCCATATTTGCACAGTTCCATATTAACAACATCTAAATCAGTGTCTTTCCCATGTTTTTGTAGCTTTTAGAGCTTTCACCAGTTCTCACGTATCAATATCGTTCCGGCCTTTTGTGTCACTAGGTTCAGGTTACGTCTGAATTAAAGTATCATCACACCAGAAGTTTTATAATGAGCTATCCGTTCGTTCTATCCTATATTATTACCAGATATACGATCATTTTCTCGTTTGCTTAGTGACTTGATCAATTTATAAGTGATAGTGTGTCTTCCACATAAATCATGCTTTATACCGCCAATAAAGCGTTCCGATGAGTCTGCGTGAGCGTTCCAAATTAAGTATTTCGCATTATTTCCCCTCTCTTCATATTCATTGTATTTTTGATTAGTGGTTCAAATGGTTCAAATGGCTCTGAGCACTATGCGACTTAACTTCTGAGGTCATCAGTCGCCTAGAACTTAGAACTAATTAAACCTAACTAACCTAAGGACATCACACACATCCATGCCCGAGGCAGGATTCGAACCTGCGACCGTAGCGGTCACGCGGTTCCAGACTGAAGCGCCTTTAACCGCACGGCCACACCGGCCGGCCTTTGATTAGTGGGATTATTTATGTAGGTCTCGTAAGCTTCATGTTTTTCTTTACTTCTTGTTTCACACTGGTTAGTTTCGGCCTTTTTGCCCATTTTCACATGTATAGCGTTGTTGATACGTGTCTCATATTGAAAACCTGGAAATGGCTAAGATGAAACCTTAGCAGTGATGTGTTATATATACATCGCGCAATAAAGGCATTTTGCATAATAAAACTGGCAGCCCATGTTGTTATTAAGATGGTTTCATCGTTTAGAAGTTACATTGAGGTTCGGACATATACATCAGGAACCTAATGATACGGTACATGCTAGCCAATACGGAGGTTAAGTAAACTACCACTGTGCGTAAAGCTCTAAGTGCGCCACAAATAAGTAAATAAGACACTACAGTTTCTTTGATGGCCAGCTGTTGTACAAAATTACCTCTGTGGCTGTGAATGATCCTACATCCAGAACATCTTTATTGTCTTATAACTTTCAAAAAAGTTGCAGTCGTGGCGTTGACGTGGTTAGATGCTCCAGAAGAACGTATTTTTTCTTACCGTGTCAGTAAGCTACTGAATCGGAAGCTTTTCGTAAGTCTAGAAACACCAAATTCTCCTGGTTAAGCCTATACGCAGCTTTTAGGAAATAATATGCCAAGAGCAGAACAGCATTATCCCTATTTTCGGGATTCATGCTGGATTGCATGGGGAACATCATTCCAAGTGAGATCTTACATCGTTTAGTGAAAGCTTATACTAACATACGAGAAAGGTCACGCATCGATTTGTTAATTAGTTTATTTCATGCTCCATAAGAGCACTATTGTGATTTTGGCAAGACACAACTCGTTTATGTGGACTGTTTTAAGACATATTGCACTGAAGCGTCAAAGAAATTGGTATAGGCATGCGTATTCAGGTACAGAGATATGTAAACAGGCAGAATACGGCGCTGCGGTCGGCAGCACCTATATAAGACAACAAGTGTCTGGTGTAGTTGTTAGATCGATTACTGCTGCTGCAATGGCAGATTATCAAGATTTAAGTGAGTTTGAACGTGGTGTTATAGTCGGCGCACGAGCGATGGGACACAGCATCCCCGAGGTAGCGATGAAGTGGGGATTTTCCCGTACGACGATTTCACGTATGCACCGTGAATATCAAAAATTCGGTAAAACATCAAATCTCCGACATCGCGGTGGCCGGAAAAAGATCCTGCAACAACAGAACCAAAGACGACTGAAGAGAATCGTTCATCATGACAGAAGTGCACCCCTCAGAGATTGCTGCAGAATTAAATGCTGGGACATCAACTGTCAGCATGCGAACCATTCAACGAAGCGTCATCGATAAGGACTTTTGGAGCCGAAAGCCTACTCGTATACCCTCGATGACTCCATGACACAAGACTTTACGCCTCACCTAGGCCCGTCAACACCGACATTGGACTGTTGATGAGTGGAAACGTGTTGCCTGAGCGGACAAGTCTCGTTTCAAATTGTATCGAACGGACGGACGTCTACGGGTATACAGACAACCTCATGAATCCATGGATCCTGGGTGTCAGCAGGGGACTGTTCAAACTGGTGGAGGCTCTGTAATGGTGTGGGGCGTGTGCAGTTGGAGTCATATGGAACTCCTGATACGTCCATGTACGACTCTGACAGATGATATGTACGTAGGTATCCTGTCTGATCAGCTGCATCCATTAGTGTCCATTGAGCATTCCGAAGAACTTGGGAAATTCCAGCAGAACAATGCGACACTCCAGACGTCCATAATTGGTACAGAGTGGCTCTAGGTACATTCTTCTGAGTTTAAACACTTCTTCTGGCCACCAAGCTCTTCAGATATGAACATATTGAGCATAATTGGGATGCCTTGCAACGTGCTGTACAGAAGAGATCTCCACCCCCTCATACTCTTACGGATTTATGGAGAGCCGTGAAGGATTCCTGGTGTCAATTCCCTCCAGCACTACTTCAGACATTAGCCGAGTTCATGCCAAGCCGTATTGCGGCACTTCTGCATTCTCGCGGGGGACCTACACGATATTAGGCTGGTGCACCAGTTTCTGTGGCTCTTTAAGTGTATTATGACAATTATGCGTGTTCTGCATTTGGTTGGGTTGTTTTTGACGGAAATGTATGTTTGATCTATTGATGTAAACTGTTTTTCTGCTGTGAAGATGATTATAATAACCGAAACCGTTAGAGAATAAACATAATATACTTTTTAAAATTATATAATAACTGAAGACAGCCACCTACGGAAAGTTCTAAGTTTACATAATCCAGATCTATTACGGTGTCATCGATTACTACCGTAGGTCCCATGGAAACCCAGGTGAATGTCTCCACAGCATAATACAGCCCCTATCGCCCAGAATCCGTGGCGCAGTCCATGTTTCTAATAGCTGTTCGCCTGGACACGATCGTCGACCTGGTGTAACAAGGGACGTGATTCAACCGACCTACTGGTGGCTTCACCGTCCTTCTGTCGGTTTCCATAGATGCTCACGACGATAGCCCGCGAAAAGCAGACTACCTTGTCCACTTCCGAAATACCTTTTCCCAGGTGCCGGGCTACGAAAGTCTTCTCTTTGTAAACTCACATATGTCAGTGCATCTCTCCATTTGCAACCCGTATCGTCGCTGAAATGAGTCGTCATTCGTAGCTGCTTCTTTAATATAAGTTACTTTCCTTACTACATCACGTGCCCGCAACTTGGTTTTCAATCCGAAGACTGTCATAATGCAGTTCTTGTGCAAGTCTCTTCATCTTTCCATCACTGCTGCAACTTACACCCATTTGAATGTGCTTCCTGTATTCGAACCTTGGTCTACCATTGCAATTTTTATCGTCCCATCCCTCATACACTTCTCTCAATTACCAAAGTCAAGATTTCTAGATGCTTCAGAATGGGGTCCGCCAACTGACCCCTTCTTTTATATAGATTCCGCTAAAATTTATTTTTTCACCAATTTAATTCAGTAGCTCCTCATTAGTTACTCCATCTACCCATCTAAACTACAGAATTTTACTGTAGCTCCACATTTCAAAACGCGTCTATTCTCTACTTTCCATATTTGTTTTTTGTACTCGTTTTACCTCGATACAAGGCCACACTCCAGATACATACCTTCAGAAATTAATATCTGTTCCTTAGATTTGTATTTGAGGTAACAAGTTCGTCTTTTTCAGAAATGTGATTCTTCTTTTTGCCAGTTCTCTACCCCGGCCTCGTTAGTTATTTCGCTGTCCAAACAGCAAAACTCATTTACTGCTTTTACTGTCACGTTTCCTGGTATAGCTCTGACAGCATGACCGATGTGATTCAGCTACAGTCCATTATCCTTTTTTTAGTTTTGTTGATATTCGTCTTACAAGATATCAGTTTTTAAGTAAAAATTCGTCAGTGGAATAGTAGAAATAGTCCAGGAGAAATTCTTTTAGGTTAGATTTTAAATCTGCTTTGCTATCTGTCAGGCATTTTATGTTATTGGGTAAATGAACATAGATTTTTGTTGCTGCACGTTGACCTCTCCTCTGAGCCACTGACAGTCTTAATAATGGGTAATAATGGTCATTTCTGCCTCTAGTATTATATGTTCTCTTCTGAAAATCTCTGTTTATATTAATGAATTAAATAGGGTTCGTCTTTTGGCAAGAACATGACTTTTGTTTTCTTTAATCCCCAAACATGTTTCACTACAGTTGTGGCACCTTCAGTTTCTGAAATATATACGTACACAGAAATTTTATGTAGGTTACGAAAGTCAGATTTCGTTCTTCAGATTACCTTCATAAAATTTGTCTTTACGCATACATATTATGTATTCTACCTTTTTTTAAACTGTGTGTGCCCTGTGGCTGCCAACAGAAATCAACCACAAGTCTAAATGAATACAGTGTCATCTGCAACGCAGGGATTTTACGGCAAAGTTTAGAGTAAACCTTTCTTCTCGTGCTTGTGCCTTTGTCCCGCATGGCCACAGGGTGTGCATGGCTAGGAACGGATGTGGCATGGTTAGTTTTAAGGGGTGGCCGGATGCCCTTCCTGTCACCACCCCTGAATGAAAATGATGATGATGAAATGGTGAGGACAACACAAACAGCCAGTCCCCGGACAGGAAAATCTCCAATCCGGCCGGGAATCGAACGCGGGACCCTGTGATCCAGAGGCAGCAACGCTAGCCACTAGACCACGAGCTGCAGACCATTTAGAGTAAACCTTTAAACGAAATATTTCGGTAAAATAGTGACAGTCTCCCCTTTTTTGTCCTGTACAGTAGCTCTGGTTGAACTGACCTGAGTTGTACCCAGTTTTTATTTGACTGGTAAATGTGCTGTTGTTGTGTTTCATTTTTTAAAATGACTTTTTTTGTTTTATCTCTCTGAACTTTAACTGGCTTTCCAAAATTCGTCTTTCGTTTTCTTTACAGCCTGCTCAATGTAGAGATTAGATATACTTCGAACGTGCGTTTAAGAGTCTAAGACGCTGGAGCCGCATTTAAATCCTCGTACTTCATATCCGGGATTCCTGATGTTCTTGTCTCCTCTATCACTTCAGGCCATTACCGGACAGTTCCTTCCCCATAATCCTGCTACCTGTTGTACTTATCTCCAGTAACCAACCTATCAAAGTATGAGATTGGAGTTTCTCACGACGACACCCTCTATAATAACACTGCCTGTTTATTTGTCGCGTCAAATATGAATAAAATTTCGAGCTGTGGAATTTGTTCATAGTTTTCGTCAGTAACAGGTGACTGTCGCGGTTGTCTCACAAATAAACATAGAATAATATTTTGTGAAAGTAAAATCTTATCCCACGCCTCTAAATACTCGAATTCTGTTACTAAAGAAGGAATAGCAATTAAAATGTGCGAGAACAAATTGTACCGGGACAGCGGTTATGGTCATGTGGCGTAGTAATGAGTTCGCGACGATGAGAAATACGCTGAATTGTTTGCGTTCCTACGAAAGAGCGCTGGCACCACCAGTGTGG
Organism: Schistocerca serialis cubense; assembly: GCF_023864345.2. Taxonomy (NCBI): domain Eukaryota; kingdom Metazoa; phylum Arthropoda; class Insecta; order Orthoptera; family Acrididae; genus Schistocerca; species Schistocerca serialis. The sequence goes on along the minus strand of NC_064642.1, from coordinate 505,262,989 downwards.
AAATGGACATAATTTCTCTCCGGGGCCAACGAGATATACGGGCGGTGCAACGAACTAGTGACGTCACACTAGTCAGCTTATCCGCCAAAGTTCACGAACGCTCGACCCCGTGCTGGGCACACGGGAAATCAATACGGTATTGAAAGGGTACCCGTTAAAGGTCTTTTTCTCTTGTGCTGTCGAGAGCTTACACACATTTAAACGAGCGGTCAAGAATTTTAAACTCGTCTGTAGTAATTACTGGCTCCCTGCCGGAGACGGATGCTGGCACTCGTAAGACCTGCAGGGGCACGTGCTGTGACGTACGTGCCACGGGCCTCGTCTCTCTCAGCACGACATAATGACTGCGTACGCCGATCACTCACAAGCTGTCAATGACTAGGTATATTGTAAATAAGGAAGTATCAAAGGGGTGGAGATGGAAAAGAAATGAAATGTACTCCAAGGTGCGCGAATTCATCCAGTATATGATAATGAGAGCAGTTTGCAACGAACTTTACGCACAATTCTAAACCTTTATGAAACATTTTCTCGCTGACAACCCCGACAATATTATGAAAGGTAAAAAATCTATCGCTTACTACTTTTTCGCTGTTCGTGCAGTAAAAGTACCGCATGAATTATGACGTTTTAATTTATTACTTCTTTATTACTAAGTATATCCACGACACATCTTGCATACAGAATCCCCATATATCACTGAATGTGCAGCAAAGTTATATCATTGTCCAACACACAGTTCAGGAGATATGACGCCACAAAACTGAGATCTGTGAGCCGGCCGATGTGGCCGTGCGGTTCTAGGCGCTTCAGTCTGGAACCGCGTGACCGCTACGGTCGCAGGTTCGAATCCTGCCTCGGGCATGGATGTGTGTGATGTCCTTAGGTTAGTCAGGTTTAAGTAGTTCTAAGATCTAGGGGACTGATGACCACAGATGTTAACTCCCATAGTACTCAGAGCCATTTGAACCATTTTTTTGAGATCCGTGGAAAACTGCCACATCACATTTCAACTTATTATTTCCTTGCTACTAACTCTATTCGGAACACATTTTGTGGACAGTAGCCACATATACCACTGGTTGTATCTGCAAAATTAAGTCACTGTACGACATATAGTTCAGGAGACACATCATAAATACGGGCTGCGCGAAAACGAAACTACAGGGCGAAATTCGTTAGAGATAAAGATGAAATATGTTTGCAAATACGTGTTAAATATATCAAATACACGTGAAATATACGCGGTAAGAGCCCTCGGTAAGAATCTCGTGCTAAATCCCTGCAACGATTTCAATCTTATTTGATATGTATATTAGTTTTGATATGGAAAGAACTAGTGAGGGGGGCAAGAACCACCAGCCTCCTATTGGGGTGGGGATGATAATGCGGAGAGGAAATGAGGAGGAGGTGATGGACAGAAATAAATGGGGGGAGGATGAGATGGACACAGATAGTGGGAGGAGGTGAGCAGAGAAAGGGAAGAAGAGTAGAGACACAATGAGAAGGGAGACGAGAAGATGGAAAGATAGAGACGGAGGACGAGGTGGACGAAGACAGGGGAAGGAGGAGTTGGATAAAGAGAGAGGAAGGAGGAGGAGGAGACAGGAAGAGAGAGGGAGAAGAGAAGGTAAAAAAAGAAAAAAAAGGTTCAAATGGCTCTGAGCTCTATGGGACTTAACATCTGAGGTCATCAGTCCCCTAGAACGTAGAACGACTTAAACCTAACTAACCTAAGGACATCACACACATCTATGCCCGAGGGAGGATTCGAACCTGCGACCGTAGCGGTCGCGCGGTTCCAGACTGAAGTGCCTAGAACAGCTCGGCCACACCGACCGGCAAAAGAAGATCGACAGAGGGTGGAGAGGGTGGAGGAGGTGAACAGAGAGACTGGGGAGGAGGAGAGGGACAGAGAGGGACGAAGGAGGAAATGGACTGATAGAAGAGATGAAGAAGAAGTTAACTTGGGATTTTTTAATCAGTAGGTACTTAACCGCAGTTAACACCACGAGGTAGTGGTAGCCCATGAACGGCCAAGACAACAGCAGCGACCACAGCTGGTTATTCCCGTCGAACACGATGGAGGATTTTACCGAAAGATAGAAATTACACCAGATTTGACGCGCCAAGTAAACCGAGAATGTTATATACTACATATTAAGGTGTTAGATACTGACCTACCAGTCCCATCTTAGCGATTCGTGACGTGCTTCACTGCCTGGAGAACTGGCTGCCGGCCCCTTGGCAGATGGCCAGCTACGTCGGGGCACAGCGTTGCGTACTGTCAGTGGCGGCCCGCACGCCGTCAGACCTGCATTCCTGCGGCTGGAAGCGGCCCTTCCTCCAGTAGCGGCTAACACGCTTCTGCTGTTAGGTGTCGCTCCGGCCGCCATGTCGCGCGTCGCGCGCGGCCGGCGAGGCGACAGCGAAATAGCCAAGTTTCGGGGGGTCGGCGGCGCGATAGGCATCTCTGCATTAGCGGCGTGTTCCCGGCCAGGTGTTTGTGTGTCGCGGCGGCCGAGATGCGGCCGCTGATGTGGCCGGCTAGCCGCCCCTCGCGCACCTGATTCCATCACCTTTGAGGCGTCCTCCTCGCCTGGCCCACTGCCTCTGGCCGTTCTCAAAAGGCGGGAATACCAATTACCGGGCCGAGACCGCCACCGAGCCGCCTCAAAAGGCCGTCGGCCCCCGGCAGGGACGCGCTCCCTACGGACCTCGCTCTTTCAAAGACATTAATTCACGCCCCGGAGGACACGGAGCCGCGAGGAGAATATTAAGAAATGTAACATAATCACGAGCGAGTTCCAGCGGGACCCTCTCCTTGTTGCCGTCTCTCTCTTCTTCGCCTCCGTATCCTCACTTCCCTCCCCGCCACTCCGGTCGGTGAGACGCTGAATAGCATTCATTGTCGGTGCGTGCGCCTGTGTCGTCGGAGCCGGAATAATTGTGTGTGTGTGTGTGTGTGTGTGTGTGTGTGAAGAAGAAGAAGCGACACTCCAGTCGCGCAAGTGAGCCATGAATTACGCGCCGCTATACAAACCGAAATTTTAATTTATTCCCCGGGAATATGTAACAGGTGGTTCGGTGGTCGCCGCCGCGCATCGCAGGCTTCACTTTTGATAAATATAACTAACTCCGGGCGACGGCTTTTATCCGACTCTGATGGGCACATTCCGCAGCCTTGGGATGCGTAAAGGCAAGCTGGTTGATCTCGGTGCCCCAGGGCACTGTGTTGGGACCCTTGGTCTTCGTGTGATATACTAAAGACCTTGAGGACAATATTAATATTGACCTCAGTTTTTTCACACATGATGCAGTTACGTACAATGAAGTACTGATCAGAGAAAAACTATATATATATATATATATATATATATATATATATATATATATATATATATATATATATATATATATATATATATATATATATTTGGTAATCGTGCTCTCATCCTGCTCAAACATCTAGAGGCAGAGTTAATCATACTAGCTCGCCCATTAGTAATTAATATTCACCACCGATAACTTGCGATTTTTGTCATATTTAGTTGCGACCTGTAACTAGTTGTTCACGGTGTGTGTGTTGTCTTTCACCGTTTGGTGTATTATGGTTCTTGGGCGGCGTGGCTTCGACTACCGAGGGTTTAAATTTCCTTGGGCAGCGCTCCGTCATATTTGTGCTTGGAAAATTATGGGGCCTCCACCTACCGAAATATCGGTGGTTGTTGGAAATACCACTAGGCTGCATTCCCGTAAATTGTTTGAACATTTTACGCTCCTCGAGAAATTCAAGTTTTACAGATCTTAATAAAATTTCGAAGTGGTGAAACTATTCGCTGCTTAGTAGAACCTTATATTGGGAGGTACCTCAGTTTACAAATTTTGCAGCTACCTTTAGAATGAAGTAACAAGAAAACTAAACAATTTCGAAAATGACGAGAAATTCTAGAAATTTGAAGCAACGTTTCACACAGGATACTATTCAGTTGCTTGTACGAAGGCCTGCCTACGTGCTTGGACTTGTGTTGTGAATGGCATCATTCCGGCCAGGTAAAGGCGCACATCCACTGGCTGACAGTACATGCAATCGATAACAAGTCTGACACGGTTCGTGAGTTCACGAGTAGAACCAGAAAACCACAGGAAGTTGAGCAGAGAAAGAAAGGCGAAAGTCCTTCGCTCACAAAACATTAGAGAAAGACTGATCTCCTGGAAACGACTCAAAGAAATAGAATACACTCCCCCCTCCGCACACACACACAAATAATCTGCAGACCTCTCTTCACAGTCGTAACGCCTGGCAAATACTGAAATAGTCGGTGGGTAAACTGAAGGGCGAGCAGCGTATGTGTTGGGGCAAGTGGCCTTTCGCGGAAGGAAGCCCTCTACAACGTATAAGACGTCTAAGAATTAGTTTGCTGTCTAGCAGCGCAGTGCAGCGTGGGGTGATTTACGTAGATTTTGTTGCTAATTTCTGTATTCCAAATATTCTTAGCATATTTGGTGGAAAATAAATACTGCCAGACGTGTCTGCACACTACGCTGGCACTCATTTCAGGGGGGTAGGACTTTAAACGGGCCGACTTGGAGCAGGAGAAGCACCATGGGACATTTTAATTTCCACTGCCTATACTTTTATAAATAAATTCATAAAACTTTGTCAGCATGACCAGGAAGGATTTAGGGTTCACATTCATAGCAGTGGGATTTCAAAAACATAACCAAATAATTATTTTACATGTGAAATTTCATCATTTTTTCGCTTAATACTGGCTGCATTTGTTGCTATAGATACACTTTTCTTCATAAGTGAGAGAGATTCTTCGATGAATTTTGCACGGCATACAAACCATATTTACAGGTGTATGAATTTCTGTATTTTCCAAATCTATTAAAAACTGTGGTAAAAATTGAGATAATTAACTATAAAATTTGAGTTTTTTCTGAACATGAAGTTTTCATAAATTAAATAAATTTTAAAGTTTCATACTCCTGTAAGTATGATTTAATGCTGTGCAAAAAATGGTTCAAATGGCTCTGAGCCCTATGGGACTTAACTTCTTTGGTCATCAGTCCCCTAGAGCTTAGAACTACTTAAATCTAACTAACCTAAGGACATAACACACATCCATACCCGAGGCAGGATTCGAACCTGCGACGGTAGTGGTATATGCTGTGCAAAATTCGTCGAAGAATCTCTCTTATTTATGTAGAAAACTGTACCTACAGCAACAAATGCAGCCAATAAGTGAAAAAATGATGAAATTTCACATGTAAAAAATTTATTTTGTTGTGTTTTTGAACTTCCACTCCAGTGAGTGTGAATCCTGAATCCTTCCTGGTCATGCTGCCAAAGTTTTATGAATTTATTTGTAAAAGTATAGACAGTGAAAATAAGTGTCCTGTGGTGCCTGTCCTGCTCCAAGTCGGCCCGTTTGACGTCCTACCCGCCATAAAAGGGTCGTATCAGAAGGGCCGATATAACATTGTGAAACAGTGTGTAGTTGCTCCTTGTGACGTAGTTGGGTTAGAGCCTGGTTGCTCTTCAGTTTACCGACAGACTATGGGGAAAAATGTACACAAGTTACGACACTTTTCTGCTGCTATAGTTCTTCAATCAGTAGCACATGTGCTCCTAAGGGTTTTGGGTAAAATGCTTTTCAAATATTACATTTCTCTGCTTACTATTTCTTGCACGCTATTTTAAGATGACGTACTAAATTACCAATTATTATTACCAATTATTATTATTAGTATTATATTAAAACACTGTAAACATGGCGTCCGGAAACAAGGTTCCAATATTTACACTACTGTCAATGATCACCAAGTTGCACACACTTCACAATATGTGCTCGATGTGACAGCCATTAATTGCACTGCAGCCTTCCGCTCTACGTCTCGTGGAATCACGATTTGGTTGGGACACCCCTGGTTGTTACCGGATTGCGTGACATGCATCGAACACCCGTTCTCGTGGTGTATCCATATCATTTATGGGACCACATACACCAAGGTCTTTAAATGTCTCCAAAGCCAAAAATCCACAAGGTTAAGGTTAGGAGAACGGGCAGACCAAGGAATTCGTCCAAAAAAAAAAAAAAAAAAAATGGCTCTGAGCACTATGGGACTTAACATATGTGGTCATCAGTCCCCTAGAACTTAGAACTGCTTAAACCGAACTAACCTAAGGACATCACACACATCCATGCCGGAGGCAGGATTCGAACCTGCGACCGTAGCAGTCGCGCTGTTCCGGACTGAGCGCCTAGAACCGCTAGACCACCGCGGCCGGCAAGGAATTCGTCCTCGTCGATCCAGCCCATACCTCCTGAAAGACTCACGTTAGGTCTCGTCTCACCAGAAGTTGAAAATGAGCGGGTTCCCCATCATGCGTGCATTACATTTGCAGTCGTTCATGTAATGGCGCATTCTTCATCAACACCGGTAACTATTTCTGAAGGAAGTGACGATACCTAGCATCATTCATTATGTTGTATGGAACGTAGGAACCTAGCAATCTGTCCCTATGGACGCCTGCCCAAGCTTTGATACTAAATATGTGCTGGTGTCGTCTGTATTCAAGAGCTTGTGGTTTGGCATCCATCCATACGTGCCCCTATTATTGTAATTTACAATACCGTCTGTTTTCAGGCTTCCTCAGTAAACAACAGCTTCATTGTGACCTGCAGATGAGCACACATTTTGAAAAAGCACTGGCAGAACTGCAATCTGGTGGGTCGATTGTGTGGCAGCAGAGCTTGGACTCGCCCCACGTTGTAGGGATAGAGCAGCTGTTCATGGGCTGTTCAGACTACGGACGTAGCAACACCTTCTGCTGCAGCTATTCCACGGACACTCGTTCCAGGGTTGCCTCTACATGCTCTAATACCCATTATTCCATATCAGGTGTGTGAGCTGCTCTACGTCTGCCACGATCCCGTGTTCGTGAAACAAAGGATCCTGTTTCCGAAAGTCGCTGGAGCAGAGTACTGAAGATAGATGGTGTAGGGCGTCGTGGATATTTGACAACATACAGGTTGCATGCCCGTAGGCTGCTTCCCTCTGCTTGCCCATAACAGCAGATCGTATCAGCCATCTCCTGTGTTGAGTAGTAGGACTCCATTGGGAACTGTACATCCAGTGACGGACTGGAAACAAATTGCAGTAATTTACTGCTGTGTCACAACAAACAATGCGCCATAAGAACAGTACGGGTGCAGCAGATGGAAATAACATACCTGACCGATACACTACGTACTTCAGTACTCTGTCGAATACTGTACGTGTTATCGAGTTATATGCGTGCTTGTAGCAATGCAAACACGTTGTGCTGCATAGATGTCTAGTACGTACGCTGTTTCCTGATTTGTCTCATGCCAAAGTGCTCAGTGTGCGAGATATGCTCCTCTTAACTCGCAGACCGTAACTCCGAAGATATCAGGTTTATGACCAATGGTTATAGAAACTTCATTTTCTTTTGATGATGCATACTTCATCTTTCCAAATATTGGAACCTTGTTTTCCGGACACTCTGTATACGGTATTGTTTTGTTATTAAAATAGTAGGCATCTGTCGTACGTTAAAAGTGAGATTGATGACATGTTTTATTCGTGGGGAGCTTGGAAGTAGGGAGAGAGATTATCAAATTGTGACTGCCCCCTGGGGCCCAAAGGATGAATCGGAGATTTATGGCTTAATCGATAAATGTTAGAATTGATATCAGATTTCCAGATCCTGGTGGCATACACAAGTTACGCCTATATTTATAAATGTGTTAGAAAAAGGTGGGAAATTAATTGGCTATGGATGGTTTGAACACAGGATGTAAAGTATATGCAAGAATATTAAGTAGAAGAATGAGAGCCATCGAGGTGTTCTATTACTAGAAAAACAAAACAGTTTTAGAAAGGGTCGATCCTGTGCAGGTGTCATTTTCACAGTTAAACAGGTAACAGGAGAAAAGAAGGGAATAATATAACCTTGAAACTCAAATAGTGTTATTGATTATGAAAAAACATGCGAACAAGTAAGCAGGGAAAATTGTGGGAAACCATAAGTCAAAGAAAAGATCCGAAATACGTAATGAAAATACTTAAATGTATATGTAAAGATACAACCAGTGTACATGTCGAAAACAGAAGGTATAGTAAAAAGATACATATACGCCAAGGTGTAATGCGCGGTTGTAATAAGTCTCCTATTTTGTCTACAATTGATACAGTTAATCTGATTAGAGAATCTGTGTGTACAGTTAACGGACGCTTTTGTATAGCATCAAATTTTACGGTTGAGACGAAGCTATTTGGTGCTGATCTGATTATTATAAGTAAAACTGAACACGGCATACGAAGAGTAGTGTATTGGGTTATTCTTACTAACGTTTAAAAACCTCCGAAGCGACGTAGTTGACTCTGAAACAATTAATTTAATGTAAGACACAACGGGTCGCAAATGTTGGAAAATACCCCGAAAGTGGATGACAAAATATGTGGAACATGTGACGTCACGACATGACGCACGTGCAGTGGTGAAGCCTACAGGTCTGTCGCTCTTGGTCATCCCAACCCAAATATTCTGTTGGTGTTGCTCTGGGCCCACATACGTGACTTAAGCGCGTGGGACTCAGGATTACAGTCTTGCGTTTGGGTTCAAATGGTTCAAATGGCTCTGAGCACTATGGGACTCAACATCTGTGGTCATAAGTCCCCTAGAACTTAGAACTACTTAAACCTAACTAACCTAAGGACATCACACACATCCATGCCCGAGGCAGGACTCGAACCTGCGACCGTAGCGGTCACGCGGTTCCAGACTGAAGCGCCTTTAACCGCACGGCCACACCGGCAGGCTCTTGCGTTTGGGAAGCAATATTTTTATCATTGCGTTAGGCAGTTATGTGTTTAGGTTGAGATAATATTTATTACTTTCTTTACAGGTTTCCCCGTCTCCGTTGGTTTATTGCAGAGTACAGTACAACAAAAACTACTATATTGCCTCACAAGTAAATGAGTATAAGCTTCCTAAATGCGTTGTTACCAGTAAATTATTTACGTTTTCTTTACTAAATAATGTCTGTAAATTAAAAAAAAAAACGGAGAAAATGAAAGAAACGCGAAATAAGAACGGTTTTTACTTTGTTACAGCGAGGACAATAATTTTTTAACTTGCACATTTACAACAGATCAGATTTACGAAAAATGTTCGAAATTTGTACCGTTTGCCATAATGCAAGTATTGCATGCTCAGTCATCCCTTCATGCCCAAGCCCAACCGCTGTTCGTGGGGCGAGGTACGTCGCCAGGTGACATCACATGTTCAACTTTTCTCATCCATTTTTGGGGTATTTCTTGATATTTGTGACCCCAGGTGTCTTATATTACGTTACTTAACTCTGCCTCACCTACGCCGCTTCTGGTGTTTTTAAACGTAAATAAGAAACACCCTGTATAAGATACAGAAGTTATGTAGAAGTTAAAATATTAAAATTTCTGTAAATAAAACAAAAACAAAGGCCTTGAAACGTAAATACAGTGCTAGAACCAAAACTGTAATCAATAACACTATGTTAGAACAAGTCGTGGTTTTAATTACTTGCGAACATATATCAGTTATAAATATGAAAAAATTTAAAAAACAAATTACCCATATTCCAGAAAACATGCAGCAAAAGAAATAGAAACCTGAAAACTAAATCCAGAAAAGAAACACTATTAAATTCTACAAAGTAATGGCTGTGCCCTCTCTTCTTTGCGGCTATGAAATATGGATTGTCACAAAAGCTGATAAAAACAAGATACAGGGACATTGTTCAAGCAAACGCTTGATAGCCACATCCCACCTATACACGAAATTAACGAAACAGCACAAATTGACGAGGCAGTAGAAACCCTCACTAACGCCGTCCAGGACGCAATGGCAGGCACCATACCTGATCGCACCTCACAACAACGCAGTGCGGCCCTGCCCCAGGAAATCCTGGGCCTAATCTCAATGAGGAATCGCCTCAGGAGACAATGGCAGCGCACCAGGCGTCCGTACTTCAAACGGCACATTAACAGACTACAGGGCATCATACACGATAAAATACAAACACACAGAACACAACAGTGGAACCAAAAACTCGAAGGGCTGGACACCGCACGACCTGGCGTGTGGCAGCTAGCCCGACATTTCACCAGGGAGAAAATATACACCCCAACGCTTCAAGGGCCTGACGGACCTGCATACTCAGCGGAAGAGAAAGCAGAACTAATGGCTCGAACACTCGCAGCGTCATTCACACCGAACCTGGTACCATCAGATCCAGTGTTCACACTTGCTACTGACCAAGAGGTTACACGCATTCTAGCCCAACCATCGCGCGACGACATTCGACATGCTAGCACAGCCGAAGTCTCCTGGGCTATAATGCATTCCGCTGCTAGGAAAGCCCCTGGTCATGATGGCATTCAAAACCGTGTCCTCCAGGAGTTCACGGATAAAGCAACTGAGTACCTAACACACATAACGAATGCCATACTAAAACACCAACACTTCCCCGCCTTTTGGAAGACGGCCAAGGTCCTGATGTTCAGGAAGCCGGGGAAAGACCACAGCCTCCCACAAAATTACCGACCCATCAGCCTTCTGAGTTCGCTCAGTAAGATTGTTGAGAAGGTGATTCTCAAACGCATCACTAGGCACTGCATAACAAATGACATCCTGAGACCGGAGCAATTCGGCTTCAGGAATCACCACTCCACAACACAACAACTCCTACGGGTCGTTGAACATATAACACATGGCTTCAACATAAACAAAGCTACAGGGGCAGTGTTCCTGGACATCGAAAAGGCTTTCGACCGTCTATGGCACAACGGCCTCATCCGCAAACTCAGCGACGCGGGATTCCCTGACGGGCTGCTGCGTCTAATACACTCATACCTCACAGACAGGAGTTTCAACACTGACGTGCAGGGAAAACAATCAACACAACACGGTATACATGCGGGAGTACCCCAGGGAAGCATCCTAGGGCCCCTGCTGTTTAACCTCTACATAAACGATCTCCCAACCACACACAACACAATGATGGCAATCTACGCGGATGACACAGCCATCCTTGCGCAAGATTGGAAACCATCAAACATTACGTCACGCCTACAGACTGCACTCAGAGTGGCCGAGCCTTGGTTGGAGAAATGGCGTGTTAGAGTAAACGTCGACAAGTGCGAAGCCGTTCTGTTCACTAGAAGACCGAAGCAACTGCGCAAACACCGCTACTGCAGACCAATAACTCTACATGCACGCCCAATACGTTTCCGTGAGAAAGTCAAATACCTCGGTGTCTGGCTGGACCGGAAATTACTCTGGGGGGACCACATACAACACATGACCAACCGAGCTAGCGCGAGGCTCAAACAGCTCTATCCTATGCTCAACAGGCGTAGCACACTGAACAGAAGGGTGTCGAGGTCCATGTACATGACACTTATCCGACCCCTGATGACGTACGCAGCTCCTGTCTGGGGATACGCGGCGCCTACACGTCTGCGCCGTCTGCAGCTCATACAAAACAAAGTACTCAAAATCATAAGCAATGCTCCACGATACACACGCATCGCGGACCTTCACCGGGAATACCGACTTGAGACTCTCACGGAGGTAATCCACAAACTCACCACAAGACTATACAGAAACTCCAGACATTCGCAGAACCCGTTTATTCTGAATCTGGGGAACTACGACCACAACCATAGATGGAAGCATAAAAGACCAAAAGACATACTTGTAAGGACATAACATCTATGGCCAAGCATACGCAAACATAACGGCACAGGCGAGCCCCTGTTAATCAGACCCATTACTGGATATCCAGCTGGATTGGAGTACACTGCCGAATAACTGGCACCACACACGGAAGCCGTACCGTACACTGCATGCAAACAAGCTCCACACATCCCCCACACAGTGAGATGATCTATGGCCGATCTCCCACTACTGTATAATGATCTTGATTGTTCCAGGAATGCAGCAGCAGCAACAACTGGGACACATCGCCATCGCTTGTCATGGTAATGATGCATGATACCTATACTAACAAATCCAACCTTGCATGAACTATCGCAGCTAGTAAGCCACTACTGCTCTTACTACCCATCCCACTGTCGCAGAGGTTTTTTTCCCACGGCACGAGCCATGGCACTTTTTTTTCCTCTGCTCTTCAAATCGCTACCCTCACTCGCGTTTCGTCCACTATCTATCACCTGATGGACCGTGTTAATGCGTAGCCTTACCCAGACGCACGGACAACATCACAGCCCAGCATCCTGTGATCCACATACTAGACAACTAACATGTTTACGGAGGTGACAGTAGAACTTTTGGTTTGGTCACCACGTTGGTGCGGGCGTGGAGGGGCCCCATCTCTTTTGCCGATGTGAGATTCTTAAGAACAGTAATACGATGTATCCTTTCAGATAGAATTTTAAAGTGAAAAGCAAGGGAAGAACTATAAATAAATAGTTTGGAAGAAAACTTGTAATCTACAGAAATCGTTGGAGAAAGCATGTCACAGAATGCCGAAGGAGAGGATCTCAAGGAGAATGTTGTACTAAAGGCCTAAGGCAAGAAGATATCAGGGAAGATCAAGTAAACGAAGGATATACATGTTTCGAAACCGAAACAGGCAACACTACAAATCCATGGAGTGCACAAGAAGAAGAAGAAGTTAGTTAAATACGACAAAACAATACACTGAGATGACAAAAGTCGTGGGATACCTCTTAATATCGTGCTGGATGTTCTTTTTCCTGGGGCTACTGGTCATGCGCTCAACAAGTCGTTGGAAGTCCCCAGGAGAAATATTGAGCCACACTGCCTCTGTAATTGTCCATAACTGCGAGTGTTGCGAGGCTCGAATCCTGCCCCGGGCATGGACGTGTGTGATGTCCTTAGGCTAGTTAGGTTTAAGTAGTTCTAAGTTCTAGGGGACTGATGTCCTCAGATGTTAAGTCCCATAGTGCTCAGAGCCATTTGAACCATCTGAACCCTAACGATTTCGAAGTAGAATGTCTCATGCGTGTAACTCCAACTTTCATTCCGCGTTCCCGGGTTCGATTCCCGGCGGGGTCAGGGATTTTCTCTGCCTCTTGATGACTGGGTGTTATGTGATGTCCTTAGGTTAGTTAGGTTTAAGTAGTTCTATGTTCTGGGGGACTGATGACCGTAGATGTTAAGTCCCATAGTGCTCAGAGCCATTTGAACCATTTGAGCCATTCCGCGTTCGAAGTCTGTAATTTCCCGTCGTGCGGACGTTATCACGTCGGAAACGTTTTCACATGAATCACCTGAGTACGGACACCTTCGTCAATGCACAGCCATTTTATACCTTGTGTACGCGATACGACCGCCATATATATATGTGTGTGCATATCGCTATCCCAAGACTTTCGTCACCTTACTGCACCAACGTTCAGCTAAAAAAAAGCGTAAGTGAAACTGTGTTCAAACCTGGCCATGACAAGCAGATGCGGTGCCGTAAGCATTGAGGCATCTCCCTCGATGCTGACGGATCAGAGAAAAGCGCCGTGTTGGGCGTAAAGAGACCAAAAAGTATGGAACGCATCGTGCGGCCTCCGGACAGGTAAGCACGTGACAAGTAGGCTTTGCCCCCGTTGTTAGAGGAGCGTGACTAAAGCGGCGGACGTGTGGGGCCGCGGCACCCCGCAGGCAGAAGCGGCCGTTTACGGGGGCGGTGTCAGCGGAGACTCATGCGGCCGCCGGCGCCCGCGGAAGGAGAGCGATGGCCTCGCGGCGGGCGCTCTGCAGACAGATGGCGGCGCCATGAATATGCAGGCGCGGCGCAGCAGCGGGGGAGCCGACGCCACCCACCGGCCTCACCGCTGACTCGCAGTCCAGCGTCCAGGGGCAGTCGCGCTTAAGAACTGCAGCCGTTGCTCACCACAAACCCAAACGCTGAGCCCCCCTATACACGAGGAGACGTATCAAAGCAGGCGCCCCACACGGGTTAATTGGTCCGCTTGACCTTCTCTCAATGATATACTGCGGACTATGGATGAATGGCAACAGGCAGATTCCACATTTATTGATTTCCGAGCATTTGACACCGTAGCTCAGTGTATACTGTTAACGAAGATACTAGCACAAGAATAGGTTCCTAAAAGTGTGAGTGGCTCGGAAACTTCTTAAGCAATAGAACCCGTCATGTTGTCCTCGACGGAAAGAATTCATCAGAGACAGGGATATCTTCAGGAGTACTCCAGGGAAATGTGATAGGACCGCTATTATTTTCTATATACACAAATGATCTAGTCGTCAGGGTGGGCTACTGTTTGCTGGTGATGTGATGTAGGGGGACGTGACTAAGATAAGTGACTGTAGGATGACTGCAGCCGATGCTCACCACGAACCCAAACGATGAGCCCCACTATACACGAGGAGACCTATCAAAGCAGTGAGATGAATGGCATCTAGCTTTAAATGTAGAAAATTGTAAGTTAATGCAGATGAGTAGGAAAAACATGATCAGATACAGCATTAGCAGTGTCCTGCTTGACACAGTCAAGTCTTTTAAATATCTGGGTGCAGCGCTGCAAAGGAATATGAAGTGGAATGGGCAGGTGAGGACTATGGTAGGAAAGGCGAATGGCCAAGTTCGGTTTATTAGGACAGTTTTAGGAAAGTGTGGTTCATCTGTAAAGAAGACCGTTGATGCGGATCCCAAACACTAGAGCAATACTCAGGAATGGGTTGCTCTAGTGCTCTACACGCTGTCCCCTTTACAGATGACCTGATGGTCGGATTAAAGAAAGACATCGAACCAATTCGGAGGGAAGACGACGCTCTTTCCGAAGAACACTATTGAGAGAATGGCATTTGAAGCTAACTGCAGAACGATCCTACTGTCGCGAAACCACGTGAGGACCACGAAGATAAGATACGAGAAATTTCAGCTCATACTGAGTCCTATAGACAGTCGTCTTTCCCTTGATTTCTGTACAGGTGGTACAGGAAAGGAAACCACTAGTAGTGGTGCGAGATACCCTCCGTCACGTGACGTACGGTGGCTTACGAAGTATTTATATACACTGAAGAGCCAAAGAAACTGGTACAGCTGCCTAATATCGTGTAGGGCCCCCGCGATCACACACAAGTGCTGCAACACGGCGTGGCATGGACTCGACTAATGTCTGAAGTAATGTTGGAGGGAACTGACACCATGAATCCTACAGGGCTGTCCATAAATCCGTAAACGTTGTTAGAAGAGTGTTCCTGGAGCCATTCTGTAGCAATTCTGGACGTCTGGGGTGTCGCATTGTCCTGCCGAAATTGTCCAAGTCCGTCGGAATGCACAAAGGACATGAATGGATGCAGGTAATAAGACAGGATGCTTACATACGTGTCACCTGTCATAGTCGTATCTAGACCTATCAGGGGTTCGATATCACTCAACCGCACACGCCCCACTCCATAACAGAGCCACCACCAGCTTGAAAAGTCCCCTACTGATATGCAGGGTTCCTGGATTCATGAGGTTGTGTCCATACCCGTACACGTCCATCCGCTCGATACAAATTTAAACGAGACCTGTTCGACCAGGCAACATGTTACAATTCATCAACAGTCCAATGTCGGTGTTGACGGGCCCAGGCGAGGCGTAAAGCTTTGTTTCGTGCAGTCATCAAGGGTACACGAGTGGGCCTTCGGCTCCGGAAGCCCATGTCAATGATGTTTCATTGAATGATTCGTACGCTGACGCTTGTTGATAGCCCAGCACTGAAATCTGCAGCAATTTGCGGAAGGGTTGCTATTCTGTCACGTTTAACGATTCTCTCCAGTCGTCGTTGGTTGTGTTCTTGCAGGATATTTCGGAGATTTGATGTTTTACCAGATTCCTGATACGCACGGTACACTCGTGAAATTGTCATATGGGAACATCCCCATTTCACCCCTTCCTCAGAGATGCTGTGGCCCATCGCTCGTGCGCCGACTATAACACCACATCCAAACTCTCTTAAATCTTGATAACCTGCCATTTTAGCAGCAATAACCGGTCAAACAACTGTGCCAGACACTTGATGTCTTATACCGGCGTTGCCGACCGCAGCGCCGTATTCTGTCTGTTTGTATATCTCTTTATTTGAATAAGTGTGCCTATACTAGTTCCTTTGACTCTTCAGTGTAGATCTAGATGTGGATACCAGGACCTGTCCCATGCATCTATGCATCCTGTGCACAGCGGACACCCCACTGCACCCTCAGTGAAAACTGCGCAGTACGCTGATTATTCTGTTTTCTTCATGCGTGGCTTCAAGAAGGACGTTTTTGCGAAAGATCCTGCAGCTGTACTTAAAGGTATTACTTTATTTGTTATGAATCTTGACGCTACAGTGTACAATCTTCAGACCCCTGTGTGACAAACAGGGTAATGATGCATATAATTGGGCAACTGTCAAAATAAAACTCCATAGAGGGCACAATCAAATCGATGTCAGCCGCGGTGACTTCTTTCCTGATAATGGTACTATCGGAGCCAACATATCGATAAGATTCTTTCAAACGTGGCCATTCTTCTCCAAAGATAACGCATCTGTAGGACTTCGCAAAAATGTAGTCACATCGAGAAAATGCGCACTAGTCAATAAGGAATGGACGGGTCAACGAATAAAATTGTTTGATGCAGCTGGTGCCATTGGTATATCAAAAGAGTGCGTGCAGTGTCTTTTAAATGAAGAATTAACCATTAAAAAGCTTTGTCAAAATGAGTGCTGTATTTGTAGAAAATGGTCCAGTAGGAGTCACGAACATGAATTTCTCTGTAACGTTCAAATACAGTCTTAAAATTTGCTATTGTGGATGAGACATGGGGCCAGAATTTCACATCAGATACCAAAGAATTCTTGTTTTTACGACTAGGTTCATGCAGCTCTCCACCCTAGTCTCTACTGTGCAAGCCTCTTTCATCCCCACATACCTACTGAAACCTACATCCATTTTAACCTGTTTACTGCATTCAATTCTCAGTCTCCCTCTACAATTTTTACACGCCACACTTCCTTTTAATTATTATATTGGCAAATTATTGATGCCTCACGAAGTGTCAAATCAATCGATCCCTTCTTTTAGACAACTTCTGTCATAATTTTTCCCCCCTTCGATTTAGTATCTCCTAATTTGTTATTCGGTGACCTATCTAATAATCTTCAGCATTCGTCTATTGCCGTACATTTTAAAAGCTCACTGAGCTTCCATTTCCTTTCCAAATTTCTCCCTGGATTCCTTCACAGGTTGCTCATTCTACAGACGGAATAACATCTGGCACGGACTACAACCATATCTCCCTCCCTTCACAACCACTACTTCTCTTATAAGTCCTTCTTGTCTGAAGTGATAGTCCACGTTTCACTTCCATACAAACCTAAACTCCAAACAGATACCTTCAAAAGAGCTCAAATTTACATAAGATGTAAACATTTTTTTTTCTTTTTCAGAAATGCTTTTCATGCTATTGCCAGTCTGCATTTTATGTCCTCTCTACTTCAACCACCGTCAGTTATTTCGCTACCAAAATAGCAAGCGTTATCGACTACTTTTAGAGTCTCATTTCCAATTCTAATTCCCTCAGAATCACCAGATTTAATTCGACTACATTTCATTACCCTTACTGTACTTTTGTTAATATTCGTCTTATTATATCTTTCCAAGACAGTATCAGTGACTTTAAACCGCTCTTCCAAGTCTTTTGTCGTATCTGAGAGGGTTATAATGTCATCTGCAAACCTTAAAATTTTTTGTTTTGTAAATAAAAACCACCTTTTCTTGCTGCACTGTAATTTATTTCTACCAGACGCGTTTCACCTTTTTATACTCTAAGGCATCTTCAGTGGGATCTAGAACGATATAGTTTTGTTTTGGTATGTGTTATTTTTAAATTATAAAACAGGTCACGTCGTATTTCTTTATGTAAATAAGTAATTACACAGTTCTTCTTGTTTTCGGTTGGTATCTGCGTTTCCTCTCGTCTGGTCTGGGGGTCGTACTACCACTTCATTTACGGAACACTGAACGGTATAACTCTCAGAATAGTTATTTCAGGAGACGAATTTTGTGTTTGGGCCTCAGGTGGTCTTTTTTTTTCTTAGTTAAAGGTGTTAGTCCAAATGTGAGGTAATGTATGGCTGAAGTTCAACGGTAACCACCTGGAATAGAAAAAATGGTTTTAGGTGGAAGTCGTGGTTGAGAATGAGACAGGCAGAACGCATCTATGTCAGATGGACAGTAGGATGGAAGGGGACGCTACTAACATGGAGTGGTATTTTGTGCACATGACTGTTAGTATTCCTGTGTTTCACTGTATGAATTAATGTGCCTGTCTATAAGTTATCTAACATAAACCAGGTTAGTAAAGGTCAGGACATAGTACATAATTTCAAAACCAAGCTTTGATACAACCTTGATTAACATTTTATATGGTATTTACACCAGTCTTCAATTTCTTAATTACTTTTCTTGTATTTGCTCTTTCAATATGTATTATTCATGTCTCCAAGCTGGATATTGTTATTAGAATTTAGTTATGTTCTCTCCCCTGCTGATTGTTCAGCGCAGTAGTGGGAGAACGTATGCCTTTCTGGATATGACACTGCTACAAAAAGTCAATGACTTAGTTTCTGTTGTAAATAACTGAAGTGCATTTCGTCTTCCAGAAGAAACTAAAACTTCTTGTATCACTGTCAGGACTATAAACAACTAGACTCATGCACGACGACAGTATGTTCACAGTAGTCAACCAACTCCACAGTGTCGTGTTGTCGCTGTCCGGAAGCGTGTAGCAAATTGTTTAAATACCATTGTTATCGGGAAGGCCTTCACTGGCCCGAACAATGCTCTCTACTCTCGTAAAAAAATTTCCATTGACTATCGTACACCGCTACAGTTGCTGCTTCCCAGCATCCTGCAACATTGGGAACAAGTCAAGAAAGATTTAGATTCTGTTTGTTTCTTCCAGACTGATCTTTACACGAGAGCGAAAGTGATGAGGCAACCCCAGTAGCAGAAGGACTAAGTGGCCATTAGGCCCCACGAGGCGACAATCCTGCCGTCGGCTCGGAGCGTGTATTCCTGAGGTCTTCCCCCAGTCTCATTTAGGCGCACTGGCTGGCGGCTGATACCAGATTACAGTTCAGTGAACACCAGGAACTTAAGAAGCCTCATCTCTGACGTTGATTCGACTTTACACTGTAGATGAAGGCGAAAATGTTATGCTATGACCAGTTTCCTTCTGATGTTAATTGATTCCACTATGGGTTCTTGGTGAAACATTGTATTTTTATAAACTGAACGAAGAACCCTTTTTCTTTTGTTTCACAAAACTTTATTTCTTTTGACCAAGGTTCGGGTTTAATCTAATTTTTCAGTGCAGAACTGATTCTAAAGATAGCGCCTACCCAAATACGAACACATCTCCATTCCTTAATCTGTCGTTTCTCGACTTAAACAAAAATTATCTCTGCTAACTATTTTCGTTACTAAAAAGTTACATCTGTACAACCTCGAAACATTCATTCGGAAAACATGACTATCACTAACCAAATCCTGGACGCAGCTATGTGCGCAGAAATAAGTATCTCCGTAATTACGTATTTATGAATAATCGCACGAAGGTTCCAAACTGTTTTCAGCTTCACTCCTTTGCAGAAGCTTCAACGTTAATTGAGTCTCTGTAAGCACATCTTTATACACATGGTTGCGAGACCTTGGCTGTTCCATATAAAATGTCGAATAAAAACACCTTCTAAATTTCTGGTTGTTATTTTATTTGTGCAACCAGTTTCAGCGATACATTACGCTACCTTCAGGGTCCGCCGCTCGTGGTCTCGCGGTAGCGTTCTCGCTTCCCGAGCACGGGGTCCCGGGTTCGATTCCCGGCGGGGTCAGGGATTTTCACCTGCCTCGAGATGACTGGGTGTTTGTGTTGTCCTCATCATTTCATCATCATCCAGGGAAGTGGCGAAATCGGACTGAGCAAAGATTGGATAATTGTACGGGCGCTGATACCCACGCAGTTGAGCGCCCCACAAACCTAACATCATCATCATCATCATCACTACCTTCAGGCCCCCTCACCGAAGTGTCAAATGATAATCAAAGGGATGGCTGTGTTAAGAAGAAATCTACGGATTCCAGTCACCGAATGCTAGCCCCTATTTTAACTGGAACAGAGATGGAATCCTTCCTACACTTTGGTTACGTGGCCTGAAGATGGCGTAATGCAGCACTGAAAGTGGTTGCACAAACAAAGTAACAAATGGAAATTTAGACGGCTGGAGGACGTTTTATTCGACGTTTTTAATTAAAAGTGGTGAATAACTGAACTGAGTCAGTTCGCAGAGTAGTAAATGTGGGGATAAACTTATCGGTCTTTTATTTTATTTCTAATATTTCTAAGAGATACTCCCTTTTCACCCTTTCCCTATACATGTAGGACTTCTTCATGTATTACGTATTTGTTCTTCTGGTCTAAACAGTGTTCAGCGAAAGATGAATCTGGATTATTTAATCTACACCTTCTGTGGCGTTCTCTGAGCCTAGTAAAGATTGACGGCTTGGTCTGTACCACACAGCAAGTCCGACATTTTTGGCATACAATCTGACAAATTCAGCTTTCCTAGTCCTACCCTGACACATAGTTACGATCTGTGAGGAAGTCTCAAAATAGCTTCCCGGGGGTGGGGGGTGGGGATGAGAATGAATATTTCATTCTAAATGCATTAGCTGCGTTACTTCGTAGCCGCAATGTTAGAAGTCTGTGGACTTCCTGAAAAATGAAATAACTAAAAATTTTCCTGCTTCAGTTGTCTACAATAGAAAACTAATTATCTGTCGATTTTCCGCACTGATCGTAAGAAACCAAACAAACAACGCTCTGTTCTTGGAACTGTCGAGTTAAGATCGAAAGTACACATATGTAACGCATGTAGATTGACGGAACGAATATTATATGTGAAGCTGCACGCTGAACACTATTTCGAGCCGTTTTCCAGGCGTTTTTCTGCGTAAGTGGCGTTATGAAAAGGACGTTAAAAATAGAGAAATTGGAAGTGGCGCTATAAATTTATGGAGTGGCTCGAGGTAGAAGGTGCAGGAATGACAAGAAGCGGGCGTAGTGGCTAGTTTTTTCTCGACGTATCTGCAGGTGCATGCGACCACCTCGCGGACCCGTCCTACCTTAGCCACACCTGCCGACCCGAAACTGTGGCCAGCGACTGTCTACTCAACGTACCTAACTGTCCGCTGTACAATTCTGATCGTTTAAAATATGGATGACGACGAGGCAGCGTAAACGAGGAAGCAGGAAAGGAAGGGAGATGCTCGAATAAAAGTTGTGGACAAAATTAAGGGACCAATAGAGAAGCAAACAGTAGCCTAACCAATGTGTTACAGTGATCAGATGCCTTTTCTTTCTTTTTTTTTTTAAAGAAGATGGCAAACTGAGATATCAGTAGGCCAGAAAGGCCCCACGAATCTACAAAATGTCACATAAGGGTACGTTTAATTTGGCAGAGATGATAAGTACTGATTAAAATGTGCGCCCTTATCGGAATCAGTACCAGAAAACAGCTATGACCGTGTCAAGCTTACATTCATCCTCGACGGTTTACCGTAGGAAAGGTTGTTGGTTCACTTAATTTTCAAGGAAACATTACTTTATACCATTTAGATATGCCGTTGTTGCAAATTCGCTGGATGGATTGCTGTCTCCATTCTATCAACAAGGTTATGTACCCATTAGTTAGGTATTTCGCAATTGACCTAAGCGGGAACTTCGACAAGAAGCAAATACGTCCTTACAAATTTATTGCGGTGGCTCACTGCGAGTAACTTTTTATTTTTCAACAACTTTTCGCTATACACCATAACGGTAGGCAACAAATTATTAATAGTTCATTCATATTTAAACAAATTACGCCTTCGCTGTCTCCGTTAAATCCAGCTCCAGACGACAATTCATTCCTAGCCGTGGCTCGAATTATTGTTATGATTAGAAGAGCAACAGGGGAGAAGTGTTTTCCGCTGTAACTTCGCTGGTGGTTTGTTTTACGCAAAGATCTCCAGTGGGGGAAAACAATTGTTTTCGTTACTTTACCATGTTGGGAGGTGATATCAAGAATTTCACTCAGTCACTGTTTCCATGACTTGCATTCCTATTTTCTATTTTCGTCGGTCACGGAGGAGAGGTCGAACAGGCGTTTGGCCTGTTGCCCAATAGAGCACATTCCTACACAGAAAAATCATACCATCGTACACACTGAACTTAACATACGAAAGTGAGCTCCCATGAACTCCCATAGGCCTCTCGCGCTTAAATTTCGAGTAACGAAAGACGTGCTTCGCGGCAATGAAAGACGCTCAAGAATTTTGAAAAATGAATGTTTCTTTTACACAGGAAGGTTATGACAACAAACGCAGTGTGCTTTTCCTATATGAGGTAATCATAAACTTATGCGACGTATACCATATACGTTGATGATTATGATGTTGATGATGATGTATTTCTTGCCATTAGTCAGATCGCTGGAAGTGTAGCATTCTCCAGTCCTCTCGGTCTTCCGCCAACATTTTTGGAACTGCGTATGATGCATTTATCTTGATGTCGTCAGTTAACTGCTATCTTCTTCCTCTGATCCTCTTCCCAGACGCCATTCCCTCCAGTACATCTTTCATTATGCATTCTTTTCTCATCCAGTGTCGTGGCCAATTTCTTTTCCTTCTTTTAATTGTTTCTAGTTTTTATATTTTCTCTTTCATCTTCTTCAGCACAAACTCATTCTATACCTTACCTGTCAATTTAACACCTTCCATTCTCCTTCAGACCGCATCTCAAATACTCTAATGACTTCTCCTCTCTCCACCTCAGTGACCATGTTTAGGCACCATACAGAGCAACATTCCATTCAGAAAACTTCACTAATGTCTTCCTTAACTGTCTATTTAAAGGGCTGCGGAAAATACTCCTCCTTCTACTATACATTCTTGTCTTTATTTCTGGAATTATATCATGTTACTGGTTACTCTGCATCCCAGGTATCAGAAATTTTCAACTTGTTCAACTAACTAAAGTGTCACTATTATCTTCCGTGACTGCGTGGTAAAGTCATTGTCTTGGTCTTCTTCACATTTACTTTCATTCCATATTCCTCACAGCTGGTATTCAGTTCTTTTAAAATATTGATAATCGCCTTTTCATTTTTACTTAGTAATAATATGTCATCAGCAAACCTTACACATCTCATTATCTCTGCTTCTACTATCACACCACTCTTCTGTACGAAGCAATTTTTGACTAAATCATCAAAATACATATTAAACAGAGTAGGTGAGAGGTAATAGCCTTGTCTAATCTCTATCGCAATTTTAACTCCCTCTGTCGTCTCATCTCCAATCTTCACTTTACTCTTTGTATTACATATGTATTGCTTATTAGCCTCCTTTCCTGCCAATTAATCCCCATTCTTTTCAGGTTATCATAAAGTTTAATCCACTGACTTCTATCAGAAACTTTTCACAGGTTAACAAAGACTGCATACACTTCCCTACCTTTTCCTATTTTTCCCCAAGTATTTGTAACGTCAAACTGGATCTCTTGCACCTTTGCGCCCTTCTGAAATTCTGCATCCAATTCTCTCTCAACTTTACACTGTATCATCCACATAGTTTTCCCATCTTGTTGAAGCGTAAGTTTTTTCCCTGCTACATTATATTTCCAGTTGTTCAATGTCATCACATTTCTGTTATAGCCTCCTACTTCAGTTTCGTCTGTTTCATTTAGAGAGACCTATTCCATTTTCTGCCTTCTCCTGTGGTGGAAATTCTATATTTTCTTATTTCTTCTGCTGCTTTGCCTATAGATTTTGTGGAGTATGTATACGGGTACAGCACTTGGCATAGTGGTGTCTGGTGCCATTGGGTACGCCACACGACCACTACTGGTTAGCACAGCTGACGAATTTGAGAGGAGGTTTTACATTTCTGATGGCTTAGAGCCCGTGGCCTGGCTGTGTCCCATCTTCGAGCTCTCTGTACATTATGTTTCAACAATATAATGCAACCACATGTTATCCTTGCTGTTCCAACATACATCGTTACAAAGGGTGTTCGGTTGTTACCCTGGCCAGCATGGTCTCCAAATCTCTCACCCACTGAAAACATCTAGTCATAGATTACAGAGAGGTTCGCACGCCACCTCTCACCAACCACAATGTTTGATGACTTCTTGCACTGAGTTGAAGCAGCATGGAATGATGTCCATGTGTCTGGCATCCAAGCTAAGTTCAACTCGATTCGCAGCTGGATTAGACCCTTTATTGCTGCCAGAGACAGCAGGCTAGTATAGTGAATTTCGCACTCTGTATATCCCCAAACTACTTAAAATTTCAATCTTGTATTTTCCCTATTATATTATAAATGCATAACAATTAAAATTTCGTTATTTGCTACCCTTCCTGGTGTTGAAATTTTAATGGCAAGCAATAGACAAGGCGACAATTATTGAACTACATAAAAAAACATAAATTAGTTACAAACGGCGTGCACGCGCATTATTCAACATGTAACGTCACTACAGATATTAGAACTTAGGTCATGACATGTTCGATTTGCCTGCCATAACTGACTATGATTTGGCGCAGACAAATAGCGAAATTCTGCATGACCCGCTGAAGTGTCGGAACATCGATGCTGTCGATGTTTTCAGCTGTTTTCAGCTCAGCAATGGTTTTGGGGTTATTGCTGTACACCTTCTCTTTAATGTAGCCCCACAATGAGGAGTTGCATGTGTTCAGATTCGGAGAATAAGGCAGCCTATCGAGGCCCATGCCAGTGGCCTATGGGTACCCCAGAGCCAGAATGCGGTCCCCAAAGTGCTCCTCCAGGACATCAAATACTCTCCTGCTTCGATGGGGTCGAGCTCCGTCCTTCATGAACCACACCTTGTCGAAGTCAGGGTCGCTTTGGATAACGGGGATGAAACACTCTTCCAGACGTACCATTCGGTAGTCACTGTGCCATCAGGGAATATCGCACCAATTATTCCGTGACATTGCACACCACACAGACACCCATTGAGGGTGAAGAGATTCTCGATCGCGAAATTAGGTTTCTCCGTCCCCCAAATGCCCCAATTTTGCTTATTGACTGACGAACCCATCCTAATGAAAGTGGGCTTCGTCGCTAAGTCAAACCATGCATGCGCATACTAATTTCCATAATTCCCCATGGCCAACCACGCAGTTTGAACGTCCTAACACAAACCGTTGAGAAGCTATGACGATTTATTTCATATAGTTCAATAACTGTCACCTTTTATATATAGCATGATTCAGCTGCCCCTTCTGTGGGTTTTATGCCACCTGCAACGCCTTCAAATACCACATGCAAAATTTTTATATTTTCTCACTCATTACACGCAAACTGTTAGTCCTACAGAAAAAAATGAACAGATGTTTTTTGTAGGAAATTTAATGTAGTTAAATGTTGTACTAGGATACGTTTTCTCTAGAGGCCGTAGCTTTCGAACTATCCAAGAAAAACGTACAAAAGTGAGATCCAGATGCATTTTTTCTTGAATAGCTGGAAAACTGAGGTTCCAGCGAAAACTTATCCCAGTACAAAATTTAACTACATTAAATTTTCTACAAAAAGATCCTGTTCATTTTTGCTCTAGGATTCATAGTTCGTATGTAGCGAGTAAGACAGTATGAAAATCTCGTACATGGTTTTTGAAGGTGCTGTGGATTGCATAAAATCTTTCGGTAGGGACAGCTGCATCACCCTGTATACACGTCCACACAGTTCTGCAGATCGTGATGCTTGAAAAATGTTTGACCATTTGTACGAATTAATACACTGAAGCGAGTTTGCCTGGATTCATACAGACTCCATAAAACGTCCATGCAGGCTCAATTACAGAGATTTTCCATGTAGCCACGATGACACAATTGCTTACTGCTCCCATATCTGAGCTGATAATGTAGAAGTAATGGACCATAAGTGATTGTAAATCTCCTAGTAATGGAAATCACCTTTCATGTAACGCCACGCTGTCAACTCGCAAGAGAAAGAGTTAAAATAGGTTTACAGCATGGACAGCCAATCACGTGAAACTGCTTTAAATGCCTTGTCCGAAAGTTATCTTGAGCAGTTAATCAAAGAAATGACTCGTGAAGGTAACATCTTAGATCTGCTGGTGACAAAAAGGATCTGGACTTTTCGAGTCAGTGTAGAACAAGGAATCATCGATCATAAAGCCATTACAGCATCGCTGAATAAGGATTTAAATAGGAATACATTGAAAAGTAGGAAGACCTTTTCTCTTAGCAAACGCGAGAAGAAACAGATTTCAAATTACCTGAGCGGTCAGCACGAAAATTTCGTCTCCAGCACTAACAATGTCGAGTATCAATGGAAAGCGTTCAAGAGCATTGTACAATACGATTTAGACAGGTACATGCCGAGCAAAGTTGTGAGGGATGGAAAAGAATCGCCGTGGTTCAACAGCCAAGTGAGAAAGCTGCTACAAAAGTGAAAGAGAGTTTCATTGCAAATTTAAAAGTAGTTCTCCGACACACGCAGCAAGGTAGTTTGCGGAATATAGATGGACGTAGATGTTGATGTAGATCTTGATACAGAGCACCTTGTAAGTACTTCAGATGACAAATCCGATTATTTTCGTAAAAAAAAAAAACTTGATGTAGTTATGACGAGTAGCTTCAAAAGATGAAGAACTGTAAAGACGGTGACTGTTCAGTGTTTATGGAAGTATCGCCAGCAGAAAGTTCAGATGATGTGATGATTTCCAGCTGAAAATTCAAGTTCCATGTTTTTGTTTGGCTAACGTTTCAGTCAATAATTAACGGCAAAGCTGTTCTTATAAGGAGGAACGTTCCTCGTAAATCGCCTGTGGCAGGAACAGCATCGCGTGCGGATGTCGGAATAAGCAGCGGTGCAGGGAACTTCCCGGTTCCTGTTGACAGCTCCCGAGGGATACGTACACGGAAGAGTATGCATGAAAGATGCTCCACGTCATTCGCAAGAAGCGCAACTAGTCAAGACCAGAGAAATTACAGCGTTCCGGAGTTACGACTCTTCTCTGCTTGCTTCATTACTGAGACTTTTCGTGCGTTTTGCAATCATCGTGTAGCTCCATGGAATTTTTGTAATGGGATCATTTTATGTGCGAACTAGTCAGCCTTACGTTGCTGTGACCTGTCACTTGTGAGCTACAGAGAAGTAGTGACATGATGAGAGATACTGATGTCAGCGGCACGAGGACACTGAAATAATTCAGCGGCAACAAGTGAATGTTTGTGCCTGACGGGATCCGAATCCGGATTTCCCGCTTTACGTGAGCGGTAGCCTTAAGCATTTCGGCTGTCCGATCACGCTTCCAGTCCAACCCAAATTCCCAGCTCGTCGCACACTGTTTACGTAGCTCCCCTTGTCCATCTCCCTCGTTGTTCCCAGCATGATACCAGAAAGAGATCGGAGATAGGGTGCGTCCACACTAAAGAATTCATGAAATACCGTCACGGCGATGATGCTACCGTTACATACTGAAAGGCCAAAGAAACTTGCACACCTGCCTAATATAGTGTAGGGCCCCCGCGAGCTCGCCGAAGTGCCGTAACACGATGTGGCATGGAGTCGACTTACGTCTGAAATAGTGCTGGAAGGATCTGAAACCATGAATCCTTTAGAGCTGTCCATAAATCCGTAAGAGTACGAGGGGGTGGAGATCTCTTCTGAACAACACGTTGCAAGGCATCTCAGATATGCTCAATAATGTTCATGTCTCGAGAGTTTGGTAACCAGCGAAATTGTTTAAACTCGGAAAAGTGTTCCTGGAGCCACTCTAACAATTCCGGGCGTGTGGGCTGTCGCACTGTCCTGCTGGGTCTGCCCAAGCCCGTCGGAATGCCCAATGGACATGAATGGATGCAGGTGATCAGACACTATGCTTACGTACGTGTCACATATCACAGTCGTATCTAAATTTATCAGGAGTCCCATGTCACTCCAGCTGCACACGCCCCACACAATTACAGAGCCTCTACTAGCTTGAACAGTCCCCTGTTGACATGCAGGTTCCATGGATTTATGATGTTGCCTCCATACCCGTACATGTCCATCCACTCGATACATTCTGCAACGAGACTCGTCCGACCAGGCAACATGTTTCCAATCATCAACAGTCTAATGTCGGCGTTAACAGGCCCAGGCGAGGTGTAAAGCTTTGTGTCATACACTCATGAAGGGTAAACGAGTGGGTCTTCGCCTCCGTAAGCCCATATCGATGATGTTTCGTTGAATGTTTCGCACGCTGACACTTGTTGATGGCCCAGCATTGAAATCTGCAGAAATTTGCGGAAGGGTTGCTCGTCTGTCACGTTGAACGATTCTCTTCAGACGCCGTTGGTCCCGTTCTTGCAGGATCTTATTCCAGGCGCAGCGATGTCGGAGATTTGATGTTTTACCGGATTCCTGATATTCACGGTACACTCACCAAATGCCCGTACGGGAAAATCCCAACTTCATCGCTACTTGGAGATGCTGTGTCCCATCGCTCGTACGTCGGCTATAATACCACGTTCAAACTCACTTAAATCTTGATAACCTGCCATTGGAGCAGCAGTAACCGATCTAACTACTGCGCCAGACAATTGTTGTCTTATATAGCCGTTGCCCACCGCAGCGCCGTATTCTGCCTGTTTACAGATCTTTGTATTTGAATACCCATGCCTATACCAGTTTCTTTGGCGCTGCGGTGTATGTGTGATGTCTGTTCTTTCGGACATGTCCTATAGATCCAAAATCAAAACAAAGAGGAGAGGGAAGCTTTGAAAAGGAGCTATTTGGCTCTATGGAGCAGTCCTGACGCACCTCCAAGTGTCGTTTATCTTTTTTGATCCGATGAAACGGCACCTACGTGAATGCACGTCTCCGTCGGATGACGAGATTACGGAGGCAGTGCTGCAATGGACGTGCACCACGGTGCCACAGATTAGTAAGTTCGTCAAGAGAGGGACACAGTGTATAGAGGTTAAGGCTTATTATGTAGAGAGATTAAGTTACTTGCAACGCTGTGATATTAATAAAAATTTTCTTCTAAGAAATTATTATTTGTTGCTTTACTTACCCTCATAGAAGACGCGTCCCATAGCCTCACGGTTCGAAAAAAGTAGTTTCCACCAATAGTAAATGGCACTCGAGGGGAGGCAGGTGGTAGTGTTCACTCCTGGTGTTAACGTTCTGGATTAAACCTTAGCCATTTCTGCAATCTTCTCGGGATGGAAATCTAATTAACGTTAACATATTTCACAATTCCTATTATTAAAGGTATTTCAGTTCCGTCTACTAGAAAACTGCACGTTTATATAACCATTCGCGTTTCGTATTATCCATATGAAGCATCGTCAGTGACGTGCAATGAAACATCTTTAAAATTTTGGTTTACTTTGTACCTGTAAAAAAGTTCGTTATACAATAATGAACTAAAACTTAATCTTCAAGATAGCTGGTTTAAAGCTTACTATTATATTTTTTTATGTCCAATTTTCTCTTACATCAGGAAATGCCGTCTGCTTGCATCTTTTTGAGGTATTCTTCCGTTTGGCACTGATGATTTTTGCCTACTCTCACGTTGGTTTCCAGCAATGCAGATTTCTTGATGGGAAGCCAAAACGTATCTATTTTTGTTTTTGTGTGTATTGTGTTAGCAACGTAACTCCACTTTTAGTTGCCACTTGATCTAAAAATGTTTTCTTCTTCTGTAATTTTTCAAAAGTGTATTACCTGGTTTTAGTTACGTTAATACGTCTACGTTTAATATGCAAATGAAATGAAGAAGTAGTGTGGGAGATGAAGATTGAAGTGGAGAATAGGTGACGATGGATGGAGGGGGAAAGGAAGATGAATAAAAGTAGTGAACAATGAATGTAGAGTCGAGGGAGGGAGAATGGTAATGAGATTGAGAAAAATGTGGACTAGGTAAAGGTCCAATGAAGGACAGAGAAAGAGAGAGAGAGACACACACACACACACACACACACAGAGAGAGAGAGAGAGAGAGAGAGGGAGGGAGGGAGGGAGGGAGTGAGAGAGAAAAATTAATTCATACTTGTTTGTTTGCGTGGCCATCCTCCGCAGCAAGCATAGAAATACTTGTTTTGTAAATAAAACGACCTTTTCCTGCTGGGAATTTTGTATTTACAAAACAAGTAATTTATACTTGCACTACATACACTTTTTATAAACGTTTACAGTTTGAATCGCAAATATAAAAACGGCTCGGAAAGCAGCTCGTGATAGCTGAAAGACAGGGCCACAGGGTGATCATAAAAATCGAGTATAGAAATCGACTATGTGTTAATTTAAATATATCACCTTAACGATGGAAGTATAATCGTCGAAAACGGCTAGCGGGAAGATCAATAATAGTCACTAGTTACCGTTATTTTCCGTATTTCATTTACCATTACAGTCACTGTTAGGCCCAACCTAATATGTTGACTGTTAACAGTTTGACCGTCAGTCTCGTCAGTCGACGGGACGCGAACATTATGGTTGGCTACCGATCCCATCATTTGATGAGGTGCGATTTACCCTCTTTACAGTACTAAATCTCCTATATTGTCGGAGCCAATAGATCTACGTTGTTAGCTAGTCTTCTTAATAAACATTGAAAAACCGTAAAAAAAAGGCCATCATTCTAAGAAACGGAAAGTTGTACACATCGACATAATCAGAATAGCAAAAGGCGGTATTGAGGGAAGGGCGAAGATGCCATTCTTGCAACAGAATGTCCCTGACGAAAGCATCTTGGATGCCCGGTTTCATACCTATGTTTAACGAAACTAACTAATTAATCACAAATGAGAGATTCCGCTTTCATGGTGTCTATTGCAAATACCATTTGATTTGTTTTAAAGTACTAATTAACTGGATAATTTGTATACGGCATTGTCATAGATAATAACAAGATAATAACATTAACCACTGCGCTCTCTGCCCGTCTTGTAAGTTTACTTATCCAAACGAATATAATTTCCGAAACGACAAACGTATTTGAAATTGTCGCCTATTTGTTTCGCGGCCTAGCGTGCTTACATAAAGTACGAAGACAATTAAAATCCCAAAATACAGTCAGAGGTTACTGTGGCATTAGTGATATACCAAGTAGGAGCCGGCCGCGGTGGTCTCGCGGTTCTAGGCGCTCAGTCCGGAGCCGCGCGACTGCTACGGTCGCAGGTTCGAATCCTGCCTCGGGCATGGATGTGTGTGATGTCCTTAGGTTAGTTAGGTTTAAGTAGTTCTAAGTTCTAGGGGACTGATGACCATAGATGTTAAGTCCCATCGTGCTCAGAGCCATTTGAACCATTTTGAACCAAGTAGGAAGTAAACATTACGTTTTTACCTAAGGATTTCGCGTTTATTTATTTCTTCGTAATTTATATACGTATCTCTCGTGAAACCTCTCTTCAGCAACAGATAAATGTAAATATTATGGCCGAACGTTAGAAGGTTAGAAATTAGAAGCAACTAATGATTATCAGTTATTGTCATAAGCAGTAAATTAAATTTGTTTACTTCGTTTATTTTGTGTTTGTATTTGCTCATTAAGTCTGCTTCGAAGAGCCGGAATGTATTTACCAAATCCCGTCCTTCATCATGGGCAATTGTATGTAGCCTTTTCAACAGTAACGAAATCAACTCACATTTTTGTGTCCGTCAAAGAAAATGAAAAAAAGTACACGAAGATTACTTTCGTAAGACCAATAACGACTACACCCAAGGTATTGTAATGATTTCTAAAAATTTGTGTTCCAAATTATGTGCATGTAGATGTATATGTAAGGATTTATAGTAAATTCATGATTATTATTTCACGTCGTTCGGTTAATTTTTAAAGACGTTTTCTCTTCATTCCCACATCTACCCTTATCCCAACGACTACGCTCATTCCAAATACTGTCATTATTTTATAGCTTTAAACTGCGAAGGTTTCACACGGGTTCCCCAGTGAGCACTTTTGCGAATCAAACACAGGGTCGATAACAAGATCTAGAGAGGCATATTGTGTGCGGGTCTTTTCTTCCACGCTCAGAACGAAAATTAGTTTCTAAAACGGGCTGACGCATGCCCAGTCGTGAGAGCTGCGGAGTACGAACAGGCCGGAAACGACAGACAGCGTGGCCGTTGCTTGTTGTGTTCCGTGGGTGGCGAACACTTGTCCGGCTCTGCGCGTTCCGCGGCCCGTCGCGGCCGATCTGGCGGCCGCCGCTGACGTGCGGCCTCCTGTGTGACGCGGGCAGCTCGCCTCGCACAACGCCCCCGTCTACTCCATTCAGTTGCGCCCGCCCTCCCAATTCCAGGGCGCGGACAGGAACTGCAGGCACAAGCACGCCATTCAGCCCGCAGGGGCGCAATGTTCTTTTCCGGGCCATTGCACGGCCGCGCCCCGGGCAGCCAGCACCGACAGCCAGCGAGGCGTGCGCCTGAGCCGGAAGGCCGCGCCGCGCCGCGCCACAAAGGGCGAGATGTTTGTTTGGCCGCTGCGAACACCTGCGGCCACGCGCGCCAACCCGCCCTCTACTGTGGCCGGCCTTGGGGATTCACTCCTTCGCCCCGCGGCTGACCACGGTACTCGGCGCAGTGCGGTATATAACCGAAGGACAGCCCTGGGTGCGTACGTCACACCACGTGACACTGCAGGTCTTAAAGAGTGCCAGAACGCGTCTCCGGTGAGGAGCGAGTAACTGTTTCAGTCGAATTTACACTACTGGCCATTAAAATTGCTACACCAAGAAGAAATGCAGATGCTTCCACATCCCTGTCGGTACCTTCCAGAACCTCGCTGACTCTCTTGCTGCACGATCGCAACGGTTCGTGCAGCAAAAAGTGGTTATTCACGCTTTTGACAGATGGTCACATTAATGTGACTGGACAGTGTAGATGGTTACGAAGTTTTCCACTACGGAGTCCTTGAATACAAAGTTGTCAGTTAATTTGCTGCGTCAAATTCGGGTAAAATCATAAGCTTCCGATGACTGCATCCGTGAGATGGACAACTTGGCCATTCTGTGTATTGAAAACCGACGCTTACAAACCTACATCTCAACGGTTATACATTTCATCGTCCAGCACAGAAAAGCTATCCTAAACACCCCAATGCACAGACCCAGGACTGTTTCGGATAAGGAGCATTTTGGTTCCTAAATTAATCACTTGAAGTTGAGGTCCAGAAGCAACTCGTATTCAATCCGCGGCGTTCCCTCAACGCTGTCGGTGAAACCAGTGAGTGGTGCCATTCAACCAAACCACGAGGGGCAACATAGCGCGGCTCCCATTCTGCGGAGCAACAAACAGGAAGGCAGGTAGTCCTAAACAAGCTAGCAATCAGATCGATCTTTTGGCCAGTCCGAACAATTAAAGAAATGTTGCGACGTGTTAAAGATATTACCGGTGTGAATTTATATGGGATTTATAATATTCTTGCGTGTGTGGCAGCAATTACTTGGACAGTTTTTATGGTCTATTCCCGATCATTGTCTTTGTAATCAACGTCACCTTAAGCACACGAATTTCGAGAGAAAGTCAGCAGTTACTGAGCCGAGTCTAATAAGTATTTCAAGATTACTGTTGGGACTCTGTTATTACGGGGGGTAGTGGAAATTAAGACTATATGATAAAAACAGGGACACCAGGTAAGCTCTTAGTAACGCAAGGAAGCGTGCGCTTGATGAAGAAAGATCGCACAGGAAGACTTCAAACAGTTTCCCGCTTGTTATGACTGATGATGCGGCAGGCGACGCTGGACAGCGAGCACAAACGTGATCTGTAGTCGCAGATGGTTTCAGCTCAGCATGTGCCATTTCCATGACGTAATCTAGCTAATTGGATGTCGTCCATTGGGCATAAAAGCGGAAACCTCGCCAGTTTCAGAAGTCAGATTTCGAAAACTTAGGATTCTGTCCGAATTGGGCTCGACAAGCTAAACGAGTGCTTTTTAGGTAATTATTGGTGACCGCCAGAATTGCTTCTTTATTTGAAGGAGGACGCCAGTAGCACAGAGATACCTGTCCTGGGAGGTAGCTTGTCATTAGGGCCAGCCCGGTAATGGCAATATTACAGATCAGGAGAGTTCACTCAGAAACTCGCTCGTAAAAATAGCGGTTTAGGGTGCCAATAAAAAAGAAAGTGCCTACCCTGAGAGCTATTTCCTTGCTGAGCTTTAAATAGGGTTCAGGAGGACCTCTCGGCCTCACTTTTGACGGTGCACTGGAGCAGTCAACACGCACTGCCCTCGTAGTCAGTGGCCTACCTCTTGGTAGGCGCCAAGCGACCAAAAGTCTGGCTTTGATGCTTCATGTCCTTTACGGCCTACAGGCGAGATAACACGCTATCATGATCCTCTGTTGCTCCTCGTTGATAGTATTTCTTTCTCTGGCTCGTCTCAACCCTATAGTGGCTTTCTCGATATTATTTTGTAGCCTTTGTCTTTTAAGTTTTTTTTTTTTTTGTAATTCCTGTTTGATGACACGTGAAATCTGATTTTGTTGTGGTGGTCTGAAGTCTGAAGACTAGTCTGCTTATTGTATTCAAGTTCTGATCATCCTTTGCAATTTTTAGCTCTCCTCCCTACAGTTTCCCCAGTGACAACTGGTAATTTCTTTACGCTCTCAGGACATGTCCTCTCAGTATAGGCCACTATTTGTGAAATAG
The DNA here is from genome assembly GCF_023864345.2 of Schistocerca serialis cubense. Lineage (NCBI taxonomy): Eukaryota > Metazoa > Arthropoda > Insecta > Orthoptera > Acrididae > Schistocerca > Schistocerca serialis. Next base: position 505,228,203 of record NC_064642.1, on the reverse strand, counting down.
AACTCATACTTTAAAGATTTCTCCTCGATTCAAATCCTTAGGTACCAGATCTACTAATGTAATCTGAGGCATTCTTCTGCTGCGCCACATTTCGGAAGTTATTCTGTCCTTTCATGTACTGTTCATCTTCACTCTACACGCAGTCTTTCAGATGTGTTTGCAAAGGAACAGCAACAGCACTAGAAAAGTGCAAGAACATATTTCATAATAGCTTCCAGAAATACACATGTCTTAAAGGTAAAAATCACCAGCGAATACCTTTTTCTATAGTAAGGCCTTTTTTCGCTCTACACATGACCCATAATATTATTCATAGAGGAATCAACACTTCAGAACGCTTCTGCCTGAAGCATTCGACGCCGAACACGACAAACACTCTGAATTATTAACTCACAAAAATAACAGTCGCAGTACAACAAGTAAATTAGTTTGTAACCTATTCGTACCGAGTCAATGTCTACCAGAAATCAAAACAGAACAATGTAGTTCAAACAAAATGTCCAAGGATCCAAATCCAGTCATCGTATGCAATATCAGAGTCCTCTAGTCTAATAATCAAATGGCCCAAATGGCTCTGAGCACTATGGGACTTAACATCTGTGGTCATCAGTCACCTAGAACTTAGAACTATTTAAACCTAACTAACCTAAGGACATCACACACATCCATGCCCGAGGCAGGATACAAACCTGCGACCGTAGCGGTCACGCGGTTCCAGACTGAAGCGCCTAGAACCGCACGGCCACACCGGCCGGCGTCTAATAATCCACTACGTATCCAAGTCCCTAGGAAATTACAAGCTACCGTGATGATTTCAGATGGTGTTATTAACTGCTCGAAGATACTAAGTGCCGAAGCACGACCGATGAGTGTTCTGTATGATGGTGACAGCCCGATGTATCTGCACGTTCTCCAGTTCACTGACCCATTGAAAACATTTGGTTATGGTTTCCTGAGAGACTGGCAGCCACTACAAGCTATGAACTGTGCCATAGAACTGGAGCAGCATGGAATGACGTACCTATATCTGACATCCAAGATAGTTTAGAGCCGTCCGTGCTGCCACATATTACAGCTCGGTGTACAAATTTCGAAATCCTTCCTGACAGTGCAATTTTAATTGGTCTTTAGGGTAAATATTTTAAAAAATGTTGTGTAATAAACAGCAAACGAGATATAAAGCGATGTGTCACCCCAGATTAAACTGTGTAGCTGTATAGGTTTCGCCTATAGTTTGCACTGAGACAAGATAAGTGTGATAGAAAGGAATATAGGAGCACACGTCAGCTGACAGTAAACTGTCGCTGAGCAGCTGGTCGCCACCGGCGCCGGACAAAGGCAGCGCGATGCGCACGCGCAGGTGCTGCGGCCCGGGGCCATTCATATTGTAATGGGCGCGCCGGCGGTAATTGTAGTGCATTTGGCTGCAGACGGCCGCCGCCCGCTCAAAGGACGACAGCGAAATTAAAAGCGCCGACAGCCAGCATCGCCTGACAGACGCTCAGATAACGGCCGCCCGCCTACACAATAGCGCGCGGGCGTGGCCTGCCCTACCGAGCCGCAGCGGGGTCGCGGCACCTCGGCCCCCCCTTGTATTTCCTCGCGACATGGTGTGGCGCTGAAACGTAAGATTTTTATTAGCTAGAGGCGCAGTTCGCCTTACGCTGGGTCTGTTATGATTAGGATTTTCTTCGCTTTCCTAAACTTTCCTCAGATGGTTCGCTGGTTGACGCCAAGACAGCATATCTCTCTGACAGGTGCCCAGCTGAGCTAACTATCGATTTCTAATCTCAGCGTCGAATGGGTGACAGTGATGATGCTGATTATGCATTAGGAAACAGAGCTGTCGACCGATCAGCTTCTGTCCAATGAATTACTAGAGCGGAGGGGGGGAGGTGGGGGCAGATGCAAGAACAAATGATCAGCAATCAGCCATCAGCTTCAGTGGCAGTTAGGAGCCGGAGAGGAGAGCTTCAAGCCCCTGTCTAAATGCTTGAATCATTTACTCTTTACATTCTAAAAATAATTACCGATCAACACTGGCACAATATGAACAACAATGCCAACTGACTCCTATCGCAAACAATCTAGCCATCTTTTCTTCTGACGATCCTTGGCGATGCAGTTTATGGAAGTTGAGCCTGCATGTCACACTTAGACATGAAGACTAGTCAGATAAAAACATAGCAGTAGTGATGTCGATTAAGCTGTAACAATAATAATAATAATTCAGGATACAGAAAGCATATAAACTCACGTGCAACTATTATAACAAAAAGTCCATATCCATTAACGCAAAATTGAGGCACTACACCACTGTCGTACTTCCTGAGGCACTGTATGCTTCTGAAACAACACAAATAGGTGGGCAAACTAAAATCAAAGAAATAGAGAAACAATAAAGGAAAATTCTCAGGAAAATTTTTGGCCCGATACAAGAGCAAGGATTCTGGAATAAGAGATCAACATCAGAATTATATAAATATACAGACAAGATTACGGATGCAATAAGGAAAAGAAGAATGCAGTTCTACGGACATATCCATAGGATGAATGAAAACAGAATTTCAAAGCGAATTCTTAAAATCATCAACTCAGGCAGGGGAAAAACAAAATGGATAAAAGAAGTTGAAGAGGACTTCAGACAAGCACACATAACAGTAAACGATGCAGAAAATAGAACTGCATTCAGGAACCTCATCAAAAAACATATTTGACACCACAACACAGAAGAGACCAGGATGCAAATGGACAGCGGGGAGAAAGAAACAACACAGTGAACACATGAAGAAAATTTGGGCTCAGAAAAAACATAAACAATCATCATAAAGGAATTCAAGTTCAAACGCTCTCTTTAAATGGGAATAATCGAAAATACTAATAATAATAATTCAGGATACTACATTCGCAAAATTGGACACTTTGGAGCTACAAATGTGAAATATGCTAACTGCACGCTTGTTCAATGTCGATATTAAACTAAAGGTCCCCCTGTAAATAGCTGGGTAAGTCATTTCAAAGGATGAAAAGTAGCTTTTCACCTCCAATAGAACCATATCTAGTAAAGGACATTAGTGCTCTAACGTACCTTTGGGCCAGTAACAGCCATACTTTTACTTTACGTTATCACTTTAGTGTGGCGCGTATGTGCCGCGCGGGGTAGCCGCGTGGTCTCGGACGTCTTGTCACGGTCCGTGCGGCTCCCCACGTCGGAGGTTCGAGTCCTCCCTCCGACGTGGGTGTGTGTGTTGTCCATAGCGTAAGTTAGTTTAAGTAGTGTGTAGGCTTAGGGGCCGATGACCTCAGCAGTTTGGTCCCGTAAGACCTTACCACAAATTTCCTAAAAAAATTGCCGCAAATGTAGTCTCTCATGTCAAGTAGGGTACAGTGATGTCCAATTAACCTACAGTTTTTTACGTGTCTCTGGTGGGCCATCAGTACGCGGTCTGTGTTGCCCGTTAGCCAACAGTCTCTGGTGTGCCGTTAGCTTACAGTCTATGGTGTGTAGTTCGGCTATGGTCTGTGGTGTATCGTTCGGCTGTAGTCTTTGGTTTGCCATTAGTTTTCAGTCTGTGATTTGTTGTCAGCCGCAGTTTCTGGTGTGCCAATAGCATACAGTCTCTGACACGCAATTAGCCTACATTATGTCATCTGTTATTATCCCACAGTCTGTGGTGTGTCATTAGTATTCAGTTGCGGTGTGCTGTTCAATCTTCTATGCCATTAGTGTTCAGTCTGTAGCACTGATTCCTGTGGGCATATTGTCTCTAACATCTGTGTTAATGTTTATGGTATTTTTAGGTGTTGGGTTTCAATTTCACCATCAATGTACAGTCTCTGGTGTTGGAGAAAAAGTCGAGTGCGCACAGTGTAGTACAGTTATGCAGTTACCGAGACCTTCGTGAGCAACACTCAACAAACCAGTAGATAGAATGAGATTTTCACTCTGCAGCAGAGTGTGCGCTGATATGAAACTTCCTGACAGTTTAAAACTGTGTGCCAGACCGAGACTCGAACTCGGGACCTTTGCCTTTCGCGGGCAAGTGCTCTACCAACTGAGCTACCCAAGTACGACTCACGACCGGTCATCACAGCTTCAATTCTGCCAGTACCTCGCCTCCTACCTTCGAAACTTCACAGAAGTTCTTCTGCGAACCTTGCAGAACTAGCACGCGTGGAAGAAAGGATATAGCGGAGACATGGCTTAGCCACAGCCTAAGGGATGTTTCCAGAATGAGATTTTCACTCTGCAGCGGAGTGTGCGCTGATATGAAACTTTCTGACAGATTTCTTCCATGAGTGCTAGTTCTGCAAGGTTCGCAGACGATCTTCTGTGAAGTTTGGAAGGTAGGAGGCGAAGTACTGGCAGAAATGAAGCATTGATGACGGGTCGTGTGTCGTGCTTGGGTAGCTCAGTTTGTAGAGCACTTGCCCGCGAAATGCAAAGTTCGCGAGTTCGAGTCTCGGTCCGGCACGCAGTTTTAATCCGTCAGGAAGTTTCAAACCAATAGATAATCAATATTCTCACAGAAAATAGACACAAATGAAAAAGTGTAGTCCAATTTTATTTCCACAGCTTTTTCAGGAAACTACTCATCAATAGTTGGGCATACCTGTTTTTTTTTTCTTTTTTTCCCCCCCGAGAACAGCAGCTGGTGGGCGAGTCAAGTGGTGCGGTGCGCACTTGGCGAGTCTGGAGCCAAGGAGCCCACACGAGGCGCACAATGGCTTCCGCGTCATCGGACGCACTCGACGGGCAGTCGCGTTTTTTGGCCCCGATTGTCGGCGCCGCGGAGCGCACTTTGTTCCCAGATGCTGCCTGCCGGGCTCTGCGCGGAGCGTGTCGAACGCGGCCCACAAAGGCCGGCGTACACCGCGCTAAGCCCCTCCACAATGACGGCCGTTTCATTATCCGCACGCGGATCCTCCGGGCATAGCGATGTCGAAACACTACTCCCCACTGCCCGCGGGCCTCCGGCAGGCCCACTGGGGCTTCCTTCTCCTTCAGCGAGCTTCCATCGGGGCATTCTCCTCAACTGTAGCCTCATTCCGCACGGACACATCGCTATCTGTGAATAAGAAGCGGATTTTAATTCTACGTCACAAAAGCTGCGCTACGAGTACAATGTTGCTCTACCACCAAGCAATTCGTTACTGTTGGGCTATTTGCTGAGGAAGTTTCTAAATCCTCCAGTCAGATAACGAGAAAAATAAAGACACCATCGGACCATTTGTGGCCTTAGAGAACACTTCGGCAATGCAAGGTGGACTCACATGTTCACATTTCCTATCAGTTTGGACTAAAGTACAGAGATAGACGAATGATCTACGCTGAGATGACGATAATCGTGAGATATCTCCTAGTATCGCATCGGACCTCCTTTTGCCAGTGGTAGTGCAGCGACTCGACGTGGCATTGACTCAACAAGTATTTGGAAGTCCCCTGCAGAACTGTCGAGCCATACTACCTGCATAGGCGACCATATTTGAGAAAGTGCAGGATTTTTGTGCACGAACTGACCTCTCAATTATGTCTCATAATGTTCGATGGGACTTACGTCGAACGAATTGTACAGAATGTTCTTCAAACCAATCGCAAACAACTGTGGCCAAGTGATAAGGTGCATTGTCAGCAATAAAAATTCCATAGCTGTTTGGGAATATGAAGTCGAGGAATGGCTGCAAATGGTCTCAAAGTACCGAAGATAACCATTTCCAGTCAATGATCCATTCCATATAAACACAGTCCACACCATTATGGAGTCACCACTAGTTGTTGTCTTGTTGACGGATTTGGTCCATGGCTTCACGGGGTCTGCGCCACACTTGAATTTTACCATCAACTCTTAGCGACTGAAATTGGGACTTACCTGACCAGGCCAATCGATACGCTCGCGAGCCCAGGACAGGCGCTGCAGGCTGCCATAGCCCATTAATAATAGATTTCATGTAAATCTACGTCTACATTTATACTCCGCAAGCCACTCAACGGTGTGTGGCGAAGGGCACTTTACGTGCCACTGTCATTACCTCCCTTTCCCGTTCCAGTCGCGTATTGTTCGCGGGAAGAACGACTGCCGGGACGCCTTTGTGCCCGCTCGAAGCTCTCTAATTTTACATTCGTAATCTCCTCGGGAGGTATAAGTAGGGGGAAGCAATATATTCGATACCTCATCCAGAAACGCACCCTCTCGAAATCTGGACAGCAAGCTACACCGCGATGCAGAGCGCCTCTCTTGCAGAGTCTGCCACTTGAGTTTGCTAAACATCTCCGTAACGCTAAACACTCCGTATCACGCTTACCGAATAACCCTGTGACGAAACGCACCGATCTTCTTTGGATCTTCTCTATCTCCTCTGTCAACCCAGCCTGGTACGGATACCACACTGATGAGCAATACTCAAGTATAGGTCGAACGAGTGTTTTGTAAGCCACCTCCTTTGTTGATGGACTACATTTTCTAAGGACTCTCCCAATGAATCTCAACCTGGCACCCGCCTTACCAACAATTAATTTTATATGATCATTCCACTTCAAATCGTTCCGCACGCATACTCCCGTATTGTCCTAAGGCATACGTTCGTCATATGTCCCACATTGATTTCTGCAGTTATTTCAAGCTGTGTTGCTTGTCTGTTAGCACTGAAACTCTAGTCCGCCCCGATAGTTGAGTGGTCAGCGTGACAGATTCCCGTCCTACGGGCCCGGGTTCGATTCCTGGCTGGGTCTGGGATTTTCTCCGCTCGGGGACTGGGTGTTGTGTTGTCTTCATCATCATTTCATCCCCATCCGGCGCGTATGTCGCCCAATGTGGCGTCGAATGTAATAAGAGCTGCACCAAGGCGGCCGGACCTGCGCCGTAAGGGGGGCTCCCGGCCAATGACGCCAAACGCTCATTTCCAGTTCCAATGCAACTCTACGCAAAGGTCGCCACTCTTGGACGTTAAGTGAAGGCCTTCGGCAACTGCCTGAAATTTGGTATTCTTGGCTCACTTTTGACACTGTGGGTCTCAGAATTCTGAATTCCCCAACAATTTCTGAAGTGGAATGTCCCAAGCATCTAGCTCGAACTACCATTCCGCGTTGAGAATGTTAATTCCCGTCGTGCGGCATAATTACGTCAGATACCTTTTCGCATGAATCACTTCGGTACAAATAACAGCTCCAGCAATGCACTGCCGTTTTATACCTGGTGTACGCGATACTACCTGCGTTTGTGTATCTAGAAATCGCCTTCCATTGACTTTTGTCACCTCAATGTGCAACATCTACAAAAACCGATTGAAAATAATAAAAAGTCAAGAGGGCAACGATTGGTGTAGGAACTTGTAGTTGCTCCTGAACGTAAACAAATGTAACACATTCCGCATAAACAAGTGGAGAGATTAAGTAGTATCCGATTCCAACATCGGTGCCAATCCATTAGAAATCTTAAGCGCTGTAAAATACTTTGGAATAACCGGCCAGAGCCAACTAAAGTGAATTGACTGCATGACTCGAACTGTAGTGAAAGCGGGCGTCAGACAGATTGATTTGGAGAACCTTACAGTAATGTAAATAATCCACGAAAGAAGTAGTTTACAGAACACTCGTTCGGCCGATTCGTGAGTGTCGTTCAACAGTCTGGGATCCTTACCAAGTAGGATTAATAGATATGAAGGTGCATACATCGGTGGAAAAAAATCACAACAGCAAGAAGGCGTTGTGCGACATAAACGAAAGTTGGTAGGCGTGTTTCTTCATCTGAAAGACGATGTCTGTTCAAATTTTACGACAGTCGCATAAGAGTGGCGCTATTAGCGCCATTATGAGGATGCAAATCAGGTTTGTTTTAAATTCACGCTGTAACTATCGTGAGTGTTAATTACCTTTGAGATTGGACGTGGTCCGTTCATGTTAATCAAGAATGCCTTCGAGACAACAAAGACGCCACTATCAATATCTCACTGAGTTTGTACGAGGCCGTGTAACAGGGCTACGAGAAGCTGGATGTTCCTTCTGCTCTACTGCAGAAAGACTTGGGAGGAATGTAGTCACTGTACACGATTGCCGGCAGCGGCAGTCACCGGAGTGTACGGTCGCAAGAAGACCGGGCTCTCTACGGCGACGTGGCACTGCCAAGAGGGAAGACCATTGGGTTCGGTGTGTGGCTCTGGCGCATCTTACTGCATCTGCGGTTGGCATCACAGTGACACAACTAACTGTTACAAATCGGTTACTTCAAGGAGAGCTCCGAGACAGACGCGCTGTAGCGCGCATTCCAGTGACCCCAAACCACCGCCATTTGCGACTTCAGTAGTGTCTAGTGAGAGCCTATTGGAAGGCAACGTGGTTTGTTATGTTTTCCGATGGCAGCTGGTTCTGCTTCTGTGCAATGATGGCCGTGTGTTGGTTAGGAAGAGGCTAGTCGAGGGCCTGCAGCCAACCTGACTGCGTGCTGACACACTGGAGTTACACCTGTAGTTATCGGCCCGGGGTGCGATTTCGTATGACAGCAGAAGCACCCACGTAGTTATCACACGCATCCTGACATCAAATTTGTACATCAGTCTGGTGACTCGACCTGTTGTTCTGCCATTCACGAACAGCATTCCAGGAAGTGTTTTCCAACTGGATAACGCACGCCCACATATAGTTGTTGTAACCCAACATGCTCTACAGAACGTTGACATGTGGCCTTGGCCTGCTCGAACACCAGATCTGTGCCCAATCGAGCACATATGAGAACTACTGCTCCAGCGTCATCCGCAAACAGCATTACCGTTCCTTGTATTTACCGACCAAGTGCAAAAGTTGTCCACCACAGAAACTGACGTCCGGCAGTTGTACAACACACTGCATGCGCTTTTGAGTGCTTGCATTCAACATTCTGGCGGGGTCGCCGCTTATTTATATACCGGAATTTCACATTTGCAACGGCTTATCTGGTGCTCACATCAACCTCTCATCGTGAAATGTTAATCAGTTAAATATGTAATCCCGAAATTTCATTCTACATTAATTACTTTTTGTGTTGCAGTTTTTTCCGTCAGTATATTTTGAAACAACAGCCAGCTGCAATTATTGTTTAAAAAGTTTATTTAACATGACTCATTTATCACCAATCTGTCCTCAGGAACCGGTTACAGATTTTCTTTCTCTCCTGCTGGGAGTCGTTTTGTAGTCGTTATTAGTTTTTTGCATTTTGATAAAAAACAAGTTTTTAGTTCAAAATTCGGCAAACGTACGAAAAAATTTTTTCTTTCTTTCTGATCTTCACAGAAACATACATGAAATAATTTTAAAATTTTTAAAATATGAAACCTGGCGAAAAGTTACGTGGTATCCTTTTCTGTGGAAATTCTAAGCTCTAGCAAGAAAAGAAGAAAATTCTGTATGCATTAAATGAAACAACAAATTTACTGTTACCTGACATTGTTTGTTTATTTCCACAACACGTCTCAAAGGTTTAAAACTCCGTCATCAGGTGGATTTACATTTGTTACTATGACTTATGTGTGTGTTGTGAACTTAGGGTACTCGCATTTAAAGAGTCATCTGAACACGGCTTTTTAGTAAATCTGAAACCGGTAATGGTTTGTTTTAAGTAAACTTTTTAGATCATACTTGTGGCTGACGGGAGGAGGAAAAAGACAATTTCAGGTAATAAGGATTTAAGGTAGTCTTTGAGTTTATCTGTCGTTACTGTTGTTTAACTTGTGGGTCGAAGCACCAGTGAAAGAAGAGGAAGAAAATTTTGATGTAGGAAGACAAGTTCAAGGGGAACACAGACTAATCCTAGCGTGGAAGACGGCAAAGCCTTTCTAGTCTAATGTAAAAAAAGACTTAGAACACATGTTGATAAGAATGAATAATATACTGACCACGGAACGTGACTCAAAGATAAACGGAGCAAAGACGAAGGTAATGAAGAGTAGTGCGAAAGAAAACATCGACTTACTTAAAATCAAAGATTGGAGGGAAGATATCACAAGCAGATTCGCACAGACGAATCTAAGTGAGATTAAAATTCTACAGACTGTCTATAATGGTGTCCGCTAGACATCATTGCTTGCTTGCGTTGGAGAGGGTGGCCGCCACGGTCTCCGTTGCAATGTACGTCGGTGGTAGTTGAATGAACAAGTGTTGAATGAATACTGCATTTTGGATGGGGTTGACTGTGATTGTTTATAAGTGCCAGTATCAATGAATTAATTGCTCAGCTTTCATACATCTCGTATATGTGTGTGCGTCTGCTCCAGATACATTTTGCATATTGAAATCGCCGATGTTATGCAATCTTCAAGCCAGAGGATGGCAGCAAGCTTGAACCATTACTGTGTGCCACCGTCGTTTTGATGTAGCGTATTAATGTTTGATGTCTTCCAGGTACTAATTATCAGTGTATTCTTAAAAATCTTGTAAAATGTTATAGTAATAGTATATAGTGTCAAATTACAAAACTAAAACCTATGGCGGTCAAAGAGTTATAGAATCCAAAGGAAGGGGATGGAGGAGGAGTAAAAGAGCTCCCCTAGCAACTATCAAGCCGAATATGATCAGAGGGCGATGGATCAGTAGGATATGGAGCTAAAGAAAGCGGGGTAGCGACGACTCGAATTGTATGAAATACATGTACACATGTCTACATAAAAAATGAAAGTACGAGGGGCATTCAGTAAGTAATATAACATTATTTACTGAAAGCAGGTTGGTTTTATTCACGATTCCCCAACTTTTGGATACAAAACCCTATTTTTGAACACAATCTCCGTTCAGTGCGACCGTACTAGAAGGTCTGTATGCCCGCATGGCACCACTCTACTGGGCGACGTCGCAGCCAACATCTTGCTCATCAGTAACCTTCGCACCATCGACGTATTGCTTCCTGCGGAGTGCCTCCTTCTTTGGGCCAAATAGATGGATATCGGAAGATACAAGGGATCTTGATGCTTTAGAAGGACTGGTTTGTAGGAGAAGACTGAGAGGAAGAAGGAAATACAAGATGACTGACGATATAAAGGGAAGAGGAAATTATGCGGACCTGAAGAGGATGGCAGAAGACCGGACAGTCTGGAGAACCACCATGTGAAAACCTGCCTTTGGCAGAACACTAACGATGATGATGACAGAAGATACAAGATCCTAGCTGCAGCGTGGGTAGGGAAGAGCAGTCCAATAAAGTTCTGTGAGCTGCTCTCGGGTGCGCAGACTTGTGTGAGTCCTCGCGTTGTCATGGAGGAGGTGACGTTCGTTTGCATTTTTGTGGCGACGAACACGACGGAGTCGTTTCTTTAATTACCTGAGGGTTGTACAATGCGCTTTAGAGTTAATTGTTCCACCCTGAGGTAGGATATCAAACAGATAAACCCCTTCAGAGACCTAGAAAACTTTCCCCATGACTCTACCCGCTGAGGGTGCGGCTTTTAACTTTTTTTCGAAGGAGAGATGGTGTGGTGCAACTCTGCGGATTGCCGTTTTGTTTCCGGTTCGGAGTGATGAACCCATGTTCCATCGCCGCACAGATAGTAATTCTTTGCTCTTTATGGTCTTCTGTTAGGCGGCGAGGACCCCAGCGAGCACAAGCCTTTGCGTGTCCCAGCTGGTGGACGAATGTGTCTGCACTGCTAACAGAGACATCCAGTCGAGCAGCGCGGTGTTTGTTTGTGATCCCTGAATCACCTCGAATGAGAGTGTCCACACGTTCCAACATTGCAGGATTCACAAATGGTTCAAATGACTCTGAGCACTATGCGACTTAACTTCTGAGGTCATCAGTCGCCTAGAACTTCGAACTAATTAAACCTAACTAACCTAAGGACATCACACACATCCATGCCCGAGGCAGGATTCCAACCTGCGACCGTAGTGGTCGCTCGGCTCCAGACTGTAGCGCCTAGAACCGCACGGCCACTCCGGCCGGCTGCAGGAGTCACAGCTGTGTGCGGCCGGTCGGCAAGCGGGAGATAGGCCGGTATGCGCGACCTTGTTGCGATGATGATAAAGGCCTCGCCCAACGACTCAACGTGCTTCTGTTCACTACCTACTCTCCGTAGACAATCTCTAAGCGCCTACAAATATCTGCGATGCTCTGGCTTTCCCTCAAATGAAACTCAAAGTCAGCACTCTGCTTGGAACGCAGCTCCATTACAGACAGCATTTTGAAGGCTACGTATAGCGCTGACATCTATCAGAACTTCATGAAATTGTAGGGTCTGTAGTGGGAATATTCCACGATTTCCCACAATTAATTTTTTTCAACCGTAATTGACCGAGAGAAAAAATGTGTTGCTTTACTTATTGAAGGCCCGTCGTATATCACCAATTGGATCTGCACGGTGTAATGAAACACATCTGCTACTGAGCACGCTGTGACTGTATATCGTGGAAGAGCCCGCTCTGCTGGTAGCAGCCACTTCGGGACGACACATCGGGCGTTGCGCTGGACCGTCAAGCGACCCTCGGCGCCGTCAGACGGCGTCGCTTTCTCGGCGTAATCCGCCGGCGGGATGAAATATCGGCTCTGCTACGCTGGCGGCCGGGATTTGGCGCGGACAAAGCGTCCCGTAATTGGCCGGCCGTCGCCGTGCTGCGACTCTGATAAGCGGCTCACGGCAAGGCAGCGCCACGCGATACCATCACGCGCCAATTACACGCCGCCCGCCGCGCACGCACTGCGTCTGCTCATCTGCGTCTCTGGCCACCGCCAAAAATTCACTCACGTCACCGCGTGCGAGGCAGCTGAATTTGAGAGGAGGTCACGACCCTATATACAAATGGGGAAGACACATATGGAAAGCAAACAATTTAAAAGAAATTTTGGAGTTTATTTCTGAGCTTCACCCGGAATTGTACTGTTACTAACAGCTGCTTCATTTAAATTTGATTCTCATACCAACTTAGCTATCCAGGCGTGACTCCAGGGCCATAAGAAATATAGCAAAACTTCTGTAAAGTTAAAAAGATAGGGGAGAGGTATGAGCGGAAGGTAAATTGTGAGGGCGGGTCGTGAGTCATGCGTGCATACCTCAGTCCCTAAGAGGGCAGTCTGCCAAAGGCAAGATCCAGGGCTTGGGGGCTGGTTCCGGCGGAGGTTCGAATCCTCCCTCGGGCATGGGTAATTTAGGTTAAGTAGCGTATAAGCTTAGGGACTGATCACCTTAGCAGTTAAGTCCCATAAGATTTCACATACATTTGATCATTTCTGAACAGGGCTTGGGCCCCGGTATGGTACACAGTTTAAATCTGCCAGGAACTTTCGCTGTTTTGTCTCATTCGCGTGCTAAACGAGGGAAGAATTACTTTCTGCCTCTTTCTGCATTAGCCTAACTTGTACTTAATGGTTTGACTAATATGCACGGTCCAGTCATATTAGTACGACAGCCGGCCTCTGTGACCGAGCGGTTCTAGGCGCTTCAGTCCAGAACCGCGCTGCTGCTACGGTCGCAGGTTCGAATCCTGCCTAGGGCATGGATGTGTGTGATGTACTTAGATTAGTTAGGTTTAAGTAGTTCTAAGTATAGGGGACTGATGACCTCAGATGTTAAGTCCCATAGTGCTTAAAGCCATTTGAACCATTTTATTAATACGACCACCGCCTGTTTGCTACGGTGACGTGCAATAAAAACCCACAGACGGCAGTTGGCAACACGGTAGTAGAGATTAAATAAAGTGTATCTAGGGGACGCGGAACACAGTGCAGTCGTCGTAATGTGGAAATGGAGCGCTTTATCTGACGTACGAAAAGGCATGATCATTGACTTTCAGGCCAAAGGTGGAAGCATTTTCGAAACGGTTAAGTCTGTAAACGGCTGTTCACATGTCACCGTGATTAAAGTATATGCCATGCATGTCAAAATGGCCCTATCGAAAACTGGCGCCAAGGGAACTGTTGTGCACCACGAAACATAGATAACGGAATGAACAACGGCTCAAGATCTGTGTGTGAGGAAACAGACGTGAAACTGTTCAGCAACTGCCCAGATGAACCACTGAGCTACGAAAAGTGTCTCCTCAATGAACGTTGCTGTGTATGGGCCTCCACAGCAGGCAGCTGATTCATCCATCCATGCTGACTGTTGTTCATCCGCGACGATGGCTCTAATTTGCACGCCAGCACCGTAACTGGCGACAGGTGCCTTTTCGGATGAATCACGTTTTATGCTCAATCGGACATAGGGCTATTAGCATGTACAGCGTGAAAAATCTGAACGCAAACACCCTGCAACCAAAAGGGTGCTTTTTGGTCCAGGGTGATCTCGTCATTCTGGAAGGCACAGTGAATCAACAGAAGTGTGCATTTATCCTTGGCTACCATGTCCACACCTGTATCCAGTTTGTTTTTCCTCGGCACGATGGCATCTACCAGCAGGATAATGCAAACTGTCACACAACTAGCAGTGTACGTGCGTGTTTCGGGCAGCAACTGGGTGAGTTTACCGTACTCCCCTGACCACCAAACTCCCCGGATCTAAACACAATCAAGAATATGTTGGACCACCTCGATCGGGCTGTTCGCGCCATGGAATCTCAACTGAGAAACCTAACGCAGCTTCCCATGGCACTGGAGTCTGTATCGCCGCACGTCCCTGTCGATACCTTCCGGAACCTCACTCCTGCACGTCTCGTGCTGCAAACGGTGGTTATGCAGGCTTTTGTCAGTTGGTCACATTAATGTGACTCGACAGTGTAGTATCCAACAGGCAGAGTTATTCGTAAGTACCTTCAAGGTTTCGGAAGACGACTGCATGAGAACACAAGACTTATGGAAAAAGGACATCTATCAAAGCACAAGGCATCTCTTCAATGTGCTCGATATGGGTACCGTTTATGGCACAGGAAACATCGCTCTCTGGGTGCAGTTCATTGAAGTCACTGACAGAAATTAAGCAGGATCATGTGACAGCTGTCTACTTTGTCAATCCGTTCACTTGTTTGCCTGCTTGCAGGTGCAAAGTAATTTTACAATACGGAGCAAATAGTTAGTCTACATGTTATGATTTTGTTGGTTTAAAGAGGGGGGGGGGGGGGGACCAAACTACTAGGTCATCGGTCCCACATGTTCTGATATGCCTCCTAGTTAGCTATGCCATGGTGTGTATTACGAATTGAAACTTGGGGAGATGTTCTATTCACTGACATGTATCATCTTCGTGTATGTCTCGTAGTTTTCGCATAGTTGGCGTCTGAACAACTCTATATTGATTATTGATTTCTATCACATCTCATTGCGTTGATTTGCGCAGTGGAATTACTGAATAAAGCCTATGTGTAAACAAAGCAGAATCAGTTTCATAATTTGCTTGAAAATGTCCGGATCAACGCGGGTTTTTAAATGATAAAGCAAAACTGTCGCTTTTTTATACTGCTGTTGAAACGTTTCATTTTGTTCTTGTCCGTAAATCTGGAACATCTGGTGTAAAGGATCTATGCAGGCCACATAATAACCACCATTAATTACGCATTTTTGCCAAAGGTGAACAAGAGTATGCATAATGAGATTTTCACTCTGCAGCGGAGTGTGCGCTCATATGAAACTGCTTACTGGGAGTCCTCTGTAGAGGGAGTTCATCAGAGACTCGAGAGGGGATCCTTCAGCCGAGAGGGGGACTTTGATTCCGGGGTCAGCCCTCCATGCAGGCCCCATGATTTAGACATCTCGCAGTCTCGACAGCAGCCACTCGCGGACACCAGTAAGGCTAAGTATGGCGAGCAACAGCAGAATTCACAAACATAGTTGTAGGACACACACGAAGACTTCACATTGACGTTACAACTTTCATATGTTTAATTCAGGTAGGTTTGTTAGTAATCGCGACCTCAACATACTTTCGATTAAGATATGTAGCAGATGCATGCAGTTCTTTCCATCTCCTGTAACTGACATTCGGCAATCACTGTGTGACCTTCGCACTCTTAATTGTTCTCTCAACTATTGTGTCGACTATGATGTATTCACCACAGACTTGTTATCCGATCTTCGCCAAAATGTTCATAGTTTTTCTCTATTGTAGGCTCTATTAATATTTGATGAACATAATGGTTTCCTGTCCTTGCACTCTTGTGTTTAATTTCAAATCTGCAGGGAACTGTAATAAAAAGGGTTTAGAGCACTGTTTCATTCAGCAGCTTAATGAACCCTGTTTTACCGTCTTGTGCGTTACAGCGCCCATATTTCACGTACACACTGCCCCCCCCCTCCCCCTGTTTGATAAACTCAATTCATGAATCTATCCGTCGTTTGATACCTGTGAGCGATTTGTTCATCGGTAAGGTCT
The DNA here is from genome assembly GCF_023864345.2 of Schistocerca serialis cubense. NCBI lineage: Eukaryota > Metazoa > Arthropoda > Insecta > Orthoptera > Acrididae > Schistocerca > Schistocerca serialis. Next base: position 505,211,946 of record NC_064642.1, on the reverse strand, counting down.
GACATTCACAAGAGTATATCGATTGCTCAACCGTAACGTCACAGGTTCTATGGTCGCAAACCTGTTGTGAGGCCACGCGGTATCGTATGGCAAGCGGAAGCTTATCTTCCTCTCTAGCCTGCCTCTGAAAATTCGGGCTTGCATGCTGGCCAGTATTATTTTACACTGAGGTGACAGAAGCCATGGAATACCTCTTAATATTGTGTCCGACCTCCTTTCGCCCGAAGTAGTGCAGCAACTCGACGTGGCGTGGGTTCAACAAATCCTTGGAAGTTCCCTGCAGAAATATTGAGCCATGCTACCTCTATAGCCGTCCAAAATTGCGAGGATATTGCGCACGAACTGACCTCTCGATTATGTCCCATAAATGTTCGATGGAATTCGTGTTGGGCGATCTGAGTGGCCCAATCATTCGCTCGAACTGTCCAGAATTGTCTTCAAACCAATGGCGACCAGGTGACATGTCATCCATAAAAATTTCATCGTTGTCTGGGAAAGTGAAGTCCATGAACGGCTGCAAGTCATATCCAGATAGCCGAACATACCTATTTCCAGTCAATGATCAGTTCAGTTGGACCAGAGGACACGGCCTACATCCTTATGGAGCCACCACCAGCTTGAATAGTGTCTTGTTGACAACTTAGCTCCATGGCTTTGCGGTGTCTGCGCCACTCTCAAACCCTACCATCGAGTCTCTCCTGACCAAGCCGCGGTTTCTGAGTGGTCTTGTGAAGGCCGACGACCACTGCGTTGTCCTTGGTGAAGGTTAGTGTTGGAAAATTTAGAACTCTCGTCACACTCTTGACACAGTGAAATTCCCGCCTCTCGGCCATAATCACGTCGGAAACCTTTTCACCTGAGTAGATATGACAGCTCAATGTATTGCGTTCTGAACTGACTGTTGCATTACACTGCAAGACATCGAAAAGAACGACACCCTGCCTGTTCCAGATGATTTGGCCCATCAATTTGTCTTCAAATGAATGTGTCTTGAACTTCTTAATTGGAGAATTCGCATGTCGTCATTGCGTGGACTGTCTTTTGGAATCAGGTTCGTAGTGGTTACATTATATCGCTTCTCCAGTGCTGATGGTGTCCATAAATTGTCAACTTCAGCCTCGTATTTGCCCAGCAGTTCGCGACAGCTTCCCATTCGATGAGTATATTGGTCTTCTATAAGTATCCGTGGGTCCCACTTTGCATACATTTGCAGTAACCGAGGTCGCATAACATCTTGTCTAAGGCATTACAGCCAAAATCAAGCTCTGCACTCAATTACGTGATCGTAATGCGCCGATCATCAGGGTTAGTTGATCGAGACGCATTTAATTGTGAGGGACGATTGGTGCGCAGGATCGAAGGGATGTGAATTGTCGTATACATCCCGTTCACCACAACTGAAATTCAGTGCCCACGGCCTCAAATTACTCACGTCTGCTGTGTCGTCTTCGTATACATTTGGCAAGCGCCGATGCATTTGAGCAAGCGAAATCTGTTCAACAGCAAGAAATTCAATAGAGAAACTCGGTTTTATACGCACCTCGATGGACCCCATTTTGGAAAGCCCCTCTGCTGCTGTTATCTGTCGCAGGACATCGAAACCAAACAGAATATAAACGAGAAGATGTAAAAATTAGTACTACACCAACATAATCGGGTTTGTACAATACGAATCAACGCGAAAAAAGTAGGAGTCATTAGTTTCAGAATCATCCTCATGTAGCACGACTTTATCCTTAAAAACTAACTGAAAAACGATGTTCATGTTGATCGAAACTAGTAGCAAATAAAGTATTTTCCATTCAACAGGCGTCTGTGTCTTACTGCGCCCTTCTGTAAATAGTTACAAGCCTGAGGTATAGCCGTATATAAAAAATTTGTACGCGTTCCAATTTACACGAGTCTTCGCACATATTAGGTTCCTTTGATGCAGCTGATTCATCTTAGCATGTTCGACAGTGCGTGGCGCTTCTCGATACGTCTCGAAATGCTTATGGAGATGCACGCTTTTTTGAAGGACACGAAGATCCGTTCACTTACGAAATCGTTTGGAAGCACCTCTTATTCCTTTGTGGGAGGTCTGTATATGAACATTTAGATCACATATGAGCGTTTGTATAATTTCCCTTAGCGACCACAGAAATGTTTCCATTAAGCTTCTCACGAGTGCAAGTGGCTGAGCTATCGAAATAATTTTCTTCTCTGGAGAAGGAAGCACGCGGGAAAAGCAGATTACCCTTTTGCCAAGTCCTTCCCCCAGGGATGTTTCGCGCTACACGCTTCAGTATAAGGGGACGCGATAGCCCCAAATGGAACTCGCAGATCTCCGATGATTGCGTTAACTCGCCATTACACGCAGCTGCACCGGACTTGGGAGGGGGCACGAGCGATCAGCCAGCCGACGCTTGTGGTTCCCGTTGTCAGACGGCGGCGGCAGAGAATGCTCAGAGGGCTCTCCTTATTTCGGAATGGAGCACGCGCCAACGACTCCTTTCGCTTTGAGAGCGTCCTTCAGTCGTGTATTCAGTGATTGTGTTTGCCTTTGGAAATGATTTTCAGAGACTGCTACCAGTCACGAAATATATTGATTTAAATTATTGAATAAACCAACAATTTTGAAGTATATTCATCGTCAGGCTACAATGGCAATACAAAAAATTTAACAAAAGTATGAATAGATATTAAAGTTGTTCTGTACAGTCTTGGCGTGCGCAGTGTTCATCCTGCTGTTTCCTGATCTACTGTTCCTATAAGGAATTTTAAAGGAGCACTCACTATGTTCATATGAAATGGTTGTCTTCTTGTGGTGTGTTCAGTTGCTATGGGTTCTTGGATCTTGTTGAGCACTGTCCATAAACTTGCAAGGTACACTCCAAACATGACATCACAGTCAGCTCTACTGCGCAGCAGATTTCCGTAATGAAACTGCTATTAGTGACCACGAGGCAGTTGTACCAACAACGATCACTGGAGTGCATAGGACAACCAAAACAAGAAGGAAGATGGCATGTTTAGTTAGCCAGATAAAGGGGCAGTCGTCTCATCGAAGAGCAATTCAAACTGCCTACCTCTAGACAGTAGCATATAGGATAACTGTATGTAAGACATCAACTTATTGAAACAGTAGATGTTGGGAGGGACGCTCCATGATATAGAGTCACTGTAAATAAATTTCAAAAGAAACTGCGACTACAGAAAAATAGGTGCACTACGTGATCAAAAGTATCCGGACACTCCCAAAAATCTACTGCCAGGTACGACATATCAGCGACCTTAGTACTCATTAGACATCGTGACAGAGCAGAATGGGGTGCTCCTCCGAACTCACAGACTTCGAGCGTGATCAGCTGATTGCGTGTCACTTGTGTCACACGGCTGTACGCGAGATTTCCATACTGCTAAACATTCCCAGGTCGACTGTTTCAGATGTGATAGTGAAGTTGAAACGTGAAGGGACACATACAGCACAAAAGCGTACAGGCCGACCTCGTCTGTTCGCTGACAGAGATCGCCGACAGATGAAGAGGGTCGTAATGTGTAATAGGCAGGTATCTATACAGAGCATCACACAGGAATTCCAAACTGCATCAGGATCCACTGCAAGTACTATGACCGTTAGGCGGCATGTGAGAAAACTTGGATTTCATGGTCGAACGGCTGCCCATAAGCCACACACCACGGCGGTAAATGCCAAACGACGCCTCGTTTGGTGCAAGGAGCGTAAACATTGGACGATTGAACAGTGGAAAAAGGTTGTGTGGAGTGACGAATCACGGTACACAATGTGGCGATCCGATGGCAGGGTGTGGATATGGCTAATACCCGGTGAACGTCATCTGCTAAAAGAAAAATTCGGAGGCGGCTGTGTTTGGTGTGGTCGTGTTTTTCGTGGAGGGGGCATGCACCCCTTGTTGTTTTGCGTGGCTCTATCACACCACTGGCCTACATTGATGTTTTAAGCACCTTCTTGCTTCCCACTGTTGAAGAGCAATTCGGGGATGGCGATTGCATCTTTCAACACTATCGAACACCTGTTCATAATGCACGGCCTCTGGCGAAGTGGTTACACGACAATAACACTCCTGTAGTGGAGTGGCCTGCACAGAGTCCTGACCTGAATCCTATAGAACACCTTTGGGATGTTTAGGAACACCGACTTCGTGCCAGGCCTCACCGACCAACACCGATACCTCTGCTCAGTGCAGCACTCGTGAAGAATGGGCTTCCATTCCGCAAGAAACCTTCCAGCACCTGACTGAACGTATGTCTGTGAGAGTGGAAGCTGTCGTCAAGGATAACGGTGGGCCACCACTATATTGAATTCCAGCATTACCGATGGAGGCCGCCACGAACTTTTAAGTCATTTTCAGCCATGGGTCCGGATAGTTTTGAACACAGTGTATAAAACAAACCAAACGACTATATAAGGTTGATTCTGTGATGATGTTACAAACTTTCAGCGATGATGAAGAAGATTAAACGTATCAATTTGAGATAAGGGACCTTGATCGGAAAACAACTGAGTCGAAAGTTACAAGCGAAAATCGTTATGATACCTCTGACGGTGTAATGCGTGTACTGTTACTGTTGTTGCTAAGATATTAGGGTAGGCTACTTGCAGAGGTGGTTGTACCGACCAAAACAAGAAAAAATGTCCAATAAACATGGGCATAAATTCCATATCTTAAGAGCTATGAGCACTTGTTCATCTTAGCTGCTGTGAAACATGTCTCTTCTACATAACAAGTGCGCATAGCTCTAAAGGCATGCGTTTTAGAGGTCCATACCACAACCTCTGGAAGTTGCCCACCCTACAGTCTTGGCAACCGGTACATGTATTCCACTGTCAGAGGTATCAGAACGGCCTTCGCTTATAGCTTTCGACTCTGTCGTTTCCCGACCAGGTTCCCTTATCTGAGTCTGATACGTTTACCCTTCTCCATCATCCTTGAAAGTTTGTAACATCATCATGGAATCACCCAGCATAGAGGAATTCTCAATGCAATGGGTTTGATTGTCGAGTGGGCAATACGTGAAGCCTTAAATTACTACCATAGCAGTATCCTATCGAAAGATCTCTCGCAAAAACAATATAAATTTTAATCATATATAAAGATTCTCAGTGCAAACAAGGTTCCAGACAGACATAGATGACAAAGGAACTGAAATTGACAGCAGAGCAAAAGCAGAAATTTATTAGCATTGAATAAAAATGTAAATATTAGGACCTCTTATTAAGATATTGGTCTGGATTGTAGCATTGTAAGAAGGCGAATCAAGGACACTAAACAGTTCATACAAGAACAGAATAGAAGCATTTGAAATGTGGTGTTACAGAATACAGAGTGTCTTCCAGCTCCGTTAGGACTGTAGCTATGAAAAATAAGAGCGATGGATTATGCTCACAAAGCCACTAGATTTATTCGAAATTATGTCCCCTTGAGTCAATATACAGCTAAAATAGTTTAAAAAGTGTTTAGAAACAGAAACTGAAATCTATTTCTTTTCCTGAATTCCATTTAGTATTACAGTACGATTTAATTGCCCGTCCAGTTGGCCGTGCGGTCTAACGCACGACTTCCCGGGCGGGAAGGAGCGCCTGGTCCCCGGCACGAATCCGCCCGGCGGATTTGCGTCGAGGTCCGGTGAACCGGCCAGTCTGTCGATGGTTTTTAGGCGGTTTTCCATCTGCCTCGGCGAATGCGGGCTGGTTCCCCCTATTCCGCCTCAGGCACACTATGTCGGCGATTGCTGCGCAAACAAATTCTCCACGTACCACGCAAACATAGGGGTTACACTCGTCTGGTATGAGACGTTCCCTGGGGGTGGGGTTCCACCGGGGGCCGAACCGCACAATAACCCTGGGTTCGGTGTGGGGCGGCGGAGGGGTAAGTGGACTGCAGTAGTCAAATGGCTCTGAGCACTATGGGACTTAACTGCTAAGGTCAGCAGTCCCCTAGAACTTAGAACTACTTAAACCTAACTAACCTAAGGACGACACACATATCCATGCCCGAGGCAGGATTCGAATCTGCGACCGTAACGGTCGCGCAGTTCCAGACTGTAGCGCCTAGAACTGCTCGGCCATGCCGGCCGGCTGCGGTAGTCGTCGTGGGGTTGTGGACTACCGCGGCTACGGCGGGGACGGAGCCTCTCCGTCGTTTCTAGGTTCCCGGTTAACATACAATACAATACAATACGATTTACTTACATGACTCAATTGCATTGTAATTCTGTCCATTCATAGCCAACTTAAATTTGCGGAACAAAAGTCAGCTGGCGCCAAATCCGGGGAATACAAGGTGTGATCCAGGGCTTTCATCCATTTTCTGGGCAAAAACGCACCATAATGTTCACTTTGTGGGTGGGATCATTTCTTGGAGGAGCAGCGACAAACCTGTGTCTCGGTTATGGGGTCAAATTAGATGAATTCTCTTCCACGAACGATGAAGGACTGAAAAAATTTAATGTTGCCTCGCTGCTCCACCGCCTTTCTCCAAAAAGTCACGACGCCTGCTGCACTGAAGCTAGCGCTTTGAACTTCTACATCGTTGTTATTGAATCTTTAAGGAATTAAGTCACAACTCACCACGAGACAGCATATCAGTTTGGAATTCCACACAAGCAGTCCAAATGGAACTGGGACACTGTGTGTAATGCTGAAGATGGAATAAACAGTTTGGGTAACTTATTAAGAGGTACGTAATAGAATTTGGAAGAAGAGAGCTGTGTGGCACAAAGTGACTGAAGGGAGGGATCAGTTGACGGGGCATGTCCTGAGACGTCAAGGAGCCATAAATTTGGTAACGGAGGGAAGCGTGGGGATAAAAATTGTTGAGAAAAATCAAGGCTTGGCTGCTGTGAGCAAGTTCAACTGAATGCAGTAGTTATGCAGGGATGAAAAGAATTCCTCACGATAGGCTAACGTGGAGACCTGCCGCAAACCAGTCTTCGGACCGAAGTCCACGGCGACAACACGTTCTAGGCCAAGCAGCTCGCTCGGATAGAAATGCCACATTCCACACGAGGGTGTGCAGACGGCAGCTCGCCATCGGGCAGTGCCTCACAGCACCTTGCCCGGGCAGACCGCCGTGCGGGCGCTGACACGCCGCTGGCACCATCGCCGAAGCGGCGCGCGCTCCCAGGAAGAGCCGGTGCGACGTCCGCGGGATTATCGCGCTGCTGGCAGGTAATCTGGGGTCCTCATCTGACGTCTCTCCGCGTGACAGCGACCTGCATTAAGGCGCGCCGGCTCTGAGGGACAGCCGCCTTCCAGATAACGGCGCTGCCGCCTCCAGCAACTGTCTTCCAGCAAAGTTTGTAAACACCACGCGCGAGCGGCTCCTTCCCACTCCTGCCCGCACCTGCGTGGTCTCTCACACTTGTGCGGGGATGGAATGTCCTGCGGAGCCCGAGACGCTTCACGTATCTTTTTGCCTTCACATTCGCCGGCTTTGCCAACTGACAACAAAACTCTCACGTTCCAACCAAACGTAGACCTCGGGCTAAGCCGCAGACCATCTGTCACCACAACCAGATTTTCTGAATCCACATTCGTTGATTTCATGCACTCAAAACCAAAGTGTCTCCTTCCAACCAAAGCCATACCTCGTCTGACGTTGGAAAACCAAGTGAAGCTATAATAAATATGTGACTTGTCGCGGTTTTTGAAACTTGGGTTCCAGTTATGGATTGGATTCGAGGAGCGTAAGTGCAGTGCTCATTATAAAACAAATATTTCATCCTACAGGACGAGCGAGTTCAATGCTCGTTCTTTTCTTTTAATCTATACTAATATTATGCATTAAGGTGATAAAAAGTCGTGGTATAGCGATATGCGCGTGTACAGTCGGCGGCAGTATCGCGTACACAAGTAATTAAAAGGCAGTGCATGGGCGGAGCTGTCATTTGCACTAAGGTGATTCATGTGGAAAGGTATTCGATGTGATTATGGCCGAACGACGGGCATTAACAGACTTTGAATCTGCATCTACATCTACATTTATGCTCCACAAGCCACCAAACGGTGTATGGCGGAGGGCACTGTCATTACCTCCCTTTCCTGTTCCAGTCGTGTATCGCTGGCGGGAAGAACGACTGCCGGAAAGCCTCCGTGCGCGCTCTAATCTCTCTAATTTTACATTCGTGATCTCCTCGGGAGGTATAAGTAGGAGGAAGCAATATATTCGATACCTCATCCAGAAACGCACCCTCTCGAAACCTGGACAGCAAGCTACACCACGATGCAGAGCACCTCTCTGCCACTTGAGTTTGCTAAACATCTCCGTAACGCTATCACGCTTACCAAATAACCCTGTGACGAAACGCGCCGCTCTTCTTTGGATTTTCTCTATCTCCTCTGTCAACCCGACCTGGTACGGATCCCACACTGATGAACAATACTCAAGTATATGTCGAACGAGTGTTTTGTAAGCCACCTCCTTTGTTGATGGGCTACATTTTCTAAGGAATCTCCCAATGAATATCAACCTAGAACCCGCCTTACCAACAATCAATGCGGAATGGTAGTTGGAGGCAGACGAGTGGGATATTCCATTTCGGAGATTTTCGGGGAATTCAATGTTCTGAGATCCACAGTGTCAAGACTGTCCCGAGAATACCAAATTCCAGGCAGTACCTCTCACCACGGACAACGCAGTGGCCCACGGCCTTCACTTAACGACCTAGAGTAGCGGTGTTTGCGTACAGTTGTTGGTGTTAACAGACAAGCAATGAAATATCCGCAGAAATCAATATGGGACGTACGACGAAGTATCCGTTAGGACACTGCTGCGAAAATTGGCGTCAATGGGCCATGGCAACAGATGAGCGACGCGAGTGCCTTTGCTAACAGCACGACATCGCCTGCAGCACGTCTCCTGGGCTCGTGGCCATATCGGTTGGATGAGTCCAGATTTGCGTTGAAAAGAGCTGATGGTAGGGTTCGAGTGTGAGGCAGACACAAGAAGCCACGGACCCAAGTTGTCAACAAGGCCCTGTGTAAGCTGATGGTAGCTCCACAACGGTGTGGATTATGTTTATGTGGAATGGTTTGGGTCCTGGTCAGGTTGTGCTACTTGGACTTCATCTTTCCAAACAACGGTGGCATCTGTGTGGACGATAATGCGCCCTGTTACCGGGCCACAACTGTTCGCGATTGGTTTGCAGAACATTCTGGACAATTCGAGCGAATGATTTGACCACACTGATCGCCCGAAATGAATACCATCGAACATTCACGAGACATTATCAAGAGATCAGTTCGTGAACAAAATCCTGCAGTGGCAACCCCTTGACAACAGTGGCGGCTATAGAGGCAGCTTGGCTCAATATTTCCTTAGGGGACTTCCAACGATTTGCTGAGTCAATGCAGCTTCAAGTTGCTGCACTACGCCACGCTAAAAGAGGTCCAACACGATATTAGGAGGTATCCCATGACATTTTTTCACCTCTATGTAAATCGACACCTAACAAGGTGAAATAGGGAATGCATAGATGCATGCTCCTGCCCGCGCTATCCGCAAGAACCACTCAGCAGCGACCGGGGAAGTGGAAGCTTGCTTACCTGAACAGACAGAATAGTGAGGCCAGCTGACCTTATTGCACGTACAATACCTCACTTCCTGACCATCAGTCACCATAAGAATGATACTTATATGCGAGCGCAACTGTTGGCAACAACTGGTTCTTAATATAGTGGGTCGTTGAGATTGACCATTTTACACAACGATAATGCAATCACAGTGAAAACAACACATTTAAGTGTTCACCAGACTACATTTATCAGTAATGGGTCGCCTAACCGTGGAAAAGTTTTAGAACAGTTTTAAAAATCTTGGAATCTACGTCAAGACTGAGATTAAAAGATATTTATTTGCTCTAATGATAGACAAAAATCATAATAAAGATTAACAGAGCTCTCTTAAACACGAATCAAGCTACAAAATGAACACTGTGGAGTGATATCAAACAGTGGGTAAGGCTCTATGGTGATAGCGGAATAAGATCTGCTCATCTGGGCAACGTGCAAAACGAAAGTTAACGATACAACAAGATGTCACAAATTATAACCGGATTAAGCTACACAAGTTGCATGGCACAGTAAGCAAGTAATGAGCTGTCCAGAACACGGACTGCACTGCTGCAGTTGCGTCACTTGTATCTGCCCAAAATCAGCACCAGACGGCAGCCGTGAGATAAGTCACCCTCAAGATAGGCGGCGATCGAATGACCATAAAAAGTAGATCTACCTCCACAACTCCCCACATAAGCAGCCGTATATGGAGGATATGAATCAATGCTGCTTCCAATGTGATGGATGAGGATATCGACATACCAAATATTGGAGTGAAGGCGATGTACCTTCCCATAGTGGTTGGGTGGCGTTGTTTCCGTGTCTCATCCTTTGATGTCGTAACGGAATAGATAAAAATATCGTGTTCAGTTATTCTCTGGGGACCGATGTGGCAGCAATACGGCCTCCGATCAGGATGAGGAGAGGTGGTGGCTCTGCCGACAAAAGCACAAAGCAGACTGCAGTCTAACTTCCGCGAAAACTGCTCAGCTCCTAGGGGACCTCCGCCCTTACAAATGAGATTCACTGATAACCTGCTGCTGACGAAAGTAACCCACAGAGTACACTGGAAGAACGCCTTTCCACCCAGAAAAACGCAAAGCTTTCCTCCTAGCAAGTGTGCCCGGTACACTCTAAATAAAACTAACCACTAAATGGTGGAAAAAGTGAAAATACATCGCGTGACGATATGTGACAGTAATGTCGCAGTAACAAGTCTCATAGACTATAGCACGCTGTGCTGCACTGCTAAACAGGGTAATTAGCTACCATCAAAAAGCTATTTATTCCAGCATATGTACATCTGCGGAAGTGTCAATCTGCACAAGTGGATCCATACCCCGGATGTGTATCTGCGTGCTTCTGAAAAGCAGACATTCCAGAGTGGGATTAAAATCCCAATTTGGACGTCTAGATCCATGTTTCCAGGTTCACACACATCCGTTACATGACAGTGCTGTGACTTCACTGGTCTTGGCTTCATGCATCTATCATTTGATACTGGGCAAGATGACGTTATTTTTTGAGGGTGAGCTTTTGATGAAAGTTCTGATTTTGAGTGAAGAAGAGGAAAAAGGGTTCTGATTTTGGGTGAAGAAGAGGAAAAAGAAATCGAAACGAGTCAAAAGAAACGGATATGGGTCATCACGCTTCGGAAACCGGAGCAGCAGAAAGTTAACGTTTTACTCGGTACAAGCGGTACAAGGAACTGAGTGAGCCGGCCGGAGTGGCCGTGCGGTTCTGGGCGCTACAGTCTGGAGCCGAGCGACCGCTACGGTCGCAGGTTCGAATCCTGCCTCGGGCATGGATGTGTGTAATGTCCTTAGGTTAGTTAGGTTTAATTAGTTCTAAGTTCTAGGCGACTGATGACCTCAGAAGTTAAGTCGCATAGTGCTTAGAACCATTTGAACCATTTTTTGAACTGAGTGATGCTGGAGCTTGTAGAGAAACGCAATTCTGGATGTATGACACTGGGGCGCCGGCCGCAGTGGCCGAGTGGTTCTAGGCGATTCAGTCTGGAACCGCGCTGCTGCGACGGTCGCAGGTTCGAATCGTACCTCGGGCTTGGATGTGTGTGATGTCCTTAGGTTAGTTAGGTTTAAATAATTCTAAGTCTAGGGGACTGATGACCTCAGATGTTATGTCCCATAGTGCTTAGAGCCATTTGAACCATTTTGGTACAGAGGCAATGAGGTATCTCTGCGCATACTTTTTGCGGACTGTCAATGACGTGAGCTTTGGAGATGACGACATGGCTCATATTTGCGACATGTGTATTGGGTGGAATTTTGTACAGTGGCGGCTTCATGAGACAGGCAGTAAGAACGAAGCCATTAAGTTCAGAATTGGCAAAGGAGGCAGTGGTAGTGTTAGTCTCAGATCTCGTACCAAATTGAGCTTCCCAAGAAACTTCCTGTGGGAAGAAACTGCTTACAACATCAGCTGGTCTGTCGAAGTGGGAACACCCAACAGAGCAAATTCTGTGAAGCCAACTGCCGAAGAAAGGACAACGGCTTGAGAGGTGATACAAGAGTCCACCTATAGATGTACAGTGTCAGTGTAGGTTTATGCTGCATCCTCAGGACTGGCACCTCGCTGCCCGTTGCTGGCACGTCGCATCTCGGTATTAGCCGGGAATAATTATCCTGCAGCTGTTCACGTATCGAGCAGAGTGCTAGCAGCATCAAACACGGCACTCCTGCAGTGACCTTTAAGCAGCCAATCATGACTGAAGTTTCAGGACATCCGCCAGTGGCCGCAGCTTGAAAAGCAAACCAGCTTGAATAATTGCCTGGTGGGGATCGTAGTGAGCAGCGGGGCGAGTAGCGATGGTACAGGTTAAACGGACCGGTGAAATGCATTGGGTGTGAGTCATCATCGCCGGGCCATGCCAGCGAACAGCGAGGTTGTTCAAATGGTTCAAATGGCTCTGAGCACTATGGGACTTAACTACTGAGGTCATCAGTCCCCTAGAACTTAGAGCTACTTAAACCTAACTAACCTAAGGACATCACACACATCCATGCCCGAGGCAGGATTCGAACCTGCGACCGTAGCGGTCACGCGGTTCCAACCTGACGCGCTTAGAACCGCACGGCCACACCGGCCGGCAGCGAGGTTGTAACATAAACGCACCCATAGAAACGAGACGTTTCGTGCGGTCCCCTCCAAGAAGAATTAGCCTATGCTCTGACGGCAGGACAATGCACCACTGAGATCATTGTCGCCCCGGTAACCAACGTTGCAGTGTGAAGGTAAACACTCGATGTATAAAAACCCAGGCTAAAGGGTTCTGCTTTCTCCTACACTCATTGGATTTCCATGAGTTTGTGCATTGAAAGTCATTAAGAATATATGCACTTTTTACCAGGATTCCTGTGTCTGTAAATACTTTCACTTGAAGGGCCCAAACAATAGATTGTGCGTTGTTGCCACCGCTCATTTGTGAATCTGGAATCGATCCACGGTCACTATATTGATGTCTAGCCCTGCGAGTTGGATTGAAGCAATGCGTTTTGCTCTAACAAATTTTTATTTCGATTAATGTGCATGACCATTCTTTCAAAGAAATTACAAACTAATATTACACTGGCGAGCGTATTTTATGGAATTACACCCATGTTAAGAAAAAACAGAACACCTTGAAAGACTAGAGACAGGACGTTCACATTTACCGGACATGCACATTAGTATTTCCTGCAGAAATGATTAGCATTTGAACCATGTCAGCCCGCTGGTTCAAGGTCAACCTCGATATCGCGGCCCAACACCGCCTACCGATAAAAGGTTCCCGCGGCTCTCGTCGTCACTATAAACTGAAGGTAATGGATCAGTGTGACTTGAACAGGTGTGCAGGATGCCTCGCAGACGTATGCGCGAATTATTGTCGTGAGAGAATGTGATGCATACAACCAGGAAACTGCTGCTCATGTGGTACGAAGTATTGCAGCAGTGCAACTGGTGTGTGAACGGGTGTGTGCAGAATGATTCATGGAAGGCCGTGGAACACTTCGATATGTGTCAGGTCTCAGCCCCTCCCTTCCCGCCCCCTTCCGAGAAGACTAACACCTTATCCGAATGGCACTGCAGGACTCCTCGGCTCTGCAACAGTGAAACAGTGGAACACTTCTTACACTATCAGGGGTGACAGTCCATGCACGTCGTCCACTTCTCCTCCCAATTTCGACGAATGTGCAGAAACATCCTAGTCAGCAATGGTGTCTGGAACGACGTCAGTGGGATTTTGGTTAGCAGCAAACAGGGGGAGCGGCATCAGAGTGAATGCATTCGCACAAGACAAATAGTGCCAACTCGAGGTTTTATGGTGTGGGTTTCTACTGGGTACAACCACAAAACACAGTTGGTGCATGTCCAGGACACTGTGACCACTGTGACCTATGTGAATCACATCCTGCGACCCGTAGCCATATCCCTTCTGCACAACACTTCAAACGCCATTTTTCAGCAAGGCAGTGCACGGCCACATGTTGCTGCACGAACACGTGCCTTTTTGGTGTCACAGGATGTTAGCCTTTTGCCATTACCCGCCAGATCAGCAGACTTGTCTCCAATCGATACGGTGAAACGACGGGTGCAGTGCTCTGACCCAATGCCAATCAACACAGGTGAACTTTGGAACCAGGTGAATGCAGCATGGATGGCTATATCACAGGACGCCATTCGCGCCTTCTACGTGTCAATGACATCACGCATGGAACAAGTTTACAGGGCTCGTGGCAGATCCCGTGCCTAGTTGGCAACAGGACACATGCCGAACCGAGGTGACTGAAATGCTAAACATTTCAGCAGAGCATATTAATGTACATGTCCTGTGAATATGAACCTCCTATCTCTAGTCATTCAAAGTTTTCTGTTTTATTCTAAATTTCATTGTATTTCAGCTAGCCATGCAAGTGCAGTCGGTGCCACGAGTAATTGATTTCAGGCGGAGGCCAACACGGGGGTACTGTCCCAAGCTAAATTTTATGGATACTGGAGAATGTCAGAAAGTTCTCTCATCTCATTGTAAGTTAGCCTGAAAAACCTAGAAACACACTGCAGAACAGATATCATGCCCACAGAATGGCTCGGTGTTTGATGAAAATGTGTAACCTTACTTGGTTGTTACAAATTCATCCAAATGAATTCTAGCCACGTGATTATTGCTTAATTTTATTAAAAACTGCGACATAAATATATGCAGTTACTTCACTTAGGAAATGGATTTTGGAATGTGCGATTCAAACCATCAAATTTATATTCGCAAGGAGAGAATTCAGTGACAGATCCTTTTCTTGTAAGACAAATGTTCACTGAATAGATGCCGTGTTTGTACGCTGCTAAATAATTTCCTAGATGTGAGGAAGTGTAAGTTTGTGGAACAGGAGAGCAACCTTGAGAAAAAGGTTTATAATCTTGGTTCTTAAGATGTTGACATTACTAATACAACGAATAAGAACAAAAATAAACAAGAACTTCGTACGACTTGTTTAAATTTTCACTCCAGATGAAATTCTTAGTCTGTATCCAATTATTTCGGATAGGACAGGTCACAAAACACGGAACACTTGCCTACTGATACAATAATCTTTTCGTCGTTCATATTTCTGATGATAAATCAAACAACACAATGCAAAATGGAACACCAGGAAGTTCAAATCGACTATGAAAGAAAAACATCGTCAGCAAGAAATCCGACAGTCACGACTAGTGACGCAAACTTTGCGGAGATGTTCACCATGTTGAAATTTTTGGTACATTTGGGAATGATTCGTATTTTCAACATCAATATCGGGTGTGACCTCCACAGGCACGAATACACTCTTTGTTTTTATTCGTTGTGTCATGGAAGCAAACAGCTTTCGAATGTCATCTTGAGGAATTTTTGGCCATGACAGAAAAATATGCTGTCACGTATACATGCAGAAAGAAGTGACGAATAAAAATTTGTATCAACGCCGGGATTTGAACCCAGGTCTCCTAGTTACGAGGCAAGGCTTTTGTTTCAAAACCTACACTAATTAAAATAACAAAATGGGTACGTAACACAAATGGGCATTTTTTTTAATAGCCAGCTATCCTAGCCACTTTTTTTAACAAAAACGGAAAAAAGGAAAAAGGATTTTGGAAGGTTAGTTTGTCTGCTTTTTTTATTTTTATTTTATTTTATTTTATTTTTATACAAATGGATAAAAGGAAGGCCGTTCCTCTTCGGCTACATAAACAGAATATTAGGAAGTCGTCCCGTTACGACAATGGATGCTCCATACTATAGCCCGCTGCGAATTTTTCGATGACTGTCGCCTCGTTGCTATGTTGTTTCTGTTGTTTGTTCAATCTCATAAAAAAAAGGACCTGGGAAGAGGAGTTATGGTTATCTTCTCATGTCATCGATAATCCACCTGCGAGGCGGATTATGGAATGCGCTCCAAAAAAAATTAGAAAAATATTGCCTATATTTAGGGTTCTTGACGATCGCACAATGTCGTTCGTTGAGGTAATATCAAAAATCGGGTACTGTCTTTTCGCCATTACCGAATAGGTACTGAACAGCGTGGCCGCTGATCCACGTCACAGAGCTCGTTTTTGCTCTTAGGAAATAAATCTTATCGGGGAAACGAAGTGATCGGGTAGTTATCCTGTCGGGAGTCGTGCGTGTGAGAAAAGCCAATATCTGACGCACCAAATACCAAACGTCGTTTGCCGACCGGCATTCGAAACGATGTTCATCCGTGTTAATCACTTGGCATGTGGCACACAAGGGTATATCAGCGAGTTGGGTGCGATGCAGGCGGGACTGGCACAACTGTTTCCCATTAACAGTTACGTACCATGCAGATTGTACGTCAGTATCAAGGGTGGTGGCATTCACTGCCTGCCACACAGCGTGCCACTTTGTAGTGGGGTGTTTGCTTTCAATCACATTCGGCGTCCTGTTCATTTGCATGGCAGCATATATCGCCCTCGTCATCATCAAGCGTGTGGGTAGTAGTGCGGTGCGGATGTAGCTTAATTCAAGGAAGAACTGGCTAATGTATGCTTTAACCACTACGCCGACGATGGCACAATGGCTTTGAGCAACTACACGGACTATCCAAGTACGCCCTCCCCATCTGTTCAAATTCCCACACGAACACCAGCCCACTTGGTATTCTCCCTAAAATTTAACAGCACTGCAGAGGTTCGACATTCTGTGTCAGTTCATGGAGCCTGCTTGAGGATGGTATGAATGTATGCGTCTTCCCACTGCATCCCAGATACGCTCTGTGGGAGACAAATCAAACGAGTGATCAATCAGTCAAAATCCATACATTTCTCGAGTAATTTATCATGTAAAATACAATGAGGTGTTGCATTTTCCTGCTTAAATATGCCATTTGGTACCCTGGTCATCACAAGAAGTTGTGCAGGATTGTCAAGTAGGCATATCGTGCTCACCATGTTCTCCGTCCAGGCTGCAAGTGTTCTGGCTATTGCACTCACCTTAGGACATGTAGCTTGTAGCCTACGATGTGTATCACACTCAGTTCTAACGCGTAAATGGTACATGCCGGCTAATGGGCAAAGATGCAGCTTGCAAAATCTGACGTTCGTTCAAGTTTTCCACAGAATATCATGACTTACCTGTTTGTTCGATGACGTATCATATTGCGTATTCTTTATTTTACAATTCTAGCCTGTTCCTTACCGAAATCTCAGGTTCTTGCAGACAAAATGGACCATACTGTCGATGTAGTCGATGGCGACACTTGTCCGACATATTTAAGTTGTGATTATAAGCGGATGATACGTACCGAGCTATATATCTTACATAATACTTTTATGTATTTAAATTATTTTGAGGTTGATGATATGTTTCTAGCCGATGAAAAATAGTTTGAGAGATAATAAAAACTTGACTTGCACTTAGAAGCATTAATATATGGACAATATGCCGTTTGCTGCACTAATAAAGAGAACGCATCACTCAATTCAAAAAGGAAAAGAAAAACCGAGAGTAATTTGGTTTGACAGAGCAAGGAGGCTGCTTCAAACAGGCGTGTTATTGATAATATTTTACTCGAATTACGTGGCTATGAGAGAGCGTTTTATCTGAAACTGGTTTAACGGCGTCGCAGGGGGGCGACCCTGAGACGTTAGTCTCTCACACTCCCGGCTGGCCTTCACACATATCGGGTTGTGTGCTGCGTAACGTACCGCCCAGGCCGGATCGTTTTTAAATGTCTCGTTATTACGACAGAGTGCTCGCTGCCTTCCACGGCCAGCGCTTCGAAGCCGCGGAGTTGACTTCTTCTGTCACAAAGGCGTATGGCGCGTTCGTTCTAAGAGGTGACATTCACAGTGAGGACTGGCATTTCATTAAGCTTTACTTTAAATGTCTGCAGAAGGCGCTCTGAATATAGCGATTTCCTTTACCCTCACCTGAAGGAAACTGAGGCTGAAAACTACAGCCCAGTATTGCAAAAGAAAATGCTATTTATTTGGCTTTCAGTTTGTGTTTGACAGTATCTGTCTTAGCTAGCAGCGAGCGAGGTGGCGCAGTGGTTAGCACACTGGACTTTCATTCGGGAGAACGACGGTTCAATCCCACGTCCGGCCATCCTGATTTAGGTTGTCCGTGATTTCCCTAAGTCGCTCCAGGCAAATTCCGGGATGGTTCCTTTCAAAAGGCACGGCAGACTTCCTTCCCCATCCTTCCCTAATCCAATGAGACTGATGACCTCGCAGTCTAGTCTCCTCTCCAAAACAACCCAACCGCCTCTTAGCTAGCACGGGTTGTTTTTCTTACCTTATCTGTGGAACACTGTCATTTAGCGTACACTGTCTGGTCAAAAGTATCTGGATTTCCCTACGTAATGTCGAACTGACTGCTATACTCCACGAGAGGCGGATTCGCCAATACAAAAGAAATCAGGGAGTACTGTGTTGTCAGTAGAGAAGCAGTAACAGCAGAATAGGGAAGATCATTGACTTCAAACGTGGACTAGTCATAGGGCGTCACTTCGCAAATACAACAGGGACATTGCAACCGTTTTAAAGCTGCCCAAATTGACTGTTGGTGATGCAAATGTGAAGTGAAAACGCGGAGGAATAACCACAGATAAACTGAGACCAGGCGGAGGGCAGTTGTAAAAAATCGCATGTAATCATCCGTGGGAATCACTCTTGAGTTAGAAAGTGCTACCTGCAATCCAGCTAGCTCAGTGACTGTGGTTACGGAGTTAAAAATACTAGGATACAATGATCCACCAGCTCCTCACAAGCCATACATTCCTGAAGTCAGTGCTAAGTGATATTTGAGATGGTGTAAAGAGCGAAGACACTGGACATTGAGTAAATGGAAACGAGTGATTTGTAGTGATGTATCACACTATACTACGTGGAAATCCGATGAAAAGGTTCGGATTTGAGGAATGCCTGGAGAACGATACCTGCCATCACGTGTGGTGCCAACAATGAAATATGGAGGGAGTTGTGTCACTGTGTGAAGGAGTTTTTCGTGGTTAGGGTGTGGTCCCCCTGTCGCGCTTAAGGAGACACTAAATGAAGAAGATTATGAACACATCCTACGGCGTTGTGTACTGTGTATAGTAGGGGAACAGTTTGGAGACGAGACTACTTGTATCAGTATTACAATGCAACGAACCATAAAGCAGCGTCTGTGAGACAACAGTTTGCGGACAGTAACATTCCTGAAATGGACTGGCCTGGCCAGAGTACCGATCTGAACCGAAAGGAACACTTTTTGGTTGAGCTAGAACGTCAACTTCTTTGCAGACCCCAGCGTCCAACATTACTACCTCAGCCGGTATTGGCTCTTGGGGAATAATGTGCTGCCCTTCCTCCACAGCAATTCAGAAACCTCATTGAAATTGTCTCCAGCTAAGTTAAAGCCATCACAAATGCGAGGGGTGAACACACCCATCTTAATATTCACTAATATATGTTAGGGTAATTTTGATCAGACAGTGTATATTTGGTGTTACTTCTTTGTAATTGCTCTGAAAGTGAAGGGCAAGTAATAGATATACTTGTATCGGACACATCCACATTTTCATTAGCAACTAAATGACGTGATGTGACTCTAGTTCAGCCAGTCAGAAGCTGGCATAGCGAGGCGCTAGCTGTTCGTCGATGAGACCCGTAAACAACGGCGCCCGGGTTGACGCCGTGTTCGACTTACAGAAGGTGTTGGGCACAGTTTGACACTGTCACTTGGTTACAAAAATACAAGATTAATGAATATCGGACCAGTTTTATGACTGGATTCAAGGTTTACTATTGGCAGATAAAGCTCAGCACGTCGTTCTTAAAGCGATGAAACTGTCAGATGCAAAAGTAATTTTCAAGTACTCCAGAGGAGTGTTATGGGGTCGTTACTATTTGCCTTATACATATATACGTTATATATAATAATAATAAACATTTTTCGGACTGAGGTATCGGTTGATATACTCTATCAGTAAAATTATTTGCATTTAACCACTTTACCGAGCGAGGTGGCGCAGTGGTTCGACACTGGACTCGCATTCAAATGGCTCTAAGCACTATGGGACTTAACATCTGTGGTCATCAGTCCCCTAGAACTTAGAACTACTTAAACCTAACTAACCTAAGGACATCACACACATCCATGCCCGAGGCAGGATTCGAGCCTGCGACCGTAGCAGTCGCGCGGTTCCGGACTGCGCGCCTAGAACCGCTAGACCACCGCGGCCGGCAGGACTCGCATTCGGGTGGACGACGGTTCAATCCCGCGTCCGGCCATCCTGATTTAGGTTTTCCGTGATTTCCCTAAGTCGCTCCAGGCAAATGCCGGGATGGTTCCTTTCAAAGGGCACGGCCGTATTCCCTACCTGTCCTTCCCTAATCCGATGAGACCGATGACCTCGCTGTCTGGTCTTCCCCAAAACAACCAACCATTTAACCACTTTAACTGTATTTGCTATCAACTACGTGTTTCAAGAGACGATGCTGTCACTGACAGGTTGTTCACAATCAGTTTGTGACCTCATCCAATTATGTAAAATAAAACACACATCGCACTATCGATCCTTGTCTCACTTAAAACAAGCCGGCCGGTGTGGCCGTGCGGTTCTAAGCGCGTCAGTTTGGAACCGCGTGACCGCTACGGTCGCAGGTTCGAATCCTGCCTCGGGCATGGATGTGTGTGATGTCCTTAGGTTAGTTAGGTTTAAGTAGTTCTAAGTTCTAGGGGACTGATGACCTCAGTAGTTATGTCCCATAGTGCTCAGAGCCATTTGAGCCATCACTTAAAATAATTCAGACTGAGAAATCACGACAAGTCGCTAGCAGCCAGCTATGTTTATGAAACTGGTATATGCTACCACGTTTGTGGGTGGATTACACCTACTGAAAATTCTTCCAGTGAATCTCAGTCTGGCATCTGCCTTACCGATGATTAGTTTTATGTGGATGTGCCATTTTAAATCGTTCCGTATGCACACTTCTAGATATTTAATGTATGTGATTGCTTCCAGTGATTATTCTGCAGTAGTGTAACCACAGAATAATGGGAAGTGCGATATGATTAGCACGTACCGTGACAGGACGCGTGCAGCAACCACATTGGTTGCTACTGCGCAATCACGCCATTTGCGCCGCGAGCGTCCGGCATCGAGACGGTAAGCATTGTTGTGATTGTATTTCGGAATAATGGATAACATCGTCCGTTTCCTTGATTCATCTCGGTTAAGCAATTTTCCCTCTGTCCTTCTTGTTTGGTTCCTATTGTGACTTGATGCATCTTCCATTTCATTACTAGTCCTACAACAAGGTGGCAGATTGCCAAGATACTCAAAACTGTAAGTAGACTCGATAAAAAATAGTCATAGAACGGCCTCGCATTTGTGTCTTATTTTTGAACATGTTCATAATTAATTTCAATTACTGCCAATTACTCTTCACATGCAGAATGCCGTAGCATCGCGAACACAAGGTATAAAAAGGCAGGACACTGACGGAGCTGTCGTTTGTACTCGGGTTGTTCATGTGAATAGATTTTCGACGTGATTATGGCCACACGACGGGAATTAACAGACTTTGAACGCAGGATGGTAGTTGGAGCTAGACGCATGGGAAATTTCATTTCAGAAATCGTTAGGGAATTCAATATTCTGAGATTCACAGTGTCAAGAGTGGGCCGAGAATACCACATTTCAGGAATTACCTTCCACCATAGATAACATAGGTGCCCACGGCCTTCAGTTAGCTGGCCGCGGTGGCCGAGCGGCTCTACGTGATTTAGTCCGGAACCGCGCGACTGCTACGGTCGCAGGTTCGAATCCTGCCTCGGCATGGATGTGTATTATGTCCTTAGGTTAGTTAGGTTTAAGTACTTCTAAGTTCGAGGGGACTGATGACCTCAGATGTTAAGTCCCATAGTGTTCAGAGCCATTTGAACCATTTTTTAGCCTCCACTTAATGACCGAGAGCAGCGGCGTTTGCGTAGAGTTTCTAGCGCTAAAAGACAAGCAACACGGCGTGAAATAACCGGAGATATCAATGTGGAATGTACGGCAAATGCATCCGTTACGATAATGCGACGAAATATGGCGTTAATTAGCTACGGCAGAAGATGATCTACGCGAGTTCTAACAGCACGACATCACCCGAAGGACATCTGCGCTCTTGACCAAGTCGGTTGGACCCTGGACGACAGAGGAACCGTGGCCTGGTCAGATGAGTCCCAATTTCAGTTCGTAAGAGTTGATGGTAGGATTCAAGTGTGGGGGAGACCGCACGAAGCCATTGACCGAAGCCGTCAACAAGGTACTGTGCAAGCTGATGGTGGCTCCATAATAGTGAGGAGCCGGCCGGTGTGGCCGTGCGGTTAAAGGCGCTTCAGTCTGGAACCGCGTGACCGCTACGGTCGCAGGTTCGAATCCTGCCTCGGGCATGGATGTGTGTGATGTCCTTAGGTTAGTTAGGTTTAATTAGTTCTAAGTTCTAGGCGACTGATGACCTCAGAAGTTAAGTCGCATAGTGCTCAGAGCTATTATAATAGTGAGGACTGTGTTTACATGGAACGGAGTAAGTGCTCAGTCATGTTCGGCTACTTGGAGACCGTTTGCCGACGTTCATGGACTTCATTTCTCAAGCAACGATGGAATTTTTTTTATGGTGATGCGTCATGTCAGCTGGTCACGGATGTTCGTGTCTTATCTGAATAACAATGTGGACATTTCGAGCTAATGATTTGGCCACCGACATCGCCCAACATGAATCCCATCGAACATTTATGGGACATTATCGAGAGGTCAGTTCATGCACACAATCCTATACCAACAACAATTTCGCAGTCGTGGATGGCTATAGAGGCAACATGGGTCAGTTTTCTGCAGGTGATTTCCAACGACTTCTTGAGACCATGCCACGTGGAGCTGCTGTATTACGCTGGGCAAAAGGAGGTCTGACACGACATTGGGAGGTATCTCATAAGTTTTGTGACCCCGGTGCATGTCATCTACTTTGGTGAAAAAGTTTTATGTCTTCACAGTCGTTTGACCGAAAGTCATTGGGAAACAATGACTGGCGTTACATTCCACTATCGCTAGAGACGTGACAATAGATACGGTACCATACCTGGTCCAGTCGCTAAATAACGTCGTCTTTCCTTTCGCATTCGCGAGAGAGGTCACGGCATGAGGCTACAGTAGCAGCGGCAGCAACTTCTTGCACGCTGTCCACTTTCCGCTAATGACAGCCGACGGCTGGGCCCGTCTGTCTTAATAGTGGGCGGGCGTGCCGCGGCCCGTAATTGAAATTCATGGGTCTGGCGTCTAGGGTTCCAGGCGCGGCACGTCGCGTCGCTCATTAACAGCGTGGCCGTAAGCTACGGTAGCCGCGCCGAGCGCCGAGGGAAGCCAGCCGAAGGCCCACAAAGGCGCCGGCCATGATTTACGGCGCGGGGCAGGGACGGCGGCAACTAGCGGCTGTGGCCGGCCAGCACTCCACGCAGCGGCGCAGGTGCGGCGGCCGTCGACTCACTGGCAGCACGGCCGTGCCTGCAGCAAGACACAGCGTCCTCGGGACCACTGCCTCCACGAAAATGCAGTAACATCGTCGTAGTGAGCCCGATTCACATTACAGTCACCGTCCACAGCCGCGACACTCCGTCTCGTTTTTCTTACCCCGACGACAGCAGCACCCCAAGCGGCCAGCAAGCGACCATTCTGAATGCGAGTTAGTTATTTAGTTAATTAGTTACGTGTTCCATTGATCAATAGCACGGAAAAACCGTTATGATGTGGAACGTGTCAAATGCACAAGAAATGCGCACAGGAAACAAGTTTTTTTTGTTTTGTTTACATTGTAGTGTTCTACCTGTCGTGTACATAGTTCCGCATAGTCAGTGCGTACACAACTTTCCCACTATAGCGCGCCCCACTAAGCACAACAGCGCAGGCGCAGCGCTGTCCGTCTCTGCACTACGAGATGGCGCTGCCATAGAGACGGGCCAAATTCTGCTTCCGCCGATCCGCGTGAAACGTCCCCTTACAAAAATTATAAATGACTGTGCTTAAACTGACACACAATATTTTTAGCGCAACGCAATCTGACTTTCAAAAATCCTTACAAAAGAATGGCCCTGACTAACAATAACCTATACCTTTCATGAATCACTTACCTCACAAAAATCTTCGTTACTCGAACTACTGCAATACAGCAAGCGCCACTACTGCCAGCTAAATAAAAGATTCAAACTACTGAAGGCACTAACTACTGATAGGTATAGTTAGCAAATGAAAGATTTTAATAGAGAACAAACAATGTATTTACCTTAATAATGTTCAAAAGTCATAATATATAGCAGTTCATGACATCCAGTCTTACAAATTTACTGTCTCTGATGGACACACGTCCAGATCATCCGCTCTCAAAACTCAGCCATCTCTCTCCCCACATCCACCACTGCTGGCGACTCACCTCCAACTGTGCAACGCTACGCGCTGTTAACAGCCAACTGCCCAACACTACAATGGCGAATATTACTCCAACAATGCAAACCAACCACAGCCTTCACACAACACAGTCAGTGATTTTCATATAGAGCGCTACATGGCGTTACCAACATAAAAACCTAAACAGCCTACTTACACGCATATTAATATGTAACACAGCCAATAAGATTGCTGCTAACGTTGAACCTTTTCTCCTCGCAGATCACACTCATGCAGTAATACATGAACGCGTGAGGTATTATAACGAGTGTACAGACCTCTGATTAGTCAGTATGCATCAGTCTGCATCAGTCTGTACCAGTCTGCATTTGTTTGCATCAGTCTGTACCGGTCTATAGTCAAGTTTCAGTCTGCGCCTAATAAGATTACCACATTCCTGTACATAGCCATGAAGATAAATGTGTAGACACTTTTCTCAAGTATCAGAGATAAATGTGAGACTAAGATTAACGTACCAATACCAAAGCAACTTCAGATTGTCAATTGTAAATAGCATCCAGAACCAAGTTAAGTAATTTTTATGCTTGTTATTATTTTAATAAATATGTGTGAAAATTAATCGAATTCTGTTTAAAGTTGGTCACCGTCAATCTGCTACTCTAAGCGTGCAAGTGGCATTTCTATCGTCTGACCTAACGGCAGAAGATAAACACGCCACGATAAGACCACGAGACATTTCTGACACTCGCCTACTTCGTTAGAGCGACAAGTCAAATAATCTGATGGTGTGTGTACTGAAGGTCTTACAGTACGCATACCGCACTACTTAAATATTTCTATTATCTATCCCATTCCCTTAAATGGCACAAAATGCATATATTTTATCTCCAGATTTATTTACTCATATTCAAGAATTCATATATGGTATAGAAGAAGTTGTCAAGGATGTATGACTTCAATTTGTTTTTGAAACTATTACTGCTTTATGTCACACATTTTATTTCATCTGGTAATTTATCAAAAAGCTTTATAGCAGCGTATTCTACCCCTTTCTGTGCCAAAGATAGATTAAGTAAAGGATAGTGTAGGTCTTTCTTTTTTCTGGTATTGTAATCATGAATGTCGCTGTTGATTTTAAACTGGTCCATGTTGTTGAGAAATTTTTTTTATTACTGAGTAAATGTACTGTAAAGCTGTTGTAAGAATTCCTAACCTTTTAAACAGGTGCCTACAAGATGTGCGACTATGAACCCCACACATTATTGTAACTACTTTCTTTTGAGCAGTGAATACCTTTTGCCTAAGTGTTGAGTTGCCCCTGAATATTATTTCGTATGACATCAGAGAGTGGAAGCATGCAAAGTATGTTAGCTTACTAATTTCTACATCTTCAAAATTGGCAATTATTTTGATTGCAAAAGTTGCTGAATCTAGTCGCTTTAAGAGATCCAAAATATGACTTTTCAAATTAAGATTCTCATCTATATGTACACCCAAAAACTTAGTGTGCTCTACCCTGGCTACTGACTTCTTTTGATGTGTTATGTTTATTGAAGGAATTATACTTTTTGCAGCAGAATACTGGATGCACTGTGTTTTTTTAAAGTTCAGAGCAAGCCCATTCGCAGAAAACCACTTAATAACTTTTCCAAACACCTTATTTGTATCATTTTCTAACGGACTTTTTTTTACTGGATTAATAATTATGCTTGTATCATCAGCAAACAGTGTCAGTTCAGCATCTTGTTTCACACAAGAAGGGAGGTCATTCACATATATCAAGAACAGTAGGGGACCCATCATCGAACCTTGTAGAACACTTAATGTAATTCACTGGACTCGCATTCGGGAGGACGACGGTTCAATCCCGCGTCCGGCCATCCTGATTTAGGTTTTCCGTGATTTCCCTAAATCGCTACAGGCAAATGCCGGGATGGTTCCTTTCAAAGGGCACGGCCGACTTCCTTCCCCGTCCTTCCCTAATCCGATGAGACCAATGACCTCGCTGTCTGGTCTCTTTCCCCGAAACAACCAACCAACCTAATGTAGTTCCACCCCGGTTAGATGAAGTGGCAAACTCCTTTGAATCACTTGAAGCATATAAAGAGACTTTTTGCTTCCTGTTCTGTAGATATGACTTAAACCACTCATATGCTGTTCCATTTCTAACATAGAATTGTACTTTCTCTAATATAATGTCATGGTTCACACAATCAGATGCTTTGGATAAGTCACATAATATTCCTACTATTTAAAGACTCTATTATGTGGACAGTGAAATTATATATTGCTGTCTCAGTGGAACAGCATTTCTGAAATCCGAAATGTGATTTACTAATTATCCCATTACTGTTGAGATGGCTAACCACTTTTGAATACATTATTTTTCAAAGATTTTTGAAAATGCTGCGATATCGGATGAGTGCGAATTCTGACGTTTACATTGGTTTTTAACACAGTTTTCTCAATAGGTTGTGTTTACAGTGACATAAAAATTGAAAATAACAAAAAAATTACACTACATTTGTGATTATTTAGTTTCCCAAGGACCCTGGGAGATATGGTGCATATCATAACTTTTATTTTCGACTTTCTTGTAATGTACAGACATTTGCTGAATAATGTCGTTTTCCTTTAACATCAAAAATTTGCTAGTAAGCACCAGAAGACCTCACCTTTTACAGAAAGACGTCGTATATTTGTCCAACAAAGCAGAGTTTTGGTCGCTACACTTTCAGCCCAATCAGTGAATGTGGAACGTCGGAAGCCTATGTAGAATGTAATAGCTACATTATTCCACGTAGCAAATAAGCCATCACAACTGTAGCTTAAGGGAAAACCACACGGACGTGACAATAAACCGCCAAAATCAATGAAACTGTTTCCCAACACAGGAGAAAAAAGTTCCACAAGTTGTTACTAAATCTAAACCACAAATGGCAAGAATCTTCAACATATTCGCTTTTGAAGCGAAAGTAATTACATTCAAAGAAATTGTCTTGTATTAGGAAATCGAGTGAAGTGTAAGAAAGGGCGAATCATTGGACTCCATAAATAAGTTTTAAGTGACAAGGGAAGTGGAAGTGCCTATGAAAATAATAACAAACAATAGAAATATATGCTTCTCATGCATGAAATGAATTTGCATTCTCTTGCTTTCAGCGGCATAAGCTGCACATATAGACATATTCGAAAATATTTCTACATGAATGGGTTGTAGCTTATGTTGATTGATTTGTGGGGGTTGAAGGGACCAGACTAAAAAGGTCATCGGTCCCTTGTAGCTTATTTAATTGAACCGGCATGATTCGGCTGTCTTTATGCGTACATTGCGATAATTCATTTCTCTTGGTAACTTACTAACGTATGGAACGCAAAAATGTAACTGCTATTCCGTTAATTAAGTAGAAATTAATTAGAAACAGACAATATCCTTAAGACGCATGTGACTGCTTTCTCATCGCTTGGAGCGCTTGTGTCGCTCCAGCTGTGGTACGGTAACAACTTCCGCATCAGAGAGTGTAGTGACTTTATTTATGAGACTGTGCTACAGTCCGATTAAAATTACTTGACAGGTGGGTGACGGCTGTCACTTGCTGCTACAATGATGCCATACCGGCTGGTGGCTACAGCTCAGTTATATGTAACACAAAGACACGGCGGGTCACTTCATAAATGCTGTTAATGTGTAAGAGCGGAGTAATGTTGGAAGCGTCCGCCGCCGCGAAGTGTGCCGAAAATGCTAGGTGCTATGTCTCAGCTGATTTTAAGTGACCAGTGACTGACCTGAGGCAGACGACGCGTTTTGTAGCCCTGAATTTAAACTCGTGTCCTAACATAACCACAACCTTGTGATGTGCAAAGCATCCGAGAAAACAGCAGTCAACAGTCTGCTGGAGAGCCAAAATCACGATAGCTTTGTTAACGACGATTAGAGCTAACCTCTACAAGCAAACTCAAAGCAGAAAGTTTTCAGTTTCAACACAAAACGCAGACTGTAATTTCTAGCTATCATTCTTTACCTAAAAGTACCCTCACACTGACTACACGAGTTGCTGCATTACTAATGATTGGTCCTGTTTGCCACTTAGTTGCAGATTATAGGTCACACAGACATCTTTCAAACGAAAAAAGAATGATACGAAGGAAAATAAGAGCAAATAAAAAAATCGATACAGTGATGAAAAAGACGCGGCAAAGTATTACAAACAAAAAATTATATTGAAACCAATTAATTAAGCAAATAACAGAACAAGTCTTTTGATTAGACTGAGAAATGAAAAAAAAAAAATTCGCAGCATATAACGAGATTCGAACCTAACACGTTTTACATATCAGGTTTGTACACTAACCATTGCCCTATTCCACCACTCTGCATAACGTCGTTATAAATATGACTCTGGTGCTGCAGTCGCAACAATGAATTTCCAGGCTTAAAAAATTCCGGTTCACGCAATGTCATGCGAAGCGTATCTGATGTACGCACATTTCTGTGATTGTGGTGACTATTTATGTAATGCTAAATCGCGTCTTATAAGGAAGAATCCAATAGTGTTTGGTTAGTGCTGTATATGAAACGCGCTTATTGTGTTAGCATCGTTGTATGTATGTGTGTGTGTGTCGTTTTTGGTGTTGTTATCATGTATGACGAAATACGAAATAAAAAGGCCACACCAGATACTGGATCCAAACACATCAAAAAAGAATACCACACAAGGAATTGGAAGTGAACTGACCAACTATTGTGGCAGTTTGGCAACGGCGAACATTACAGGCGTGACGCTGAGCGCTCTGATTAGAGGTAACCTGCTCCAACGCGTGAAGCGTCAACAATCAAGTAATTTTAATCAGACTGTAGACGCTAAGGGAGCTGAACGGTAGGCGACACCATCGTCAAATGGTGATGTGTTCCCACTAGACTGAACGTCAACTAAAACAAAATCCCAGTTAGTAGGTAATAAAATTTTGTGTGTGCCTGATTCAGGTCTGCGACGTAGATTTTTCGAGAAGAAATCGAAATCAAATTGTAACAACCGTTTCTTATTACTGTGTAATTTAATTATAAATCTCTTTAATACAGTGGTAACACAGAGTAGTATAATGGTTACAGAAGAGCCAAAGAAACTGGTGCAACTGCCAAATATCGTGTAAGGACCCCGCGAGCACCCAAAAGTGCCACAACATGACGTGGCATGCACTCGACTAATGTCTGAAGAAGTGCTGGAGGGAATTGACACCATAAATCCTGCAGAGCTGTCCATAAATCAGTAAGAGTACGAGGGTTGGAGATCTCTTCCGAACAGCGCAAGGCCTCCCAGATATGCGCAATAACGTTCATGTCTGGCGAGTTTGGTGGCCAGTGGAAGTTTTGAAACTCAGAAGAGTGTTTTCGGAGCCACTCTGTAGCAATTCTGGGCGCATGGAGTGTCACATTACGCTGCTGGAATTGCCCAAGTCCGCTGGAATGTTCAATGGACACAAATGGATGCTGCTGATCAGACAAGATACTTACGTACGTATCATCTGTCAGAGTCGTATCTAGATGTATCAGGAGCCCCATATGACTCTAACTGCACACGCCCCACACCATTACAGAGCCTCCACCAATTTGAACAGTCCCCTGCTAATACACAGGGTCCGCCGGCCGGAGTGGCCGTGCGGTTCTAGGCGCTACAGTCTGGAGCCGAGCGACCGCTACGGTCGCAGGTTCGAATCCTGCCTCGGGCATGGATGTGTGTGGTGTCCTTAGGTTAGTTAGATTTAATTAGTTCTAAGTTCTAGGCGACTGATGACCTCAGAAGTTAAGTCGCATAGTGCTCAGAGCCACACACAGGGTCCATGGATTCATGAGGTTGCCTGCATACCCGTAAACGTCCATCCTCTCGATAAAATTTGAAACGAGACTCGTCCGACCAAGCAACATGTTTCGAGTCGTCAAAAGTCCAATGTCTGTGCTGACGGGTCCACGCGATGCGTAAAACTTTTTGTCGTGCAGTCAGCAAGGGTACATGAGTGGGACTTCGGCTCCGAAAGCCCGTATCGGTGATGTTTCGTTGAATGGTTCGCACGTTGACACTTGTTGACGACCTAGATTGAAATCTGCAGCGGTTTGCGGAAGGGTTGCACTTCTGTCATGTGAACGAGTCTCTTCAGTCGTTGTTGGTCCCGTTCTTGTAGAATTTTTTCCGGCTGCAGCGACGTCGTAGATTTGAAGTTTTACCGGATTCCTGATATTCACAGTACATTCGTGAAGTGCTCGTATGGGAAAATCCCCATTTCATCGCTACCTCAAAGAGGCTGTGTTCAATCGCTTGTGCGCCGACTATAACACTACGTTCAAACTCACTTAAATCTTGATAACCTGCATTGTAGCAGCAATAACCCGCCTAACAACTGTGCCAGACACTTCTTATCTTACATCGGCGTTGCCAGCAGCGGCGCAATATTCTGTCTGTTTACATATTTCGGTATTTTAAAACGCATGCCTATACTAGTTTCTTTGGCTCTTCAGTGTAGATGTAGATGTAGGTACTAAGACCTGTTCCATTTTCTTTGGCGCTTCTGAGTAAATCACAAGTTTATCGCGTGTAGCAAAGGACTTGTGGACTCATGAAGTCGAACATCACCGATGAGGCAGCATGATCAGCAGCGGCATCTTTCATAAAACAGACCACAGCCTCAAGCAGATCACTTAGAACGACTTAAACCTAACTAACCTAAGGACATCACACACGTCCATGCCCGAGGCAGAATTCGAACCTGCGACCGTAGCGGTCGCGCGGTTCCAGACTGAAGCGCCTAGAACCGCTCGGCCACAAATGCCGGCTCACAGGTGTACATGACATGAGTTTTGGTGGGTTCAATGTAATACTGTTCGGAGATATGCCTGACGGGTCACCTACGAAGTTATTTTGCGCCGATTCTCTCATTTCCTTTTCGACGCTGCCGTAAATCTCACATTCAGTCAGCACTGAACTTTTTAGGCCTTTTGGCTTTCTTTCGACGCGAGTTTTCCTCTGATTTCGGTTTTTTATAATTGAGAGAATTTTTACTAGTCATTTAATTATTTTGTACGAGTAATATTCATTTTAATACCGATTTTCAAGATTTTCACTTATATCCCTATAAATATTTTCATTGTCTCACTTGGAATGCTAGTACTGCTGCGCAGGTTCTTCACAATGATATTCGAGCAACTGTCACAGCTAATTATGGTTCCACGCTAACCTTTTATAACTTTACACAAAGCTAATTCGGCACGACCAAGTGCATACGCATACACTAGTACAATGACGTCAAAGGAATAACAGATGTTTCGTAACAAATACGCACAGAAAATGTCACATGGTCTATCTGTTGTAGGCTCAAGCGTTGTTTACATACTATTAGTCTCGTAGTTATTAGCGATTCAAATCTGACAATATTTTGTCGCCGAAGTAATTTCGACCGACGAGTGAGTAGTTGCAGTACTTCAAGAAAACGTTTCACTTTTTTTTCCTTTCCTTAACCATCGATATGTTTAAAGGCTTTATAAAAGCAGAGTGACACGATCCTGAAATAACGCGCCTGGCTCACGCCCAACACAATAACATTTCGAACACTCGTATTTTAGAGGTCGGGCAAACGTAGCGAAATTTCCACACGGTTAATAAAATCTTCGGCACTGATTTTTAAAATACTTTTAATAAAAAATCATTACCGGTTTCGCATCAGTAGAGATGCATCTTCAGGTGATCTTTACAAGAAATTAAAACATCACAGAATTACAAGTGTTTTTAAAAGAGATGTGCCTTATCATAAAGCGCCATATATCAATGAGAGAGAGCTGAGTACCCACAGATTCAAAGTGGTTGCTTACAGCCAAGTCCCATTGTTCATCGCATTGATGAAAGCGATAGCACGCTAAAAGCTGTTGTCTATGATTAAACTGACTGGGATCGAGCAGCATCTGTACGTGATAGGAAGCCGGATAAAATTATTTAAATTTATGTCTCCCGTATAATTATGAGAACTAATTAGTAACTCCACATAAACATGTATTAACTTCAACAGTTTAGTGTAATAGAGCCTTGAATGTCTTACCATGCCGTCAACGGCATAGAAGTGTGCACAGCGCCAGCCTAAACTGTACTCATGGCTCCGCATTACGAGCCACGTGTGCGAGGTGGTGCTAGCGTGAGCCTAGGACCGAACTGTTGCTAGGGTAAAAATCGCGGGGGTTGGCTTTACAGATCGTGAAACTTACGTACTATTGCGTATCATATGATCATTGCTGCTGACGGCTTGTTAAACTTTTAAGGCCCTATTAAACTTATCTGTCGAAGTTAAGACATGTTAATGTGGAGTTTTTAGTTAGTTCCCATAATTAAGCAGGAGTCAGAAATTTTAATAGGGTTATCCGGCTTCGTATCACGTACAGATGCCGCACGATCCCAGTCAGTTTAATCACAGCAACCGCTTTTAGCGTGCTGTCGGTTTTATCTATACAATGAACAATGGAACTTGGCTACAAGCAGCGACTTTGTTGCACCATCGTTTTTTAAAAGTCTGTGGGTACGCACCTCTCATTTACACACGGCGATTTACGGTGGCACACATCTCTTTTAAAAGCCGTTGTGATTGTGTAATGGTTTTTTTTTATTTTTTTTTTTTTTTTGTACAGATCACATGAGGATGCATCTCAACTGATGCGAAGCCTTTAGTGACGTTTATTAAAAATTATTTTTACAGCCAGTGCGGAAGATTTTATTCACCATTTCGAACAATCGTTTGTTTAAGTTAGGTGGTGATTCTTGATAAGGTAGGCCTGCTGCACGTGACTGCGTGGTCCCTTCTGACAGGCTAAATTAACGACCTAGATCTGGAAATCACTTTGTTAAACTGAGTCGGATCGCGAGGCGTCAACGGATGGGAAATAACCCCTGTTCGCATTAGAGAGCTGGACGCAGTGTCACTCGTTCTTAGTGTGTAACTACAATTAACACGCAGCTCCGGTGTGGACGAATTCGGTCCACGTGGAACACAATGATACGAGGGTCACTCCAAAAGAAATGCACACTATTTTATTAAAAATCCATCTTTTATTCTACATGTCTGAAAGTTTTACAGCGTGTAGATACATCCTTTAGGGACAATATTTTCATTTCTGCACATAATTTCCATCCCTCTCAACTGCCTTACGCCATCTTGGAACCAGCGCCTGTATACCTGCACGGTAAAATTCTGGACCAACCTGTTGGAGCCACTGTTTGGCAGCGTGCACAAGGGAGTCATCATCTTCAAACCTTGTCCCACGAAGAGAGTCTTTCAGTTTCCCAAAGAGATGATACATAGAGCCAGGTCAGGACTGTAAGGCGGGTGTTTCAGTGTTGTCCATCCGAGTTTTGTGATCGCTTCCATTGTTTTTTGACTGACATGTGGGCGTGCATTGTCGTGCAACAGCAAAACATCCTGCTTTTGCCGATATGGTCGAACACGACTCAGTCGATCTCGAATTTTCTTCAGTGTCGTCACATATGCATCAGAATTTATAGTGGTTCCACTTGGCATGATGTCCACAAGCAAGAGTCCTTCGGAATCGAAAAACACCGTAACCATAACTGTTCCAGCAGAAGGTATGGCCTTGAATTTTTTTTCTTGGGTGAATTTGCGTGATTCCACTCCATTGATTGCCTCTTCGTCTCTGGTGAAAAATGATGGAGCCATGTTTCATCACTTGTCGCAATTCTTCCAAGAAATTCATCTCCACCATTCTCGTACTGTTCCAAAAGTTCGCTGCATAACGTTTTTCTTGTTTCTTTGTGAGCCACTGTCAACATCCTGGGAACCCACCTGGCACAAACCTTTTTTAACGCCAACACTTTCAGTATTCTGTAAACACTTCATTACCCTGTCCCAACGTAGCGTGACAATTCGTTTACTGTGATGCGTCTGTCAGCAGTCACCAATTCGTTAACTCTCTGCACATTGTCTGGAGTGTGTGCAGTACGAGGCCTGCCGCTGCGAGGACAATCCTTAATATTGCCGTGCCCGCTTTCATCACGTAACCTCCTTGCCCACCGACTAACTGTACTGCAATCGACAGCAGCATCTCCATACACCTTTTTCAACGTCTTGTGGATGTTTCCCACTGTCTTGTTTTCACAGCACAGGAATTCTATGACAGCACGTTGCTTCTGACGAACGTCAAGTGTAGCAGCCATCTTGAAGACATGCTGTGACGGTGCCACTGGCGGGAACAGGTTGAACTAAGTTTGAAAGCAAACGGGAAGGGGATGTATCTACACACTGTAAAAGTTTCACACATGCAGAATGAAAACTGTATTTTTACAAAAATAATGTGCATTTCTTTTGGAATGACCCTCGTATGACCGTAACTGAGTCGTCCCTCATCACATCAGGCTGTTTGAGGCCCACACCGACAAATCAGAGCTACCCTCTTATAGGGATAGCTCCCTCCAGTAAAAGGCGGCAAGTAGTTGCCAAGGTGAAGAGGAAGAGAGAGATGACAGATCATCGTTACTCTCTACACCAACAACAGACCAGGCGGTTTCGCTCAAGAAAGAGCTTCCTTGGGCCGTCAAAGCTAATCAACGTCACCGTCGAAGACCTCAGCTATGGAAGGAGGCAACACCAAATCATAACCTGGAGCTGAAGGAAGAGCTTAAGGCTGGAAGTAACACTTCCTTCAAATCGTGGGAGTCTCTAAACAGGTTGGGAAGTAGGGTCTCAAATTGCAAGTATAACGTTGCCCGATGGGGATACTTCGATGGGGAAGAACTATGTGACTGTGGGAATGACCAACCGGACGACTACCAAATGACGTGCGCAAACCTCAGCACAAGCTGTACCTCGTCAGATTTACAGCTGGCTTATGATAAGGCCAGCAGCGTAGCTGATTATTGGACAAACATATTTAAACTTTAAGTTTCATTACAGTTTACTTATGCTAGATATTAATGCATATTGCTCTGGACACGGAAAATAAATAAACAGTGCGCACTCTCCTGTAACGTCAGGATTTCATTTCTGCCTCTTTGTTTAACTGTCAAAACCTGTTACTCACCTGTCATTTCTGTGAAATTCAAGTCATCGTTGCCACTTGTCATAGGGATTGCGACAGAATTCTCTCACCCTTGGTAAGAAAGGATTTCATCTCCTCGCGTCTCGGCCGTGACATGCACACGGAATTTCCACCCACAACCAAGTAAAGCTACTTCAAAAGACAACTCATGGTCCACCTTCTACACAGCCACCATCTCTCCATTATTCTGCGCAGCTGACTCGTCAGTCTCTACCCCTCCTACCCTCCTATAACTTTTTCCTAAATCTGGCGGTTCACGGAGATTTGAACAATTTTTCCCTCGAACGCATGTCATAACTGTATTACATTTTCGACCAAGAAACTGGAACCCGAGGACATCGATTTTTCGCTCAGAGATTTGAGAACAGCCGTCATATCTAGACTAGGGCAAATATTAATTCCTTTCATTAATTGATGTTAACCATATGCAATGAATTAGAGCAAGACATAGGTAAATCATCTAGAAGTCATATGTATACACTCTTGGATACACGAATTGACAGACAAATAGTTAACCTTGAACAGAAAAACATGTGCATTAATCTATCTTTTAACACCTGCTTCCCCTGTCAGCGTCATTTCTAGTTGGCAACCCACTTGTTTCACAAAATTTGCGATAATATTAATTAACAATAATTCACTACATAAAGGAATTGAAGAAATTACATGAACACACAAATGACAACATATCTCATCGACCTTGTTCTGTAAGTTACTTGTCACGCACTGTCATTGTCAGTCATTTTCCCGTGCCACCACTACGTCCTCTACAAGACACAATATGATGACTACATTATTACAAGAACTGTATAAACCATATTGTACCGCTACTACAGCTAAGCTTCTTGTAAACCACATACCTCCAAAGATGGGACTTCAGTGGTGCAAAGAGAACAAGACGGATTAACGATCGAAGTGGTGCGATGAATCTACTTCTACCCTGTTCCTTAGCGTAAGGACTGTTTACGCGTGCAGGACATTAATCGAGCCATACAATATAGACCTTCCACCTCCATCCTTCAAGCCTGACCCTGGTTATACAATGATTTCATTGGTAATATGGTATTTTTCAGTGGTTTCTGTTGCCAAAATATAAAAATAATACAAATGTATAGATAACTTGCAAAATCTATGAAACCGTGACAGTGTGCCCTGTTTACTCATCAGCGCTATTATCGTTCTTCTTCTTCTTCTTCTTCTTGTGCTTTTGTCCCGCATCTACGCGGGGTTGGCATGGTTATAAACGGATTTGGCATGGTTAGTTTAAGGGGAGACCGGTTCCTGTCGCCACATCGTTACCCCAGCGAAGGAATACGTGTACCCCATGTAGTATTTATTCACGTGAAAGCGAACGAAAGTTTCTTAAATGTTTGCGCATCGGGACTTCGGTACCAACACGGTATTCACCTATTGGGCTGTGGGAAACCACCTAAAAAGCACATCCAGGCTGGGTGACACATCGCTCCCCCTCGTTAATCCACTGGGAGGATTCTATCCGACACTGGAAGCGTCGTTTTAACACGCATGGCTATCCGGGCTGCTCAGTTTAATTATTGCTCTGAATAGGAAAATGCATCTTCCATGGTGATAATTCCACTTTTACTCCGCTATAAATTTGTAAGACTCGTTTGAGAAGCCTGGGAATTACGGGGTATTACTTCGCTAGCTCCGAAAACTGCCACATTAACATTATCTTCTACTGCGGTCTTCTTTTGCGTGTCGTGTAAGCTATATTCTTCGCAGTTTTGTTTTAATATTGGACATGGAAAGCAACGTCAGCGCAAAGCCAGCTTCGAAGATTGTGGAATAAGCACAGTCTCTGCCAACAGACTTTGGAGCTTCTTCATGATCTGAATCTCAATTCATTCCAAAGAATCTCCTCAAATAAAAACGTGAGACACTGTTTATGACCACACAACGACGGATAGAGATGTTCTTGTATTATTATATAGCTTGGCGGCATGTTCAAGACGAAATGGCTGTTTCAAGGCATCGGTCTTTTCCTTTTCCCCTCCCTTCATCTCATTCTGAACATAAAGGTAGCACTACGCACTTGAAGTACTAATCAGGCATCCACTCTGTACGAGAAACCCTCTATCGTTTACTAACCTGTTGGTAGAAGACTAGGACCTGAGATCTGGCTATAAAACAAAGTGTGGGATTTTCACCTTGCCTCCGAAAGTCAGTACTTACGTGGGACTGCCTTAACACTTTGCAGGTGAGTAGCTGGTTGAATCGTCGACTGTTCCAAAAATAAGCAGAACTTTGCAGACGATTCTACAAGAATGAAGCAACAAAAATACCCAAGAACTTTTGAAGTCATCGACAACGGCCGCGAAATGTTATGCTCTTACGAAAATTTTAATGGTTATTACAGTAGAGGGGCAGTAAGTTTCCCGGTAAAAAATACCGTTATTCGGCCTGTATTGCACGAGATTCGTCTCAGTGTTCCATTACCCTCTCTCGTAATAGGTGGCGTCACAAACAAAAGTAGTTGCCAGAGAGTAAGATTACTTTGGAACAGAAACCCCAGTGCCAACTATTGTACTGAAAGTCTTGCAGAAGCAAACATTACTTCTTAACGAACGAAATGCTGATCGTTCAGATTACATTGTGGTTGAAGTGACCTGGAGACAAAGTTGTTACATATGCGCGGAAGACATTAAAGGAGGTCCGTTTCGTGTTGAGTGAATCAAATTCTCGAATTTTCTTTCCTGAAGGTCATGTGTGTGCTGCCGTATCCGGCCCTACATAGTCAGTATCATCTCGTCAGTGTTATGAAATCGTTGGCCCAGAGACTGTTCCTTGTCGAACCAACCAGGTAGAAGTAAGGTGATCTTTTACAGTAGGTGGGGGTGGGGGAGTGGGAGAGGGCAGGGTCCGCAGTAGCCCATTTTCATGGTCATATGGTTTGTTGCCAAAATTTCGCTGTCAAGAGTTGTCTCGGTAAATTTGGATCACTTTTGGATTCTTGCACAGTCTCTCTAGGGTTATGCTCATTGTTTGTGAAACGCTATCAACTTGAAAATGGCACCATTGTCATCTAAAACATAGTCTGGATGACTTTCTCTGCTGATTGGTAGCTATTAAATTTCTTATGCCTTATAGAAGATAAGTGACGTTCCATGTACTGATGCTGTGTTTCCGGCTAATGGACAAAATACTACGTATAGTCTCTATCCACAAGAATAAATAACAAACCCCCTTTATTGGCTTGGAGTCTTTCATACTGCAAAGGTAGTTGCGAGATGGGTGAGCGTTGTTTCAGTCTGTCAGGATGGAAAAGCTGCTCTCCTACCGGCGGACATTGTGGGTTAAATTGTCGGGACGAGTCAGACAGGATTCTACCGATGGTGAAGGTGGCTGCAGCGAGATAGACAGATTGCAGTTAATCTCTTTTATTTTTCTATGGTTGTTGCGTAAGTTCGTAGCATTTTTGCTTTATATTCGTATTTCGGTTCTATGGGTTTATTTATTGATTGCAATTTTTTATTTGTAGTTCACTGTTGCTATTTGAGTTTGCATATTGTCATTTTTTCATCTTAAGGTAGTGAGGGGAGGTGTGGACGCTAGGAAATGGAGTGCCAAGTGAATAAATGGGAACATTTTCGACGTTTTCTGCTATTTGAATTCACTGGGAGGTGAAAGCAGCGGAGACTTCCAGAAACACTTGCGCAGTGTGTGGGCATAATGCCAGTGGGTAGAGAAGGGCAAGAAAATAGTTTTCTCTTTTTGAGGAGGATAGTTTCGACATTAGTGACTCTCTACATTCAGGAAGTCCATCAGGGTTTGATGAAGATGGTTTAAACTCATTAATCGACTATCATCTACGTCAGTGTACTCGCGAACTGGTAAATGCGATGAAATGCGATCACTCAAACATCGTGCGTCATTTGCATACAACGGGAAAGCTTAAAAAATCGGTTGTATGGGTACCACATGTTCTATGCCAATATCATAAAAATCTGTGGGTGGCCACATGTTCAAATGGTTCATATGGCTCTGAGCACTATGGGACTCAACTTCTGAGGTCATTAGTCCCCTAGAACGTAGAACTAGTTAAACCTAACTAACCTAAGGACATCACACACATCCGTGCCCGAAGCAAGATTCGAACCTGCGACCGTAGCGGTCTCGCGGTTCCAGACTGCAGCGCCTAGAACGGCACGGCCACTTCGACCGGCTGGCCACGTGTGCTTCTGCGATGGTTCGTCATCATCAACGCCGACCTTTCCTATCCTGTATCGTCACAGGTGAGGTGAAATGGTGTCTTTATGCTAAGATAAGGAGAACAAAGGTAGCCGGCCGCGGTGGCCGAGCGATTCCAGGCGCTTCAGTCTGGAACCACGCGACTGCTACGGTCGCAGGTTCGAATCCTGCCTCGGGCATGGATGTGTGTGATGTCCTTAGATTAGTTAGGTTCAAGTAGTTCTAAGTTCTAGGGGACTGATGACCTCAGATGTTAAGTCTCATTGTCCTCAGAGCCATTTGAACCGTATGAAAACAACCAAGGAATAGTTGAGCTCAAACAAAGGAGCAACTCCCCGTACAAAGACCTACGCTCTTCCACAAAATATAATGCCTTGCATCTGGTGGAGCAGCGACGGTGTCGTGTACTACGGATTGTTTCCACGAGGTGTAACCATCACTGCTGACACTTTGAGTTAACGCCCGAGACGTCTTGCAGGCGCAATTCGAAACCAGCGACCAGTAATACTGCGTGAATTGACGATTGTCCACCATAACGACCACCAGCATTCTGCTAGACTGACAAAAACGCAATACACAGGAGTTGGGTCGGGAAATCATTCCAAACCCACATTATTCACCTTATCGGGCGCCCACAGTTTTTCACCTTTTCCGGTCTCTGTCGAACAACCTTCAAGGGACTTCCTGTTGTTGTTGTTGTTGTTGTGGTCTTCAGTCCTGAGACTGCTTTGATGCAGCTCTCCATGCTACTCTATCCTGTGCAAGCTTCTTCATCTCCCAGTACTTACTGCAACCTACATCCTTCTGAATCTGCTTAGTGTATTCATCTCTTGGTCTCCCTCTACGATTTTTACCCTCCACGCTGCCCTCCAATGCTAAATTTGTGATCACTTGATGCCTCAGAACATGCCCTACCAACCGGTCCCTTCTTCTTGTGAAGTTGTGCCACAAACTCCTCTTCTCCCCGATTCTATTCAATACCTCCTCATTAGTTACGTGATCTACCCATCTAATCTTCAGCATTCTTCTGTAGCACCACATTTCGAAAGCTTCTATTCTCTTCTTGTCTAAACTATTTATCGTTCATGTTTCACTTCCATACATGGCTACACTCCATACAAATACTTTCAGAAACGACTTCCTTACACTTAAATCTATAAACGCTGTTAACAAATTTCTCTTCTTCAGAAACGCTTTCCTTGCCATTGCCAGTCTACATTTTATATCCTCTCTACTTTAACCGTCATCAGTTATTTTGCTCCCCAAATAGCAAAACTCCTTTACTACTTTAAGTGCCTCATTTCCTAATCTAATTCCCTCAGCATCATCCGAGTTAATTCGACTACATTCCATTATCCTCATTTTGCTTTTGTTGATGTTCATCTTATATCCTCCTTTCAAGACACTGTCCATTCCGTTCAACTGCTCTACCAAGTCCTTTGCTGTCTCTGACAGAATTACAATGTCATCGGCGAACCTCAAAGTTTGTATTTCTTCTCCATGGATTTTAATACCTACTCCGAATTTTTCTTTTGTTTCCTTTACTGCTTGCTCAATATACAGATTGTATAACATCGGGGAGAGGCTACAACGTCTCACTCCGTTCCCAACCACTGCTTCCCTTTCATGTGCCTCGACTCTTATAACTGCCATCTGGTTTCTGTATAAATTGTAAATAGCCTATCGCTCCCTGTATTTTACCCCTGACACCTTCAGAATTTGAAAGAGAGTATTCCAGTCAACATTGTAAAAAGCTTTCTCTAAGTCTACAAATGCTAGAAACGTAGGTTTGCCTTTCCTTAATCTTCCTTCTAAGATGAGACTTAAGGTCAGTATTGCCGCACGTGTTCCAGCATTTCTACGGAATCCAAATTGATCTTCCCCGAGGTCGACTTCTACCAGTTTTTCCATTCGTCTGTAAAGATTTCGCGTTAGTATTTTGCAGCTATGACTTATTAAACTGATAGTTCGGTAATTTTCACATCTGTCAACACCTGCTTTCTTTGAAATTGGAATTATTATATTCTTCTATTATATTCTATTATTATATTCTTCTTCCTTTCCGTATGAAAATGCACTCTGAACATGGCTCGACGAGTACCTCGCCTCAAAACCACGTGATTTCTACGGTTGCGGAATCGAAAAGTTACCCCAACGTTGGCAGAGTGTTACAAATAGTGAATGTTACTGATGACTCAAGTCTCTACTATGTGTATCATTTGTGTTTATTGAAATGACTAAAAAGCGCTACGAACTTCCCGCATGCACCAACCGAATACATCAAGCAGTAGCTGAGACGGGCAAGCGCTGCCGACCGGAGGGCGCAGCATTGCATCGGTCGAAGGCGTCTTCGGACTCCGTGTGGCGGAGGCGACCTGGCCAAGCCTCGTATGCCGGTGAGGCAGTGCGCTTCGCCGTCAGCTGGTCCGCACACGGCGAGCGTGAGGCAGGAGAGTGGCGCTGAGCGCAGCCGGCGGCGACCTTAGACCCAGGTCCGCTCCTTCTGAAGGAATCCATCGGCACCCTGACCTCAAGAAGCACGGCCGGCAGCTGCCTAGCAGAGGCTGTTTGGTCCACGATGTACAAGTCTATTGAGCCTTTTGCTGAATTCTTTGCTGCCGGTACGTCACTGAGCATGCATATTTCTTGAGTCCCCACGCCGAGTTTTTTGCTATCTGGTGGTGAAGGCATGCACGGCCTATAGACGCAGCGATGCGTCGATTCCTGGATACGGCAGTCTTGCCACACGCCGGGGACGGATGGCAGGTCTGCTACTTTACCACTCATATGCCTTCGGGACAGTAAGCGATCACCTTGCCTCGACGTTCCTCTGCATCGCGGTATTCCGCCCTACCGCGATAGTACAGTTCTAAAAACACTTTCACCCCTTTTTTTCTCAAATTTGGTATTAGCTACAAAAGTACGTACTTAACATCCACTTTCACAAACCATAAGCTTTACACCAGTTTCTGTAGTGCACTGTGATGATAAGTCAGCGGTACAGAAATCAGCCGTATTTTGAAGTGTGCTCGTGTGAACCAGTTTGTCCACACACTGACTGATAAGAACTGATGATCTCGAACAACACTGTTTTGTCTTTAATGAAGCTTTGCCCTTTTGTAAATTTCTTCGCTCTAGCTACATTCCATTTGTCACGGATGCCCGATTTGTGTATAATGTACTATGTAAACTTTGTGA
Organism: Schistocerca serialis cubense; assembly: GCF_023864345.2. NCBI lineage: Eukaryota > Metazoa > Arthropoda > Insecta > Orthoptera > Acrididae > Schistocerca > Schistocerca serialis. The sequence continues at coordinate 505,168,958 of NC_064642.1, read as the reverse complement.
ATGATAGCTAGCACCCCTGACTGAAATCCACTATTCACCTGGAAGGAGGAACAGTGGCGGCAGCTGCGTCTGCAGTTCCAATGATCATCAGTTAATAAATACGCTGTGACTATTTTCATAACACTACAGGTACAGGCGTCGCATATTTCATATCGTATGCCAGTTGTTATGGAAAAAGAAATAATCTGTCACCGTTCATGAGAGAAAGACAAGAGATTTTGTGCGCAATCAAATGCGCAGGCGTACTCTGGAGTGGTCACTTCTTAGGGGCTACGACTTTTCCCCCATTTTTTTCCAACTGATGTAGCGCTCCGACTGAAATATGTGCGATGTCATTTGGACCTCTCTTCTTTTGCCGACAGCTGTGGCCGAGCGGTTCTAGGTGCTTCAGTCTGGAACCGCGCGACCGCTACGGTTGCAGATTCGAATCCTGCCTCGGGTATGGATGTGTGTGATGTCCTTAAGTTAGTTAGGTTTAAGTAGTTCTAAGTTCTACGGGACTCATGACCATAGTGCTCAGAGCCATTTGAACTATTTTCTTCTTTTCCTCTTCACTGCATCGATCAGACAAAATTAAATAAATCATTTTAATATTTATTTTCTCATTCTGTATGAGATAAAAGAGCTTTTGAAAAATAGAAATGGTTTTAGAAGCTGGAAAACAAGGTGTTAAATTTCCACAACAGTACAGGGTGATTCAAAAAGAAGGAACAGATTTAAGTTCTTTATAACAGACCAACTGTAAAAGATAGAAACACATTGCGCATGTCACTGGATAGAAGAAGGTACAAACTTTTGACACAGCTGCGCTGTTGCTTGTAGCAACATGGCGACTTCACCATAAGAGAAATTACTGTATATGTTGGAATTTGTGAGAAGGCAGTTCATTGTTCGAGTGCGAAGTGCAGACCGCCGTCGATTAAGAAATAAGCTACTTCTGTACAACCAGAGTCCGCCCCGATAGCTGAATGGTCAGCGTGACGGACTGCCTTCCTAAGGGGCCCGGGTTCGATTTCCGGGTGGGTCGGGGATTTTCTCCGCTCAGGGACTGAGTGTTGTGTTGCCTTCATCATTTCATCCTCATCCGGCGCGCAGGTCGCCCAGTGTGGCGTCGAATGTAATAAGATCTGCACCAAGGCGGCCGGACCTTCCACGTAAGGGGCCTCCCGGCCAGTGACGCCAAACGCTCATTTCCATTTCATTTATACAACCAGATTTATGACTGGTATAAAAAAACTCTTGGAAGTTGGTTGCATGTGCAAAGGGAAGAGCACTGGTGGGCCACGTACGGCCTGATGAAAATTGCTGAGACACATTGGCACGGAGCCCCCGAAGTCCACGAGAGTGCCAGGCCAGGAACTTCAACTTCCTCAAACAACCATGTGGCGTGTTCTGAAACGACTCCTGCATACGAAGGGTTACAAGTTGCAGTTACTACGTCACTACTACGATAAGAGAAGATTAGAATTTTGCATTTCAGCTCTCCAAAATATGGCAGAGAACACTTTTTCCAAACGATTCATCTTTTCGGACGAATCGGCATTTCATCTGTCGGGTGAAGTAAACCACCATAATGTCGTTGAACGCGAAAGAGACTCGCCGAAACTTAATGCGTTTTGAGCCGTTTCTGTTCACAAAGTTTATGGATCCTTTCTTTTTACGGAGGAAACTGGGACAGGAAAGTCATACCCGGGGAAGATGCAAAATTGATTCTATCCTCAACTTTACGAAGATTCCAATAATTTAATTTTATGGATGACGGTGCGTCGCCTCACTTTCACCTTGAGGTGCGGCGTTATCTTAACACATCCATCCCATAATATTGCACTGGAAGAGCCGGACAACACCTTGTTAACTACTTTTGGTTTCGCAGGTACCAGCCCTCACAACTTGCGATTTTTGTTGTATGGGGGTACATAAAAAATGGTTCAAATGGCTCTGAGCACTATGGGACTCAACTGCTGAGGTCATTAGTCCCCTAGAACTTAGAACTAGTTAAACCTAACTAACCTAAGAACATCACAAACATCCATGCCCGAGGCAGGATTCGAACCTGCGACCATAGCGGTCTTGCGGTTCCAGACTGCAGCGCCTTTAACCGCACAGCCACTTCGGTCGGCGGTACATAAAAGACAGAGTCTTTGTCCCACCTATGGTAACTATTCTTCAAGATCTGAGAGATTGAATTGTTGAAGCTATCGATTCAACAAACAGGGACCTGTTGATTTGTGTACGGAATGAAATGGGCTACTATTTCGATGTTTCTCGAGCGACGCATGGTACTCATGTTGAGTGTATGGTGTAGTGTGTGTGCGAACACAAAACTTTGAATCTTTCTCTATACAATGGCATGCGGGATGTGTTTCTATCTTTCACAGTTTGTCTGCAATAAACAACTGAAATCTGTTCTTTCTTTCCCGTGCACCCTGTATTTATTTAATATTTCGTTTGTGAAACGGCTTTCAACTTTCTAGGGCGCCGTCAGATACTCAACATACCATCAACGAGAAGTTCTCGCTGTACGTAGACTGTTATTTCCAGAGATGATTGTCTTTTGAAGATTTTGGATGTGTATGAAAAACGCAAAATTGCGATACTCCGATTTCTACTGGGGTACAAAACAAGAAATATTACGTAATGATGTTTTGTATGTTTAGGCTTTAAAGAAGAAAAACAAACTCATAAACCCTCATAAGCATATTGAAATACACAAGAAAGATACGTATCAATAAATCTTACATTACCCTATACTGAAAGATTGAAATTATGAAGGGGATAACAGTACACAAAGTGAATACTGTCACCGATTACTACTCTGTAAGGATAAAAATGCAAGGTTGGTGAATGTGATGAACAGGAAAAGGCGGAGGGAGAGGGCAGAGGGGAGAAATGGAAAAATGCATTCTGCAGAGTGGAAACAGCTACATAATTTACAAGCACATCATCTTACGATATAAACACTGTTAACTGGCTGGTTCTAGTTTAGCAACAGAGAAAAATTGTATTCGATCGTTAACGATTAAGTCAGCAGTCTGTGACTGGTGTATATTGATAGCATTCTGCCCTTACTTGTTCCATGGAGAACATGACGATATCATAAGAACGCCTATAACAGTTTATAACTTGGTGCTTAGCTTAGGGACTAATATCTGTACAAATTGTGTGGCACAATAAGTTTAGGCCAGTCAAACGGTGGGGTGAATGCATAATACTCATATCTTTAGATTCTAAAACATTCAATACATCATATAATATTTCTTGTTTGAGTTTACATCAAAGTGGAGCATTACAAATTTGTGTTTTTAGTATAAATGCATAATCTTCAAATGTCAAGTATCTTAGGAAATAACGGTGGTTGTACAGCTAGAATCGCTCTTTGATGTTGTCTGTATTGTCCTTTCAGTCTTGAGTTATCCGCTGACAGCATAAAAGCTCTAAGCTGGTGAACAACAACACATAAAACAAATATTATTATGAAACATTACTAGTGTGTGTTTCAGTTTTTAATATGTCACCGTCTATGGCCCTACAAGTATTGACGAAATATTCCATAAATGCTTCGAAAGAGAATTCAGTACAGGGAAAATTGTGGAAATATTGCGTATATTTCAGAATGTTGATATATTTCGCTTAGTATTACAAGCAACACAGACAGAGTGACAAAAGGTAGGAGCAAATCTTGGAGAACCTAAAAATGTTACTGACACAAAATCCGAAAACTTTTGGATCCGCAGAGACCAGTTGAAACCGTTATAGAAGTTACCTGAGAACCCAGGAAGCTAAAAGCATTTGGTCTAAGCTGTGGAAGTAGAAGTAGGAACGCGGCAAATGATATCGACGATATATGTGGCAAAACAGTTTTCATTAACGTAAGCAAAACGGAGAACAAATAGCGACCAGTAAACGTAAATACTTTCAGGCGCGGCTCGTAAAATTTCGTTTCTTTCGCGCGGATCTGATACCGCACCGATTCACGCCCTCCATGCACGAAAAAACAACAGCTTACACAATTCATGTTGTTGTTGTTGTTGTTGTTGTTGTTGTGGTCTTCAGTCCTGAGACTAGTTTGATGCAGCTCTCCATGCTACTCTATCCTGTGCAAGCCTCTTCATCTCCCAGTACCTACTGCAGCTTACATCCTTATGAATCTGCTTAGTGTATTCATATTTTGGTCTCCTTCTACGATTTTTACCCTCCACGCTGCCCTCCAGTACTAAATTGGTGATCCCTTGATGCCTCAGAACATGTCCTACCAACCGATCCCTTCTTCTAGTCAAGTTGTGCCACAAACTCCTCTTCTCCCCAATTCTATTCAATACCTCCTCATTAGTTATGTGATCTACCCATCTAATCTTCAGCAGTCTTCTGTAGCACCACATTTCGAAAGCTTCTATTCTCTTCTTGTCTAAACTATTTATCGTCCACGTTTCACTTCCATACATGGCTACACTCCATACACATACTTTCTGAAACGACTTCCTGACACTTAAATCTATACTCGATGTTAACAAATTTCTCTTCTTCAGAATCACTTTCCTTGCCATTGGCAGTCTACATTTTATATCCTCTCTACTTCGACCATCATCGGTTATTTTGCTCCCCAAATAGCAGAACTCCTTTACTACTTTAAGTGTCTCATTTCCTAATCTAATTCCCTCAGCATCACACGACTTAATTCGACTACATTCCATGTTAACGTGCGTTAGTTTGGCTTCGGATTGCTAGTACTACGGCTCCAATAGCAGCAATTTTCCAAGAGCACCTGGTAAATAGTGTTCTGCCCAGAGGAAAGGTAAAAAATTATTGGTCTGTTGGACTGGGTGTGCCGAGCAAGAGGAACAGGGTCGAACACACTTTAATCTCCGTCCTGTCGAGAGCGCCCTCGGCGACGTCCTCGCAGCGGAGAGGGATTGCAATCCTCAGCGACTCCCGACGCGGAAAGATCAAGGGGCGTTCGAGTCTGGCAACTTTCTACCGTGTTACGACGAGCGTCAGCGAAACCGGTTCGGAAACAGCTTGCGTATCAGGCGCGAACTGTCGCCGTATTTTAATTTCCCACTTTATGGCCACAAGAGAGAAGTTGAAGAAACTCCGGTCCACATAGCAGGTCAGTATCATTCTTGAAGTCTTGATGGCATCCGGAACATTGTACGGTGCACTCTAGTAGCAAGTCATAACATACCTGGACGAAAATTGTACACATACCTGGGGAACGACGTAATAACAATGTCTGCACGATGGGGGCTTGTGCTCACTGTAAGAAAAAAACCATGATGCTCTCTCTGAGATGCTACTCTCGTAGTTCTAGTCGACAGATCGCATTCTTCCTCTACCACAGTGAACGTCACGCTGAAGTTCAAGAACCTGCTCCCAGAAGCTGCTCCAACTACATGTTCTTGATAAGCAACATTTAGCGTGGACGGACTGGGAAAGAAGTATAGCGACATACACTTGTGAGATGTAATTCTGTTGAACTCACTTCTTTTTTCATAAATCCGAGATCGACTACGATCATTTGATCTATTGAAAATCGATTGCTTTAGATGAAAGCTCCTCTGTAAACTGTAAATTACTTGAAAGTATCCATTTTCACTTCGATCCATGTACACTCTAAGACAAGAAAAATGACACACCACGAACAAATTATCGGAATGCGCCCGAAATCGATAGACATGATGACATGTACAGACAAACAAATGAGTGCAGTTTCAGGAAAATTTGACTGCTTATTCAAAAGAAAGAGCTTCACAAACTGAGCAAGTCAATAACATCCGGCCCTTATGCAAGCATGTAATCGGTTTGGTACCTATTGACAGAGTTTTTGGATGCCCTCCTAAGGAATATCGTGCCAAATTCTGTCGAACTGGCGCAGTAGATCTTCAAAATCCAGAGACGGTTCAAGAGCCTTGCCCGTAATGCTCCAGACATTCTTAGTTTGGGAGAGATCTGGCGATCTTGTTGGCCAAGATAGGGCTTGGCAAGCACGAAGACAAGCACTAAAAACTCCTGCAGCGTGCGGGTGGGAATTATCTTTCTGAAATGTAAGTCCAGGATGGCTTGCCATAAAAGGCAACAAAACGGGGCGTAGAATATCGTCCACGTACAGCTTTGCCGCGGATGGCAAAGGGGTCCTGCTACGGTAAGTAATGGCAGCCCTGACCATCACTCCCGGTTGCCGGGCCGTATGACGGGCGACATTGAGGATGGTATCCCACCTGCGTCTGCAGGGACGTTTTCAGCCTGGAATCTCACTGAGTGGAGTACATCTGTCTTCAGTGATGAGTCCCGCTTCAAAGTGAGCTTCGGTGACCGGCGGTGGGACACCACCCTAACTGTCGCCCACCATAAGACCCGAAGACCAGAACTGATCGTGTGGGATGCCATTCCGCTTTGATTGTCATCCGCGGCAGCTTTACGGCATAGCTGTTTGTCGACGATATTCCACGCCCCGTTTTGTTGCCCTTCACGGCAAGACATCCTTCGGGGGCCACATTTCACCAATATAAAGGTCACCTGCACACGGCGAGAGTTTCTACTGCTTGTCTCTGTGCTTGCCAAACCCTACCTTGGCCAGCGAGGTCTCTCCCCAGCCGAGAACGTTTGGAGAATTATGGGCAGGGCCCTCGAACTATATCGAAATTTTGACGATCTAACGTGCCAGTTCGACAGATTCTGCTACGATATCCGTCAGAAGGACATCCAAAATGCCAAGCTGAATAACTGCTTGCATAAAGACCAGAGTCGGAACCATGCGTTACTGACTTGCTAAATTTGTCAATCTCTTTCTATTGAACAAAACACCCAATATCCTGAAATTATAATCATTTGTTTGCCTGCTCATGTACATCACATCTACCGATTTCCGTCCATTCGGAAGAATACTTAGAGATGTATCTTCTTTTTTGTCTCAGAGTGTATTTGCACTTTATTAGCTTTCTTCGTGTGGTTCAAGCTCCCGCAGCTGTTTTCTCTTTTAGAAATTATCTCCTGCTTTATTAACATGCGTTGAAAGTGACAACCACGTTTTCTTCACAGTGACGTATCAGGTTTTGTGACCGACGGCTCCCATCAACTAATCCTGCAGGGTTTGATATGTGAACGCTAATCATCTTAATTTCGATATTCTTTTTAGAAAAGCCTTTTGAAAAATCTGATGTATTTCAATCAAAGCAGAGTTACTAAACATTGCCTTCACGAAAGAAGGCGAAGTAAATATTGCAGAATTCGAAACGAGAACAGCTGCCAACATGAGTAACGTAGAAGTAAATATCCTCGGAGTAGTGAAGCGACGTCAATCACGTATTAAAAGCAAGACTTCCGGTCCAGACTGTATACCATTTAGGTTCCTTTCGGAGTATGCTGATGCATTAGCTCCATACTTAACAATCATATACAACCGCTCGCTCGACGAAAGATCCGTACCCAACGACTGGAAAGTTGCACAGGTCACACCAATATTCAAGAAAGGTAGTAGGAGTAATCAACTAAGTTACAGACCCATATCATTAAGGTCGATATGCAGTAGTATATTTGAATATATATTTTGTTTGAACATTATGAATTACTTCGAAGAAAACGGTCTATTGACACACAGTCAACATGGGTTTAGAAAACATCGTTCCTGTGAAGCACAACTAGATGTTTATTCACATGAAGTGTTGAGTGCTACTGACAAGGGATTTCAGATCGATTCCGTATTTCTGGATTTCCGGAAGGCTTTTGATACTGTATCACTCGAGCGGCTTGTAGTGAAATTGCGTGCTTATGGAATATCGTCTCAGTTATGTGACTGGATGTGTGATTTCCTGTCAGAGAGATCACAGTTAGTAGTAATTGACAGAAAGACATCGAGTAAAACAGAAGTGATTTCTGGCGTTCCCCAAGGTAGTTTTATAGGCCCTTTGCTGTTCCTTATCTATATAAACGATGTGGGACACAATCTGAACAGCAGTCTTCGGTTGTTTGCAGATGACGCTGTCGTTTATCTACAAATAAAGTCATCAGAAGATCAAAACAAACTGCAAAACGATTTAGAAAAGATATCTGAATGGTGCGAAAAGTGGCAGTTGATCCCAAATAACGAAAAGTGTGAGGTCATCCACATGAGCGCTAAAAGGAACTCGTTAAATTTCGGTTACACGATAAATCAATCTAATCTAAAGGCCGTAAATTCAACTAAATACCTAGGTATTACAATAATGAACAGCTTAAATTCAAAGGACCACATAGATAATTTTGTGGGGAAGGCTAACCAAAGACTGCGTTTTATTGGCAGGACACTTAGAAAGTGTAACAGACCTACTAAGGGGACTGCCTACACTACGCTTATCCGTCCTCTTGTAGAATACTGCTGCGCGGTGTGCGATCCTTACCAGATAGGACTGACGGCGTACATCGAAAAATTTCAAAGAAAGGCAGCACGTTTTGTATTATCGCGAAATATGGGAAATTATACAGGATTTGGACTGGACATCATTGAAAGAAAGACGTTTTCGGGTGCGACGGAATCTTCTCACGGAATTCCATTCACCACATTTCTCCTCCGAATACGAAAATATTTTGTTGTCACCGACTTACATATGGAGGAACGATCACCACGATAAAATAAGGGACATCAGAGCTCATATGGAAAGATGTAGGTGTTCATTCTTTCCTCGCACTATACGAAATTGGAATAATAGAGAATTGTAAAGCCGTGCCGGATTAGCCGAGCGGTCTCAGGCGCTGCAGTCATGGACTGTACGGCTGGTCCCGGCGGAGGTTCGAGTCCTCCCTCGGGCATGGGTGTGTGTGTTTGTTCTTAGGATAATTTAGGTTAAGTAGTGTGTAAGCTTAGGTACTGATGACCTTAGCCGTTAAGTCCCATAAGATTTCACACACACAGAGAATTGTAAAGGTGGTTAGATGAACCCTCTGCAAGGCACTTAAATGTGATTTGCAGAGTATCCATGTGGATATAGAAAGTACGAGGTAAAAATACCTGTAGTGTGATGACTAGTTTTATTTAAAAGACCAAGTTTTAATAACGATTAATCAACTGAAATCGATAATTACACTTTGTCTGCACCAAATCGAATTAATAAACTGAAATTTGTAGACTACACGCAACTGGAAACTAAAAAAGACGCAAGTGAGCAAGGCTTGCTATACTTGCACGGGACACTACGAGAGGGCAGCTATTGCGATGATCAAGCGCGCAGCACTACGGGCAAAATCAGGAACCGCGTCATCAGCCGTAGAACGTTGCGAGCTGCGCAGCAGCAGTCTTTTACCTCCAGAGTCAGTAGCAGCCAGTTTACCGCGACATACGGAGCTCCGCCTGCATCTGCAACATTGTTGGCATGCCACGACAGCGTGGACATGATCCGTTTGTGCAAGTTTGAGCGAGGGCGTATAGAGGGTCTTTGGGAGGGTGGGTGGCCGTACCGCAGAATTACGTTACATATGGGGCGACAGGTCTCCTAAGTGCATCGATGTCGTCGCAAGTGACCAGCAGAAGGTGCACGTGCCCGTCAGCCTGGGTCCAGACACCGGCGACGCACAGGTGCACGCCAAGACGGTCGCATCTTGCGAAGTGCCGTATCGGACCGCCACGCAACTCCACAACAAATTAGCAACACTGTGGCTTCAGGGTCATCAACGTCTCCGTGAAGCAGCGCTGCCATCCTGTGTGTTCTCAGGGCGTCTTCCGCTCACCCCCCAACATCGTGCAGCCGTCCTCCAGTAGCGTCGCGATAGGCGCTTATGGAAGGGCGGATGGAGGCTTTTTGTCTCCAATGATGAGAGTCACTTCTGTCTTGTTGGCAGTGGTGGTAGTACTCGTGTCTGGCGTCGTGTAGGTGAGCATCAGCATCTGGAGCCTGCACGAGAGAGGCACTTAGCGCCAACAAATGGTTCAAATGGCTCTGAGCACTATGGGACTTAACATCTGAGGTCACCACTCCCCTAGAACTTACAACTACTTAAACCTAACTAACCTAAGAAAATCATACACAACCATGCCCAAGGCAGGATTCGAACCTGCAACCGTAGCAGTCGCGCGGTTCTGGACTGAATCGCCTAGAAACGCTCGGCCACAGCCACCGGCTTAGCGCCTACACCAGGCATCTTGGTGTGGGAAGCCATATCCTGTAATTGATGTTCTCCTCCGGTGATCGTAGAGGAACATTGAACAGTCGACGGTACAGCCAAAACATCGCCAGAATGGAAACTGCTCCTGTCGTAGCACAAAAAACGCGAATATTTTAGGGATGTAAGAGAACGTGATTAGCTTTTCGGCTTGTCTGGCAACTTCAGAGACATTTTAATTAAAACACCTTGACATATTCCCGCCTTTTTACTTGTTAGTATTAGTGCTCATGTCATGTAATATAATGCATCGTGTCAAGTAAAGTAACATGATACATGATATCATGTCTTCTTGCATGACAGATGCCGTCATGTCATCCAGCGTGGTACCTGTCACGTAGTGCAATATGACACAACGTGTCACTGAAGTTTAGGATGCAAGCATTCCCACTCACGGATACTTCCTATTGTATATGCATTTCAATCTCTAGAAGCGTATAAATTTGTGTCTATTTGTTCTTACATCCCTCACTATGCATATATTGCAGTGCGCTGGTATAATAGTTCTCACTGCACTGGTGAAGTAGGGTTAACTCGCAGAAAAGCGCGAACATGTCAAGAGGTTTTGATTTAAATGTCTTTGAAGCTCCCAGGTAAGTTTTCCCAGAACATATTCGCCTATTTCGTGCTACTGTAGGAGCATTTTACATTCTGGTTCCCAACGTTTACTCTACCATAATTTGGACATTAGACTGCCATTGTTTGGAAACCGATGTAGATTTTTATTGACTCGGGCGACGATTCGTCCGGTACAGGCTTTTTTCTTTATTGTCTTTGAAACTATGTTGCTTATAGCGTACCAGTGGATGAATCTTTGACAAAACAAGAGGACGGCCATTAATTAAATGTACTTGCCTACCTTCACACAAAGTTTGAACCAATTCGCACAAATCTGAAACATAGAAGCGGCATTAAAAAGAAAAAAAGAACAGGAAAACGTGTTTTTCTGCACGCAATAACTAAACGAAGCAACAATTTTCAAACGGTAAAAACTTACCTTAGAGCAAGATCCGATACACCAGTGGAGCAAATTTGAACATCTGTCTAGCTCCTGTCCGATGTTATTTAAGGGTGACTTTCGGAACGTAATATCCGAACGAGGCCGACTGTAATCCGAATGTTCCATATACAAATGGTGGCATTAGCAAGAGCATTAATTTCAGCCAAATTAAAATTATTTGCAAAAGGAATTAATCGACTTATACAATTTGTCTGAGCGCCAGCTCTGGTTCGTAGTTCACACTTTGCTCAATAAACTGTCATATAACTACAATAAGACAGATCTTGGAATGGCTATACAAATGACCACTGGTCGGGTAAACTATTTCCGCGACTTGTTCCTCGCTCAAATAGGAACCGAGCACCCGCGCTCTAACGATTCAACGCGTCGTGTTACCGTTCGTGCACCAACTAGGCGATGTGCTTTTCCAACACGACAGTGCACGTCCACATGTATGCCGTGCCACACAACTTGCTCTCCAGGGTGTAAATCAGCTGTCCTGGCCAGATGATCTCCAGATCTGTCCTCCATTGAGCATGTTTCGGACTGGATGGAACATCATCTTGCGCGCTCGGCAAAAACGCCAGTACATCTGACCCAGCTGAGGAATACCACAGGAAGCCATTCCGCAAGACTACATTCGTCAGCTCTACGCTCGTCTCAGTGGGAGAACTGCAACCTGCATTGCTGCAGAAAGAGTATATACAGGGTACTAGCACTGACATTCCGCACCCCCTGTCGACTGTACTCAGATGCGTATGGTTTTGTCGATGTGATCGTTTCTTGTATATGTCCTCAAGAATGTGTCAATAAAATTTCCCTCCGCTGGGCCGAAGGATTTATTGTGTTCCTTTTTTTATTTTCCAGTAATGTACGTTACAATAAGATTCTGTTCGGTTTTTATTTTGGCATTTTTCTAGTGATTTTTTTCGTATGTTTCTAGCCCTTCCATCTCCGTTTCAGCCGGGTTCAGTCAATATACTATGAACACGATCTGCATGCGTACAGAACAGTAATTTGTGAGGGACTCTAAATGTTATTTAGACACACTGAATTATCCATATAATTAGGTATTAGCAAAGCTTAAATTATATGAAACAAAATTTGATTCTTAAGACACGTCGTAATTCTGACGAAGAACTAGTTTGACGCCATGGGATTTACGTCTCAAGTCACCAGAATAGAAGAAGGAGCCTCAGCTAAAGGGCGGCAGCTGTGGGACAGGTTTGGAGAGTATTAAGTTAGTTAAGTCAGTGATTCTGATTAATCGAGTTTATGAAATAGTACCTTGGCAAACCTCACTAAGCCAGATGTAAGATATCTTTTTTGTACTGAGTAATAATAAGCCCACATTACTCAAAGAGATTCTTCGTTATTTATGAAGTCACTTCAAACAGTGGATCTGTCGTTCTTCTACCTTGGACAAACGACGACCAAAAGTAAGTTTATACGTGGAGATTGTGGATTTGAGAATGTACTGATGGGGGCTTGCTTTTTGAGAACTGAACAACGTCTCTTAGGCAGATCTTACCTGGTTAAAACGATGCTAATATCGACGTGAAGCTGGAAGTGACGTTAACTCACCGACATATTTGATGATGGGGTGTGCAATCCAAGACAGGACCTTCGTTTATATGTACGACAAGGCCCGCCTTGTCAGCTGCGCGGTCTAACGCACGGCTTTCCACATTAGGAAGGAGCGCCTGGTCCCCAGCACGAATCCGCCCGGCGGACTTACGTCGAGGTCTGGTGAGCCGGCCAATCTGTGGATGTATTTTAGGCGGTTTTCCATCTGCCTCGGCGAATGCGGGCTGATTCCCCTTATTCCGCCTCAGTTACACTATGTCGGCGATTGCTGTGCAAACAAGTTCTCCACGTACGCGTACACCACCATTACTCTACCACGCAAACATAGGGGCTACACTCGTCTGGTGTGAGACGTTCCGGGGAGGGGGGGGGGGGGAGGGGGGGCGGTCCACCGTTGACCCGACCGCACAATAACCCTGAAAGAGTGGTTCGGTGTGGGGCGGCGGAGGAGTTAAGTGAGCTGCGGTAGTCGTCGTGGGGTTGTGGACCACTGCGGCTGTGGTGGGGATGGAGCCTCTCCGTCGTTTCTAGGCCCCCGGTTAATATACAAGGCAATACAATATGTACGACAATCCCCGTCTGATGGGCAAATGTTTCATTCTGTAGAGAGAACTACTAGTTCGGTTATGTATCGCTGCAATTCTCTGTGTTCTAACAGAAAATGGGCATTCCAAATCTGTCATATATGTCCGGTCAGATTCAAAGCAGCACGGTGCAATGGGTAACTAATATTTGTCACGCCTTTGAATCCAAGAGCTATGTATTAGTACTCGTAATTTTTCAGACACATAGCGGTTCAGCGACGACGTTATCCTCTGGGTAATACAATAAACACCAGTAAGATTAACAACGTACTTTTCTGGTATGATACTGCGTAGCAAAAAAAGCTTCTTACGTTCTACAGGTATCCCCGCAAAAAATTGCACTTTGGACTATATGCATGCAGATCAGTCATTATAGTACGTGCCTCATACAGATCTTCATCAATGTTTACCTACCACTCCATGCCTCCGTAGAGTCGCACAGTGGGACACGTACAGGCCTTTCTAGCCGAAGTCACTAGAGCTCGCTCATATGCTGTCGCTTGACTTTACGGTTGCTAAGTAGAATCCTGGCGGTGGAAGAAATTTTGGAAGAAGATGTCGTAGAGCACCGTTAACCGCCGCTCTACTACAGGGTGATTCAAAATTCCGTAAACATTTGAAAATGCACTAAGTAAAGGAACACTGTAGGCTGAAAGGTAAATATTGACAAATATGCCTGAAATAACATGGAGTTTAACTGAAACGAGAAACAAGTGCAAAAACTGACCAACAGATGGAGCTGGACAGTAACATGTCAGTGGCGCCGTATGAGAATTGTGTATAAAATGAGCTTTAGGGAAAGAGGGGGTTTCTCCCCTGCCCGTGGCATCTCTGCTCTCCCCTCTCGCTCTCCCACTCCCCTTCCTCCTCCTCCTCTCTTGGCAGGTCCCCGGACTCGCACACGCATAGTGAACATTCGCGCGCCGGAGATCGTCGACATCAGTATCTCGTGTGTGTGCTTCGTTTTGTGTTTCGTGCAGTTACGACTCCACTGTTCACATGTGCCATCGCCGTTCTCCGTGTTTTGTGCGCCGTGTCCACAAGTGTTAGTGTTTTTATCGTCCAACGTGAATGGCTTCATGTTTATTAATTTTTTTTTGTATCTCCACTTTTTGCCCGCCGTTTTTTGTATTGTCTGTATCACCATTGTCATGTTATTGTTGCACTTAAGGCTGAAGAGCAGCGTAATGTGCTGCTGCCAGCCCGCCTGTATAGGTGATTAAAATTACAATAAAGGGAAAAAAAAACAAGAGGGGGTCAGATCATCCGTAGCCTCGCTGGTAAACACCTGCTGCAATGTTCGACTTTATGCTGAATGGTGCTCCACTCCATATTGCTGCACGTGTGAAAGATCTCTCGCGGATGTCATTGGATGTGGAAATCGTGCTGATTCGTCACGTCCGTCATGCTTGGTGTCTCAGGTCGCCAGGCCATTAACCGTGTGATTATTGGTTGTGGAGTTACCTGAACTCGTAAATCTACTGCGAATGTCCGACCTCATTAGGAATGCTAAAAGACAACAACTGTAATTTCCCACCTTACCTACTGATATGCTGTACAGTGCTGTTCACAACATTGTGCCTCGACTACGGGTATTCTTGACGAATGACGACCAACATGTTGAGCATTTGTTATAAGGAACATCGTCGTTGCAAAAAATCAATTTTATGCTAATTATTGCTTTTGTATCATACGAAGCGCAATCTGTTGGTCATTTTGTGCGCTTTTTCTGGGTTAAAAAAAAAACAAAGAAAAAAAAACAAAAAAAAACATTTAACTTAAAGCATGTGTTTCAACTTTTATCTCTCTGCTTACACTATTCCGTGAAGTATTGAATTTTCAAATGTTAATGGACTTTTGTGTTACCCTGTATGTCTCCATATTCGAGGATAAGCACCTTGCTTCTTCATAGTGTGTCACAGAGCGAGGGAAAACTGGCCGTCGCGTCGTATGGATGGGATGTGGTGATTAAATTTTCATATTTATGCGAGCTGATTTACAGTAGCCATTCCTGCAGATGAAGACTGGCGCGAATGCCTGATGATTATTCGGTACATCTAACGTTACTGGTACTTCTCAGGTGCAGACTACAACGCAGTGTTCTCAGAGAACGTGCGTGTACTACTTATAGCCACTTTCAACTCTGAGGAAGATCGAATCATTGGCGTGAGGGACGTGCAAGCGACATACCGACAGATCACACAGACAGTTAGTTCTGTTGCACTAACTGCGTAACGAGTGGAGATAGAATGAACTCAGGACAACAGTGTAGCATCAAGAAGAGAGTAGTACGTGTTTTTACAGAAGGATTGTACCATGCGCAAATTGGACTAATGGTTCGACTGGATCCAAGAAATAGACGGATGACAACACTTGAATTCCTGGCAGATGGTGCATGCAGAGTGTCATCATCAACCGTCGCGACAGATTGCTGGGAGCTGGGTTGAGGTCTCAAGTTGCCCTGCGTCGTTTACCGCTGACACCGTAAGACAGACAACAGAGACTTGCGTAGTGTAGAGCCTGCGGCAGTTGGGACATTGGCTGGCATTCTGCGGTGTTCAAGGATTAATTTCGTTTGTGTTTGTGGTTGTCAAATCGATCTCAACGCGTCCGTAGATGATATGGTGAAAGATAACAAGAAACAGCGATTCTCGATACGTACACATCTGCAACTCATGGAATCATGGTTTGGAAATGACAACTGGGCTGACTGGGTAACTGTTGAAGGGACTCTTCATGAAAACAGTACCAAATCGTGTATTCCAGTAAGAGGTGAAAGTCGACCATACGGGAGTTCACACCACAAGTGCCTTGGCGAATGTATGGGTCCTGCGTCAGTGCGATGGGAAGTCGTTTACTTCCATAAAGCCGCTACCCAACAATCATCACGAAGCGACATAGCAAATGCTCCATGCATGGCAATAAATTCCTGAAGAGGTCTTCTGGAGCCTGTTTGTTTCATGCCACAAAGAATACGAGAATGTTTTAGTACCCTTGGAGTTCATATCTCATACCGATGATGACTTCGAACATCAATTTCAAATGGAATGAAAGTTTAATAATTTAATACCAGCTATATAATGAACATTTCTACAGAGCTTAATAAATATCGGACCTGTGCTTCATGCTGTAACACATTCCGTTCCCGCCAGTGTAGCTACACTAACGACAAAACTGACACATTGTGAAGAGAGGCGACAAGAAAACGTTTCCACTGAGAGAGCTGGCGTACTACCAGTTCTTACGCAGCTTGAAAACGCTGTCTGGCAGACCTGCCAAACACGATCTGCTCCTTGACGCGTGACTTAATTTCACCTTCATGGGCTCGCAGTAGATCCATAAGCAAGTTGTAAGCACCGCAATGCTCTCGAGTTTCTGCTCGCGAATGCACCGATGTTTCCCAATGAAGGAAACTGATTTATATTATTTATTTTCCCATGATAGTTCTGTGCCATGGCTGCTTCACATCCTGAATCAAAGCGAAATGAAGTGCTGCTCTTGGAGACGATCCCATGAAGCACGTGGCAATATTGCAACGACAGGTGACAACTTCCAGCAAGTGCACAACATTTCTTTGCCCGAACAGCTATTTCAATTATTGTACGAACATCGAAATGGCAGATTTTGAGATAATTTTGAGATAATCTACTGGTGACACCGAACAATACTGAGCGAAAATCCACTATCAATGGACATGCCATATATATACGTATATATGGCATGTCCAGTGATAGTGGATTTTCGCTCAGTATTGTTTGGTGTCACCAGTATTCAGTTATTTGCCCACTATTATACTTAATAGGGGATATGTGATGGATTCACTGTGATCAGCAGGCTTATAAAGTATGTGTTGGGATGTAAAGTTACTGTGGTCTGCTTTATGACATGTGCAAAGAAAATGACTGTCCAATCATAAGGTTGGTATGGATTTCACGTGGAAAATTATCATTCCAATACATTTATAGCCATAAGGGAGATGAAAGGTTTTACATGGGAAATTATGTCCAATGATAAGAAGGATATAGATATTGATGTTTCAATTGAGATTCGACCCAGAGCCACCACCATCAAGAGGATGTATTTCCGATGCTCTGACCTTTGTCGGATGTCACCCGATTGGGGCTACACTGATAATATTTAATTGTAGCTACAGTGATAAATGTGTGGCTGGTTTCCTAGGATGGGTGTGTTGGCTGTTCAGGTGCTTGGTGGAGGTACCTGGCGACCAGAACGAATTGACATTTCAGGCTTAAGGCAGACTTGAATGGTGGGTACAAAGAAAAGTTTCAGCAGGCTGGCTAGTCGCTCCTGGCCTGCAGTAGCGGGGACAAGTTGTCCTATGACACTCTCTTATAGCTGAATAGTGAACTAATATTCGGTATGTGTTGGGCTGTCTCTGCGATCGCATGTGGTACTTGTATTCTCTGTGGGAATTGAGTGATTCAGTACCCATAACTGCCAAATGTTGGTGCTGGATGTGTTGATAATATCCGAAATCCTACCACTCCAATCATGCTCAGATGCCCTCCATGGCTGGGATAGTGCATCCTGCGATATACGCACATCCATGACTGCAGCTGTGGTTGCAGTGCCAGTTTTCTCCAACCTCTGAGTGTTGATGCTGGCAATGTAGGAAGGGGCAGGCACACTGCGTGTGGACATCGAGGCATGAGCACTCAGGATGTGCGATTGTTTCAGCAACCTCTGACGTCTATACACGACAACAACTACTACTACAAATTCGATTGTGGTTTAAGTGTGTTATGTTTAGGGCTTCTCAATACATCTCAGTGGACTCTCTCTTGCAGTGGTATTTGTTGTTGTCTCTAAACTATCACAGAGTAGTGGCCTGCCTTCTCCTTCAAATATAGTGGAGAGAACCAACTTCGGAATTCTATAATGCTTTGAAAACGAAACCACAATGTGAAATTCCTGATTGATCAGATTATTGTTTCCAATAGTGGTATTAAAAGCACACATGTGTCCAGCTCCTCCCACAAATTGAGGACATAGCGCATGGAACTAAGCTGCTATTTGATATTTTCAGCTGCCTCCAATATAATGGACTTCCTATTGAAAGACCTAAATGTGCCATTATCCACCGATAGGAGACAAGGGAAAACTAGCTAGAAGGGGGGGAAAATAGAGTTTGGAAACCAGTTGCTGTATCAAATCCAACCAAATATACTTGTCCTGGTATCTGCCAATAGGTTACAAGGGAAAACTGACCATACACAAAGGTATCGATTTAATTAATTGTCAGTGAATCTGATAGAGTGATGGACTATTTCCAAGACATCCACAGCTGAGGTTTACCAGGTATCGACTAATATGTTCAAGAAAAAAATGGGGTTAGTTTGGCACGTGACAGACACTACTGACTTCTTCTCGAATGTCTGTGTTCCATCTGGTACATGTTTCCACAGTAGTGGAAGTGTGAAATCAAAGGGTGTGCCGACTACCAATGCCAAGTAAGCATCAGTGGTGAAGGGATCAGGGGATGGTGGTGAGGTGGTGGTGGAATGGAGGAGGGATGAAGGAGACATCTTGGTCTGTGTGTGTTTACATATATTGGTTCATACAAATAGGAAGGAACCATTTGAGAGGGAGAAAGGGGAAAAGGGGGTACGGAGAGGGAGGTGGGCAGAGAGAGAGAGGGGGGAGGAGAGGGAGAGAGAGAGAGAGAGAGAGAGAGAGAGAGAGAGAGAGAGAGAGAGAGAGAGAGAGAGTGTATGTATTTTGACAGGAATTTCTTAGGTATATCGAAGAGCTGCCACATACTTTGTTCAGGTATTAGTGCAACTTCTGGTCTGTGCACTACACAAGACGACTGGTGCTGCAGCAGCCGACAGTGGTCATGAGGGCCAAGCAGACATAGTGCGGTCTCTGAGACACCATAGAGACCAGCACATGGTGCAGCCTGGTGAAGCAGTCAGGACATGGGCATGCAATGCCCTGCGGTCAGTGCAAAACAGGTTTAACAGTGTAATTACATATGTGAGTTATTTCGAAATAGATTTCGTGATGTTATTGCTTGCACATTTGGAAAAAAAGTCGATCGATTTAATTATTTATTTGTGATGTATTTTACATGATGCACATCTTCCAATACACCAGAGAATGATAAGCAATATAAATCCAATATCTGGGAACTGAATTTTACAAATAAACGGTGTATCCTTTGCTATGTACTTGAATTTCTTGTCATGAGATCCTTGCTCTGCAGCATAGACATAGTCCGTTTCCCACCAATTTCCAGGTATGCTGGTGGGGGGGGGGGGGGGGGGGGAGAGTGGGTGGATTTCCCATGACAGGGCAGGGTTAATTAATTGATTGATTTAATTAATCAATCAATTAGTTTGATATCAAAGGTATGATTTTATCAGCGAGAAGGAGGAGAGATGGTTGGAAGTTCCTAGAGGGATGGGGGAGGAGAAGGGGGAGGGGGAGGCTGGGAGTTCCTTGGAAGGACAGATTATCAACTGGGGGGCATTAGTCAATTGCCTGGTAGTCATAAATCAGTTAACAGAACAATAGATTAAGGGGAGGGAGGAAGGGTCATAGATCAATCAAGTTTTCTCCTGAACATAAGCAACCTGCACTAGGAACGTGGCGTAGAACACAGGTTACCCTACTACTCACAAGCGCTGTGTGTGTGAACTGACGAATTCGAAGCAAGTAGAACACAGTGTGCCTTAGGGAAATAAATCTTCAGATGTAAAATTAACTTAGAGGGTTTTCCGATGGAGTGTTTGGAGGGTATCACATAAAAAATGTTCTGTATTTTTACATGACTTTTACGAAGAAAACATCAGCCTATAAGAAACTCTCAAAGCACAAAACGTATAAGAGCATGTAGTATTTAACATTTAAGAACAGATTTTTAACTGTATCTAACAGACAGTATGCATGAGACATAATAAGTAATCTCTGTGTTGCATTCTTTCTTTTTTTCCCCCTTGAGGAACAAACGATTTGTCAGGAAGCTGGGACTTCCTTTATGGCTACTCACGTTTCATATCTCAACGTAGTTGGCTCCTTGTCATATGTGATCTGTTATTAGGAAGTCTGAATAAATATGTATTACCAGTTTTTGGATAGAAGGCAATGTAATATTTTTTCGCTCAATGTGCCTTCAAACAATGATGACGTTTAGTAGCCACCAGGGCCTGATACGTCACAAGGTCATGAAGTGCGATGATATAAGAATTTGAATGACGGAGAAAATTTGATTGTATCACGATGTGTGTCCTTGTGCCATCGCATTTGTAGCGTGTATTTCCCGAGGCAAAACTTTATTTGTGCACTGCAATATTTTAATCAAAATTTAAATAATTCTCTCACTTTTATCTGGCTGAAGGAAAAGATACTTTACGTATTGTAAGACAAATACTGTTCACAATGTGAATGGGCAAGAGGATAATATAGTAAACCTCATGTGGCTGTCCACGAGTGATTGTCTCGTACTCAGCGAAGTGGTAACGCTATGAAATTGTACTGAAATGCAGGAAGACGTGCAGAGAATCAACGTTTGGCGCAGGAAACGGCAGTTGACACTCACTATAAATAAATGTAACGTATTACACATAAATAGTTGGACGAGACCCATAGTTTTATGAGTACACAATTATCCTAACAATCACTGGAAGTAAGCACACGCATAGAATGCTTACGGAGTGATTTGAAGTGGATTGACCACATAAAACCTATCGTAAGAAAGACGTGTGCCACACAGATCCGTTGGAAGAATCCTCAGGAAGTACAGTCCACCCACGAAAAAGGTAGCTTACTGAAGTGTCGTTCGACCGAAACTTCTATTTTGGAACATTACCAGATAGAATTGAGATAGGAAATAGAGACAATCCTAAGGAGAGCAGGACGTTTCGTCACAGTTCCGTTTAGCAAGCGCGAAAGCGTCAGGTAGATAATCTCGTAACGCGTTTTTTCGCCGAAAAACCATGGATGTGGAACTGGAGAGCTTCGAGTTCACACGGAGGCTTACCGACAATAGCTCTTCCCTTGCACCATTCACGACTGGAAAAGGATAGCAGGAAAATTACATTGATACATAAAGTAACCTCTGACACACACCATAAAGTAGCTTGCGGAGTATAGATGTATATGTAGATGCTGATGAATGGCGTCGTCGAAGGGATGTTAAACTTCTTATCTTCCTCCCTTTATACGTAGCCAGTGCTTTACAACTTTCTACTGTACAGCACCTGATCAAAAGAATTAATATGGGGTGTGTCCACCCTTTGCCTTTATGACGGCTTTAAATCTGCTGGCGATACTTTGAATGAGGAGTCTGAATGTCAGTGAAGGAATGGCTGACCATTTCTCCTCAAGAGCCGAGCCGAAACAAGAGAAGGCAATGATTCTGGACGTTGGGGTCTGGAGTGAAGTCGACGTTATAACTCATCCCAAAAGCGTACCGTTTGGTTCAGGTCGGGACTCTGGGCAAGTCAGTCCATTTCAAGAATGTGATTGTCCACAAACCATTACCTTCCAGATATTTCTTTACGAAAGGTTGTATTTACATGCTCGTACAAATAATAATCGTCTCCGAATTCTTCCTCTACCGTACACTGTACACAATGCTATAAAATTTATTACTAACCTTCAGCATTTAGCGCTCTCTGAAGGGCAATGAGGGAACCACACCCTAACAAAGAAAAGCAACACCATTTCATAATACGATCCCCCCTGTGTAGCATTGTTGGCACTACAAATAATGGTAGTTAACTTTCTCTAGACAATCGCCAAAACCAAATCCTTTCATCGGATTGCCACATGGAATAGCGTGCTTCACCACTCCAATCATTCACTTCCAGAATCCATTGTCAAGTGTCGTCGTCCTTCATACCATCTATAAGGTCGCTTAGCGATGAGGACAGAAATGTGTTGCTAATGACGAACTGCTTTACCATTGTACTCCATTCTTTTAACTTCCTACGTATAGTGATTGTGACAGGTGGACAGCTGGTAGCACTTTCGAATTCAAAAGTGATTTTTTTTTTTTTTTTTGCAATCTACATCTGCCTGACTGCTCTGCGATTCACAGGTAGGTGCCTGGCAATTTGTTCATCGAACCAGCTTCAAGCTATTTATTTACCGTTCGACTCTCGAACGGCGCGCGAGAAAAAAACGAACATTTAAATCTTTCCGGGCGAGCTCTGATTTCTCTTATCCTGGTCTGATGATCATTTCTCCCTGTGTAGCTGGGCGCCAATAAAGTATTGTCACACTTCGAGGAGAAAGTTGGTGATTAGAAGATCCTGCCGCAACGGAAAACGCGTTTTATTGATAGCCATCGCAATTCATGAAACATAACCGTGGCACTTTCTCCCCCATTTCGCAGTAATACGAAGCGAGTTGCCTTTCTTTGAACTTTTTCGATGCTCTTCATCAACTCTATTTGATGCGAATCCCACACCGGCACATAAATGTAGTGTAAGTAGTCTCTTTAATAGACATGTTATATTTTCTAAGTGTTCTGCCAATAAATCAGTCTTTGGTTTGCTTTCCCCCCATCATCATCCAAGCGATCCTCCCAGTTTAAGTTGTCCCTAAGTTCAAATGGTTCAAATGGCTCTGAGCACTATGGGACTTAACATCTATGGTCATCAGTCCCCTAGAACTTAGAACGACTTAAACCTAACTAACCTAAGGACATCACAGAACACCCAGTCATCCCGAGGCAGAGAAAATCCCTGACCCCGCCGGGAATCGAACCCGGGAACCCGGGCGTGGGAAGCGAGAACGCTACCGCACGACCTCGAGATGCGGACAGTCCCTAAGTATTTAGTTGAATTTACAGCCTTTAGATTTGTGTGATTTATCGAATAACTCGTGTGGATGACTTCGCACATTTCATTATTTAGAGCCAATTTCCACTTGTTGCACCGTATAGATAACTTGTCTAAAGCATTTTGCGATTTGCTTTGATCATCTGATGATTTTATAAGACGGTAAGTGACAGCATCTCGCCGGCCGCGGTGGTCTCGTGGTTCTAGGCGCGCAGTCCGGAACCGCGCGACTGCTACGGTCGCAGATTCGAATCCTGCCTCGGGCATGGATGTTTGTGATGTCCTTAGGATGGTTAGGTTTAAGTAGTTCTAAGTTCTGGGGGACTGATGACCACAGCTGTTAAGTCCCATAGTGCTCAGAGCCATTTGAACCATTTGACAGCATATCCTGCAAATAATCTAACCATATTGTCTCCCAAATCGTTTATGTAGATCCGGAACAGCGGAGGAGGTGAAAACTTCCTTGGGGAATGCCAAATATTACTTCTGTTTTATTCAACGACTTTCCTTCAGTTACGACGAACTGTGACCTTTCTGTCAACAATGCTTGACAGTCCCTCCCTGCCAGTAAATGAGGTCTGGCTGGTTTTGATTTAGCTGTTGTTGTTCCTCGGCGTTTCCACTACATTATCACATTATCTGCATTCTACTTGGGCAGCATTGGAATGGTTGAAATATCCCTGATGGATGTGCTACTCAGGCGAGATGGAATGACTAGTCCGCATTCGAAATCACAGTTCTCTCGAGCCGCTCTGGGTAGCCGCGCGGTCTATGGCATGGGTGCGTGTGTTGTCCTTAGTGTAAATTAGTGTAAGTTAGATTAAGTAGTGGGTAAGCCTAAGGACCGATGACCTCAGCAGTTTGGTCCCATAGGAACTTACCACAAATTTCCAAATTTGTTCTCTTCTGAATGACCCATTTTGCTTCTCTACTGACAGCGCAATACTCCCCTTTGTTTTTATTTATACCGGCGGGTCCGCTTCTCGTGACATCTAGTAGTCAATTCCGCATTAAAAGGGTGTCCAGAAAATTCTGATTAGATAGTAGTTATCTAGATGTAAATAACGAAGGTATTTTAACGCTAGCAGCGTGTCATTCATCTTTCTCTGCGCTCCATCTCTGACATTGCAAATGGGATAGTTGTGGAAAAGGTGGTGTGGAATGATGCTGCTAGAATGTTTATTCTTCGTGAGACACTGGTTTGCGAAGTACAGGAGTGGATTTGTGAGAAGTAGGGCTCGTTTGGTGCGACTGGCCGGTAGGCGGCAGTAGTTCGTAGCTCGTGGCGCTCTTTCACACACACACACGCACACACACGCACACGCACGCACGCACCAACGGCGGTCGGGTCAAGGCCGGGACGGCGACATTTCCAGCGGCCTACGGTTACAGTTAGCGTGGCTCGCCGGTGCGGCTCCGCCTACAACGGAGGATAGGACAAACCACAGCGGCGGAAGATACAATTCAGACACCGTCTTTGGCTATAACCCATTTTAAACGAGCAATTTTCTGGTCTTAACTCGTGTTAAATGAGTTTACTGCAACGTTTCTGGCGTTTTATTCCTCTCCTGACTCTCACCTTTCGCGTCAGAAAATAAATTGTGTGTGTTGTGAGTTTCGCACTTGCCTGCTGGATGTGAGGGACCACACTTTTTTCGAAAAAAAATATTATTATTAGTTTGGTGCATAAGTTCGTAGCATTTTTCTATAAGTTTAATACACTAAACAGATACACGTAACGGAGATTTTAGTCTGCAATAATATATTCTCCTTCACTATTGACAATAGTCTGCCAATGATGAGGTAACTTTCCTATTCCACGACTGTAGAAATCATGTGGTTTTGAGGCGAACAACTCGTCGAGCCATGTTTGGAGTGCATTTTCATCCGGAAAGAAAGTTCGCTGCCTATTGTTCGATAGAGAGCGGAAAAGTAAAAATCTGAGGGCGCAAGATCAGGTAAGAAAGTTGGCGCGGAATGATTTCACAACCCAACTACTGTATAGTGCTCTTTGTCAGTCCAGCAGAATACGGGAGAGCGTCGTCGTGGACTAGCATCACTTCACGCAGTTTCCCTGGCCGTTGTTCTCCTACTGCGTCTGCAAGACGTCTTAAATGTTGAAAACAAATGTCAGCGGTGATGGTTACACCTAGCGGAAGCAACTCGTAGTACACCACACCGTCGCTGTTCCACCAGATGCATAACATTGTCTTTTGTGGATGAGCTCACGTCTTTTTACGGAGAGTTGCTGCTTCGTTTGCACTCAACCATTCCTTTCTATTCCATATATTAGCATAAAGACATCATTTCTCGTCACCAGTAAAAATACAAAATAGGCATCATTTTTGTTGTGTACGAACCAACTGATGACGAGCAAGCAGAGATGCACGTATGACTAGTTGGTGATTTTTGTGATTTTGGCTTAGGACTTGCAGTATCTACACACCGATTTTCGAACCTTCCTCATTGCATACAAACGTCGCACGACGGTGAAACGATCACAGTTCATCACACTTGCCAGTTCTCGAGTACTCTGACGTGGAACATTGCGAATTAAGGCATTTAAACGAGCTTCATCAAACCGTGAAGCTATTCCTGAACGTGGAGAGGCAGTAATGCCAAAACAATCCTCCTTAACACGAGAAAACCATTTTCGTGCAGTGCTCTGTCGGATGGCATTATCCCCGTACACGGTGCAAATGTTTCTGGCTGTCTCTGTTCAAAAAAATGCGTGTGAAATCTTATTGGACTTAACTGCTACGGTCATCAGTCCCTAAGCATACACACTACTTAACCTAAATTATCCTAAGGACAAACACACACACGCATGCCCGAGGGAGGACTCGAACCTCCGCCGCACTGTCCATGACTGCAGCGCCTGAGACCGCTCGGCTAATCCCGCGCGGCGGCTGTCTCTGCTACCGTCACCCATTTACTAAACTCAAACAGAAGAATATGTCGGAAATGTTCAGATTTCTCCACTTGGCACTCCATTTTCTAGCGTCTACAGCTCCACTCACTATCTACAAATGAAAAACAGAGAATACGTAAACTCAAACAGCAACAGTGAACTACAAATAAAAAATAACAATAGATAAATAAACCCGGAGCAACCGGAACACCAACATCCAAGACAGAAACGCTACGAGCTTACGTATTAACCTAAATAGTAACAATATTTAGGAACAATTAAGAATAACAGAGTTTATTAATGATCAAAACAGAAAAAAATTATTATACAGTTTTAGCTTCTGATTCATTATGAAGTGTAACTAGGAAAATGAAAACAATAAAACATATAAGAGATAAAAAGTACGACACAATATGACATGTGAAAAACACGAATGAATGGAGCATTACATACGATATCAGTACATGTCAGAAATGTCTGCCTAGCCTGTCGTTGTCAACCTACTACATTTCGCATCTGCATGTACAAACGTGACGTGTCATCATAAAGGCTCAAAAACCGAAATAATACAGGGACATACAGTCAAATGGGGGCAGTGTTATCATTTAAAATAACAACATTATTATTCCTGTTGTACCCCAAAAGTGAGTAACATAAGACGACCCATAACATTATTATATGCGCATATGGCCAAGTGAAATAGGTAACCCGTTTTCCAATAGTCCTCCCTTCGAATCATTTCGCGTACGTGAAAATAATCTGAAGAATACAATCAGCTCATTCCGAGTAACTTCTGTCGTCAGGCAGTGTGGCGTTTTTATCTCTGTATTTGGTCCCAACAGTAATTCGGTAGTACATACGTTTGGGTGTATTAAAAGCCTGCCCTCCTTTAATTATTCTAGAGTACCTGGTTACAAAAGCGGCAAACAACATTTGATATTCGGTAAATAGCGCCTTCTCACTTCAGCCCTTGTATATGATTTTCTTTCTAAGTGCCAAATAACATCGGAACTATTTTTCTCATTATTTAGCTTTGACCTTCTTTCATTAATAAACGTTTATCTATTTGCGTTTTTTATGCATATTGTACGCGCCTTATTTGGCAGGATGGTGTTTAAGCCGCTTCGTCATCGTAATCTTATTTTAGAACTGAGTCACACCGCTTGCTATAGATACGCTTCTCAAGTTGAAACGGATGAGACAGATAACATCCTCCAGCATGACATATAGTCAGGCACAGGAGAGCGAGGCCCATGGGAGTGATCTATCGAGATGAGGCTGCGACCCTGTGATGAAACTTATATTAGAGAACCTCTTACGAAAATTGGCGGCAAATTGGATAAAGCTGAATCTTAATAAATGATATTTGTCACATTGAAATAATAAGCTAATTTTATTGGAAGTTACACTAATAATAACATTTCATCCTTTTAATATCATTAACAAAATAATCACGTTAAGAGCTTAGTGTGATGAAACAGTATGACGAACATCCGCGGTAATAGGCGAGCGCTGAAGAACTATGGCTTGCACGGGCAAAGGAGTCCGCTGTAGCCAGCAGTTAGGAGTCTGCCGTTGTCATTACAAGCAGACGGCCAGCAGTAGCGTATATCCACTGCAGAGTATATTTTAGTGTTAAAAGTCCGTCGGACATTGATTATAGTGATGCAGAAGTTTTAATGCGAGAAAAGCCTGCGATTAATATTTAATGCGACACGGTGCTGGGAGTTGTGAACAGACATAGCGTTCTTATCTTTATTGGCTGTCGATCGGAATAAGTTTAAGTGTGTTTCTTTCTCATTAAATCAATAAAAAGTGAAAAGGAATCTTTTCCTTTAAATCAAAAGGAGTTTATCATCCCTACTGATGATAAGGATTACGAAAAAATGGACATCGTGATTTAAAGTCGTAAGACTTTCTTGTCTGTCTGAACACGCTAATCTACAAATACACTAGACAGATTTTTATGTGGTTTTCACTGGTAATTTTGGCGTAGCTAGGGGCAAGAAGATGATCATACATGTTATAAAATGTGTGTTTGTACGTTCCACATATTCACCGAAACCACTGGATTGATTTCAACCAAACTTGGTAAACATGTCATGTACCGTCTGGAAACGATCGCTGTGTGGATAAGAACCACCTACCTATCAAAGGGTTGGGGTGGAGTGAAAAATACTGTAAGCTACGACGCGCGATTACCCAGAATTAATTCATACAGTATTTGAGAACGAGAGCGATTAGTGACTTGCAAAAAACTTTACACAAAATTTCAAACCTTTACGAAACTTACTCTCGCTGACTACCCCTTTCCTCCGTCCACATAGTGGTGAAAGTAAGAAATTTTACTGCTTACTACATTTTAGCTGTTTATTTTCGCGTCAGGCATGGCGTTTTAATTCGTTACTTCTAACTGTATTCGCGACACACTTTGCACGCAGTGTTGAAATATACCACTGAGTGTACCTGCAAAATTATATCTATCTACGATACATAGTCTAGGATATACGACGCCATAAACACTGAGTGCATGAGAAACTGACGCATCATGCTTGACGTTTAAATTTATTATTACTAACCCGCTGAACAGATTTTGATGAAATTTGGTAAGGAGATAGCTGAAACCCTGAGGAAGAACATAGGCTACTTCAGAAAGTCTGCAGTTTAAGATACTTATTGATATGAAGAATGTTACGTGAATTAATAAAAAATATTTGCTCTTTGAAAAAGCTATTTACTCTTTTTTCATGAAGCGTTTATTTGGAAATCTGTCACAGCTGCCGTATATATGTTTGGCGAGTGTTTCGAACCCACTGGTTCATTCTCAAGCCTGACGTACTGAGGTTACCAAAGCAATTGTATCTAGTTGTCAGTTGGCAATGAATACAAATGTGGAAATTAAGTATGAAAAATTCAAATGTAACAGAGGCTAATTATTTGAATTCAGACACACTGAAAGTGCCCGAACTTACTAATGAAAATCAGAATAACTATACATGCTTTAGAAAATAATCGTAGATGACTGTCACGATCAACATGTGCCGATTTAGCAAGTCGGAATCAAACTGGGAGCCAGCACAGAAAATAGTATCAGGAAATGTTCGATGGCGCTGGTGTCATGCCTCAGGTACAAGCGCACGTCCGTAGGCAATGGGCGTGTCGCATTGTAAATCAGGATGCATCGAAGCATCTTTACAATCCCTACATCAATGTAGAAATAATAATGGAAAATATGCAAATACTACATTAATACAATAGTGTCGTGTGTACACGTTTATACATTTAAATATGAGACAAGAGTTTCATGTTCAGGTACATTTTCAGGCACATCGAATTAAATAAAAGTCTTCACAGTACCTTTGTTAACCAGTCACAGTCAAGGTAAAATGACAATAAAAATAAATAAAAATACAGGGGACATACAGTCAAACGGGGACAGTGTTATCATTTAAAATAACAACATTATTATTCCTGTTGTACCCCAAAAGTGAGTAACATAAGACGACCCATAACATTATTATATGCGCATATGGCCAAGTGAAATAGGTAACCCGTTTACCAATAGTCCTCCCTTCGAATCATTTCACTGTTGAAAAAGCTATTTACTCTTTTTTCATGAAGCGTTTATTTGGAAATCTGTCACAGCTGCCGTATATATGTTTGGCGAGTGTTTCGAACCCACTGGTTCATTCTCAAGCCTGACGTACTGAGGTTACCAAAGCAATTGTATCTAGTTGTCAGTTGGCAATGAATACAAATGTGGAAATTAAGTATGAAAAATTCAAATGTAACAGAGGCTAATTATTTGAATTCAGACACACTGAAAGTGCCCGAACTTACTAATGAAAATCAGAATAACTATACATGCTTTAGAAAATAATCGTAGATGACTGTCAATGTTATGGGTCGTCTTATGTTACTCACTTTTGGGGTACAACAGGAATAATAATGTTGTTATTTTAAATGATAACACTGTCCCCGTTTGACTGTATGTCCCCTGTATTTTATTGTCATTTAAGACAGAAAGAAGTGACTGACATTATCTGCTTGTGGGCATTGATTAAAACAATGGGGAAAGTTGAAAATTTGTGCCGGATACGGATTCGAACCCGGGTCTCCTGGTTACTGGGCAAGTGCCCTGACCACTTTTTTTTGTTGTGTTTGGTCGTTGCTGACGTCACATGACACCTACACGCCTCCCATCTGAATCAAATTCTCAACTCATTCGCACACTACTGACGTAGTACTCCTGCCCCTTATCCTCATTAATTGTGGCGTTTCGCTGATTTAAGCAAGAGTTCGAGCGTGATGTGCAACTGCACTGAACTGATCAATTTTCCGACTTTACTTTAATTGTAGACGTGGCGTCTGTTTTTTGGGACATTCTGAAAGAAGGGATGCCATATAAATACATTTGTTGCTGACATTACAAATTTGTATCATATGTACTGATGGTTGTCATCTAAAAGTTTACATATATAAATAGTTTACATATACAAATAGTTTACATACATAAATGTTTACGTACATAAAACATTTAAAACGGATTTAAGATAATATGCTTTTTACAAAATATATGTTGCTCATATTGGACAAGTTCGTTCCCTTTACATTTCAGGTTAGATGTGTACATCACACTATCTGCCTTAAAGCACGGACATTAGGTATTATCATGATTTCCAGCAATCTCTCAAGTTGTAATTGAAACCGAATAGAGTCACCCACATTGTTTCCTTCATGCAGCATCCCTGTTTCAAGGAATACACCGATTTAAACACAAAAAAGAGGGCTTCCACGTTGTACTCATTTGAGAAAGATTTTTGTAAACTTATGAATAATGCAATTTTCTGCATAACTATGGAAAATGTTAGAGACTATCACGAAATTCCCTTAGTCTCTCATTTGGAGGGGCGTTATGGCGCAGGAGATTATATCGCCAGGTGAAATTGTAAATAAGCCACAGTCTTCAATAGAGAATTCGTCGCTCTGGACATGATGAAGGTTTTCGTGAAGTTCACGAAAACTGTTATAGAAGGTTTGTGTATGTTGGACTTATCTAAACTCCACATACACCAGTTCCATTATGGGTCAGCAAAATCTCATTTTGCTGACCCATTTACTTTATATTGACACAAGAACTTAATATTTTGGGTGAAAGTTTGCGGTCCATACGAAGTAATAAGGTGTCAACCTGATGTATTCGATACGTCTGGATATGAAGCGTAAAGCCAGCTAACAACAAGGTTATCAGCTTGCGGAAAGATGAGATGAATGGTTTGTCGATTGAGGAGTTTGTAGATCTCCACTCAAACACATACCATACAGACACAGGTGCCGCCCTTAGATGGGCTAAGGACGTGCGGCCTGTTGCCTCAATGCCTCTCGTGGTTGAAGGTTACTGCTGTGTAAGTGCTTGCACAGAGTTTTTATTGTTGCTCCACCTCCCCCTCCATGTACGGTGCGCCAAGTCAGTATTCAGGCGTGAAGACATGAGATGCGTACTATACTGCAAATCAGAATCAGTCTGTCACGACATGACGATGAGCTTGTCATTTATGTTGACAGGGTCAGAACTCCTACCTTACACACACTATTGAATTGAGTGATAGAGTATATATTTTTGTGTATGCGTTGTATATATAGTGAAAATGCTTGTATGTACACCGAATAGTGCGTCCTGATTATCACAGTGTGCATACAATGTATATATGTATAATATCTGGGAGTGTATGTGAGAGTTTATGTTTGTGTGTGTGACAGAGGGCATACTATGCGTGTGAGTGCACACTATGTTTGCGAGTTATATTATTTTGCACGCCATGTGTGTGACTCAGTTTGTTTTGCACACTATGTGTGCTAGTGCAAAATGTGTATGCAAGTATGTGTTTACTTCTTATTTATTTATTCTTTAAAAGCTACAGCCCATTAGGCGAAAAGCTAAAAATAGGCCATATAATTTACATTTTTGAGGATAACAATAAATGTATATAAGTGATTGTTGTGAGTGCCTGATTGGTTGATTGGGGAAGAGGGGGAGGGCGGGGACCAAACATTGAGGTCATCAGTCCTACGATTTAAGGTAACAGAAACTAAGGGTGGAGCAACACAAATAGCACAGCCCAGTCGATGAGAAAGGAGAACGGGCAAACAAAGAGGCAAAAGGAAGGTCATGATGGCAGGAAGAGTGTAGAATAGTATATGCGGATGTGCGAGAACAGGGGACATCCCAAAGGCAATACACATGATGGGGCACCAGCACTTCAGTCAAATTTTCCTGATCCCCGCATCATGAGTGCGACACAATGGGGACAACACCAAGGGAAGAAGACACAAGAAAAGGAAAATTACCAGATAAAACGTATGGAAAAGGGGACAGGGGGGGGGGGGGGGGGAATCTGACTGGTGTGGAGTCAAAGCTGAAGCCCACCCAATCGAGGGACTCCAATCTCTAATTTAAGTTCAGGTACTTAAATATGGGAGGACAAGCCACTTTCCTGAAGAACATCGAGAGTGGATGTAACCACAGAAGGACCTGGGACAAGAAAGATGGGAAGGTACACATAGTGCGAAGGGCCAAAAGGCTGGGGCAGTCCAGCAAAATATGAATCACCATGGAAGTGGGGTGGGGGCGGGGGTACAACTACAAAGGTGGGGCGGTGCATTATAGAGCAAAAGACCATTGTTCAACCTGGTATAAGAACGCAAGGGGATGAGAGACTCCTTGATTGTGCAGAGTTTATTAGACATTTGACGTGAACCCGCAAACCTTCCCCAGAGGGATCACAGAGAACGGGTGGTGGGAGGTTGTGGCTACCCCACCAGCCAGACGATTGGCAAGTTAATTACCAGAGATAACTATGTGGATGGGAACTCAAAGTAAGTCAACCGAACAAGCATTATGGTCAAGATCGGCAGGATGGTCGTGGATAGCAGAGACTAAGAAGTGTCAGGAAAAACACCGGGCAATAACCTGAAGGCCATTCATCGATTTCATACACAACAGAACTCGGTTGAGGGTGGACCGTTTTTGGAAATTTGTGGTAAGGTCTTATGGGGCCAAACTGCTGAGGTCATCGGTCCCTAAGTCTACGCACTACTTAATCTAACTTAAACTAAGTTACGCTAAGGACAACACATACACACTCATGCCAAGAGGGAGGAGTCGAACCTCCAACGGGGGTAGCCGCGCGGGCAATGACAAGGCGCCTCAGACCGCGCGGCTGTGAAAGACCGAATCGTTAGTATGATACTTTGCCTGCCTGGACGGAGTGGGCGCCTCCTGCTGTGTTGGGTGTATCAACTGAAGCAAGGGTGCGATGGCGCCATCCGTGTAAAGAACTCCATCGGCGATGGTCAGGCTCGTGGCTGAGAACTATAGGAAGACAAGAATAGCAACAAAGCTTGATCCTGTGTGTGGGGGCCACGAAGTTTGTCCATCTCTTGCTTAAATGCTGGTACAAAGCGTTCAGCTTCGCCGTTAGATTGCGGGCGGAATGGTGCACTTATGATGTGGTTGATGGCGGAATCTGTGCAAAATTGTTCAAACTCAGCGGCAATAAATTGAGGTCCGTTGGCCGTCACAATCACTTGAGGCAAAAGATCGACGACAAGACCTGGATTACGGAACGAGCTGTAGTAAAGTGCACAGGAATCACAAAAAGAAGACCGCGGAAAGCGTCAGTGACAATGAGGCAACCTGTATTTCAATAAGAACCCGCAAAATCCAAGTGGAAACGTTGCCAAAGTGGTTGAGGTTTGGGCCACTCGAAGAACTGCTGAGATGGGGCTGACTGACGTTCAGCTCAGATTTGGCACTGAGAAGTCAGCTGTTCAGTTTGTGCATCCAGACCGTGTCAAATGCAATGACGTCGCGCCAGCTGCTAGGTGCGAACGACGCCTCAGTGACTTTGGTGCAGTAAATCAAGCACATCAGGCTTGAGAACTTAAGGGCACCACAACACACGACTGGTCATAATCGGTGCAAAGCAAAATGACACCTTCAACAACTGTAAGGGCTTGCCGATGGACAAAATATCGGTGCACCATTGAACTACGAATCTGTCTGGTTGAACGCGGCCAATCAGTGCGGATGTAGTGCAACAGAATCAGCAGATCAGGATTCGCCTCTGTGGCCTGCGCAATTTTCTGGTGATTAAGTGGACCAGAACCTTGAAAACGATTAGGCCTGCCCTGAAGTTCCCAAGCAGTCAAACATCGGGTCACCGTCAATCTGAAAGAATCAAAAAAACTAGTTTCGACCAACAGACCAAATGGAGACCCACGATGAGACTGCTATCAAACACTTGTCAGGGTCTGACAATTCTGTCTCACGCGAATAAGCGACATCTTCGTGTCCTTCACAATGACCATTCAACGCTGCTCACGCCCATTACATATCGTGCCAGGCCTGGTAGCAACACTCAACACGAACAAAAATAGTGCACTCTGGTGGAACGTACCACCTGTCACAGATATAATTGCAGCTCTAATCATTTAAATAACCGCTGATGCTAACTACGTGTACGAAGCTACATCAACATCCGACCGTGTCTTCTAGATACTTTGCTTTTTTTAATGGGCAGTGTGAATAAAAAAGAATTAAAGAAGAACTGCACGATACGAGACTATTTTGCTCAGGGCTGTATCGCACCAGGCAGCCTGGCTGCAGCAGCCAAGGATGGACAGTCTGTGTGAGAGAGTCAGGTAGCTGATCAGTTAATTGCACTGGGATTTATTTATTTATTTTGAGTAGTCATTCTTCTGACTCGTTTGATGCCGCCTACCACGAATTCCTCTCCTGTGCCAATACTTTCATCTGAGAGTACCAACTGCAATCTACGTCCTCAGTTATTTGCTGGATGTATCCCTATCAGCGGGTACATTATAAGAAAGGCGTTGTGCTCTGCAGATATTCTTACAAATTTGTGGCAGTTCACGTTGCATACCGAGGCGAGACACATATTGCCTCTTCCGTTATACACTCATGCTCATAAATGAAGGATAATGCTGATACATGGTGAAACAACGCTCTGGCGGGCGGTTTGCGGGTTTAAATCACCTCGGGGTATGACCATGCGGTGCATTTGACCTGCGGTCGTCGCGCCGTGGCGCTGGCAGCAGTCTACATACACAGAGGTATGTTGGTGCATGTCAGAGTACGGTGAAGCGAGTAAGTGTACAGACGTTTTCAGACGTGCTAATGGTGACTGTGTGTTGAAAATGGCTCAAAGAACCATATGACGTTTTGAGGAGTAGAATACTAGGGCAACTGGAGGCTGGTCAAAGACAGCAGGTCGTAGCACGGGCCCTCCGTGTGCCACAAAGTGTGATCTCAAGATTATGGCAACGATTCCAACAGACAGGAAACGTGTCCAGACGCTACAGTACGGGACGTCCACAGTGTACAACATCACAAGAAGCCCGATATCTTACCATAAGTGCCCAAAGACGGCCACGGAGTACTGCAGGTAGCCTTACTCGGGACCTTACTGCAGCCACCGGAACAGTTGCCTCCAGACACACAGTCTACAGACGACTGAACAGACATGGTTTATTCGTCCAGAGACCTACTAGGCGCATTCCACTGACCCCTGTCCACAGGAAAGCCCGTAAAGCCTGGTGTCAAGATCACAGTACATGGCCATTGGAACAGTGGTCCAAGTTTAAGTTCACGGACGAGTCCTGGTATAGTCTGAACAGTGATTCTCGCCAGGTCTTTATCCGGCGTGAACCAGGAACCAGATACCAAATCCTTAATGTCCTTGAGAGGGACCTGTATGGAGGTCATGGTTTGATGGTGTGGGGTGGGATTATGATTGGTGCACGTACACCCCTGCATGTGTTTGACAGAGGAACTGTAACAGGTCAGGTGTATCGGGACGTCATTTTGCACCAGTATGTCCGCCTTTTCAGGAGTACAGTGGGTCCCAGCTTCCTCCAGATGGATTATAATACACGGCCCCATCGAGCTGCCATCGTCGAGGAGTAGCTTGATACAGAAGATATCAGGCGAATGGAGTGGCCTGCCTGTTCCCCAGACGTAAACCCCCATCGAGCACGTCTGGGATGCTCTCGGTTGACGTATCGCTGCACGTCTTCAAACCCTTAGGACACTTCAGAAGCTCCGACAGGCACTGGTGCAAGAATGGGAGGCTATACCCCAGCAGCTGCTCGACAACCTGATCCAGAGTGTGCCAACCCGTCGTGCGGCCTGTGTACGTGTGAATGGTGATCATATCCCATATTGATGGCGGAGTACATGGGCAGGAAACAGTGGCGTTTTGTAGCACATGTGTTTCGGGACGGTTTTCTGAACTTATCACCAATACCGTGGACTTACAGATCTGTGTCGTGTTTGTTCCCTATGTGCCTATGCTATTAGCACCAGTTGTGTTTAGTGCCACGTTGTGTGGCACCACATTCTGCAATTATCCTACATTGATGAGTATGAGTGTAGATTTCAGGCAGTGACTATACGAGGAAACTGGAGACATTAGGGCTTATACAGAAGATGACAGGAGTCTTGGACAATGGATTACTGTTTTATTACCCCGAAAATAAATTAAAATTGTTACAATGCCCCAGAGCTACTAAGGTTTGCGATAAATTTACTTCGGTGAACAGAAGAACACTGGAACTGGAAATCCCTCCAAAAGATTTCCAATGGCGAATCTCTGTGCCTGACTCCAAAGCTGTTGGGATATATATCTCTAAAGGATGAAGTCCTACAAGAATTCGCCTTGCTCTCACGAGTTGGGAAAAATAGAACAGAAAAGAAGAGAAAATGATTTTCGCACAATGCATAATCTCCACCACTTATCGTTGAATGGTGAACTTTTGCCAGCTCGGGCATGGATGTGTGTGATGTCCTTAGGTTAGTTAGGTTTAAGTAGTTCTAAGTCTAGATTACTGATGACCTCAGATGTTAAGTCCCATACTGCTTAGAGCCATTTGAACCATTTTTTGAATGGTGTATTTATCGATATCTGTTGATATTTTCTTGTGGTGTGACTGCATAAAATACAAATATTAAGTTGTAAAATGGAGTAAAGAACTCAACGAGTTGGAAGCGACGGTATGCGGCAGAGCAATGGTGCGAAGAATGTGATGATAATACGAGTATAGTATTTATAATTGTTGCCATTACGCTGTGCGAGTCGTTCAGTTGATTTCCACGTCCATAACTAGATTGCGTAAGTCAGGGCTTTACACGCACGCCGCGCTGCCAGGATACGGAACTGCCTCGCTGGGCAGACTGACCGTCCTGCCATCTTGAAATACGCGCCTCACGCTGAATGAGTTACGACGCGTGAAATTGTATTCAAGTTGTGCTACAAGTTGTTTTGTTCTTTCTGGTGTGAATCGGAGATACCACAGAATGTTTATTGTCAAGAGGTTTTAGCAGTGATGGGTATGTTGTCAGGATAAGTAGTGTTCTGTGAGCTAAACTGACGTCTTGCTGGTGTCTGACACACAAAAAATTGAAAACTGATGGAAGTAAGCAACAGTAAATTAAAAGACAACATTCTGAAACAGCCATCGTAGGGTGTTAAGTATCAGCCTCACATTATCGGACTCCCTGTAACTCTGTTCGATGCCGTATTACCCAAACCCTCAAAAAAGAAACAATTATTCACTATTAAAAAATGCTGATCAAAGTTCGCTTGACAATTTCCACTGCTACCAAATTAACAATATAAGTGTAGACTGAATGTTGCTTAAATTGAAAGAAATAGTATCGCCAGCAATTGAGAGATTTGGGACAAATAAATTAACAAACGGCGGAGCTCATCCACCTTGGTACACAAAACAGGTCAAAACACTGTTACGGAAACAACGAAACATACACGCCAAATTTAAACAGACGCAAAATCCCCATGATTGGCGATCTTTTTCGGAAGCTCGAAATTTAGCGTGAACCTCAATGCGAGATGCTTGTAATAGTTCCCACAACGAAACTTTGTCTCGAAACCGGAAAGAAAATCCAAAAAGATTCTGATCGTATGTAAAGTATGCTAGCGACAAGAAACAATCAATGCCTTCTCTGCGCTGTAGCAATGGAGATACTATCGAAGACAGTGCTGCCAAAGCAGAGTTACTAAACACAGCCTTCCGTAATACCTTCACAAAGGAAGACTAAGTAAATATTCCAGAATACGAATCAAGAACAGCTGCCAACATGAGTAACGTAGAGGTAAATATCCTCGGAGTAGTGAATCAAATTAAATCACTTAATAAAAGCAAGTCTTCTGGTCCAGACTGTATACCAATTAGGTTCCTT
Source organism: Schistocerca serialis cubense (assembly GCF_023864345.2). Classification (NCBI taxonomy): domain Eukaryota; kingdom Metazoa; phylum Arthropoda; class Insecta; order Orthoptera; family Acrididae; genus Schistocerca; species Schistocerca serialis. The sequence continues at coordinate 505,130,659 of NC_064642.1, read as the reverse complement.
TCAGAGTATGCTGATGCAATAGCTCCATAATTAACCATCCTATACAACCGTTCGCTGGACGAAAGATCCGTACTCAAATACTGGAAAGTTGCACAGGTCACACCAATATTCAAGAAAGGTAGTAAGAGTAATCCACTAAATTACAGGCCCAGATCGCTAACGTCGGTATGCAGCAGGATTTTGGAACATGTATTGTGTTCAAACATTACGAATTACCACGAAGAAAACTGTCTATTGACATACAGTCAACATGGATTTAGAAAACATCATTCCTGAGAAACACAACTAGCTCTTTATTCACGTGAAGTGTTGAGTGCTATTGACAAGAGATTTCAGATCGATTCCGTATTTCTGGATTTCCGGAAGGCTTTTGACACTGTACCACACATGCGGCTTGTAGTGAAATGGCGTGCTTATATATCGTCTCAGTTATGTGACTGGATCTGTGATTTCCTGTCAGAGAGGTCACAGTTCGTAGTAATTAACAGAAATTCATCGAGTAAGACAGAAGTGATTTCTGGCGTTCCCCAAGGTAGTGTTACAGGCCCTTTGCTGTTCTGTATCTATATAAACGATTTGCGAGACAATCCAAGCAGCCGTCTTCGTTTGTTTGCAGATGACGCTGTCGTTTATCGACTAATAAATTCATCAGAAGATAAAAAAATTGCAGAACGGTTTAGAAAAGATATCTGAATGATACAAAAATTGGCAGTTGATTCTAAATAACGAAACGTGTGAGGTCATCCACATGAGTGCTAAAAGTAATCCGTTAAACTTCGGTTACACGATAAATCAGTCAAATCTAAAGGTTGTAAATCAACTAAATACCTAGGAGTCACAGTTATGAACAACGTAAATTGGAGGGAATAAATAGATAATGTTGAGGGGAAGGCTAACCAAAGACTGCGCTTTATTGGCAGGACACGTAGAAAATGTAACAGATCAACTAAGGAGCCTGCGTACACTACTCTTGTCCGTCCTCTTTTAGGATACTGGTGCGCGGTGTGGGATCCTTACCAGAGAGGATTGACCGAGTACATCGAAAAAGTTCAAAGAAGGGCAGCACGTTTTGTGTTATGTCGAAATAGGGGAGTGAGTGTCACTGAAATGATAAAGGATTTGAGATGGACGTCATTAAAACAAAGCTGTTTTTCGTTGCAGCGGAATATTCTTAGGAAATTCCAATCACCGACTTTCTCCTCCGAATGCGAAAACATTTTTTTGACGCCGACCTGTATAGGGAGAAACGATCACCATGAAAAAAGTAAGGAAAATCAGAGCTCGTACGGAAATAAACAGGCATTCGTTCCTTCTGCACGCTATACGATATTGGAACAATAGAGAATTCTGAAGATGGGTCGATGAACCGTCTGCCAGGCACTTTAATGTGACTTGCAGAGTATCCTTGTAGATGTAGACGCATTATCTTGACAAAAAAATTGGTAAAATTAAGCAACAAAAAGCTTTTCACGGTACAACGTTTTTCTTCGTTCTCGGTTTCATCTCGGTCGTAGTCATGAAACATTTTGAACGTTCATAAAAACAGGTTTACATTGATAGCACATATTTCACTAAAATTAGTCTACTACCTCAAATTACCAACATCATGACAACGCTTGTTGTTTTTGGGGTGTTTGACACGATCATAAATAACTATAATATTCTTCTGTTCTGTAGATAATTATAGAATCTTCTTCGTAAATCTGTATGATGTACAACTTCTCATTCATTCATAAAGCTCACACCAGGATCAACAAATGACATCATGCTGAACCACTGAAGTTGTTATTTTTAATAATTATTATTCTGCAACTATTTATAGACTTGTCTGTTAGAACATGATGAAACAATGTTATAGAGTAAGATATTATTTTTTAAAATAGCAGCTTTGGTTGGTCTCCAGAATATCCTTTTTTAAGGATGCTATGGATTACAACTTACGAAACTTCGTTTTCAAATGTTCTTTTAGAAACGAAAATCTAGGGATATGGCCACAGTTTAATTCTCGCGCCACTGTAAAGATGAATGATACAGAAATTAGCGTCTGTGGTGTTGAGAAACAAATGAAATCGCTAAAATCGAACAAAACTCCGGGGCCGGAATGGATACCTATCAGATTCTATATCGAATTTGCGGCTGACTTAGCCTCTCTTTCAACCATAATGCTGCATTATTAATGCATCATAGGTCCCTCGAATAAAAGACCGTGCCCAGTAGATGGACGAAAGGGCAATTCACACGCGTGTACAAGAAGACTAGAAAGGTTGCAGAAGTGATTCACAAAACCATCGCCCAATATGATTGACGTCCATTTGTTGTAGAATCTTAGGAGGTATTTTGAGCTCAAACGAAATGAGGTGTTTCCAATAGAATGACCTCCGCCATGCCAACTAGCCTGGATTCCGAAAACATCGATCATGTGAGCCCCAACTTGCGCTTTTTTCACATGACCCTTTGAAAGCCATGGATCAAGGCAATCAGATATGTGCTGTGTTTCTTGAATTCTGAAACGCATTTGACTCAGTACCACACCTAAGCTTTTTATCAAAAGTACGATTGTATGGCATATCAAACGAAAATTGTGACTGTATTGAAGATGTCTTGGTAGAGAGAATGCAGAATGATATCTAAGAGAGAGAGAGAGAGAGAGAGAGAGAGAGAGAGAGAGAGAGAGAGAGAGAGAGAGTCATCAACAGCTACGAAACTAACTTCGGATGGGACCTAGCGAAGTGTTTTAGAACCCTTGCTGTTTATGTTGCATACTCATGACCTTGCAGACGATACCAGTATTGTAATAACCTCAGATTTTTGCCAGACAACGCAATTACCTATAATGAAGGCCTGTCTAAGAAAAGCTGCACAAATATTTAGTGAGATCTTCATAAGATTTCAAAGTTGGGCAAAGATTAGCAACTTGATTTAAGTGTTGAGAATTGTAAAACTTTACACTTCACAATAAGAGGAAAGAACGTAGTATACTGTGGCTACAGTACCAACGAGTCATAACTGGAATCTCTCAACTCATACAAAAACGTGAATATAACAATTTGTAGGGATATGAAAGCAGCTAACATATGTTCATTCGTAGGTGAAGCAGGTAGCAGAATTCGTTATATTGGTAGAATGCTAGGGAAATACAATAAGTCTACAATGGAGATTGCTTACAAATCACTTGTACGACCTATTCTAGACCGCTGCTCAAGTATGTGGTACACATATCGAACAATCATGACCTTGCAGACAATATTATTATTGTAATAACCTCAGATTTTTGCCAGACAACACAGTTACCTATAATGAAGGTCTCTAAGAAAAGCTACACAAATATTTAGTGAGATCTTCATAAGATGTCAAAGTTGTGCAAAGATTAGCAACTTGATTTAAGCGTTGAGAATTTTAAAATTTTACACTTCACAACAAGGAAAAAGACCGTAGTATACTGCGACTACAGTATCAACCAGTCATAACTGGAATCTATCAACTAACGCGAAAACGTGAGTACAACAATTTGTAGAGATATGAAAGCAGCTCACATATGTTCATTCGTAGGTGAAGCAGGTAGCAGAACTCGTTATATTGGTAGAATGCTAGGGAAATACAATAAGTCTACAATGGAGATTGCTTACAAATCACTTGTGCGACCCATTCTAGACTGCTGCTCAAGTATGTGGTACACATACCGATCTGGGCTAGCGCCGGATACTGAACATACACAAAGATGAACATCACAATTGGTCACAGGTTTGCTTGACTAGTGGGAAAATGTCAGGGAGATGCTGAAGAAGCTAAACTGTCAGTCACTTGAAGGTAGGCGTAAGCTACCCCTAGAAATTCTACTAACAAAGTTTCAAGAATCAGTTTCAAATGATGCCTCTAGGAATATACTACAACCCCTACGTTTCCCTCCCGTAGGGATCGTGAGGACAAAATTAGATTACTCATTGCGCTCACAGATACATTTAACAGTCTTTCTTCCCGCGTTCCATACATGGATGGAACGGGAATAACTAGAACAACGGGAAGTACCCTCTGACATGCACTTCACAGTGCTCTGTAGAGTATGGATGTATAAGAAAGCTAGAAACGTGACAGAATTCTATGGAAAATCAAGTGTAAGGTAACTGTTGATTTGTTGTTTCTGTTGAGGACCGCCCGGGGAACAATCTTATTATATGAGTTACATTAATACCATAGCTCAGTCTTGTGGAAGACAGTGTGAATCTTGAACGAAATCAGTATAAATATGGAAACCCTGAGATAACGGAACGAAGATCCGAAACTTCGGTTTAATAAAGTTGTTCCTTACAGGAATAAACTGTATGGCGCACTTGTTTGTGCATCCCATCTGAAGGCAAATACATTTAAACAAGCAAGAAAATGGACAGCTAATATGCTTACATAGGTTCGTGTTCCCCCGACAAGTTATACACTGAGATGACGAAAGTCATGTCGTGTCGATCCTCCTTTTGCCGCGCGTAGTGCAGTAAGTCGACGTGGTATGGACCCAACAAGTCGTTGGAAGTCCCCTGTAGAAATACTGAACTATGCTGCCTCTATAGCTTTGTCCGTGGTGAGAGATAATGCATGAATTTTGGTATTTTCGGCAGGCTCTTGACACTCTGCATCTCGGAATATTGAATTTCCTAACGATCCCTGAAATGGAATGTCCAACTAGCATACCGCGTTCAACATCTGTTAATTCCCTTCGTGCGGTCATAATCAAGTCTGAGATCTTTGCACAAGAATCACCTGAATAAAAATAACAGCTCCGTCAATTCAATGCTGTTTTATATCTTACATATACGATATTATCGTCATCTGTATACGTGCGTATCGCTATCTCATGAATTTTCTCATTTAGATGTATTGAACCATGCTACCTCCATAGCCGTAAACAATTGCGAAAGTGTTACCGAGGCAAGATTTTGTGCACGAAATGACCTCTCAGTTATGTCCCCTAAATGTTCTATGGCATTCATATCAGGCGATCTGGGTGGCCAAATCATTCGCTCGAACTGTCCGGAACGTTCTTTCTCGGAATAGTTTACGTCTACCTTCAAGTGACTGGCAGTTTAGTTCTTGAGCATCTCTATGGTATTCTCCCACTTGTCAAACAAACCTGTGACCATTTGTGCTGCCCATCTTATTGTTCTTCTATGAACACCTAAAAAGTACTGCTAAAACTGACTGCATTCCCATCTAACAAAAATCCTGAAAGATAATATGCGTATTGATACTTTATAGCCGCGCGGGATTAGCCGAGCGGTCTCAGGCGCTGCAATCATGGACTGTGCGGCTGATCCCCGCGGAGGTTCGAGTCCTCCCTCGGGCATGGGTATGTGTGTTTGTCCTTAGAATAATTTAGGTTAAGTAGTGTGTAAGCTTAGGGACTGATGACCTTATCAGCTAAGTCCCATAAGATTTCAAGCACTTTCTAATATTTAGAAGATACTTTATAGCGTACTGTGATTATGTAAGCGGCTAAATACATTGAGGATATAGTAACTGAATGTGGTTTAGTAATGCTTCACGTGGCTACAAACTAGTTGCGTTACACACGCACCCTCACATTTCTTTTCCTAAATACACTGTCTGTTCACATTAATGCGGTCAATGTCCGATCCCAATAACAGCTAACAGACGGCAGGTGCACTAGCAGTGGAAGATGTATAAAGCGTGTGAGTGGGATGCGGAAAAAGTGCGGTAGTTGTCGGAATGCAGAAACTGACTTCCAAATAGGCATGATCATTGGCATTCCGGGCAAGGGTGGAAGCGTTTTCGAAACGGCCAAGTCTGTCAACTGTTTACTTGCGGCCATGATTTAAGTACACTGTGCATGGCAAAATGGCGTTATTCAAAACCGTCGCCGACAGAAGTGAACGACAGATGCAGTGATGTGAACGAGCGCAACTGCTGAGCAACTGATCACCCAGATGAACCAAGGGGCTACCAACAGTGTCTCCCTAACGACCGTTCAGCAGACATTGTTGCGTATGGGCTTCCGCAGCAGACGCCTGGTTCATCCACCCATGCTACAGATGTTAATCGGCGACGAAGGCTGGAATTTGCAAGCCACTACAGCAACTGGACGTTACTGAGTGGTGACAGGTAGCCTTATCAGTTAAATCATGTTTTATGCTCCATCAGAAATTTGGACGTTGACGTGGGCATGAAACGTCTGAAAGCAAACACCCTGCAACAATCATCGGAAGCGTCCAGGTCGGAGAAGGGAGCATCATGGTCTGGAGAATGTTTTCGTGGTATTCTCTGGGTAATCTCGTCGTTCTGGGAGACACAGTGGGTCAGCACATGTATCTATCCTTGGGGACCATGTCCACCCCTACATGCAGTTTGTTTTTCCTCAGCACGATGGAATCTACCAGCAGGACAATGCAATATACCACACAGCTCGCAGTGAACATGCGTGAATAGAAGAGCATCAGGATGAGTGTACCGTACTCCCCTGGCCACCAAACTCTCCAGATTTAAACACAGTTGAGAATTATAGGATCACCCCGATCAAGCTATTCATGCCATGAATCCTCACCCGAGGAACCTAGCGCAGCTGGCCACGGCACTGGAGTCGACATAGTCCCAAATCACTGTCGGTACCTTCCATTACCTCACTTTTCCTGCACATCTCGCAGCAGTCATTGGGACTGCATTCGAAGTGGGGCGCATCGCTGAGTACAATTCCTTTCCAGTTAATGAGATGCCAGACTGAAGACGTGCCAGGAGACGACCCAGGGAGCGGTGGGATGCCGATCCGTCTGCCACCCGCCACACGGCTCGACAATCAGGAGTGATGGTTGAGGTGCCATTCCTTTTCACAGCAGAACCGCTTTTGTTGTCATCCATGGCACCGTTGTAGCACAGCAGTACGTCGACAGTGTTTTGTTGCAGGGCAAGCCGCCCTGGCCTTACATTTCAACAAAAAGTTTCTACTGCCTGTCTTCATGCTTGCCAAATCCTACATTGGCCAGAAAAGTCGCCGGATCTCTGTCCAGTTGTGAACGTTTGGAGCATTATGGGTAGGGCCCTTCAGCCATCTGCGACTTTGATGATGTAACGTGCAAATTGGACAGAATTTGGCACAATATTCATCAGGATGAGATCGAACAATTCTATAAATCAATAACAAGCCGGATAACGGCTTGCATAAGAGACAGAGGAGGACAAATGCGTTATCGACTTGCTCATTTTCTAGAGCTGTTTCTCTTGAATAAATAACCTAAAATCGTCTAATTGTATTGATTTGTTTGGTTGTATATGTACATCTGCCGATTTCTGTTTTATATGGATAAATCCTTCGTTTTTCCACTTAGAGTGTACACGGAATTGTGCAGGAACGGCTCTTTTAAGAGCGGCTAAGGCGATGAGTGAAGGTGTCGAAAGAAATTATTTTGACACCTTTTTTGAAGCGAGGCCATTTATGGGCAGAAAAATCAACAGATACAAATTCAAATGGGCGACATGAGTCAGGCCTGGGGAGGCGAGAGTGAGCCAAAACGTAGTGGTGGGCGAAACATAGTTCTCAGCAAACTTAAGCGAAGTTAGAGAAAATTGGTGGCTGCCATTCGGACAGCTACAGAAACAAAGTCCTCGGCGCCGCAGCACTGGGAAGAGGAGATGATGTTCACAGTTACAGGGCACTCGGAAGAGAGGGCGTTTTCGGCCGACGGGCGGCAGGGTACCTCCAACACGACCACGCGATTTCCTCCGCCCTGATTGGCCAGGAGCCGAGAAAACCGCGGGGGCGGCTTGGAAAGTTGCGAACCGTGGCTTGGTCAGCTTCGCCTAAGCGGCGTTACCCCGCCAGCACACGAGGGAGGCGCGTGATCGATATTTCTCACCTCAGTGCTGACTTGCTGCTGCCAGACCATGGGATGAGAAAATTACAGGCAGCTTAAGCTACCGGCCAATGCTTGACCGTAACAAGAAAAAAAAACCTTTTGAAAGAAAATAAAGATAGAATCCCCTACTATCTGGTTCAGCCTCACAGCATGTAAGATGTAACATAACAACGTATAGCGATGTGAGACGTACATAATTTGTGATTATTGAGTGACTTCTGAATACCACAGATTAGAGTAATAATAGCACATTTGTTGGTTACATCATCTCACAATCAAAATATTACTGTCCAACTTAACCTACAGCACGGTTTATTGTATAGATCAGTCTGCCAACACAACCTTTAATACGAGAAATAAATTATTTCTATGTGAGGCACTTGTTGGCTTCGGCAACTCACAACCAAATTATCACCTTCCAGTCTAACCTAGTCCTCGGGCTAAGCTATAAATCAGCCTTTCTCCACAACCGTCATACGGAGAAAATGCTTCTTTTCACACCATGAAGCAGCAAATCACTCAACACATCCCATTTAACAGAACTGTAAGCCACACGTCAGAAGAAAATCACAGAGCACCAACGAAGAACACAGCCAGGAACTGACAGTGAAGAACATAATTATTTCAATTTCGCTGCTTGAAATACATTGGTTCTTTTATCACCTCTCATTGCTTATCCAAAACAGTCATTCCATTGGCAATGCGGAATTGACTTCTTGCCAGACTATGAGCAGTAGGGAAACACCACCATGATGGGCGACGGCCTTAATCTAGACTTTGACCTGTTAAATAACCTAATATAAGAGTTACAGCCACGATATGCTCATACTCAAGAAGTTTTAATGATTCGTTCTTTGAAACGAAAAGGAAACTTCTGAATTCTTTCTCATCGTTTCCAAAGCTGTTCTGAGCATTTGTATGGAAATTCCTTGGAGCTTATCATCGTGTGATTGTTGTAACTTAATTTTGTTATTCGCTATACAGTCCATATTTGTGTTGCTAGGTATAACGTCAACACACATCCAGTGAGGAATTCAGAGGTGCATTAACTAATGCGTCCCTGTCCTCTGTGACGTAGCGTCAACGTGTGACAGAGGTCCTCATAATTGTACTGCGCTTCTAAAAACATTCTCATGTTGGCTCGTCTCAAGTACAACAGTCAATGTTTGCTCAGAGACAGTCTGCAATGGCTCGTCCACCTGATAGAGCACGAGGATGTCTAAATATATGCGCGTAAAACTAAAGTCGGGTGTCTAGGCATTCCGGAGAGATAAGATCGACCTAATTGACTGACAGCACGTCATAAGAACATCACATTGCCCACGGGGGGACAGGGGCATTCAATCAAAAATGGTTCAAATGGCTCTGAGCACTATGGGACTCAACTGCTGTGGTCATAAGTCCCCTAGAACTTAGAACTACTTAAACCTAACTAACCTAAGGACAGCACACAACACCCAGCCATCACGAGGCAGAGAAAATCCCTGACCCCGCCGGGAATCGAACCCGGGAACCCGGGCGTGGGAAGCGAGAACGCTACCGCACGACCACGAGATGCGGGCGGGCATTCAATCCAATTGCATAAAATTATTTCAAGGGTTTCTAGTAAAGCCCCTGCTACCAACATAAAACTAAAAAATTAAACAAGCACTAGAGAATGCAACACAATATTTTGACATAAGGAATCAATGGCCGGGATAAAATTTAAGGCGTGCAGCAAGTGTTTCAATAGTACTTAGAGCTCATAGCAAACAATTGCCTGCCGAAACGAGGCTGGTGGCAGTACTTCGAAAAGCAGTACACAATCCTCTGTGATTTATCTGTTGTTGAGTTTATCATCGTTTAGAGTTATTAAGGCTTTTGTGAAATGGTTCGCTCCAGGAACTTGCAGACATGTGTGTGACGTATGGTGCAATAAAATATGGCGCACGGAGAGCTGAACAAATATATAGAGATAATTTTCCAATAGGAATCATCCTAAGTGATTGAACAGAAACTCAGGAGTACCTGGGTCTTTCAAGCCTCAGAACGTCAGCCAACGTTATCGATTAAAATCAGAAGTGAAAGCTTCAGTATTAAATTGTGTACTCTGAAATTAGTGCTCAGAAGTAAATAGCAACCTATTTTATGACTTCCATCATCACACGAAGCAAAAGTGATATAAGTGGAAGTGCGGAATTGGACATAATGTCACTCGATAACACACAGGTCATGGGGGTACCCTTGAATTTTATAGCGAATACGAAGAAAAACTGGTACCACCTTATTGTAGGTGGCCGAACAATAGTAGCGTTCTTGGTTAGAAGAGTCACAGGTCGATCCAGGACAGGCGAAAGAAATACAGACCTGCACATTGACTCATTCACTATACAACTGCGACAGTTAGGAACGACTATTGAGTTCAGTCTACTAGTAACTCTTTAAAATCAGCCACATGTCACTTCTATTATTTCGTAAGTCATTTACACTGATGATCCAAAACATTATGATGACCTGCTTAATGGCGTGTTAGAACACCTTTAGAACGCTCTACTGAAGTGATTGTGAGTGGCATGAATTCTACGAGTCCTTGATAGGTTTCCAGAGGTATGTGGCACCAGAAGTCTACGCAAAGGTCACTAAATTCTAGGAAATTAAGGGCAGGAGGATTGTGGGCACTGCGCTGGTGCCCTTCGGCGTCCCAGGTGCATTCCATCGCGTTCAAATCAGGGGAATTTTGGTACTCAAGATAGCAAAGTGAGTTCACCTTCAAGCTCCTCAGACCGCAGTACCTCGATTATGGCCTTTGTAACACGCACTGGGGTACAACTGGTGGGGAACCCTTAAACTGTTCTCGCTTTGACAGTGCGCCCTGTCCACGCCACGTGCCTGGTTCTCCCGCGGCGGTCGTATTATTTCTGTTCCACACTGCTGCTGGCTTGCCTGAAATTATGTGTATAAATAAATATGTAAGCGGGTTAAGGGGAGCCAGTGAACACTAAAGACAACACTGTCCTACATCTGGTATGAACAATTATATTCTCAGACGATAAGAAAATCGCAGGTTGCACTGTTTACACACTAAGTCGTAAGTGCTGATGCCCATTAACATCCTTGCTAATTTGATGAGAGGTCATAATTATCATTCCCTTGTTATTGTGCAGTATTCTTGACGATGTTAATGTCTGTCACTATTGTACTTCACGCCGTCACGCGTATTTCTCAGTCTTACTCAGGTCGAACCTTCGATGATAGATACACCGGCAATGATGATGATTATCTGTCCACAATTATCACTTGGACGAGCGTACGTGTAACCGACACGGCGTGGGTGATTGCTGATGATGCGGAAGCCGAATAGCCGAACGAAAGTTCTTACGCTCGTCACGTAGGCCTACAAACAGATATCTTGTACCAGTACTTCTTGACACTTGTAATAATACAACACTGTTCATAAAAGTTAACTTACATTTCACAGTTCTCACTTGCACGAGTGTGCGCGTAACCGTCGCGATGCAGCTGATTATTGATGATGCGGAAATGCGATGACCGAACGCATGTTCTCACGCTCGCTACAAGACACTGCCACTTGATTGCTCTCCGTTGTAGTAAACTATTTTACTGATTCACATTAGTTTCATTCTGGGAGGCCGAACACGACGCGGATGATTGATGTACGGTACGACACGCAAACGGGCGGATACTCAAATATGTTATCGGCGGCACTGATCATACTTAATTACTTCTTTACGCACTTTTCACTGAATCCACTTCCATATCTCATTACTTCACAATAATAGTACTTGCAGCCACACTTGGACTTCCATAATAATGCCTTTCCCAAGCAGAGCGACCCACAACACAACATGGCAGTTCCGTGTCCCGTGCTCGACTCTGCAATGCAAACTTCCATATCTCATTACTTCACAATAATAGTACTTGCAGCCACACTTGGACTTCCATAATAATGCCTTTCCCAAGCAGAGCGACCCACAAAACAACATGGCAGTTCCGTGTCCCGTGCTCGACTCTGCAATGCAACCGCTCGCGAAGATACTCCGTAACCAAGCCGGCGATATGACAATAGCTTACACCTTTTGACATCGACAATTATCTTTCTGGAAGTAGCCATCGCCATCGAGAAAGACAAGCATAATGGGATACACACAGTCCACAACAATGTTCACGTAGTCCACACCTGTCATCTTGTCTTCGATTACTACCACAGGTACCATGGAATGCCAGGTGAATGTCCAACATAGTACACCGAGGTCACAAAACATGTGAGAAAGCAGCTAATATCGTGTGGGACCCATTTTTGCCCGGCGTAGCGCAGCAACTTGAAGTGGCATGGACTCAACAAGTCATAGGAACTCCCCTGCAGAAATATCGAGCCATGCTGTCTCCGTAGCCGTCCATAGTCGCGAAAGTGGTGCTGGTGTAGGGTTTTGTGCACCAGCTGACCTTCAGATTGTGCCCCATGAACGTTTGATGGGATTCATGATTCATGTAGGGCGATCTGGGTGCTCAAATCATTCGCTCTAATCGTTCCGAATGTTAATCAAAACAATCGCGAACAGTTATGGTCCGGTGACACGGCGCATGCTCATCCATAAAAATTCCATCGTCGTTTGACAACACGAGAATTTTCAAATTATTTCACAAATAAAAATTTTATGGGTTTAGGTCCCGATAACGTGGGAGCCAAGGAACTGGTCCACCTCTACCTACCCATGTGTGAAGTAATCTTATTTAGAAGTCTACGAACATAAATACCGAAATGGGGTGGAGCTCCATCGTGCACGATGTACGTATTTTTTCTCACTTTTAAAGGCACATGTTCTAGCAGAAGAGGTAGAGTGTGTTCTCTAAGAAAGCAAAGTAAGTTTCCGTTTTGAGCCTGGGTGGAAGAACATGAGGTTCTGACAGTCACCAACAATACCGGCCCAAACTCTGACAGAAAATCTTTTTTGATGATGTAACCGCACAATTTCGTAAGGATTCTCGACAGCACAGTCCTTGATGAATAGTAAACAACTGATCCTCCGTGGTTGCACAGTCCGCGATGAACTTTTAACAGCTTCTGGGAGGTGCTTTATCTAGTAGAGCAGTGACGTTAGTCGCATGTCAACACAAGCAATGAAGTTAGTGACATGTCAACATTACCTTCGTTCAATTGGAACAACAAACACTGGCGCTGAGCCTAAGAGTTCCAACTTACTGTGCATTCTAAGCAAACATAACCAAGAAGGTATTTTGAACATTTCATCTAAGAAAAGTTTCGTGTAATGTTGGTACGTTCTGTTGAGAAGTAGAAAATGAGCTCTAACACGGAAATAAAGCGTTTCCAGACCAACGTCCATATAACACATCTCATTCCTCTACACGTGAGAAATGTTTCCTTAAAGTTTGGCCACATATTTTGTTACACCCTGTACACTTTCCTTAGGCCATCATGTGTCCTCCAGGCCACCAGGCGGCGTTCAGCCTCGCGGTGGCCATTGATCTCAATGTTTTGTTGACCAGCGTATGTTATGGGTGTACGCTTGCATTAAGTAATATGTATGTACCTGACACCTGCTGGTAAGCAATAACTGTTTTGAACCAATTCGATGAATTTCTTACCTGTCTGCCACTGAGCATGGAAAATTATACAGAGCGTTCCGAAACAATTCCTTCAAATTAATACAAGTGGTAGAGAACATCAAAACAAATATATTGCGTTATAATACTCGTACATATGGTCCCTGGCGACAGTGTCTGATGCTAGAGAGGAGTTACACAGAAGGCAGTTTAGCATCCTAATTACAGCGGTGACATTCACAGGAACTGCTGGAATGGGCAACCATGAGCTCTGTATGCTCCCAGTACATGGTCAGGCCATTGATTGTCGTGTCCATTCGAAGATTCTTGGCGTGTCCGCAATGGTACCAGCAACGGTGACAATTCTAGTGACGAGGTTTCCTTGCGTTTCCACAACTATTTCGTACACCAGCTGCTTCTTATGGCCACAGAGGAAGAAATCCAGAGACGTGGGGTCAGGTGACCTGGGCGGCCAGGTCACGGGACCAGCTCGGCCGATCCAACGATTCCCGAAAGTAGCTGTTTGTGGTATCGGCCACTATCCAGTCAGCCGCACTTTCAATTACGCACGCAGCCTGTTATGGCACCGCGTTTCCTACAAGCGTCACCTCAACACGAGGGCTCTGCCACGAACGATTACGGCGTTGCCAGTGAGATCCAAGCATCCCCTGTCCGGAGCTCCAGCAGCGGGTGCACTTGGTTCGAACATTCATGCACTGGAATCGTTTTGCGTGTTTGCCAGATAATTACAGACTTTCACAGCGGAGAAGGCACGACGTCTTCTGAATAGACATTGTATTGAAGACTGATTGATTTATAAATATTTTGCATCCGTATATATTTCTACGTTCAAATCTACTATTAGCAACGGACGCTGGAAATAAAGCAACAAAGTTATGTATTGTTTCTACTATTTGATATTAAGTGTAGAACAAGTTAATGTCTGAATTCTTTGTTCATGAACCGCCTCTGTTCCTCATTTCTGAATCCAAAGGCTGGCATAACAGCTGTCAGATGATTCCTCACAGCAATGCACAAATGGTTCAGTGCCCCTTTATGCGGAAGTACATGCTCTAACTTTCAGAGGTATATCCTCCAGCAGTTCTGGTAACATATGTTCCACGAAGGTACGATATCTCCATCAGTTGAAGCGGAATGGTATGGTCCAGTCAACCTGTCAGCGAGAATGCCGGCCCACATATTTACACCCAATTGCAGTTGTTGAGCGCAAGTATTACTCGACCACGATGTTACTGTACTTGGCCTCCCGTTGCCGCTATCGGAAATATGCGGTGACGTTACAGTAAATAAATCCAGTTGTGGTTAAGGAAAATGGATCGCACTCTGAAAGCTTCCAGGATACTTGTGCATATACTATCAAGTGGTTCAGCATGTCCTATTGAAATATCACGATAAAAACTCACGTTAAGCCAACCGAAGCCCCCTCACTCCAAGACGCAATAATACTGTGGTCGACTAATACCTCGTGGGTAAACGTGTGCCCAAAAATGCGAATTGTGGAGACAAATAGCTTTCACGACTAAACAAAGCCTCGATGGTATGTACAAGATCTGGACCGGAAATAAGGGATGCTGGACAATCTGTTGTAAAGACCACTGTGGGAACTGCACGGTTTGGGGGAAATCTTCAGGTGCTAGTGCTGCCACGCGCTAAAAATGGAAAGGAGAAGCTGCTGGTCATGTTAACAAGTTCCACACAAGGCTATGTCTGACGCCAAGGATGTGAGCAACACGTCGCGAACTTGTAGATGGAGTGTTTTCAACATGTCGCAGGATCTCGTCTTCCATTTCAGTAGTTCGTACTGTTCAATTCCTACCTGTATGACCCGCACTTGCACGGAGAGTGCCTGTTCCACGTAGTAGGCGATGCAGACGTCCGAACGTTAGGTCTAGTGGAACCCGTCGGTTGAGAAAGCGGTGTCGATAATCTCTTACGGCAGCTCGTCTACTTCCACTCACAGACTCGTATACCAGGTGCGTGTCAGCTATTTCAACATACGTAAACTGCTCAGTGTTCACTGTTGTTGTCACAGTCCGGTATTGATTCCGACTAAATCGGTGTGTTTACAACAAAGTCATCGTTGCTGTCAGAAGGCGATGATGCTTGCATATGAATCTGTGTGTTTCCAGGCAGACGTCAGGGCAATTTTGAATGTCAGTGCACTTTACAGTCAGCGACACCGACACAACAGCTTATGTCAGCACTACTAACAAATAGAAATCCTTGGGTAACAGAAGAAATAGTGAATTTAATTGATGAAAGGAGAAAATATAAAAATGCAGTAAATGAAGCAGGCAAAAAGGAATACAAACGTCTCAAAAATGACATCGACAGGAAGTGCAAAATGGCTAAGCAGGGATGGCTAGAGGACAAATGTAAGGATGTAGAGGCTTGTCTCACTAGGGGTAAGATAGATACTGCCTACAGGAAAATTAAAGAGACCTTTGGAGAGAAGAGAACCACTTGTATGAATATCAAGAGCTCAGATGGCAACCCAGTTCTAAGCAAAGAAGGGAAGGCAGAAAGGTGGAAGGAGTATATAGAGGGTTTATGCAAGGGCGATGTACCTGAGGACAATATTATGGAAATGGAAGAGGATGTAGATGAAGATGAAATGGGAGATAAGATACTGCGTGAAGAGTTTGACAGAGCACTGAAAGACCTGAGTCGAAACAAGGCCCCGGGAATAGACAACATTCCATTAGAACTACTGATGGCCTTGGGAGAGCCAGTCATGACAAAACTCTACCATCTGGTGAGCAAGATGTATGAGACAGGCGAAATACCCACAGACTTCAAGAAGAATATAATAATTCCAATCCCAAAGAAAGCAGGAGTTGACAGATGTGAAAATTACCGAACTATCAGTTTAATAAGTCACAGCTGCAAAATACTAACGCGAATTCTTTACAGGCGAATGGAGAAACTGGAAGAAGCGGACCTCGGGGAAGATCAGTTTGGATTCCGTAGAAATGTTGGAACACGTGAGGCAATACTAACCTTACGACTTATCTTAGAAGAAAGATTAAGAAAAGGCAAACCTACGTTTCTAGCATTTGTAGACTTAGAGAAAGCATTTGACAACGTTAACTGGAATACTCTCTTTCAAATTCTGAAGGTGGCAGGGGTAAAATACAGGGAGCGAAAGGCTATTTACAATTTGTACAGAAACCAGATGGCAGTTATAAGAGTCGAGGGGCATGAAAGGGAAGCAGTGGTTGGGAAAGGAGTGAGACAGGGTTGTAGCCTCTCCCAGATGTTATTCAATCTGTATATTGAGCAAGCAGTAAAGGAAACAAAAGAAAAATTCGGAGTAGGTATTAAAATTCATGGAGAAGAAGTAAAAACTTTGAGGTTCGCCGATGACATTGTAATTCTGTCAGAGACAGCAAAGGACTTGGAAGAGCGGTTGAACGGAATGGACAGTGTCTTGAAAGGAGGATATAAGATGAACATCAACAAAAGCAAAACGAGGATAATGGAATGTAGTCAAATTAAGTCGGGTGATGCTGAGGGAATTAGATTAGGAAATGAGACACTTAAAGTAGTAAAGGAGTTTTGCTATTTAGGGAGTAAAATAACTGATGATGGTCGAAGTAGAGAGGATATAAAATGTAGACTGGCAATGGCAAGGAAAGCGTTTCTCAAGAAGAGAAATTTGTTAACATCGAGTATAGATTTAAGTGGCAGGAAGTCGTTTCTGAAAGTATTTGTATGGAGTGTAGCCATGTATGGAAGTGAAACATGGACGATAACTAGTTTGGACAAGAAGATAATAGAAGCTTTCGAAATGTGGTGCTACAGAAGAATGCTGAAGATAAGGTGGGTAGATCACGTAACTAATGAGGAGGTATTGAATAGGATTGGGGAGAAGAGAAGTTTGTGGCACAACTTGACTAGGTGAAGGGATCGGTTGGTAGGACATGTTTTGAGGCATCAAGGGATCACAAATTTAGCATTGGAGGGCAGCGTGGAGGGTAAAAATCGTAGAGGGAGACCAAGAGATGAATACACTAAGCAGATTCAGAAGGATGTAGGTTGCAGTAGGTACTGGGAGATGAAGAATCTTGCACAGGATAGAGTAGCATGGAGAGCTGCATCAAACCAGTCTCAGGACTGAAGACCACAACAACAACAACTAACAAATTGTTCCCTACATTACAAACTGGTTTCAGAGAAAATACGTTACTTATCAAAATATTTTTGTTTTGATGTTCTCCACCTTCCGTATTAATTTTATTGAGAAGTTTCGGAACACCCTGTGTAGCTAAATGACAATTTTGATACCCTCGAATGTGTGTACGGAACCAGTATAACCACAAATACTCTGAGTTTGCTGTACGAGGTTTCTTAAAAAAAAAAAAAAAAAAATTATCTTTCTCCATCCATATTAGTTTTATCCCCCCCCCCCCCCCCCCCCCCAAAGTACTTTTCACGAGATATAATAAGTTGTGGGTTTCTGTAACGTGTTTTTCCGCTATGGGCTTAGTTCCCTCAGCGTATCCAACAATCACATCCAGCGAATACGGTGATGTTAATTACGTAATAGCCAAGGATTGTTTCGTCACATATTGGACCGTTTTCTTCAGACTGCTTCAAGCAAATGGCTTAGAATTTTAAAGTAGAATTCATTCAGTCATTTATAACGTGGCGGCAACAGCTTGGGGAATATTACGCTGTTGAAATAGAAGAAGACAGTGAGCACAACGCTCATATTTGATTGAAGTTGAGGAACTAATTTCGGTGTCGGCTCTTCAGAAAGCTGCCAGTGGACGACTGGGTTTTACAATCAGTTCTACGTTATATGCATCTAGTCCTATTTTGTAACAAGCTATAACTTATTTTAGCTATCCTGGATCGTCACGAATTTCAGCAATACGTAACTGTTGTCATCTGGCATTGCTCTTTGTCTAAACTGAAAAATTTCGAAACAAGTTTTTGTGACACACGTTACACGTCAAAAACTGACATACTCGCATGGAAAAAAATTAACTCGAAAGAAAAAAATAGAAACGACGCACGACGAAGGAATTATCGGAATAGGACGTAAATCGGTAGATGTGATACATATATACAGACAAATAAATTATTACAATTTCAGAAAAATTGAGTGATTTGTTCAAGAGAAAGAGCTTCATAAGCTGAAAAGGTCGGTAACGCATTGATAAACCTCTGACTCTTATTGAAGTGGTTATTCGGCTTGGAATTGATAGATACAGTTGTTGGATGTCCTCCTGACGGACGTCGTGCCAAATTCTGTCCAATTGCCGCATTAGACTCTCAAACTTCCGAACTAGGGCCCTGTCAATAATGCTGCAAACGTTCTCAATTAGAGAAGATCAGGCGACCTCGCTGGCCAAGTTAGGGTTTGGCTTGCACGAATACAATACAGTAGAAACTCTTCCTGTGTGCGGGAGGAGGGGGGGGGGGGGGGTTCGGAGGCATTATCTTTCTGAAACGTAAGCCCAGGATGGCTGGCCATGAGGGGCAATACAACGAATATCGCCGACGTACGCTGTGCTGTAAGGAATCTGCGGATGGCAGTGAAAGGGGTCCTACTATGAAGATAAATGGCACCCAAGATCATCACTCCTGTCTGAAGAGCCGTATGGCCGGTGGCAGCCAGGTTGGTATCCCAGCACTGCCCAGGGCGTCTTCAGACACGTCTTTGCTAGTCATCGGTATTCAATTCGAAGCGGGACTCATCATTGAAAAGAATTCTACTCCATTCAACGATATTCCAGGCCGAAGACGTGTCTGGAGGCGCTGCGGATAGTGACAGCAGATTAACCCACGTCATGGAACTGAGCATTATCTCGTTACACCTACATAAAGAGGTGACAGTACACCATCATAATCCTCCATTTCACATCTACGGCCTCCTATATGGCTAAATATCCTCTGGTAAAAGTATCCACGTTGCACCTACTGGTTTAATAATGTCATCTAACCACCTCCCCTTTGGTGTCGTCTCGCTCTTTTTGGAATCTAACGAAGAACTTTCTGGGTCCATCTGTAATCCATTCGCCTGGCTACATATCCCTCCCACCTCAACTTGATTTTCGCTGTAGTCGTAGCTACATATTCCACCCCAGCTCGTTCTGTGATCCATTTGTTTGTCTCCTGTCTCTGCTAGTAATTCCCAATACGCATCATCCGACTAGCCGCTGAGCGATCCTCGGCTTTGAACAGTTTCCGCATTACAAGTCCATCTCTCATTGCCAGAAGTAAAAAAGGAAAAAAAATGGCTCGAATACTTGAGAGTACAATTTAACGAAAGTTTGACTGATCAAGATAGTATCAATAAATAACTGAAATAATGGTATTCCCTACAAAAATAAAATTAAAAAATTGTAGAAAGCTGAAAATAACAGCTACAACTCAAATTTCATATCAGCGTACACTCCGCTGCAGAGTGAAAATCTCATTCTGAGAAGAGGTTTTATTTTCTGACACATGTCCAGATTTACTGTAACCAACATCGTTACTTTTTATTGCTGTGTTTACCACCATTATTATTTTTTCTTTTAATTTCAATACTCTTTCACGAAGAAACACGAAAAAAAATAATTATTTAAACCATCTTGTGGAACTTAAGTTGTCAGCAGTGTTCCCGTTTCATTTGCCACGTCGAATTAACTGTGTCGTCTATGCATGGTCTTGTTCCACAATTCTTCCCAAAGATGATGCTATTTTATTTATTTATTTATTTTTTCAGCTTTAGTGAGCCAACTTTCACTAGTGGAACACTTCAATATTCAGAGTATCAAAGGACGACAGACTTTTTTTTAAGTACATAGTCCTAACTACGGCGGACATGTTTTGAGCTCCACTTAGTTACATCATTTCTATCACCATCCTTCAACACGTGGGGTCCGCTTCCTGTCTCCATGCGATCCGTTTCCAGTAATACGATTTTTCTGCTTGAGAATTGTGACAGCATGGAAGATGGAATACCAGAACTTTTCGCCACATCCTTCTTTTCCAATTCAGTTTCTGCGGCCTTAATAACCACTTTCTTTTCATCGAGAGTCACACACTGTTTCTTTGAAGTCATTTTTACAGCTGATTTACGTACTGTATGAATTTGTATGCGACGTTATGCATTATTAACTAAACATCGTTATTGACTAAACAACAAGAAGAGTTTAATGACGAAGCAGTTAGCAGAACAAATGGCAAATTAATTTGAATTATTGAGTGCAAGATAGCTGCCGACTTCCAATTAGAGAGAATTAGCTGAAAACCTGGGGTTGCGTGGACATTAATTTATACCAATCTTATTACTCCCTCTCACTGCCCTCCTCCTCCTCCCTCCCCTTTCTCTGTCGATGTGCTCTTCCCTTCTCTCTCTGTCCATTCCAATTACCTCTTCTCTTCTATCTATCTATCTATCCACCTGCTTCTCTCTCTTCTCAATCCATTTCCTCTGCTCTCTCTGTCCATTTCCTATGTCCACTTCTGCCTGTCCTCTTTCCCCTTTCTCTATTCGTTTTATCCTTCCCCTCTCACTATCCGTCTCTTCCTCATTCCTCTCCTTGCACAGCCATGCCTGTCTACAGATATATGCCCTGGAAAGATTTCTGATACTTCCCACTCAACAAGCCTGTAGTGCAGGTCAGCCTAGATGTCAGGGGTTTCCATACTTTTTCACCCTCACCCCTATCCCTCTGTGTGACCTAGGTGGTTATTATCCCCACAGTGTTTCTTTCCAGAGCATAGGTAGTATGTGTACCATTCTGGTTGAAATCGATACAGAGGTTTAGGAAGAGATATGGAAACTTCATACATACAGGGCTATTACAAATGATTGAAGCGATTTCATAAATTCACTGTAGCTCCATTCATTGACATATGATCACGACACACTACAGATACATAGAAAAACTCATAAAGTTTTGTTCGGCTGCCAGAGCGCTCGAGAGCGCAGTGAGACAAAATGGCGACAGGAGCCGAGAAAGCGTACGTCGTGCTCGAAATGCACTCACATCAGTCAATCATAACAGTGCAACGACACTTCAGGACGAAGTTCAACAGAGATCCACCAACTGCTAACTCCATTCGGCAATGGTATGCGCAGTTTAAAGCTTCTGGATGCCTCTGTAAGGGGAAATCAACGGGTCGGCCTGCAGTGAGCGAAGAAACGGTTGAACGCGTGCGTGCAAGTTTCACGCGTAGCCCGCGGAAGTCGACGAATAAAGCAAGCAGGGAGCTAAATGTACCACAGCCGACGGTTTGGAAAATCTTACGGAAAAGGCTAAAGCAGAAGCCTTACCGTTTCGAACTCATTGATGGGGACATGCTGCACCGAGTGTGGGAGGAACTTGATTATCGGCTTGATGTCTGCCGAATCACTAAAGGGGCACATATCGAACATTTGTGAATGACAAAAAAAACTTTTTGAGTTTTTGTATGTGTGTGCAAAGCATTGTGATAATATCTCAAATAAAATAAAGTTATTGTAGAGCTGTGAAATCGCTTCAATCATTTGTAATAACCCTGTATATCTGTTTATATACAAGGTGTCCCAGAAACGTGACAAATTTAGAGGGGTTGTAGAGGATGTCTTGAGGAACGAATTGAGGATAGGAACCCATGTCCGGAAACGTCACTGACGACGCTTCAGTGTGTCAAGGTTGTGGGCGCTGGTGTCTGCCACTAGCCCCACCCCTTCGGCAGCGACATGACTTTGTACGCTAACGGATCGTGGGCGGAACGTCGCGCAATGTTCTTTCTGTTTAGTGATCGCGACTGGTTGTCACGATCGCCAATAGAGAAAATGGAGTTAGCTGTTTCCTAGAAAGACCTTATCTCCTATGAATTCGATGCTCTATTATCTTGGTGGATGATGGTTTCGGACACGGATTTCCATCTGGATTTTTCTCCTGAAAACATTGGGAGATTTCGGACACTGGCATAATACAATCCAAAAGATATTGGAAGAAGTGGAAATTAGTCATGGATGAGATTATAATACTCTGCACGACATTTTTGACATGACAAATGTCGCCATCCGCTGGGTTCTGCGACTGCTCATACCCATTAAAAAAGCCCGCAGAACCGACGCAGAAGTGGAAATGTTGCAGATGTGGCAGCCAAATCCTGGTGACTGTCACTCACCTGCTCCCCATGGACGAGTGTTGGGTGTATCACTGCGACCCCTATACAAAGCAGGTCACTCCAGTTTTCAGAAACGGACGTCGAAGCGACGTACAGAACTATAGCCTTATATCTCTGATGATGGTGTGTTGTAGAATTTTGGAATATGTTTTATGCTCATGTATTGTAGCAAATCTCCCATCTAGGAATGAACCTGGGTTCCGGAAAGAACGATGGTGTGATAAACAGCTCGGTCTTTTCGTTCACCACACCCCGAAATCAATAGACATAGGCGCCCTGGTGCCATAGTTCTTTCACTTCCGGTAAGCGTTCGACGGAGTTCCCCACACTGCCGCCTATAAAATATCTAGCAGTGTGGGTACTTAGCTTTCTAAAATGGAACGACCACAAAAAGTAATCGCAGTTAAGGCAATTGCCAGACAGAAATACATTGAAAGAACGCTCAGGAACTGCAGTCCACCCACAAAGGAGGTAGCTTACAAAAGCCTCGTTCGACTAATACTTGCATATTGTTCTTCATTGTGGGACCCGTACCAGATAGGACTGATAGAGCAAGAGATCCAAAGAAGAGCAGCACGTTTCGTTACATGTTCATTTAGTAAGCACGAAACGGTCATGGAGATGCCGAGTCTGCCCGCATCTCGTGGTCGTGCGGTAGCGTTCTCGCTTCCCACGTCCGGGTTCCCGGGTTCGATTCCCGGCGGGGTCAGGGATTTTGTCTGCCTCGTGATGGCTGGGTGTTGTGTGATGTCCTTAGGTTAGTTAGGTTTAAGTAGTTCTAAGTTCTAGGGGACTGATGACCATAGATGTTAAGTCCCATAGTGCTCAGAGCCATTTGAACCATTTTTGATGCCGAGTCAATTACAGCGGCAGACGCTGCATCACAGTGTGGTTTACTGTTATTTCCGGGAGCATACGTTCCTAGAAGAGTCAACCAATATATTACTTCCTTCTACGCATATTCACGAAGAGATCATGAAGGTAAAAGAGAGATTCCTGGCTACATCGAGGCTTACCAGCGATCCTACTGCCCACCAACCATTGGAGACTGGAACAAAGAACTTGAAAACTGACAGTGTTGCATAAAATATCCTCCGCCAAACACCGTAAGATGGCTTGCGGAGTATAGATGTAGATGCAGATGTACGACTGGAAACGTGTGGCGCCGGCAAATTATGTTCGTACGAGCCAAACCGTCACAGAATCGTACTGCAGAAATCTCCTAACAAGGTTACAGGACACTGTCAGGCTGAAGTGTCGGGGTTGACTGTCAATGGAGCAATTTCTGCTCCAGGACAGTGCCCCAGGACAGTGCCCCAGCACACACTACACAGGACCAAGTCACACACGCTGTTTCTTTGGTCTACCAGATTTTGCCTTATCTCCCGTATTCTGTCATGCCTGTTAGTCACTATTTCTTCCTTCCTCAGATAGAGAAAGCACTGTGTGGGACGCATTTCCAGAACGATGACGATGTGGTATTCGAGGTAGACCGTTCCCGAACATCCGAAATCCAGGTGTCCACAACCAAATCATCTGCCTTTGGGAAAAATGTCACAGCTTTAAGTATGGAGCTAATGGCCTTGCCTCAGTGGTAACACCGGTTCTCGTCAGAACATCGAAGGTAAGCGCTGTCGGGTTTGGCTACCAGCTGGATGGATGACCGTCTGGGTCTGCCAAGCGTTGTTGACAGGCGGGTTGGACTCAACTCCTGTGAGGCAAACTGAGAGCTACTTGATGGAGAAGTAGCGGCTCCGGTCACGTTAACTGACGAGGGCCGAGAGAGCGGTGTGCTGACCACATGCACCTCCATATCCGCATCCAGTGACGCCTATGAATGAGGATGACACGGCGGTCGGTCGGTATTGTTGAGTTTTTAAGTCCTGTTCGGACGGAGGGAGGGAGAGGGAGAGGGAGAGGGAGAGAGGGAGAGGGAGAGGGAGAGGGAGAGGGAGGAAGAGAGAGAGAATGAGGGGGGGTGGGTGAGCTACAGCGTCACCACATTTCATGGTCGCAGCTTCCTTTGACGTAGTAGCTGAAATTTTACGACTACCTCTCGCAGGGGGCAGGTCCAGATGAAGAGACGCAGCCGGTTCGGCGGCAGCTCGCTCGCACACAGCGTGGCATCAATACGGAGTGGCCGTAAAGCGGCGTGCTCTCTCCTCTCGCGCGGAGGACGAATGTGAATGTTGATTTTTTTTTATTTTTTGAAAAGGAGGCACCCCTGCGCGCTATCACGGCCGCGCCGTTATTGAGCGTGCTGTGGGGGGAGTCAGCATCAATAGCAGGGGAGGGGAAGGGACACAGCGCCGCAAATCCGACAGCCAGGGGGCGCTGCAGCACGGCGGACCAGCCCGGACCAGCCGCGTGGAGCGGATACACCGCCCCAGGTTCCGCGGTCCAACCACCAGATGAAGTTCACATTGGCCACGCATGGCAACATGCTGGTTTCGGCGAGTTTCGGGATCCCAGCCGCGCTCCGCACCAAAGTAACTTCTATGAAGTGGTTTTCGCGGCTGCTGGTCTAGCGATACGGCGCGTTCTGGAAAACAATTTCTTTTTCCCCACTAACCACTCGTTTGTTATTCGACCTAACCATCTAATCTTCAGCATACCTGTGAAGCACCACATTTCAAAAGCTTGTATTCTCTTCTTGTCTGAATTACCAATCGTCGACATTCCACTGCCGTACAAGGCTGCACTCCAGACAAATACACTGATGAGCCAAAACGTTATGATCACTGCCCACTGAGACGTTGGATGCCGCCTGGTGGCGTTACGGGCACGTCAGGCGGTAATAAAAGCAGTACTGCTGCGTGGTCTGGGTTTCCTACCAGACAGGATTAAAGGAGTAAATCGAGGAAGTTCGAAGAAGAGCAGCACGTTTTGTATTATCACGAAATAGGGGAAAACTGTCGCTGACATGGGGTGGACATCATTAAAACAAAGCCGTTTTTCATTGCGGCGGAATCTTCTCACGAAATTTCAGTCACCAACTTTCTCCTCCGAATGCGAAAATATTTTCTTGACGCCGTTCTTTATAGGGAGAAACGATCATCATAATAAAATAAGGGAAACCAGAGCTCGCACGGGAAGATGTACGGGTTCGTTTTTCCCGCGCGCTGTTCGAGATTGGAATGATAAGAGAGTGTTCTAGTAGATGTAGATGTACGACCACTCACCAATCATCGCACATGTATTTGTTCACATCAGGATCGTTTTTAATATGAACAGAGTATAGTACCTATTTTCAGAGGACACTTCCAGGTGTCTAGCGATCAGACACCATTCGTCATATTGGCGAGATACTTGGTAAGAGTACGCGAGTACGCGATTTTCCGTAATGTTTAAAAAAAACGTGGTACAAGTAGTTGTACGTTGTGTTACTGCAAAGCAGATGACTATGTGTTCTGTAGGAAGCGTTTGACTTTGACGTCTAAGATTTCTCTGCGTCGCAACAAAAATATTCCTAATACTTTATCAGAATCAAATCGAACATATGTACCATTTATTCGTGTTGTAGGCAATAACCCCGAAGAAATAAAGTAATTATCATTCCCTAATTTTCTGGTGCAGTCGCTTGCAACAAAGGGTGCAGCGATAGGAAGTAAGAGAGAGTTGGCTTCAATATTACGTCGACAACGAGGTCATTAGGCACAGCTCGGAAGGAATAGGGAAGTAAATCGGATTCGTTATTTTCATCTATTATGACCGTCATTGACATTGACAGGACTTGTTTGGACAGGATTCATTGCGTCAGAATTAAGTTAATCTTCTATAATAATACGATAGTAGAATAGATGCAACAATAATATTAAAATAATAATATTAGAATTGTTGCTAGTGTTGCGACAATGAGTGGCAACTAAGGTAATCATGGATCGATCACAAGTAAAGAATTCATTCACAGGGTATAATGGACGTTCTTTTAAGTCATTCATTTCTGCTTTAACAAGCTCCACTGTTAGGTACTGAACACTATTGGTAGTGCACCCTCCGGAAGCTGTCTTCTGTCTTGATTAGTCTATACTGTCCTTATTTCTAGTGGTGTGGAACTAATCTGGCCCTTGCAAGTTAGAAAAACCGCCGAAAATCTAAACGTTCTTGGGCGAAAGGGGATTTAAAGTGCCGACCTCCCGAACGGCTGCTCAATGCCTGAAGAATTGCGACCGACACCTCCATCTGTCGAAACGTTAGACAGAAAATGAAATCCAATTTTTAAGTTCCAGATATCAAATACCGGACACGAGAAGGATATCGCTACCCTGCAGCACAGTCAACAGAAGATATAGTTGGATGAAAAGAGCGTGAACGGACACACACCAGATACATCTCCCACGATCGCATTGAGGAAAACGAGGTCTGAGACGCTGACTAGTAACTTCTCTGGCACTAAAGTGGATGGTCAGTCTGAAACGTTAATCTTTTATATAAATTGTCATCTCATATGTGGCACGCATAGTTTGATTCTCTCATGAACCCAAGTCGTTGTCCTCGACGTCAAGTGTTCATCAGAAACAAATGTATCTCCATGAGTGAGCCAGGGAAGAGTGATAGAGCGCTATCATTCCTTACATACATAAACGATCTGCAGTCTGCAGATATTTGTCCTAATGAGGCTGTGATGTACGGAAAGGTATCGAAGCTGAGTGACTCTAGGAGAACGCAAGATAACTTAGACAAAATTTCTAGTTTGAGTGATGAATGACAGCTGCCTCTAAAGGTATAAAAATTAAAGTGGAAGAACAGGAAAAACAGTCTCATAATGTTCGAATATAGCATTACTGTTTTAGTGTGCTGCTTGACACAGTCAGGCCGTTTAAATATCAACACGTAACGTTACAAAGTGATGTGATATGGAACGAGCGGGTAAGGACTGCAGTAGGAAAGGCGAATGGTCGACGTCGGTTTATTGGGATAATTTTAGGAAAGTGTGGTTATTCTGGAAAGGAGACTGCGTACAGAACACTAATCTGACCTGTTCTAGAGTACTGCTCGAGTGTTTGAAATCCGTACCAGATCAGGTTACAGGAAGTCATCGAAGTAGTTCAGAAGCGAGCTCCTAGTTTTGTTACTGGTAGGTTCGATAAACACTCAAGTATCGCGGAAATGCTTCGGGAACTACACGGAAAGGCGACGTTCTCCAAAGCAACACTATTTTTGAAGCTGACTGCAGAATGATCGGACTGTCGGGAACGTACATTTTGCGTAAAGACCGAGAAGATAAGAGAAATTAGTGCTCTTACGGAGACATACAGACAGTCGTTTTTACCCTCGCTCTGTTTGCAAGTAGTACAGGAAAGGCAATGTCCAGTAGAGGTACAAGGCACGGTGCGGTGGCTTGCGGAGCATGTATGTAGACGAAGATCAAGGTACAACTTGTATGTTCTTCGGTGTATGTATTACGCAACGACGGACGGCATCAGTTGACCCTCTGTTACAGTTTTTGCTTATGGCGTTATTTAGATAGGAAGTTAAGGCAGACCTGCAGTGAATCTTCGCACTGGATTTCTGAAGGCCGTGAAAAAGCAAGATACAACAATCAAACCGCGGAAACACGCAACACGACTGAACGCTTTCTCTCATGAGCGCAAAAGTTACTGCCGCGATACGGGCCGCGCTCTGCAGCACTTGTTGCCTTGAACGTTTATCTTCGCAAACTCTTATTAACTCTCAACAAGAAGTTGGTAAGATAAAGTACACTTCAAACATACTTTAGTGTTGACGTTGTTCAAAGCAGATAAAGCACATTTCAGAAAGTTTTTTATGGATGACACTTTCCGAAGCAAGTATCGACACACAGTATATAATACACAGTGTTTGCAGCAATAAGGTGATTCCTTTCGCTTTGTATTCTTGCTACATCCGATGCATCTTGTCACAGGTCGCTTTTGTTTAATTCTAAATTCAGCAGTGCTTGGAAAGTGTCTTTCTCGATGACACAGTAGTGTTTCGTCTGATCGACTGTGTCCTGATTATTTTTTACCTTGGTGGTATTTCTCCGAAAATCTCACGAATGAGCTGATGAAATTCGGGAACCGAAGTATTATTTCCGGCAAGAGCCTTGAAAATACTATGGTAATCTGGCGGCAAAATACCTAAAGCAACCACATAGAGTTTTTTGTACAATTCCATTGTTTGGGAACACATCCAGCTGAGCTAAGTAACCTTTCATATTTGTTTACTTCACTCGTAACCCAACAAATTTTGCGTTAAATTATTCTAAATTGGTTTCGCGGTCCATTTTCACAGATATCGTTTCGGCTGTGTGATATGTAGAGAACATACATATTACGTTTCTTCTATCACGCTACTTCAAAGCCATCATCGTGTTTGGTGAGTTAAAATTCCACCACTCTTCTTTACAATTTGTCTTCACGTTTCTGCATATTACTCCTTGTCATGAGAACTGTACCTCGCCATTTGATTCTGTTTTACACAATCAGTGACAGAGAGATGGAACTGCGTACCGGTTGTGTTCATATAGCGAGTGTTATCTTCTCCGACTCCAGCTGCTAGAATAGTTTTTTGGTCAGAAGTACATTCGGAGAAAAACCGTGCTTCTATGGCCTTGACTACCGTGAAACGATTATAAGATGTTGCACTTTATGAACTATACCAAAGAAAGCTATGTAACGGTCACGAAAAATCGGCTTTGACAAGACTGCTTAAAAAAGAAACAGCGCTTTAGTACATAAATCTTTCAGTAAGCCTAAGTTCATAAAATTATTTTTGTTGTAACTACTACGCAAACGCGAGCGAAGTAGCGGATACCAAGTAAGGACGTGTATAACTAGAGAACGAAGGAACAATAAAGATTAAGAATTTAAACGCCTCGTCGACAACGAAGTAATTAGAGGCGGAGCACAAGCCCGGAGTGCAATTTCTATGGAACCATCCCAGCATTTTCCGTAATCGATTCAGGGAAATCACAGAACACGTAAGTCTGGATGTCATTCCAACTGTCATCTCTTCTAATACATACCGCGTTCCATACCACTACGCCAACTTACTTGATCTGGGAAGTAGATTATATGTTTAGAAACGAGGAAATAGTCAACGGGTGCTATATGACAAACGGGATGCTGATGGTGCAAAATCGGTAAAAAATTACTCAACAAATCGTGAAACCAAAGAATACAGAAACGAAGAGCAAAAGAGAAAAGTTCAATTAACGTAAGACAGAAGTTATATCGCGAATCTAAGAAAGTTAGATACCGTACGACGCATATTTGCTTCTGAGCTATTGAATCACAATTTTGCGACTGTCAATCTGGTACCTGTACCTCAAAGAGTTTCAGAACTCCTGATTTGCTGCCGTTTGCGTAAACCTTTTGTTGGAATTATTAAATGTAACCTGCAACTTTTTAGAAAAGTCACCGTATGTTAAGGGTTTATTCTAGAAGCGAGATGTTACAAAAGTCACTGTATGTTAATGGTTTATTGTACAAATGAGAATTCTGGCAGAATTTAGAAGCTCATATATCCGCGCGGCATTGACATCTAGGACACGATGCCCACAGTTCACATCGAAGAGGCTGGTTAAATAGTGCTTACGGAAGGAACGAAGACTATAGAGGTCTGCCTCGCTAGATGTGCGGTCAGCGGGAAGAATTGGTGACCAAAGAGGAACGGGTTCGATTCCCGGCCTGGTCGGAGATTTTCCCCGCTCGGGGTCTGGGTTTGTTGTATTGTCCTCACGTACGTATCGTCATAATTGACAGTTCTTGTTGAGTTATCTGTGTGGGTACGTAACGAAAGTGTTTAAAAAAATAGAGTTCAACACCCTAGAGACGACAGGGTCGCAAGTGACGAAGTATAAATCCGGTTTGCAGGGAAGGGAATCGGCAGTGTCCGAATCAACAGAATCAGCCTGGTACGTGCCTCAAATGATTTAGGGAATCCACGGCAAAAGCTAAAATTGAACAGCCGGTCGATGATTGGGACCGCTTTCCTTCCGCATTGAAGTCCACTCTGTTGCCACAGCGCCAGCTTACTCGGCACTGTTTGCGACATTCGGAAGACGTGATACACAGAATAACTCGTGAAAGTGCTGAGGTGAAAATAAGACAATGGTTACAGATGTGCGGTAAATATTTTCACACCGTACAACTACAATAGAATAACCAAACACGTATTTTTACGACGCTTGTAACAGCCACTACCCATGAAGATGATCACGCGGCACTGCTCAGCGTTACGTATCGGTTATGCGGCAGCTTTTACGTCATAGCTATCTACTCACGGCGTTGCCTTTGATTGCTTTTAACTCTGCTGTCTTCGACATGAAATCCGTATCCATCCGAAATAGAAGGGGAACTGCGTAAGCTGCTACGCTACGATGTATGGTTCACCGCCCCCGGGAAAGATCTGAAAATAGAACGCGCCGCCGCCGTCGTAACCGTCCCGTGTCGCTGTCCACCCCATTCCTCGGCTTTTCCTTCCCTTCTCTCCCGGCCAAGTGTATCAGCAGTCCATCATGCCGGCCATAAAGGCAGCGAGGCGAGGCACGGCGGACCGGCAGTGGCAGGGCGGCCGGAAATCGACCTAAGCGTCTGCGCATGCGCCGGCCCTGCCATCGATCGCAGCGCCGCCACCTGGGCCAGCACTTCTTGAGCAGCCAATCGTGCGCGAGAGGCCGGGCCGCGAGCAAAGAGGGCGGAGACTTGGCCACGCCTCCCCGCTTGGCCCCTTAAAGGGCACCTATTATTAGCGGTCCGGCGGCTGTCGGCGGGGATTACTACTGGATAATCGCTTCTTAACGCAGGAATGTCAACAACAGGTCGCCGCCGTCATAATTAGCATTGATTGCTCCTCCGCCTCCGCGCGCCACACGCAGGAGGAGGAGGAGGTCGTGTTTATTACCACACCTGCTGGCTTTAGGGCTCAGCACTTTGTGACAGCCACCCGACAATTGCTGCGGGCGAGGCTGAGCTTTTACAAACACGGTGTCAGAGTCTCTTCCGGTAATACGGTAGCCCGTCCTTATCAACTCAGCAACTTGCAGAACACGCAGTAAGGGCAACGAAACACAACTGGAATTAAGTACAAGCAATTGTTTTAATGGGTGCAATAAAAGTTGCTATCTTTCAGCATGAAACATTTATTCTTCTAATTCTTAAAATCCGCAAAATACTTTCTTTCGAACAGGTATTATAGTCGTACAAAATTTGTGAAAAGACAACATTTTACCACTTCGATTGCAATTATTATCTATTGGCCAATTTCGGCTGTTACATCGTTTTTGATTGGTGGCCTGGTAATTCTGTAAGAGACGTTAAAAGACTTACAAGGGCAGTTGAGCAGAATGGTAGAAACTAACCCTTAATATACAGTCAAATTATATAGAAAACTAGTAATTTCAAATCGAAAGAAAAAGTCTCGGTGCAGTTCTGATGTTTTTCCTCCCGAACACTGACGGTGGCATGCAACCATATTACTGATGCTTCCCTATCCTTCTTTCGGTCTTTTCTAAATTACTAACGTTTTTATTTGCCACCTTCCCTTTCCTTTAACTAATCTGCAATTAATATTTCATTTAATTTTCTTTGTGACGTATTATTTTTACTTCGATTATTCTTGGCTCAAAACAATATCTGCTTGTATAATAGAAAAACTTACGTTATTGCTTGATGAAAACTGTAAAACGTACGATCTGTTTTAAAATATTAGGCATCGTGTCTTCAAATATGCATTAAACGAAATGAAAGAAACGAAATGAACCGGATAGTGTCTTGAAAAGATGTTACAAGCTGCATATCAATAACAGTAAAACAAGAGTAATGCTATGTTGTTAAATGAAATCAGGCGATAGTGACTGAGTTAGAGTAGGAAATGAGACGCTAAATGTAGTCCATGAGTTTTACTAATTCGACAGCAAAGTAGAGGTGACATAAAATGTGGACTGTCAAATAGCTAGAAAACTATTTCCAAGAAAGTTGTTAGCTAACAACGAATGTAAATGTGAGTGTGGGGAAGTATTTTCTGAAGGTAGCGCCGTACAGAAGTGAAACGTGGATTATAAACATTTCAGACGAGAAGAGAATACAAGCGTTTGAAATGCGGCGTGAAGAAGGATGTTGCGTATTAGATGAGTAAATCGAATGAGTAATGAGGTGGTATGGAATCAAATTGAGGAAAAAAAAGGAATTTGCTAAGCAATTTGATTAAAAGAAGTGACTGGTTGATAGGGGCGATACTCAGGCACCAATGAATTGTAAGTTTGTTAATGGAAGGAAGTGTCCTGAATAAAAAAGGGATATATATATATATATATATATATATATGTATATATATATATATATATATATATATATATATATATATATATATATATAGTTATCAGGTTCCATTGAATAAACTTATAGGTTACGGTAGCATCAAACCAATAATAAGGACAACGACAACTACTGTTGCTACTATCAGACGCAGAAATGCAAATGCTCGCAATAGACAGGCAGTGGAACTTGGTGAAGAATCTCTGAGCGATAGTAAACTAAGTTTATCAATAACATCAAAATACGACATTTTTATAACGGGTAGTTAAAGCTAAAGAGAAGTTAAATACCTGGACGACATAATTCAATAAACGGTTTTTAAAGTAATCGGTATAGACAAAAGCGTAAACAAAACACAAACTGCTTATGGTGTAAATGACAATATATGCATAATCAAATACGTAAAAACCGTGGTTCAAGGTTTAATAAGAGGCTAGAGAAGCCAAGGCGGTTGTCGTAACATAGTATTCTTGCAACAGTTCCATATTTTATAATGAGGAAAAAAAGTTGTATTTGGAGGTTCACCTAGGACTACAGTGTAACACACTGAGTCACGGCACACCTGTTCATTTGTGTTACACAGTGCGAAAGCAGACGGGAAGCTTTTGAATACGATATCGGACGAGTGCGAATAGTATTGTTTATCTTGATTTGTAACATAGTTTTTACAGTAGGGATCGTATGTAGTGGCATAAAAATCGACACTAACTAAAAAAATGCTCCCACATTTGTCTTCTTTAGTTTCCTACGGACGGCGTGAGTTATAAAAAGCTACATTACAGGGCAGCTCATTTACAGCTCTCTTGTAAAGTACAGCTGTTTACTGAAGAATATATTTTCTTTTAAGAACAAGTAAAGAAAAAAGAAAGAAAAAGCTAGTAAGCAGCGGGAGACCTGACCTTTTGCAAAAAGACATCGAACTACATCTACTCAATAATGTGAAATTTTAGTCACTGGACGTCTAGTCAAATCTGCGAATGTGGAATGTGGGAAACTTGTATGAAAAGCAAGTTCTCCCACACACGTGGAAGGATGTCTGGTGTAACACAGTTAATAGTGTCTGTGAGTCTCTGTTTTAAATGATTAATTTCGTTAATACATTCAGTGTACATACATTATGTAACGTATACCTACCAAATAAGCCACCATAAATATAGTTTAAGGGAGAATCGCACTGACGTGATAATAAAACATCAAAAACAATAAAATTTTCTCTCAAAACAGAAGATACCAGTTCCATAATTGTTGCTACGTCGTAGACACAAACGGCAAAATTGTTGAACAAATTCGCTTTTGAAGCAAAGAATTTACATCTACAACAACATTCGTGTATTAGAAAGTTGAATGAACAATGTGCGAATCATTAAACTGCATACACAATTGTTACGTGTCAAGGACAGTGCCTATATATAATAAGAAGTGAAGCGACAGAAATATAAGCTTGTCATGCATAAAATGTGTGTTTATATTATCTTTCTTTAAGCGGAGTAAGCCACAGTTATACACATGTTCGAGAGTAGGCCTGCTACTTCATGAGTAAGTTGTAACTTACGTCACCGAATCAGTAAGATTTGGCTGTTTTTACATCTATTACACGATCATTCATGTCTCTTGAAAATTTACTTATCC
Source organism: Schistocerca serialis cubense (assembly GCF_023864345.2). Taxonomy (NCBI): domain Eukaryota; kingdom Metazoa; phylum Arthropoda; class Insecta; order Orthoptera; family Acrididae; genus Schistocerca; species Schistocerca serialis. Next base: position 505,096,197 of record NC_064642.1, on the reverse strand, counting down.
TTGGAACTCAAAAATATAATAGCTATTTCGTTAATTAACTAGTAAAATAACCACCAATAGGTTCAAATGGCTCTGAGCACTATGGGACTTAACTTCTGTGGTCATCAGTCCCCTAGAACTTAGAACTACTTAAACCTAACTAACCTAAGGACATCACACACATCCATGTCCGAAGCAGAATTCGAACCTGCGACCGTAGCGGTCACGCGGTTCCAGACTGAAGCGCCTTTAACCGCACGGCCACACCGGCCGGCCCACCAATAGGCATTAATTTTATAGTTTGCTTCCTCGTCGCTAGAGCCGCTACTATCGTTCTTTCAGACGGTAACAATTTTCACAGCAGTGAGTATCGGGACTGTATATATTTGTGTCTATAACATTGGCAGACATGTTTTTTTTTTCGTAAGTATAACTGTTGAATTCAAGAGTGCTTTTAGCACGAAATTATAAAACTGAAATTACTACAAAGAGAATATAATAAGGAAACTGTCATTCCACTAATAGTCACAAAGACGGAAAATTTTGAGGTAACGGGAAAATGAATCAAAAATGCACAAGTGTAAAAATCGTAGAACGTCAGTGATACTTTTTGGATGTAAAAAAGGAAGGGAACCTCGTCACAGGTATATAAATGGTAGAAGGCAACAAGAAAGAAAGGCAAAACCTAATGCGATAACTCACGTTCATTTCGTCCTCGGCAACCCCAACCGCATTCAGCTTCTGGGCGCATGTCTTCTTGAATATCTGCGCTCAAATTTAACCACGATCGTTTCCGCAAACGCTTACATAAGCTGCTCACCGAGGAAATTTATTTCTGATCTTGTGGAGAAGAGGAGGGCGTAGATAATATCTTCTCTGTGTGTCTCAGACGATACGAGACTATGGTAGAGCTCTTATGCGCAAATCTGAAGCTTGGTTAGCCAACGTGGCAGTTCGCTCTGTAAACAACGCAAGATAACAGAATTTACGACGTGCCTCGCAGATATTCTGGTGCTGTTGACATCCACATTTAACATCAACACTACGCAATCTACGTCTTAATAATAATGATTGTAATAATAATAATAATAACCTGCGACAAATAAGCTGGTTGTACATTGCAAGCTAAGGTTCATATTACACCGTCAAACAACTTTATCAAATATATTTTTATAGCTAACGTTTTTATAAAATAGTTGACGGTGTAGTGTGGTGCTTTTATCATATCTTATATAAAAACTGTAGCGTTATCGTAGCTTTTATAAGATTTGTCAAAGATATTTGGCAACGTAACACAGTTTTAAGGTCAGTAAACAAAATCAAAGAAATAGTTGATCTTCCAAGTGAAGTCGCCATGAGTCTGAAAGAGGTTTAGATACCTGCCTTGCTTTAATAATCATCTGAAACTACGTCTGCGTACACACTCCGCAAGGCACCATACATTGTATGACAGAAGTCTAGTAATTTCCTACCTTGTTGTACTCGGAAAATGGTTTTATACACTGTGATTATCACCATGCAGTTGTTATAGAGTCTCCATGGGCAACTCTTGCTGAATCTTTTGCTGGGCAGTAATGATTAAATGGAAGTTCGCCTCTAACTCCGAAATATCAGATCTTCCGATTGAAACCTTAACTTCAAAAAATCGGAATGTCCGTTTGAAGACGTATCTCCTACTCAGGTTCGAGTTCCGGTAGTTTTGAACAGAAATTGTACTCAAGGTGCAGCCTTAAAGTTTGAGTTTAAAACTCAACTTGAAAGCGTCAAACAGCAGCAACGGCAACGTTTTGCAGCCCTTTAGCTGGAGTGGTGGAGATCTATAGCAGATCACGAGCCGCCTCGGCTCACCGGAAGGGATGCCGCTGTTGACAAAAGCACCTCAGGTATGTTCGCTACAGGGAGGATTAGCAAAATTCCCAAAGAGCCCTCTGTAACAAAGAAGAATATTGTCAGCTTGGAAGCTGGAAACACCCCGCAAAAGACTATCAGGTGACGGCCAGGAGTGCGAAGAGCTGGAAATGTCATTCTTTTTAGCGTAGACTTTCGTATGCTGTTCAGTTATTACGTGTCTGAGATAGTCTCTGTTGACCAGACGTAATCAAATGGTTCAAATGGCTCTGAACACTATGGGACTCAACATCTTAGGTCATAAGTCCCCTAGAACTTAGAACTACTTAAACCTAACTAACCTAAGGACATCACACACACCCATGCCCGAGGCAGGATTCGAACCTGCGACCGTAGCAGCCTCGCGGTTCCGGACTGCAGCGCCAGACGTAATCATAATGAAGCACAAGAGAAGTGTAATTTGCAATTGTGAAGTGAGGTCGATGTAAATGCTGCGAAGAGTAAAATTTTCAGGAAAAGAAGGTGCTCTTACCTGTTTAAAACGAGACTTACAAACGTAATAATCTGGTGAAAGTGAACATGAAATATGTATTACTTCACGATCTTCCACTTCTGCCGTCTTACAATGAAATAAGAGACAGGAAAAACTGAAAAAAGGATGAGAAATTAAAACTGAGATACGTGGAAACAGAAAAGAACTGAAGTCTTTGAGAGTTCGTTTTTAATTTTGTAGTCTCGGATTTCAACGGGTAATGCAATTCCTTATGTCAGCCTGTCAGTCATGGACATGGCATTTATTTATACTTTCATTACATTTTTTAACTGTTAATCACAAGGACGTGCTAATTTTTATGTGGAAACTCTGAAAACATTTTAAACAAAACAAACGTTATTGACATTCCACATCTTTATTCTCTACGTCTGCATATTTATTTCTCAATAAACACCGACGAGAGATCATTTTGGTGATACCGTCAGTTTAGAAATATTTGACTTTGTAGACGGAGCCACAACCTCATCTCTGCTTGCAGAGATTCATCACTGTCAAAGTGGAATCCTTGAGAGTGTTCTTTAAGTTTTGGAAACAGATGAAAATCGTTTGGAGCCAAGTCGGAACTCTATAACAGATAATCGATGACAGTGAACCCAAGGATACGGGATTGTTGCATATGTAGCAGCCCTCGTGTGTAGTCCATATGTGCTCCCTGTATGGACGAATTCTTCGAAACTCGATTACAGCATGCTGTATGTCATGCGCCGACATTATTACGTTACAGACCGCCATGTTACATCCAACAATTGGGAGCTCTATAGCGGCGCAAGTCTGCAGATATATACACATGAAGAAGAAGATGTAGAATGAAACTTCCTGGCAGATTAAAACTGTGTGCCGGACCGAGACTCGAACTTGAGACCTTTGCCTTTCGCGGGCAAGTGCTCTACCAACTGAGCTACCCAAGCACGACTCACGCCCCGTCATTCTAGGAAGATGTAGAATGTTAATAACGTTTGGCTTATTTAAAAAGCTTTAAGGGTTTTCACATAAAAATTCGGAGGCATTAAAACTCGGAGCTCGGAGGCATTAAAACTCGGAGGCACTACTTTTCAGCACGGCCTCGTAGACAAGTAATTTACGGTTAAACTTATTTTGTTACATATATATATATATATATATATATATATATATATATATATATATATATATTATGAATTTGGCCAGCTATGGACCGCATACAACTTAAGACTTATGGTGTTTCTTTTTCTTCCGTTCTTCCCAGTAGTTCTTCATTTTCTCGCCAACTGCTCGTCTCTGCTCATCTGTCCACACTCTCTTGGGTCGAGGTTTTGGCGCATCTTCTTCATAGTTTGCGTTTTCTATAAGTAACCTAAAGTTATTCCTGTCACGTATTATTTCTTCAGTAACACCTATTTTGTTGGCGTCTTTCTTTACTGCTTCTATCCATCCTACAGTGTTTTTCAGCATACTAACGTAATTAAAAATTTTCTTTGCAATCCGTGTTTCTTCCATTCTTTTTAAATGTCCATAAAATTTTAGCCGTCTCTTCCTCATTGTATCTGTGATCTTTTCTGTATTTTTGTATAGGTCTTCATTTCTCCTTTTAATCCACCTATTTTCCATGTTTTTCTCATGACCTAGAATTTTTCTTAATATTTTTCTCTCTCTTTTTTCTAGTTTATATATATATATATATTTATATTGCATCATATATACGTAAAATACAAGCACTTTAAGGTATTTTTATTAATGAAAGAACTGATAAAGTGGCACTAAATCGTATATATTTTTGTGCCGTGTGGAGCACACGACATTATGTTAATCAAAACATCCATATATATATATATATATATATATATATATAGTTACACATATCATCCCACGCTAAGATCATTGCGCAACGGACAACATGTCGATCACAGGGCACAAGCAGAAACTGGAAATGTAGGTACTCCGAAGTTCACTACGCGAGACAGTACGATCCATGTGGGCAAAACGCCTGCATGGCACATAGAGTCCTCGTGAAATTCTCGCGGCATGTGGACCAAATGCAATGTCGCTTCCAGTAGTAATGAAATAATGCCAACAGTTTGATCAAGGCCGCACAGACGTGGGTGATTTTGATCGAGAAGGGAGGCCATTGACATCCAACAAAGACCATAACGTCCACGTAATTTCTTCGACAGGGTGAAAAAACGTCTTGGGGGCAAAGAGATTTTCCAACGATAAGCACGTTCACACAGTGGTTCTAGAATGGCTGCGTGACCAAGGGGCGGATTTCTGTCGCCGACTCACTGGGCAATTGGTAGAGCGTTCCGGCCGTTGTTCCCAGAGACTTGCTGACTGTTGAAAAATAGTGGCATGTATCTGTGTAACTTTGGAGAGTAGTGCAGCATTAGGAAAAGTTGTTTTGCCTGCAAAAGTGTTGTGTAACTTCGTTGGTAAATGTTTTTCTGTTATTAATATGTTACATTTTGCACATGCCAAACATAATCTTTGCTCTGTTTACATCCTTGGTCGCTATTTATATCTTTGTCTCTTTGCTTAATTAATATCTTTGCGTTGTAAAGATAAACATCAAGTGTATAACACTTGCTCAATATGCGCTTTAAGAATGTTGTGAAGTGGGCCACAGTAATTTATTTACAATATGTGTGTTATGATGGAATTCGAGAACATATACATCGAGCTAGGAAACCACATGGACCACAACAAAACAAACCACCATCTACCGGAATATATGTAAGTGAACACGACTATTTTGCATCATATATACGTAAAATGCAAGCACTTTAAGGTATTTTTATTAATGAAAGAACTGATAAAGTGGCACTAAATCGTATATATTTTTGTGCCGTGTGGAGCACACGACATTCTGTTAATCAAAACATCCATGTAACGAAAAATATTGTAGCCCGAAACCGGTTATGCCAGTAAAATAAAACATTTAAAAAGTATTTGTAGCTGGTTGCGTCATTCAGCAACTATCATTAGTGGCCTTGGATTTCACAAGATGGATGAAATAACAATGTGTAACTAACTTTCTGAAGTTCCCCCGTAAACCAACATATCGACAAAAATTTTACAAGGTGCTACCGCTAGACAGAAATGCTAATTACTAAAATACCGCCTCTGACATAGCAATTTCACATCTTCCGAGGGGGTCCTCGGTTCCGATGAAACCATTTCCCCTGCAGCCCTACACGTCAGTGGAGTACGGATTCTTGTGGGACAGGGAGAGAGTCCAGATCGCGTGTCCCGCGTGGATGGCTCAGAATGTATGGCAAGGAACCTGGTTGAATTTCCGATCCCCTAAATTGTTAAGCTTTGCAAGGAACTTTCGTCTATGCCCAAATCGGTTGTGTTCATTTTCTCTGTATAGGTAGCAATCAACTTCTCATTTAACTGAAGAGGATACACACTGATTAATCTGGGAGATAAAAGACAAATACTCTAGCGCACATATCTGCTTCTACATCCCTTGTCTTCAAACCACTGTGAAGAAGCATGGCAGAGGGTACTTCCCATTCGATCACTTGTTAGGGCTTCTTTCAGTTTCATTGTTAGGGCTTCTTTCAGTTTTGTTCTTGTACAGAGCCGGGAAAAAGTATCTGCTTAAACATCTCTGTCTGCGGCAGCTGGGGTATATTCTTATATTGCTCACTTATTACTGGTTCTTGAAACTTTGACAAGATATTTGTCTGATGGCCATATTCAGAAACAACTCTTATCTATATAAATTACTATTTACTTACGTTTTTTAGTCTTAATCATTCTGCAGTTTGAGAGTGTTACACCAAATGCGTTTCGCTTTTATTGGGAAAGCACCATCACCGTTGATTTTACTCCTCTGTAGATGGTTTGGCAACGGCCTTGCCGCAGTGGATACACCGGGTCCCGTGAGATCACCGAAGTTAAGCGCTGTCGGGCGTGGCTGGCACTTGGATGGGTGAACATCCAACCGCCATGTCCTGTTGCCATTTTTCGGGGTGCACTCAGCCTCGTGATGCCAATTGAGGAGCTACTCGACCGAATAATAGCGGCTCCGGTCAAAGAAAACCATCATAACGACCGGGAGAGCGGTGTGCTGACCACACGCCCCTCCTATCCGCATCATCATCTGAGGATGACACGGCGGTCGGATGGTCCCGATGGGCCACTTGTGGCCTGAAGACGGAGTGCTGTAGATGGTTTGATAACGGCAGTATATTACCCTACCTACTTGCCAGCAGAGATTTTGTTCGAAAACGTTTCGCTGTTTGTCGACTTTTAGGAACCCGATATTTCTTCCACTACAATGACGTAGTTTGCCGTTCACTGTTGCAAAACTCCACACAAGAGATTTTACTGTTGTCTCGCCTATTTTGCAGTGTGGTGCAACACTATCTTACATTGCAGTACGCTTAAAACAGATAAGAAAACAAAAAGTAGGTGATATGAATATACACTTTTGTAGGATAGCTGCCTTGTATCTTCAGATGTCTGTTCCAGCCTTTCAGCATCTCCATAACGCTCTTCCACGTCTGCCACACACTTGAGGGATATTCTTCGATGGGGTCGCGCGAATGTCTTGCGAGTAATTTCCTTTGTAGACCGACTGCATTTCGGCAGTATACTGCCAATGAACAGAAACTTTCTGCGTACTTTACCTACGATCGTTTTCGTTGAGCCCATGTGATCATCACATTTTGTATTCCAACAGATTGTTACTCGCAGGTATTTGTACGAGTTACTGATTCCATTGTTGTAATTGATTGTTATTGCAGTCATAAGAAACCATATTTTTGCATTTTCTGAAATGTGCATTTTACATTTCTGAAAGCAAGCTTTCAATCGTTGTAGCACGCTGAAATCTTGTTAAGAAAAATTGGAAATTTGTGGTAAGTTCTATGGGACCAAAAAGTTGAAGTTATCGGTCCTTAGGATTACACACTACTTAATCTAACTTAAACTAGCTTATGCTAAGGGCAACACTCACGCCCGTGTCCAAGGGAGGACTCGAACCTCCGACGGGGAGAGAGGCGCGAGCCGTGGCAAGACGCCCTAGACCGCACGACTAACCGGCGCGGCCTCTTGTTAAGATCTCAGTAAATATGCGTAGATCTGCAGTTAAGCTGACTAGGTCGCATAAAAGGTTATAGAGCAGGTGAAGAATGACTTTATTGATCACAAAGTATGCATGATGCGTTTCAGATTTATTTCAATGTTCAGAAATCGAAGTGCAAACGTAGCACAAGAACAATAGTGATAACAACTGTGAACGTAACATGAGATGACATCCCATTTATCACCTCATGTTAAGTGCACAGCTGGTAACGCTGTTGTCCTTTGCTACCCTTGTACTTGGGTTTCTGAAGATGGAAATAATTCCGAAACGCGTCATAGATACTTTGTGATCAATAAAATATTTCGTCACGTGCTGTATGACTTTTTATGCGACTTAGTCAGTTTAACTACAGTTCTACGCACATTTACTAGAAGGGTCGCTAGCCTCCTACGTAACTTTTATGTCAGACTTTTATTATCTCATGGAATATTTGCGCGGCTTGCGTTTCCGTTCTGTCCTTTGTCTAGTCCTTACAACAGAAACTGCGTAATACGAATAATTTGGCTTTGATTCAAATCGCTATTACTAGACTACTACTACTACTATTATTGCATGACATACGCTATATATCGATAGGATAATGTTTTAGTTTCACAGCGAGATCACAGCATTCGCTGTTACTCCAAGCGAGTCTTTCGCACTCCTGTAAAAGCATGGAGTGGCCTTTTCTCTGCAATACGACTTATTGCCCGGTCCTCCACATCGCAAGAACATGCGCTACTTTCACAACAACTCCGTTTCTTAAAGATGTGGCCAAATCTACGATGTCCATTCGAATATGATTCAGTGTCAACCACTCGCGACGGGGTAGATAAAACTCTGCAACGTTCGTCGTTTGCGTTTCGAATTAGTCAGACGTTCAAACCATCCTCCTCCTGAATAAAAAAGGGTACCACATAGCCTCCAACCACCGCTCAGCACTGATTCTGCAAATCCGAATGCACCAGTAATTATTTCAAAAGGCCATTAAGCGATAAATCAATGTAGGGCGCCATTTACGAAGCTAAAATCCGCACGGAACCACTCCGTCACGCCTGGGATCACGCAGATTGCCGAAAAGACCGCGCGTCAGTTCGCGGCCGTGTAAATAAGTTATCTTGGGTGGTAATTCGATGCTGCGGCGGAGCCGGCGCGCTGCGGGGGCGACCCATCAATTTTCTGCGATAACTCAGTTAATTCGGCGCTCGCTTTAACAATTCCAATTTCGGTCCGGAAATGAGCAGACCCCCGCGAACCCAGCGCGGCGCGGCGCTAGTAATTTGTTTTGGCCCTCTGGCGGCCGCTCCTCCCTCTCTCGCTCCTTTTTTCCCCCCTCGCGGCCGCCACCGTGTTTTGTTTTGGGACAGCACGCGGCCCTTTGGCTGAATTAACTGCAGACTGTAAGCCGCGAAAATCTGCTGCATTGTGTGTGCGCGAGCGCGTGTATGTGTGTTTGTGTGCGAGAGAGTGTCGGCTGGACGAATTACAGGGGTTTGTAGCAGCGATGGCGGTCCGCGCTGCTGAATAATTCGGACGTGTTTCTAAACACTGCGCTAACAGCGCAGTGATGGACCTGCGAGAGCGATAGAGATTACCGTAGCAAGATTGCTGCATTTAATTTCCCTCAGTGTGACAAAATTCCGGTTCTGGGTGTTTCAGTAAGAATATATTTCTCAACTGTCCACTTCTCCTACTATTCCACTTTCGTAATTCATTGATAAAAGCTGTGACTTGTTCTACGGCCCTCATATGCAAAGCCAGTATTTTATACAATGCCTAAAAAAAGTAGTGGAACACCCAGAAGACATGGTTGGATGTCGATGTCGATTGGTACACCTACATCTACATTACTGGCCATTAAAATTGCTACACCAAGAAGAAATGCAGATGATAAGCGGGTGTTCATTGGACAAATATATTATAGTAGAATTGACATGTGATTACATTTTCACGCAATTTGGGTGCATAGATCCTGAGAAATCAGTACACAGAACAACCACCTCTGGCCGTAATAACGGCCTTGATACGCCTGGGCACTGAGTCAAACAGAGCTTGGATGGCGTGTGCAGGTACAGCTGCCCATATAGCTTCAACACGATACCACAGTTCATCAAGAGTATGACTGGCATATTGTGACGAGCCAGCAGCTCCGCAACCATTGATCAATAGTTTTCAGTTGATGAGAGATCTGGAGAATGTGATGGCCAGGGCAGCGGTCGAACATTTTCTGTATCCAGAAAGGCCCGTACAGGACCTGCAGCATGCGGTCGTGCATTATCCTGCTCAAATGTAGGGTTTCACAGGGATCGAATGAAGGGTAGAGCCACGGGTCGTAACACATCTGAAATGTAACGTCCACTGTTCAAAGTGCCGTCAATCCGAACAAGAGGTGACCGAGACGTGTAACCAATGGCACCCCATACCATCACACCGGTATGATACGCCAGTATGGCAATGACGAATACACGCTTCCAATGTGCGTTCACCGCGATGTCGCCAAACACGGATGCGACCATCATGATGCTGTAAACAGAACCTGGATACATCCGAAAAAATGACGTTTGCCATTCGCGCAGCCAGATTCGTCGTTGAGTACACCATCGGCCGGGCGTTGTGGCCGTGCGGTTCTAAGCGCTACGGTCGCAGTTTCGAATCCTGCCTCGGGCATCTGTTGACTCAGGGCTCGAGACGTGGCTGCACGATCCGTTACAGCCATGCGGATAAGATGCCTGTCATCTCGACTGCTAGTGATACGAGGCTTTGGAATCCAGCACGGCGTTCCGTATTACCCTTCTGAACCCACCGATTCCATACTCTGCTAACAGTCATTGGATCTCGACCAACGCAAGCAGCAATGTCGCGATACGATAAACCGCAAAGGCGACAGGCTACAATCCGACCTTTATCAAAGTCGGAAACGTGATGGTACTTTTTCTCCTCGTTACACGAGGCATCACAACAATTTTTCACCAGGCAACGCCGGTCAATTGCTGTTTGTGTATGAGAAATCGGTTGGAAACGTTCCTCATGTCAGCACGTTGTAGGTGTCGCCACCGGTGCCAACCTTGTGTAAATGCTCTGAAAAGTTAATCATTTGCATATCACAGCATCTTCTTCCTGTCGGTTAAATTTCACGTCTGTTGCACGTCATCTTCGTGATGTAGCAATTTTAATGGGCAGTAGTGTACATAACGTACCAGTGCAGATTGTGACACATGGACGACGACATTACTGAAGCTTGGAGCTGGTCCTGATTCGTGCTCGGATGACCGAAAGCGGTTAAGGCGCCCGATCGCGTAAAGCAGGAAATCCGGGTTCGAGTCTCGGTTTCGGCAGAAAGTGTTGTTCGTATTTAGCTTAGTAGGGTATATATAGGGCATGAACTGCGTCAGATATTGAGTGATCACTGCGAGGGATGCGGAAATACCGCGACTGGTCTGAGAGAGCGTTATCAGCATAATGTCGAGGTTTGCGGAGCATTCGGATGTTATACTGGGCCGATGTTGGGCTATATGGGAACGTCGGGACAGACACACTGGTGACCACTGGAAGGGAGGATCCCCGTATTGTGCACCAAACACGTCGTAACGCTTTTCACATCTGCATCTGCCATCAGAGAACAAGCAGTTGGCTCTCTACATTATTCTGTGCTATCATGCATCATTGGACGGAGATTTGTTTGACTATGGAGTTACCGCCCCATGTGCAAGATACCTTTAACACTACAACAGAAACGACTATGTTGGGAATGGTGCGATGACCTGGAGGTATGGGCTGATGATGACTGACGTGACAGTGTGTTCAGCAATGAATCGCCGTTCTGCAGTATACCGAACGACTTTCGCCGGCGAGTATGACGGCGACCTGGGGAAGTCCAATTCTTCAAATTGAAGAGGCACAGCGGTGTTGCTCCTCGCGTCATGGGATGGGTAGCTATCGTGTATGACTTCAGGTCACGGTTGGACTGAGGGAACTTTGACGGCACAACAGTACTGGTATATCGTGCATTCTTGTATCTTCCTTCTAATGAACAGTACTGTGGTGCCATATTTCTACAGGCAATGCTCGTTCACAAATGACACTTTTTTCTATGTACTGTCTCCATGATTTTGAGGTACTTCCTTGGACGTGTCTCTGTGAACTGTCTTGGTGATGTTGAGATGCTCCCGCGACCCGCAAGATCCCGAGATATGTCCCCGGTACAACACGTGTGGGACTACTCGGGCGTCAACTCTGTCCCAATGCCCATATTGAGGGTATAAACAACCACATACACCAGGAAGGCAACATGAGTGGCATTCGGCCACCCTCTACCATCAACACTGCCAAGTCCAAAATTATTATGCCGACCCCTTAAAGAGACAGGAGAAAGGCCAGGAAAAGAGAAGAGCGAATCCAAGAGAAAAATGTGGTGCTTTCTGAAGTATTGCACGATTGTGGTCGCAAGTAAATAGGAAATAATGAACATTTTATCGATATACATGAGAGTTAAAAGGGTTAGAAGTCATGACAATGGAAAGTTATATTTTTATCATTGGTTCACAATTTCCAAATGTCTCTGCTTCTTATTGGACCTAAAATTTTCCTGGTCAGAAGTATGACGAAGAAAGTTTTTCGGTAAAATAAGAAGGAAGGAACCTTGGAAATTGAGAAGCAGTGATGAAATAGATCAAGAAGTATAAAAAATAACAGAAACAGTAAGGAAAAGAACACTGATATTTTATGGACATTTATACAGGAGCAATGACAACGAATTTTAGGAGGGTCAACCCCCTTGTCATTATTCGAGACGAGTAAGGTGTCGGTCGGCAAGGGGGTTTTCGCCTTCTTTGTTCCTTCCATTTGTCGTAGTAATACAAGAAATACACCACGCTATACAGAACATCCGGCCGAAATGGCCGAGTGGCTCTAGGCGCTACAGTCTGGAACCGCGCGATCGCTACGGTCGCAGGTTCGAATCCTGCCTCGGGCATGGATGTGTGTGATGTCCTTAGGTTAGTTAGGTTTAAGTAGTTCTAAGTTCTAGGGAACTGATGACCTCAGCAGTTAAGTCCCATAGGGCTCAGAGCCATTTGAACCATTTTTTATACAGAACAGTCACCACAATCATAGACACGAAAGCTACACTTTAGACACATCACTCTCTCGCAACGAGGTGGCAGTGTGAGTGGGGAAGAGAAACTTCTCTGATCAGGTGGAGGTGGACAAATCACCTTGCAAAAAATGGCTCAAATGGCTCTGAGCACTATGCGACTTAACTTCTGAGGCCATCAGTCGCCTAGAACTTAGAACTAATTAAACCTAAGGACATCACACACATCCATGCCCGAGGCAGGATTCGAACCTGCGACCGTAGCGGTCACGCGGTTCCAGACTGAAGCGCCTTTAACCGCACGGCCACACCGGCCGGCACCTTGCAAAGAGAAGTCGAGGGAATGGAGGGATTGATGACCATTGTAGTTTGGTCCTTCAAGGCCCCACATTCCATAATCCATCCATCTGTCCATACATCCGTCCTTTGTCTAACAATGCCAATCAGACAGAAAGGTATATCACAAAAAAAGTATGTTCAGCTATACAATAGCGTCGTAATAACGAAGAATGTCAACAGCTTCATTTTACTTGGTTAATGCTTGTTCAGTCTCAAGTTTCTAGTCTGGCTGGTCGAGCTTCCTGGATGCCTGTAAATTCGACTCTGTTACGCTGCTACACTGCTCTACTTCTATTTCTTTTCGTCACTATATTTGTCACGCTCTTTTTGTTGTAAGATGCAGGTTTCATCTGCATTAAAAATGTCTTCGCATCATATTTCTCTCTCATCGTATTCAGTTGACTCTTGCCAATGCCTCACGCACCTTTTTTGCATCAGACGTGCTTCATTAAAACATACAGTGGTAATGCTTGAATATTATTAGCCAACTACAACTTTGGAGATTTCTCAGCAGTTCTCTTGGACCCATACTAAATGGGACCAATAGCGACCATTGCGTGGGCACAAACAAGGGTGGCACGAATGGTTTGTTTGCCTTGCACAGAGCACAGTGGAAATTTTGAAAACCCCGAATTAACAGACTCCCGAAGACAGAAGTAAATCATCGCGCGTAAGTTTACTCACAACATTTCAAGGACCAGTATTAAGTGAAGAATCCAGAGAAATCTTTCATCCGTCAGAATGACGCTACTGTAGCGCCAGTGAACACTAATTAGAGCGAAGACAAGACGCACAAAGGAACACAAGCAGGCATTTCTCTCCCGCTCCACACGCGATTACGACGGGAAGAAACCCTAATATGTGGTACCCTCTGCCGTGCTCTTTACAGTGGTTTGCAGAGTATGTATGTAGCTGTAGGTGTAGACGCCGTAGATGCCGGAGGATCAGTGAGGGAAACTAATAACAGTATGCTTACCATACAGTTTTCTTATAGGTGAAGCGCTGTCGCACCCGTATAAAGAGGATGGACAAAAATACGAAAACACCACGAGAATTTTATATATGCTTCAACATACACTATGCGTATGACAACTGTGTTATCTGGACACCTGGCTGAAAATGACTTACAAGTTCGTAGCGTCCTCTATCGGTTATGCTAGAATTCAATACGGTGCTGGCCCACCCTTAGCCTTGATGACAGCTTCCACTCTCGCAGGCATACGTTCAGTCAGGTGCTGGAAGGTTTCTTAGGGAATGGCAGCCCATTCTTCACGGAATGCTGCACTGACGAGAGGTATCGATGTTGGTCGGTGAGGTTTCGCACGAAGTCAGCGTTCCAGAACATCCCCAAGGTATTCTATAGGTTCAAATGGCTCTGAGCACTATGGGACTTAACTTCTGAGGCCATCAGTCCCCTAGAACTTAGAATTACTTAACCCTAACTAACCGAAGGACATCACACACATCCATGACCGAGGCAGGATTCGAACCAGCGACCGTAGCGGTCGCGCGGTTCCAGACTGTAGCGCCTAGAACCGCTCTGCCACCCCGGCCGGCCGTGTTCTATAGGATTCAGGTCAGAGCTCTGTGTAGGCTAATCCATAACAGGGCTGTAATTGTCGTGTAACCACTCCGTCAAACACCGTGCATTAGAAATGGGTGCTCGGTCGTGTTGAACGATGCAATTGCCATCCCCGAATTGATCTTCAACAGTGGGGAGCAAGAAGGTGCTTAAAACATTAATGTAGGCCTCTGCTGTGATAGTGCCACACAAAACAACAAGGGATGCAAGCCCCCTCCACGAAAAACACGACCACACCATAACACCACCGCCTCCGAATTTTACTATTGGCACTACACACGTTGGCAGGTGACGTTCACATGGCATTCGCCATCTCCACACCCTGCCATCGGATCGCCACATTGTGTACCGTGATTCGTCACTCCACACAACGTTTTTTCACTATTCAATCATCCAATTTTTACGCTCCTTGCACCAAACGAGGCGTCGTTTGGCATTTACCGGACTGATGTGTGGCTTATGGGCAGTCGCACGACCGTGAAATCTGCGTTTTCTCACCTCCCGCCTAACTGTCATAGTACTTGCAGTGGATCCCGATGCAGTTTGGAGTTCCTGTGTGATGATTTGGATAGATGTATGCGTATTACACATTACCACCCTCTTCAACCGTCGGCGATCTCTGTCAGTCAACAGACGAGGTCGACCTGTACGCTTTCGAGCTGTACGTGTCTCTTCACGTTTCACTTTACTATCACATCGGAAACAGTGGACCTAGGGATGTTTAGGAGTGTGGAAATCTCGCGTACAAACGAATGACACAAGTGACACGTTCGAAGTCCGTGATTCCCGCAGAGTGCCCCATTCTGCTCTCTCATAATGTCTAAAGACTACTGAGGGCACTGATATGGAGTACCTGGCAATAGGTGGCAGCACAATACACCTCACATGAAAAACGTATGTTTTTGAGGGTGTCCGGATACTTTTGGCACATAGTCTAAATGCAGGTGTTGGCCAAACCTGCAGGTTACGCTGTTATATTTGCCTACCAACGGCAGCTTGAGCAATGTCCTCAACACGTTGCAAGTGTCAGTCATGGTATGAACAGTGTTTTGTGTAGTTCTGAATGCATTACGTCGGAGCTAAGTGAATCCGAACGAGTAAATTATTGTTCGTTGGTAACTGCTTCCGTAATCTAGGTAGCCGAAGTGTCCAAGAGATACCGAATCGAAGATTTATACCGCATGCAGAGAATGCTGAAAAACATCAACCGCTAAGTCACGATAGTGTGTGTTGAGTGATCGTGACGGATGAACATCGAAGAGCATTGTGGGAAAAAAAGAAAGAAAAAACAGGACGATAGCTGCAGACGTCACTGGAGAGCTGAATGTTGCACTCGCGAACCTTGTCAGCATCAAAACAACACAAATGGAAAGCCATAATCAGAGGATTACAGTGCGAGCTGTAAATCCAAAATCACTAAACAATGATGAAAATGTCTGTAACCAGGACTATGGACCAATGGAAGAAAGTCATTTGGTCGGATGAGTCATGCTTCGCACTGTTTGCAGCTCCTGATCGACTTTACGTCGCAAGAGTGACGCATAGTGGTGGTTCGGTGATGATTCGGGCAGCCATATCGCGGTGTTCATAAGCCCCCTGGTTACTCTGCAAGGTCTGATTACTGCGAAGGATTATGATACCATTTTGATTGACAGGCCCATTCCATGGTCGACGTTTGTTCCTCAGTCGCGATGCTATGGTTGAAGACGACAGGATCCCTGTTCACACAGCTCGCATTGACCAGGATTGGTTTTGTGAGCACCAAGCCGAATTATTACAGCATCTCCCTTGACCACCGGTGTTACCGGATCTCAGTATTATTGAACCATTATTGTCTGCTTCGGAAAAAACGGCACATAGTCTCTATCCACCTACATCGTGGTTTCCTTAATTTGCCACTGCTTATCAGGAAGAATGGCGTAAGATCCCCTTGAAAACCATAAAGTACGTCAGCTTATCCTTTCCGAGATGACTAGAAGCTGTTTTGAAACCCAGCGATTTTCGTATACCGTATTACACATGGTAACGGTTTTTGGTGTTCCCACATTTTTGTCCACCCTCTATATCTGCGTGATTATATCCTGCGGAGAACAATTTTTAAACACTGTTCGGCTTTTCTGTTTGAAACTAATCCTCGCCCACTTTGACAACGTAATATGAATCTACGTTTTAGCTCAGTAAGTTAGCTACTGGTCTCATTAATAGCGATGCTTCATTTTTACTTCAGAGATCAATGTAGTCTGCCTTTTTGATGCTATGTCATACATTTCGCTCATATAACGACTTGTTTATTCTGAAATCTCTGAAAACCAAATCACATGGAATAATTTTTCTCAAAGTTGCCTCGCTACGCTTGAAGTCCAGTTCTGTGTAGCAAAAATCGTGAAATTTTCACCAAGACGGGGTTTTCGTTCCCTTATCTAGGGCACTCAGCATTGTGTCCTAGCTGCCGTAATTTACACACCATCGACTTATTCAGCTGCACCGCTTTGTTTGCATTTTGCGTTACCTTTTGCATGAATATGTCGCACCTTTCTTCGTCTGATGCGGGTGTTAAGGACTAAGAAGTGTAAAGTGAACGGGGCCTCCATCATGTAGGAACAACGTGCGTGCTTGAAGGTCAAGTAGGATATCTTGCTAGAACGTAGAGAGCACGCCTCTCAGAGAGAGTGTGCGCGCACTGGTGCTGTAAAGATATAGGAATCAGATAGTACTTGCTGAACAATCGTTAACTACTCCCTCCGACAGATTCACTGCAAATCTACGTTTACGACCCTTCGTAACTGTGCCGTGTGGATTCCCTACAGCCTGTACTATTGCGACTATTGATCGTTCCGTCCCTAGTGAAACAGGTTTTATGCGAGAAAAGTACATACGCAGGAGAGTAAGAGTCGACAATATAATGATGTAGCAAACATTGCTGTCAGCATGTCGAGAAGTTCTAACCCAGAAAATTTAAAGCCTCCACTTCGTGTCAGTGATTGAGCTGAAGCTCCTGTTTCCGTTCTATTCCTCAACAGTACTGAGCGCAATAGCTATTTCACGAGCAACGAAGTGCTGATTAATGGCTGCTCGTCCACGCAAGTAATGACAGCTTCTTGCAAGTCCCGAGTGTGTATTGTAATTCCATATGACCTTCCGTCGTAGTGGTACCACTTACACTGTTTCCGTTCGCTTTTGGAACAGACTTGGATATATCTCCCTTACGGTTTCCATATTCTTGTCTGTACTTCGTACACCGATTCAGGAAGTAGGGAAAAGACCACTTCATTAGAGCTGATCGACTGTACACTTTAGTTTGTAAGCTTAGACTTTGATCTTACAGACGAATAAGTCTTGAATGACGATTTCAATAAACACATAACATAATTTCCATTGCTTTAGGGAAAGCTTTTGGCAGTGTTGACGGGAATACACTCTTTGAAATGCCGAAGGCTGCAGGGATAAATCGCCGGGAGAGTTATTTAAAACTTGAACAGAAACCACACTACGGTTACAAGGGTCGAAGGACATAAAAGGGAAGCAGTGGTTGGGAAGGGAGTGCTCCCGGATTGTAGCCTATCCCTGATGTCATTCAGTCACAACATTGCGAAAGCAGTAAAAGAAACCGAGGAGAAATGTGGAAAGGGAATTAAAGTTCAGGAAGGAGAAAGAAAAACTTTGAGGCCGGCGACGACACTGTAATTACCTCTGGACAACAATATTACAAACTGTTGGTATATGGAAACACACTGAAAAGGGTTTACACAATTAATGCGTGCTCATCGCTGAGGGCAACTGACATTTGTGGTGGCATCGAGTCTCAAAAGCAAAAATAGCGAATTGTTCATGAACAATTGTTCTTCATCAGCGAACCAAGTAATGGCGGGAAAAGAAGTAGAAACGAAAGAATATTATTGTTATTATTATTGTACAACAGCTACTTAACAGTCTTTAAAGCAATAGTGGCCACAGACACTAATTACACTTAATTCAATCCGGCAGAAACATCCAGAACTGTCCCAAGACCTAAGTCAGAAACAACTGACCACAGTCCAGTCCAGTCACATTAATATGGCCACCTGTTAAAAGCCTGAATAATCACCATTTGCAGCACGGACCACTGCAATACGTGTAGGAACAGTCAATAGGGATCTGGAAAGTACCGGAAGGGATGTGTAGTCATGCCGACTCCAGTACTGGATCAACTGCTCTAAGTTTCTCGGATGAGGATCCATGGCTCTAACAGCCCGATCGAGGTGATGCCACAGATTCTCGGTTTGCTTACATACGGGGAGTTGGGTAGCCATGCAAATACGGTAGACTCATCCTGGAGCTCTTCGATCTGCACACGTGTATTAAGAGCCTATGTAACACGTTGCATTGTCGTGCTTGTAGATGCCATTGTGCCGAAGAAAAACAAATTGCTTGTGGGGTGGACATAGTACCAAGGATATAATAATGCTTGTGTCGAAAAATTGTGCCATCCAGAATGACGAGATCAATCAAGAAATGCCACGAAAACGTTCCCCAGATCCTAATGCTCCCTCGTCCGGCCTGGGCCATTCCGACGATTTTACACGGTGTTTGCTTTCAGACCTTTCACGCCGAACACGCCAGTGGCCGTCTGTCCTATGCAATATAAAACGTGGCGAGTCCCAAAAATCCACCTGTCACCGCTCGGTGGACCTCTAGTTGCGGTATTTTCTCTGCCTCGTGATGACTGGGTGTTGTGTGACGTCCTTAGGTTAGTTAGGTTTAAGTAGTTCTAAGTTCTAGGGGACTGATGACCATCGATGTTAAGTCCCATAGTGCTCAGAGCCATTTTGGATCTAGTTGCGGTATTGGTGTGCAAATTCCAGCCTTCGTCGTCGACGGACAGCAGTCACCAAGGATGCGTGAACCAGACCCCTGCTGTGGAAGCCCATACGCAGAACGTTCGCCGAATGACACTGTTGGTAGCCCCTTGATTGATCTGCCGATCAGTTGCTCAACAGTTGCACGTTTATCCTGTACGCATGTTGGCAGCCGTCTTTGTCCCCTGTCATCTATGGCCTGTGGTGCATCACACTGCTTCGGCGCCTGTTTTGGATAGAGAAACTTGCCATGCTCGGTATGCTTTAACAACAGTGGCAGTTTACAAACGTAATCATTTCGAGTATGTTTCCATCCTTCGTCTAAAAGCCAATGATCATCCCTTTTTGGACGTCACATAAAACGATGCAATTCCGCAATACGACAACGACTGCAGCGTTTTCCGCGCCCCTCGACACGCTTTTTATACCCTCCACTGCTAGTACTGCCACCAGCCGTCTGTGAGTGGTTATTGTACGCTGACGTTGAACTTAGGCGTTGGTCACATTAATGTGACTGGACCGTGTAATAGGCTGGCTTAGAAAAGAACTACACGAAAAACATGCAAATGACCTCAGGCAGGATAATGTCGATTTGCAAGCATCGAACACCTGGTTGACGCACAGCAGGCAGAAACTGAGGGATTTCTGACGGCGAACATTATCCGCTGATTGCAACGATGAACTACCGAATTATATACTGAAAGAGCAAGCAACAGATGACAGCTATCGGAAGTGTGGGGATCAAAATGAGATCACATAATAAATTTGGATGAAACTTTTTTGCACCCGCAGAATATCTGGAAAGGCATGATGTGGCAGCCAGAATACAGAAGTTCGTCAGCAGTACCAATTAATGAAGGAATTCCCTTTCACTGTTGTGAAAAACAAAAGGTTTAAAAATTTAGTGGTACCACAGCCTAATAACCGGTCGGTGGACGAGTGCTTCTAGGCGCTTCAGTCCGGAACCACGCGGCTGCTACGGTCGCAGGTTCGAATCCTGCCTCGGGGATGGATGTGTGTGATGTCCTTAGGTTAGTTAGGTTTAAGTAGTTCTAATTCTAGTGGACTGATGACCTCAGACGTTAAGTCCCAGAGTGCTTAGAGCCATTTGAACCATTTGAACCTAATAACCGATCAGATAATCCATTGTGATAGACTGACATAAAAGGGCTCGTTAAAGCTGAAGTCACCTTCGTTGTAGACATCGCTGTAGCCAGTAAACACCTTCAAGGAGAAGGTGGCCAAATACAGGGACCTGGCAGATAAAGTAATAGGCGTGTGGCAACCGAAGTCTACACACATCGTGTCTGTGGTGATACCAGATACCGGTTTTGTTCCAAGACGGGCTGTGAACAGACTGCAGGAAGTAAAACTCCATCCTTCGCTCTTTTGACAGCTGCAGAAGGCATTTTTGCTGAATAACTGCGAATAGTTTGTTGAGTTCTTGAAAAATATAGTTAATTTAATGATAACGTTATTTAAACCATTATCATTATATCAGTACTATGTGAAATTAGTAAGCCTATAAAAAATAAGAATAATGAGTAATAGAAGAAGAATAGTAGATAAAAATGTGATGGATGTGTGTTTACTGAGACCAAGATGCACAGACAGCCTTTATCCTCTGGCGCTAGTACATGTCTCACAGCACAGAAATAATCACAGTTTGCTGAATAAAGAGTACACCGGAAGACTCAAGTCACGTACCGGCCCACTGACTGGTGTTAGATATTTTTACCTGCTTTCATGATCGGATCTGTGGCCCAAGGCAAATTTTACATTAATGTATTCTTTTGGATAGAAAGATAACTGCGTCGGTAAGTCTCCGCCGACAAAATTAAACTGCCAACGGAGCTCGAAAACTGGCTCTGAGCACAATGGGACTTAACATCTGAGGTCATCAGTCCCCTAGAACTTAGAACTACTTAAACCTAACTAACCTAAGGAGTTTACACACATCCATGCCCGAGCCAGGATTCGAACCTGCGACCGTAGCAGTCGCACGGATCCGGACTGAAGCGCCTAGAACCGCTCGGCCACCGCGGCCGGCACCAACGGAGCAGCTCCCCTTTCCAAATTCCGTTCAGCCCCAACTGCCTCGCCCAGTTCCAAGAGAGAATGAAACATTAGAGGTCAAATTTGGGTAGCTATCGATAGATGAAAAACTGCAACTTGGCTAGTACATTGTTGTTTTTGATGTAGTCTCCAGTCCTAAGCCTGGTCAGACGCAGCTCTGTACACCAGTCTACATTGTGCAAGCCTGTTTATTTCTCTACAACTGCTGCAGCCTACATATAGTTCAACCCGCTTATATATTCAAGCCTAGATCTCCTTTGACAATCCCACCTACCCTACGTGCGTCCATTACCAAACTGACAATTCCTTGATGCCTCAGGATGTATCATATTGACCGATCCCATCTTTTAGTCAGTCTGTGCCATAAATTTTTTCCCAAATTCGATATATTGCCCCCTCCTTAGTTATTTGATCAAAACGTAATTTTCAAAAATGTTCTGTGGCACTAAATTTCCAAAGCTTCTGTTTTATTCCAATCTGGACTGCTTGTCGTCTACGTTTCACTTTCACACCAACATTGCCTGACAAGAATCCTTACATTCAAGTTTTATGTTCCACGTTAACAACAGAAGAGCTTTTCTTGCTGTTGCTTGCCTTAATTTTAAATCCTTTCCATTACTTCCATCGTCAGTTATTTTGCTGCCCAAGTAGCAAAACTCGACTTTGACTCTTAGTGTCTCTCTTTCTAATCTAATTCCATCAGCTTCATCTGATTTAAAGTGACTGCACTACATTAACTTCTCTTTCCTTTTGTTGAAATTCATTTTTTAGCCTTTTCTCAAGTATTTATCCATTCCATTCATCTGCTCTCGTAACTCTTTTTCCGTCTCTAACCGAATTACAATGTCTTCAGCAAATTTCACAGGTTTGCTTCTTCTCCCTGACCTTTAATTTCATTCAAATATTTCCCATTAGTGATTTTTATTGCTGGATTACCGTACCGACTGAGTAACATCTGGGTGAGACTAGAACACTGTCACACCAAGTACAGTTTTACTTTCATGCCCTTCAACTTTTACATCTGCAATCTGGTATCTGCAATATCTGCACACTTCACGGAGTTTTTTATTTTTTTTATTTTACCCCTTCTTTTGTCAGAACTGCAAAGAGTGTATTCCAGTCGGCGCTGTGAAAAGAATTGTCGAAATCCACAAATGCTGTACACGTAGGTTGGCCTTTCCTTAACCTATCTTCTCTGATAAGTGCTAAGGCCAGTACGACTTTCCTACACTTCTCCGGAATCCAAAATGATCTTGCCAGAGATTAGCTTCTACGAGCACCATTTAATACCTAAGTAAGGCAACGAAGCTTTTTTCTTGCCCAGTATCGATTGAAAAATGTGTAATTTGCTGTGGGACATTGTGGAATATTTCCGCTTCAGCCCCTACAGTTCCATGAAGTTCAGATAGGTGGCGGCGCTTACGTAGCCTTCAGTATGTCGTCTGTAACTGAGGTGCGTTCTAAGCAGAGACCTCTCATTGAGTTTTTTCCGGCGGAAAATTGGAGCATTGCAGACATTCGTAGGTGAAGATATGGCAGTGAACAAAAGCATGGTGAGTCTTTGGGCGAGGCGTCTATTATCATAGCAACAAGGAGGCGCAAAGCCTCTACGACCTCCCGGTTGCTGGCCGGCCACACACATCTGTGACTCTAGCAATGTTGCGACTTCCATCTGTTTTGCCCAAATAAGTATGATGGGAAGGTTACTAATATAGCAAGACGTTGGCTCCGACGTCGACCAGTAGAGTGGTATCAGTAAAGTGGCGTGAGGCCACCGCATAGAACGGAGTTATGTTCAAAAATAGGGTTTAATAGCGAAAGGAGAGGGGAATAATGAGTACTGGAGTCATGAATAAAACCAGCTTCCTTTCAGAAAGCATTACCTATTGAAGACCCTTCGTACAATACATAGAGAAAATACACAGCTTGAGAAAAGATAACCAGAGTTACGTGGGTCTGACCTTTATCGGTATTCCGTAGAGGAGAAGAAACCGGATGCGAGTACGGGCAGTAATTTGAAAATTCTGGTGGCGTGTGTGGAGGGCGTGGCGTGGAGGCAGCAGAGCCGCAGGCCCGGCTGAGCGGCCTGGAATCTGGTTAGAGCGAGCTGGCAGCCGGCAGTCGCCGGGCGCGCCGCGTGCGTCGCAGACATCAAAGCGGCGCGGCCCGTCATTAAGCTAATTGGGTGCGTCGGATTACGCGCAAAGCACAAAGCGGAACGCGCCTTTCCGCGGCGACGCGAGCGCAAATCCACTCCTGACCGAGTCCGCGCACTTTGCGAATGAGGCCGGCCACTTCGGGCCGTCTCTCGAATTCCGACTCCCGTGCGGGCAATACAGATCCCACTGCGGAAGCAAGAGAGGGGCTCTACCAAACGGTGCAACATGACACAAAACGCGGGGTTCAGGACGATATCTGGGCAGTAAGAACCGAATGATATTCATTACACCCTGAAACGAATGCACGATACGTGAGTAGCATAGCGTTATGCGGATAGCGTGGTATGTTGTTGACAGTAAGCGCTTTAAACACGATTTTGTGACATCTTTGTTTCTTTTGTTCAGGAAACACGATGACAACTTGTATGATATTTTAACTCTTTAACAAGTTGCAGTGAAAGCACTCCAAGACAAAAGGAAACCCAACACATCACAAAGGAATTATCTGAGTGGTACCGATATCGGTAGATGTGATGATTATAATTTCGGAAAAATGAGAAAGTTTGGGGCACTGTGTGCAGAGCTCTCCAATCACCTCGGCATTTTGACGATCTAACGCGGCAGGTGTACAGAATTTGGCACAATATCCCTCAGGACGATATACAACAACTTTATCAAGAGAAAGAGGTCACAAACTGAGCAAGTTCAAAATGGTTCAAATGGCTTTAAGCACTATGAGACTTAACACCTGAGGTCATCAGTCCCTCAGACTTAGAACTACTTAAACCTAACTAACCTAAGGACATCACACACATCCATGCCCGAGGCAGGATTCGAACCTGCGACCGTACAGCAGCGTGTTTCCGGACTGAAGCGCCTAGAACCGCTCGGCCACCGCGGCGGCAACTCAGCAAGTCAATAACGCGTTGATCCGCATCTGGCCCTTATGCAAGAAGTTATTCGGCATGGCATTGATTAACAGAGTTACTGAATGTCCTGTTGAGCGATATTCTGGCAAATTATGTCTATTTAGAGCATTAGAGCGTCAAAAAACTCGATTCAGTTGGAGGGGTCCTGCTCATAGTGGTCCAAACGTTTTTAGTTGAGGAGGGATCGGGCGATCACGCTGGCCAAGGGAAGGGTTTGAAAAGCGCGAAGACAAGCAATAGAAACACTCGCCGTTGTGAGCGGGTATTATCTTGCTGAAATGCCATCCAGGATGGCTTGTCGTGAAGGGCAACAAAACTGGGCGTGCAATATCGTTGACGTACCGCTGTGCGGTAAGGGTGCCGTGGGTGACAAACAAAGGGGTCCTGCTATGAAACGAAATGGTATCCCAGACCATCAATCCCTATTGTTGGTCGTATGGCGGGCGATAGTCAGTTTGATATCCCAACACTGTCCGGGGCATCTCCAGACATCGGCCTGGAATTTAATTGACTGGAGTAGAATTGTCGTCAGTGATGAGTCGCGCTTCGAAATGAGTCCCAATGGCCAGTGAAGACGTGCCTGGAGACGGAATAGATAGTTCTGTGATACGAACTTGATTGCCGCCCGCCAGACAGCTCTTCAACAAGGAGTTATGATCTCTGGCGCCATTTCGTTTCATAGCAGGACCCCTTTGATTGCCATCCGCGGCGTCCTTACAGCACAGCGTACGTCGACGATATTCTACGCTCTGTTATGCTGCACTTCATGGCAAGTCTTCCTGGGCTTACGTTTCAGCAAGAGTTCCCGGTGAGAGTTCCTGCTGTTTGTCTTCGTGCTTGCCGAACCCTATCTTGGCCAGCAAAGTCGCCGGATCTCTCTCCAGCTGAGAAAGTTTGGGACATTGTGGGCAGGGTCCTCTAATTACCACGGCATTTTTACGATCTAACTCGCCAGGTGTACAGAACTTCGCACAATAACCCTCAGGACGATATCTGACAGTTTTATCAATCAATGCAAAGCCAAGTAACTGCTTGCATGAGGGCCAGAGGTGGACCAACGCGTTATTGATTTGCTCAGTTAGTGAAGCTGTTTCACTTGAATAAATCATCCATTTTTTTCCGAAATTGTAATCATTTGTGTTTCTGTACACGTCACTTACATCTACCGTATTCCGTCCCATTCGGATAATTGTTTCGTGGTGTGTCGTTTATTATTTATTTTTTAATTTTTTAAAGTGTATATAGTCTCAAATTTGCGCACGCTCTCTGCTAATGACATACGATATTGCGTCGCTTAATACGTAGCACTTCTTGTTTAGTCAGCAGCTCAAGATCGAAATGAGGTTTTCGGCGAATGGTAGTAGATAGAGGCACACGTGTTACTGTAGTATATTCTTAATTTTTGTATCAACCGAGATAGTGAAGCAAGTGTATTTTATACGTTGCCTGACAAAGAAAGTGAAGCAACCAGAATACATGGTCGGATATGAGTGTAACTTTGCACACGGACACACTATTGGCGAGTATGTAAATGATTAGAGTTACAGTTCTCTGTGACAGGTACAATGCCCACCAGAACATTGCAATAGTCGCCTATGATGGCTTGCCTCTTAGTTTTAGCAACTTTTGGGATACTTTTGTGAAAAGTTTAAACATCAACACTGACAAGCGTTACATCATGTTTACAAGACCTTTTGAATCCCGCCAATAAGAGCTTGAGAAAACCATAATGGCTGAAGATTAAGGTTTAAACTCCCCTGAACGACGAGATTATTGGAGCACGCTGGAGAAAGGCAGGGATCGGCACAAGTAATGTTGTTTCCAAAGACACTTTCCTGGAATTCACCTTAACAGAATCATTGAAACCACAAAACCTTAAGCTGGACAAGTGGAGGGGATTTGAGCACCGAACCTCCTGACTGCCTGTCCAGCGCCTTAACTACTGCGATACCCCTCTCGATTCTATAGTGCAGTTATCAGACAATTTTTCTATTGTAAAGCAACTAAGGATTATGTTCGAGGCGGAATAAAATTTTCGCTGCTGTCTAAGGCTGAATGCGGCATTTTGAGTAAAGAAATAGACCAGACGCTACCTGTTACAGTCCCAAAAACGAAAACACTGATCCTGTAATGACTGAGTCGACGCCTCAGTGCACAGCATGGAAACGAAAGAAGTGAGCAGGCCCGAATAGTTGTGGCCTTCGCATGCGTCACGTCAGGCAATTGGGGGGGTGGGGAGGGTGGGGGGGGGGGGCAGTGTTAGCTGAACCCTTTTCGGCGCGGCCGTTAGGGCTGGAATTCTCTGGTTAGCGCGGCGTCAGCTACACGCTGAGGAGCAAATGTGCTCGAGGCCTCTCTTCCTGAGATGTGCACCAAACCTCGTATAGCGGTAATTTACATCTACATGTAGACTCCGTAAACTACTTTACGGTGAGTGGCGGGGGGGGGGGGGGGGGTACTTACGATAACACTATTTGTTTCTGCCTTCCCTGTTACATTCAGGAATGGCTCGTAGGGAGAATGGCTCGTGGGAAGGATGACTGTCGGTAAAGCTCCGTATTAGCTCTAATTTTACGAATTTTCTCGTTGTGCTAATTTCAAGAGACACACGTGGGAGTAAGTAATATGTTGCCCGACTCTTCCAGGAACATACTCGCTCGAAATTTTGATAGTACCCGTCTCCGGAATGCACAACGTCTATCTTGTGGTGTCTGCTGCTCCTGTTTGTTGAGCATCTCCGTATTACTCTCGCGCAGACTAAACGATCCAGTGACGAAACGCGCCGCTCTTCGTTGGATATTCGCTATATCTTCTATTGATACAGCCTGGTAAGGATCCTACACTAACCTGCACTACGCAATAATCGATATAATAGTTTTGCCAGCCCCCTCCTTTTGAGATGAGTTAAATTTCCTTAACATACCTACTATGAGTGTCCTGGTGACTGGTTTTCCTATTTTATGCGGTCACTCCACAGTACGGCGTTCCATATGGTTGCTGCTAGCTACTTTACCGTAGTTACCGTTCTCAGTTAATTGTCTCCAGTAATGTAATCATATGATAGCGGATTTTATTGCTTATACTCGCTTAATACATTACATTTATTTACTTTCAGGGTCAACGGCCAGCCCCTTCTCCCATCATCAGTCCTCTGCAGGTATTCCTGCAGCTCGATACAGGTTTTTGGCGTTGCTACATTCTCATAGACAACCGTACAATTCGCGGACAGCTTCCGGCTTTGTCTACAAAATAATTTATTTACAGATTATTTCACAATTCCTACTACAGGTTGTTAGATGTTGTAGAGGGGATTGTGCAGATAAAGTTGTAATTAGCTAGCCATGCCTAGAAATATACCGTTTGGATGTAAAATAAGTCCGAAGATCGGATCACTTTCAAATCTTAGGGGCTCTAACCCGATGCTCTACGGGAGCTGTCACAAGTGGCCATCCTGCTGTTCGTTGCACGAGCTGTATCTGCGAAACATGCTTCCACACACACTGTCGACTAGCCGTGGTGTGCGTTTGTGTAGCACCACAGTCAGCCGTACAGAAGTGAACATACAAGATTCTTGCATCCGTTGCTGCAGTCGAATAAAAATGGTACGTTGATGGACTGAGGTGATCCAGCAAACTTCATCGATATATGCGTTGTGCGTGTCTGTCATTGCATATCGTACCCTGAAGTGACTTAGCTTGGTATTGGAAGACCTTCACTGTGATGTGAAGACCACAAAAATACGTAGGGACTACAAAAATACGTAGGGCCTACTTGTAAATTTTGCTGCGATGTCATGCTGAAGCTAAGAAGAATATACAATAGCAAATGAAGTAAATCCCATTGAAAGGACACTAAACAGACTTCGTAATAAAGTTTTCCATTCATTAAGCTTTCCATTCAGTTCATTTTAACAGTTCAGCCAGAAATAGGCACTATGGTTACTATGAGATAATAAGACGATTAAGTGAATTGCGAGTGGGGAGATATTTAACGAATACTATAACTAACGGGAATGGAAAAGGAGGAGTAGAATGATTTGTTACTTACGAGAACATCCAAACGTTTTTCACGCATAATCGTGAATTTTTTGAGACTAATTATAGAATTTGATTTCCGCAAAATCTATTTGGTAATATGTGTTTCTTTTAGTTTTTTTAATCCGTAATGAATTTTATTTTCCTAAATTTTCTACAAAATCCTTTGTCATAAGCGACTAACTAATCACCTATATCTTCTATGGAAGTAGTAGCACCTGGTCCCCGGCACGAATCAGCCCGGCGGCCTGTTTGTGGATGCTTTTTAGGCTGTTTTCCATCTGCCTCGGCGAATGCGAGCTAGTTCCGCTTATTCCGCCTCAGTTACACTACGTCCGCGATTGTTTCGCGAACAAGTTCTCCGCGTACGCGTACACCAGCATTACTCTACCACGCAAACATAGGGGTTACACTCGTATGATGTGTGACGTTCCCTGGGGGGGGGGGGGGGGGTGTCCACCGGGAGCCGAACTGCGCAATAACCCTGGGTTCGGTGTGGGGCGGCGGAGGGGTGAAGTGAAGTGGACTGCGGTAGTCGTCGTGGGGTTGTGGACCACTGCGGCTGCGGCGGGGACGGAGCCTCTCCGTCGTTTCTACGTCCCTGGTTGACATACAATACAATACAATAATTGAAGAAACGTTTCGTCTGAGGCTGTGTTCATGTTTCTGGAGGAATAGACTAGAAGGTACTCTAGCACTTTGCAGGTAATATAATATAGCCGAAACAAAACTGGCGCGAAAGTGTTCACCAAACATATGTTAACATGATGTAATGGTGTCTTAGCGTACTAGTACATAACAAAGAACGTAAGGATTAGGATTGAGGTCTTATTTGATACTGACCTGACACGTCAATTTTTTAATTTCCAGCCGCAGAGCTAACTGACATTGTAGTTTTGACGAATTTTGCTGCAGCGTGTTCTATTTGCGCAATAATTTCTGGTGTTCCATCTGGTTTCGGAAAGATTTGTAACGGTATCGTTGCTGGTTAAATACTTTATCATTAAAACTCAAAAACTCTTTTCAGACTAATTTCATTTTGAGCATCCTTTAGCAATTGTCTCATTGTCAGTCGACTAAGGTAACATTTCGCCCGCTTTTTGCGAAGATATTTCCGTTTATTGTTAAGATGAAACTGTGCAGAACTTCGGTTCACAGCTATGAAAACAAAATACGTCCGTCACAACCATGGGAGTCTACAAAAAAGTTTCTGCTTTCTAAATGCAACACAATTTAGTTCTGAAATAAACCAGTATTCTAATATGCTGCGCCTTCTCTGTCAGTGCTAGATTGGCAGCTGAGAGATGTAGGATAGAAACACAGCATATTTCTCTTGTATAATCTTCGTTTCTGACAATCACATTGTATTTTAACCAATTTATTGTGCAGATCATTAAGGATGCACCAGCGGAATGATCGATAATTTATAAAAAGTGAAAAACTGAGTAACGTGAGAGTATCAATATGGTAGAGGAGATCGTGGCATTTTAGTGCGCACCTTAAAACTTTTATGTATGTTGAACAAGCCTACGTCCCCTGATTAGTTTTTTCGTACAGGTATATAGATCATAGAAAGGCAAGAGTATAAACTTCCGAGAGAACTATGTAGAGAAATCCAGTCACTTATTTAAAGCCTTGCTCAGTATGTATTCATGCATAACTGTTTTGGTTTCAACGGATTAACTGAAATCTTCGCTACCGCATAACCAAACTAGCATCTTTCAAACTAACATAGACGTCCGACAAGGAACATATTTTTGTGTCATCACAAAAAGATTTAAGTTCATATTCGTTACCTTCGTCAACTCACAACCGAATTGTCACCTTTCAACCTAACCTATAATTCGAGTTATATTTCAAAAAATAATATACTCAAAAAATATTGCCAGCATTCGAGTCTCTTTCTTTTTACACACTAATGGCGTCACATGCCACAACAAATTACGTAATGAACGAAGCAACATATGGTACCAGAACGTTCGCTTGACAAAACGAATGGTTCAGTTCTATACAGATAAACCACGAGAGAGGCGTGGTGGTTATGACACTGGACACACATTCGGAAATGCATGATTTTATTAATATCTACTCCCTACCAGCAGCAATGCGTGAAGAAGCAAGAGCTAACGCAATATGGCCGTTAGAACGTGTTTTCTCTTCCCCTTCAACTCGTAAAAGTCGTGACGTGGCCCGTGAAAGACGACGACGATCAACTGGAAAGAAACGAAAGAAATGAAATCGATTTTCGAAAATAGATTATCAAATCACAATGCGAACAAAAGAAATTAATTGAACATAACAATGGGAATCAAAGTAGCTCACATTTTTATTTTCGAAGACGGATAATCAAATCATTTCCCAGGTATGAAAACATACGCCTATTCAGATGCAACGTTGAGTCAAAAATTCAAGTCCACCGACGACTACGTTTCGAGTTTAGCGAGCACATATATACGAAGGCTGAACTTTATATAGGGGAACTCGGGGCGGAATGGGTTACTTAATGTTTAACAATTTGTATAAAATAAGGGAACACAGGGAAACACTTCTTAAAGTGATAAAAAAACACCTTGTAGTGTAACCTAATGTAACTTATTTTAAAATCATTTAAAACAATACATTTTGCATTTTTTACAATTTTTCAAAGAAAGTCTTGCATATTTCCCGTTCCGCCCCACCGACGGGGCAGAATGCGATAAAGGTATTTTAGGTTAAATTATTGCATAAACGTTGAATTTGAATTACGAATATCATATTAAACTATGACAAATGTTGTATAACAGGCAATTCAGACTAAGGAATGTGTAATTTAAACAATTAAAAAGTCATTCTTCAAAATAAGGAAATATTTTAATGTCATTCTGAAAAATATACAATGCTTAATAACCACCAAACCACTAACTACTAACCCTTTCGACAATAGTCACAAATCAGTATTTCATCTTCATCTTCACTGTCTATGCCAGCACACGAATTGTGTGCCCACTCTGGCATGCGACCCAGCCCTCGTTAGAAACGGAGTAGAAGTCCCCACGGTAGAGACACTCAGCATCCTCTCTCTCTGATTCTCTCTTCTCCATCATCTTCTTCCTTTCATATTTCTTATGGTCTTTGATGTCCCCAGTTTTGGTTTTATTTGGGTGTACAGTTTGATATTTTTGCCTTAAGTTGCATTGCACCTGACGTCTCTGTCCTAACATTGTTTATATTTGTGCACCCTCCTCCTTTCTGTAGGCATACTTTACGTGCGACAGCATTCTGCAATTCCTTCTTATAAGGAGAATCTGTTAATACGACGGTTTTTCCTTTTCGTCTTGTAGTCCGCCGAGTATTTTGACAGATTAGTGGGATTGGGCGATATCGGGCGATATCTGGAAAGCTGAGTTGTTCGGCGAACATGGCTGGTTGGGAGAGTCTGGCATCTATGAACATCCAGGCTGGGTTTGCTTTCTACTTGCATCAAAATATGACGGGGTAGAACAGGACACTATCCCATTGTGCCCCGTCCCGTTCCGCCCCAAGAGCACTTTTGAGGTTAACAATTTTTATTGAGTGTAATAACTGACGTATTTAAACGCGTTAAACAACTAAAGTATAACAAATTGCATGCACTTTAAGGGAATGTGTCATTTTAGGGTGTACAATTAACAGCTTACCAGGCGTTGAAATTCATCAAACGTTAGAACAACGCAAGCGGTAACGTGACGGACAACAATTCACTTAGATCTCGCACATCAAACTAAATCAGAATGGCTGCCCTCACTTCCCTTCCAATCGGAGAAATAGTTACATGCCCATACAACAGGTTGCAATACTATCCAGTGTAGAAAAGAGCAATTTCCCATTGTGTCCCGCTATCCCGTTCTGACCCGAGTTCCCCTATAAAGACATTTTTCAAATCCCGCTCCACGGGTGTAATGCTAAACTCATCAACTCATCTGTTGGTTGGTTGGTTGTTTCGGGGAAGGAGACCAGACAGCGAGGGCATCGGTCTCATCGGATTAGGGAAGGACGGGGAAGGAAGTCGGCCGTACCCTTTGAAAGGAACCATCCCGGCATTTGCCTGGAGCGATTTAGGGAAATCACAGAAAACCTAAATCAGGATGGCCGGACGCGGGATTGAACCGTCGTCCTCCCGAATGCGAGTCCAGTGTCTAACCACTGCGCCACCTCGCTCGGTAACTCATCTGTACGTTCACCTGAAAGAAATGAAGTATGTTGTAGTCAAAAATGTTCCGGCTGCAGATCTGGGCTAAGTGAAACGAGTCGTACTTGAGTGCAAGCGAGTCGCGAGTCTCCGACGCTTCTGTTGCTACATTTTGCGTTAGTTGATCAGCTGCGTACGTACAACGCACGGAAAGCGGAGGAATGTAGTAGAGGAAAGAGCAAGGGAAAAATTGTAGAGAGAGAGAGAGAGAGAGAGAGAGAGAGAGAGAGAGAGAGGAAGCGGCAGTGGGAGGAGGTGCTTATTTATTTCACGTACGCTGTATTCTAAAACACATACACACGCGCCTACATATATACGTACATATACATGCATACAGGCGGACCCACAGACGCTCTTTTATACGTCCCGTGACAAAAACAGCGGCGTATACGGCGAAACGTAATTAAGAGGATTACTGGCGAAATAAAAAAAATGCCCGGCCATAAAAATGTTTAAAACTCGGGCCATTCAGCGTCCGGGCAGCGCAAATCCCGACGGCAGGCAGCAGGCAGCATGCGCCTACGTAGCGTGGGCGGCCTACGGACGCCTCTCCGCCCACAGCGACGCTGCACTGCCCTGCTCCGCTCTGGGCCCAGCCAGTCGCAGGACTGCTCCGTCCACACACAGGCGCGCTTGTTACTGCCATCTAGTCTCATTACACCCTTCTCAAAAAACACTGAGGCAGCACTGGAAGAGGCAAAAACGGGATCACTCCTCGTGTTTACGGGCTTCCTGCTTGATATACCGGGTGATCAAAAAGTCAGTATAAATTTGAAAACTGAATAAATCGCGGAATAATGTAGATAGGTACAAACTGACACACATGCTTGGAATGACATGGGGTTTTATTAGAACCAAAAAAATACAAAAGTTCAAAAAATGTCCGACAGAGGGCGCTTCATCTGATCAGAATAGCAATAATTAGCATAACAAAGTAAGACGAAGCAAAGACGATGTTCTTTACAGGAAATGCTCAGTATGCCCACCATCATTCCTCAACAATAGCTGTAGTCGAGGAATAATGTTGTGAACAGCACTGAACAGCATGTCCGGAGTTATGGTGAGGCATTGGCGTCGGGTGTTGTCTTTCAGCATCCCTAGAGATGAGATTTTCACTCTGCAGCGAAGTGTCCGCTGATATGAAACTTCCTGGCAGATTAAAACTGTGTGTCAGACCGAGACTCGAACTCGGGACCTTTGCCTTTCGCGGGCAAGTGCTCTACCAACTGACCTACCCAAGCACGACTCACGCCCCCTCCTCACAGCTTTACTTCTGTCAGTACCTAGTCTCCTATTTTCCACACAGTTTTAATCTGCCAGGAAGTTTCATATCAGCGCACATTCCGCTGCAGAATAAAAATCTCATTCTGGAAACATCCCCCCGGCTGTGGCTCAGCCATGTCTCCGCAACATCCTTTCTTTCAGGAGTGCTAGTTCTGCAAGGTTCGCAGGAGAGCTTCTGTAAAGTTTGGAAGGTAGGAGACGAGGTACTGGCAGAAGTAAAGCTGTGAGGACGGGGCGTGAGTCGTGCTTGGGTAGCTCAGTTGGTAGAGCACTTGCCCGCGAAAGGCAAAGGTCCCTAGTTCGAGTCTCG
This sequence comes from Schistocerca serialis cubense, assembly GCF_023864345.2. Lineage (NCBI taxonomy): Eukaryota > Metazoa > Arthropoda > Insecta > Orthoptera > Acrididae > Schistocerca > Schistocerca serialis. Next base: position 505,061,920 of record NC_064642.1, on the reverse strand, counting down.
GTCCGGCACACAGTATTTATCTGCCAGGAAGTTTCATCCTTAGAGATGTCGGTCGATCACGATATACTTGCGACTTCAGGTAACCCCATAACCCCAAAGCCAATAATCGCACGGACTGAGGTCTGGGGACTTGGGAGGCCAAGCATGACGAAAGTGGCGGCTGAGCACACGATCATCACCAAACAACGCGCGCAAGAGATGTTTCATGCGTCTAGCAATACTGCGTTTTTTTTTGTTCTAATAAAACCCCATGCCATTCCAAGCATGTGTGTCAATTTTTACCTCTGTATCTACATTATTCCGTGGTTTATTAAGTTTTCAAATTTATACTGACTTTTTGATCACCCGGTACCTGGTGAATCACCTAAAACTTGCACATCAAAATTTTCGATAAAATGAAGGTGCCATTGATATGCAGATTTCACAGACTTGAACGTTAGGTAAAGTCCCGCCTTTGCAGCCCATATATAGAGTGTTATGAGTTTCAACCTTGTATTTATGTATAAAAAGTACCGATATTTAAATGGAACAATGCCTGCTGAGGGTACCACGATGAAAGAGGACTAAATTAGGATGTCAGCGATGTTTGTTGCAGGACTCTAGTGCTAGTAGTTTACGAGACACCGCAGTCTGAACTTTGTAAACACAAACAGTTGTTTGCTACATGCTGTAGTACAAACGAATGTGAATTTCACATGGGTATGTATGTGCAACATACACGGTTGTTAATACACTACGTGATCAAAAGTATCCGGACACCCCCAAAAACATACGTTTTTCATATTACGTGCATTTTGCTGCCACCTACAACAGTAGTCATTAGACATCGTAAGAGAGCAGAATGGGGCGCTCCGCGGAACTCGCAAACTTCGAACGTGTGACTTGTGTCATACGTCTCTACGCGAGATTTCCACACTCCTAAAAATTCTTAGCTCCACTGCTTCCGGTGTGATAGTGAAGTGGAAACGTGAAGGCACACGTACAGCACAAAAGAGTACAGGCCGACCTCTTCTGTTGACTGACAGAGACCGCCGACAGTTGAAGAGGGTCGTAATGTGTAAGAGGCAGATCTATGCAGACCATCACACAGGAATTCCAACCTGCATCAGGTTCTACTGCAAGTATTATGACAGTTAGGCGGGAGATGAGAAAACTGGGATTTCATGGTCGAGCAGCAGCTCATAAGCCACACATCACGCCGTTAAATTGCCAAACGACGCCTCGCTTGGTGTAACAAGCGTAAACATTGGGCGATTGAACAGTGGAAAAACGTTGTGTGGAGTGACGAATCACGGTACACAATGTGGTGATCCGGTGGCAGGGTGTGGGTATAGCGAATGCCCGGTGAACGTCACCTGCCAGCGTGTGTAGTGCCAACAGTAAAATTCGGAGGCGGTGGTGTTACGGTGTGGTCGTGTTTTTCATGGAGGGGGGTGTTGTTTTGCGTGGCACTATCACATCAGAGGCCTATATTGATGTTTTAAGCACCTTCTTGCTTCCCACTGTTGAAGAGAATTCGGGGATGGCGATTGCATCTATCAACACGATCGAGCACCTGTTCATAATGCACGGCTTCTGGCGGAGTGGTTACACGACAATAACATCCCTGTAATGGATTGGCCTGCACAGAGTCCCGACGTGAATCCTATGTTTTGGAACGCCGACTTCGTGCCGGGCCTCACCAACCGACATCGATACCTCTCCTCAGCGCAGCACTCCAGGAACAATGGGCTGGCATTACCCAAGAAACCTTCCAGCATCTGATTGAACGTATGCCTGCGGAGGTGGAAGCTGTCAACAAGGCTAAGGGTCGGCCAACACCATATTTAATTCCAGCATTAGCGATGGAGGGCGCCACGAATTTGTAAGACATTTTCATCCTGGTGTCCGGATACTTTTCATCACATAGTGTAAGTATCCGGAGTTGTCATGTTGTTAAATGGGACATGGCCAAGGACAAACGAAAGAGAAACAAGTGAATGCAGTACCTCTGCAGGGTCTGACACGTAGAAAGTCAATGTACCCTCAAAGACCACCACCAGCGTCAATACAAGCTTGCAGTCTGCCATGCAGCGATTGCTACACGCGTTCTAGCATTTCAGAGGAAAATTCAGCGCAGTCAGCAGTAATACGCCGTTTCATATCACCTGAAATTGTTTGAAGAGGTTCACGTCCATTGATGTCTCTTTCGGCGTACACGTTACACGATCGAAAGGCATACTTCCTACATTCACCATCAGCCATGTGCATGTCCGCTTTTCTCGCATTGGTAAATACCATCTTCCAAGCACGTCCTACTACGACCACTGTCACACTGAGAGACAGAACCGTCGCAATGTAATCGCTGTGTAGACGCAACACACCGTCGTCGCATAGCATCTGAGCAGTAGGATGGAACAAAAAGCTGTCGCCGTTTACAGTGTTCACTACATGGTAACTCCTGAACTACTTGCACTAGCTTCCTGCAACAATTACAAATGACATTTTCACTTGCGCTACTTTCAGGATTTTGATTTCAATAGGCATTACCCCATTTAAAAACTTATCTGTTGTGAAAAAAGCCCTTTCGTCAACGTCTCAAAATCTTTGTGTTGGCCGCGTCCTTGCCCACAATTCAGTTCTGTGAAAACCCCATTTCGTTAGTACCTTTCATGTCCGAAATATCTGCGGTCCAAGTATTAGGTGATTCATCGTATAATGGGATCCAGAGCGCCATGGACAACGGTTGATGCTGTTATCTTAGACCTCGATACGGTTCGCACAGTCGGTTAATGATCAAAACTCTAGGTCAACGAGTATAGGACTAGATTTCTTATTTTATTCAGGACTTTCTAGCAGAAGGAAATCATCATGTCGTTCTTAATAGAACAAAATCAACAAGGATAAAGTTAATCTTGGGAGCACCCCAATGAAGTGTGATAGATCCATTTCTGTTGACAATTTGTATAAACCATCTAGTGGAGAGCGTCGGAAGCTCCATGAGGCTGTCGCATACGATACATTTGTCTGTACGCAGTTGGCAACGCCAGTGGACTGAAGCGAATTGTAGAGGATCAGTGGTTGGTGCACTGTCTGCCTGTTGACCCTAAACGTAAATAAATGTTACTCATTGGGCATACACAGGAAAAAAGAATCCACTACTATGCAACTACACTGTTGATGACAAATCACTGAAACAGGAACTACCGTACAATACCTTGCAGTAACATCCTCAGCGATTTACTGTGGAATGACCTCATAAAAAAAACTGTAGGAAAAGCAGATTCCGCTCTTTCATTGGAAAAATATTAAGGAAATGTAATTCATTCACGAAAGAAATCACTCGCAAAACACTTGCTTGATCGATTAATGAGTGTTGCTCATCAGCTGGAAACATTACCAAATAGTAGTAATAGAGAAATAAAGCGCAGCCAACGGAAAGCGGCGCGTTTCGTCACTGGGTCATGTAGTCAGCGTTACAATGTTATGAGTAGACCCTTCAAACTCCAGTGGCTGAAGCTACGAGGCTCGGGTTGGGCATCACAGAGGAATTACTGCTGAAACTCCGATAGCTTACGTTCCGGGATGATTTGGGGAATGTGCTGCTACTTCCCACATACATTTCACGAAATGACCACAACGAAAAAATTAAGCAAGCCCTGATATTCTAGCGATATGCAAAATGAAATATGTAACGGCTATGAAAATGTTTCTAACACTGTCTGACTTGTATAAACACCTCTAAAATAGTCACACAGCACAAGGTCCGTTATCATAAGTGTAGCATGATGGTAATGGCCTGCATATCCCAAAGCGACACAGAGGGAATAAGTGAATAGCTTCGTGAAAGCAACAGGTGGCGCTAACATGTGTTAGCTGCTCGCTTATAGGGAACTGTTGCGTTATGGGACCGTTTTCCCGATCATGTATTGGTGAGTTCAGAGTGGATACAGTAGTTAACTATATGCGAAATCATTTAATAGTGCTCCGGAACCCATCATATGTGAAACGATAGTTTCATGAGAGAATGTTGTCACACTCAGCACGCCAGCGAACAGCGACACTGCAACATACGACGGCTTCCTAAACTCGTGAAAAACTAGCTACCTTGAAAAAGACTGTACTTAATTCTATCGTTAGCCTCTAACAAAGCCTCGCGATGCGTATAATTAATCTTCAGAGTGACTTGTATCTGAACGTTCACTTTGTCTAAACTCACGACAACAAGATGGTGACCCCCTGTTTGAGGCATATTTAAGTAAAGCGTGAAATTTTAAATTAAACTCTCGTGATGAGACATCTGCTCACATTGCTCTTTACCAAATCAAGCTTCTGTAGTCGAAAAAGTAATCCAATATCATTCATACAAAACGGGCGTTGCACTCTTGCGTCTTTAACATGGAGAAATTGAAGATACAATAGTATGAAATGAACTTAAAACGATGTAGTAATCAGTCTGCAGGTGAACACCCGGAAGTACTGTATATCGATTGACGGGACGTTAAACACTAACCTCCTCCTCCTCCTCCTCCTGCTACTCCTCGTCTTCCAGTATATCGGTACGCGGATTGATGCAAATGGACAACCTGACTAACTTCAAACAGCAGGACATATTTCAGCACTGAATTTAAATATTTTTTGGAAAATAAATAGATTTTTCGAACAGTGTATGAACTTCTTAGAAGACGATAGCTACTTTATTTCTTGAACAGGGCTCGACTCTCACAAATCGCAGAAGTTTTATCTTTCACGTCCGTTGCTCGTTAGTGTTGTGACCTTATCACTGTCTGCTACTTCATTTGAAAATATTGCTACTAGTAAAAGGCTGAATTATGATTATATTCTTATTCTTGCAACTCGTATGGACCTATTTTCCGAGCAGCATACTTACAAACTAACTAAGAAGCTAAGCACTAAATGATTAAAAGTCTCTTTTTTGTGTCACCTGTTAATATATGGTATTTACTTACGTTCTTATTGTTGTTAAACTAAAATATTAGTTGGTTTGTTATATGTACATAATAAATGTGTTGGATGATGTTTACAATATTACCATATTACCGCTTTTTTCGTTATTTTCTTATAGTCAGGCAAAAAAAAACATTTTTTTTGAGCGCAAGTTTTGTAAGATTATTTTACTGTTCGGTTCTACTTACAGTATTTTGGGATATTGAAATAACACATATGTGACACCCTGCAATTTACCGCGTTGTCCTGCACGCACCAGAATGCCCGATTTATACACCTACACTTGTACTCCACAAACCACAGTGAAGTGACTGATAGACGGTACGTCCCATTGTACCAGTCATTATGGTTTCTTCCCGTTCCCTTCACGTATGGAGTGAGGGAAGAATGATTGTTTAAATGTCTGTGTGCGTGCTCCAATTAACATAATGTTGTCGTCACGAGCCCTCTGTGAGCGATACGCAGGGGATTGTAGTAGCCTATATTCCTAAACATTTAAAGCCAGTTTTTGAAACTTTGCAAGTAGGCTTTCTCGGAATAGTTTACGTTCACCTACAAGGGTGTGCCAATTCAGTTTTTTCAGCATCTGTATGACCCTCTCCCACGGGTCAAACAAACGTGTGACAATTCGTGTTGCTCTTCTCTGTAAATGTGCAGTATCCCCTGCTACTCATGTTTGATATGGGTTCCACATACTTGAGCAATATTCTACAATTGGTCGCACGAGTGATTATTGTAGTTAATCCTGTAAATAAAGTATCATTGAATGACACATGCTATAACTGCAAGCGATGCTCCATTTTGGCATTTGAGAGCACATTTCACCTTAACACTCAACGTTAACTTTTTGGCTTCCTCTTTTAATGTGTGCAGCTTGCATGCTTTTATTATTTATACTGTTGCTAACTGTCGCTGTGTATTTTCAGCCGTCTTTTCTTTGCGCTGTTGTGTATGTACACCGTTTAATATTCGTTTTTGATTTTTTTTAGTATGTAGTTACGTGTGTTATTTGCTTAAATCCTTGGACGTAAATAGTAATTGTAACTCATTGCTGAAATGGAAGCAAAAACTTGTTGAAGTTTCCTCGACGTGAAGAGGTCGAGATGTTCACTTGGAGAGGGAAAAAAGCCACGAAGTAAGATTGTAGACTGAGTAGTCGTGGGGACAAGGAGAGGCCTTGGGCCACTAAAAAAATACTGGAGTCCCCCCCCCCCCCACCCCTCCAACTGCCCCACCCTTCCACTCCTGGCAAACTTACAACTGCACAGTACAAACAGAAGCCACGTGCGCCACCAAAACAGCTTCATCGCACTGGGAGATTACAGATCACAGTCACTGGTTGCAGGATATGTGTTTCTGTCTTTCATGGTTTCAGTAAAGGCGAGCACATTTCTTTTCAGGATCATAACAATAAATCCAAGTTTCATCGTCAGTAACGATATCCAAACGAAATTCGAAACGCCGCCTTTCGAATTTTTCCAGAGGTTTTCTTGCAGCAGTCAGTGCATTCTTGTTTTTGATCGAGAGTGAGTTTATATGAAACCCTTCGACCAAAAAGTTTTGTCGCATCTAACTGTTGACGCAAATTTTTTGGGTTTGACTGATACCAATGCCCAATACCGGTCGAATAAATTCATAACATGTCTCTCAATCATGTTCGAGCATTGCTCGAACGGAGGCAATATTTTCATCCGTAACTGGAGTTCTTGGACGTCCTTCGCAAAATTCATCACTAAGGAGAAAAATCGATCTCTTTTTTGAATTTACTTTACTAGTTATAAATTGTTGTCTTAGATGGGGCTTCTTCTCCAAGTTCTGATCCAATTTTCAGACATTTTTGTCGTTAATTACTATTTAAAATCGCAAAAAATCATAGCCCGGAAATTTTCTCTAGTCAAATTAATATTTCTTTGTACACAATTTTTTCTTAAATGATGATAGTAAACTATTGGAGAAAATCAAAGAAACTACTCGAAAAAGAGTAGGAAATATTTTTCAAATATAAACAAAATTCATTTGTATTTAGAAACAAGGCATTCTAATTTTTTTAGGGTCGCCCTCGTATGTGCGTTATGAGTGCAGTTTTTTTTTTACAAAAGTAAGGATAAGGAACGGGATAACAGTGCTATAAGGAAGTAAAAATAAATTGAAAAGAATACCGATTCAGTTATAATCTTCCCGTCAAGCTCTTAACAGTAGCTAACACAGTACTTTCGGAGTGTAGCTGTGCGCTGGTGTATGGACTACGGATGTATATTACGTTGGAAGTTACAAGTTGGCAGACCACAAGCTGGCAGAACTCTTTTGTTCGTAGATACGCGATTGTTTTTTAATTCGTTCTATTGTTTTCTGACAGTTAACTGCTTCAGTGATTAAAAGCTACTGAATGCAATGTGTAGTATTTATATGTTCTATTTGTAATAATAATATTGAAGCCGAATGCTACTATTATTCATGGTCTCTTATTGCTGTAGATTATACAGTAGCAATAGGAGTATGTCAACTCTACGGCCATCTTCAGGCTACCTGCCGGCAAATATGCTTTGTTAACAGTTGTAAAATTATAGCTAATAACAACTTCAGATACATACCGCAAACTTAACATATGCTATATGTCCAATGAACTGAACACATTACTAAAGAAGACAATAGTTAAATTCGCTTAGAGATCTGGACATAACCTCAAGAAACTGATGTATTCAGATAAACAAAACCACCACTACACACAGCCAAGCATAAAATTAATTGTAAAGACTGTGATAAAAGCTGTATAGGATTCATATTTGCCCATTCTGGATACCAGCGGAAAAATGCTCCTACGGAAGAGCAAAACAGGCGAGTATGGTCCTGTTTAAAAGACACTGGCTGGAAAGTAGAGTACCAGCTGCTTCATTCTACCTTTCTTAGCACCTCTAAAAATTTTAGCAGGCGAACATTTTCGCGCCCTTTTTAACATGCAACTCACCTGTGACTGCCACAAGCTTCCGTAACTGTAGCTCGCTCATACCTACCCAGTCCCACTTCCCTTTCTCATTCACTGTCATTATCTCTTTGTGCTTTTCTGTCATTGTCTCCTGTCTCACAGCCACAGTCTCCTTCGTTCTGTTCTACTAATACTGTATCCTCTCACTATCATAGCCTCCCTCTTGTTCTCTCTTCTGCTACTATCTTATTCATTCCTTCCCACTGCAGCTTTCTCTTCGCATTTTCACTGTCTCTCTCTTCCTCGTTGTTATTGACATATACTGTCCCTCATTTATCACTGACTCTTACCTACTTCCACTTTGTGCTTGTGTTCTTTTCCTAGCACTGTTCTGTCAATGTCAGTTATGTTCCACTGCCAAAGTGTCCCTTTCTTTCTCTCACAGTTGCATTATCTCTTTCGCTCACTCTATGCCACAACTGTCTTCCAGCATTTATTACTTTTCCATCTCTTTCCCATTGTTACGGTCTCCTTTCTCAGCCTGAAAGAGCGCGAATATGTTCGCATGGCCAAATCTTTGGGAAAATTTTTAAAGATGCTGAGGAAGGTTGAATGAGGCAGCTGCTGTTCCACTTTCCGGCCAGTCTTTTAAACAGGAGTATATTCGCCTGTTTTGTGCGCTGATAGCTTTTTTCCGTTGGTTCTCTTCTTTTCCCGGTTGCAGCGGGACTTGTCACTCACATGAAAAGAACTTCATGCCTTATCAAAAATTTGATAGTTTACCTCCGCGAAATTCAAATAAATAAAATCCGGTCTCAGATGTAAAATTAATTTACTAATTTTACACCTCAGATGGGATTTTACGTGCACTAAAATTTTGCATGTGCTTCGATGCTACAACATGGAGTTCCCAGAACCCTTCTGATGATCACGGAGACACGATACAGCGTATTTCTTCATGCTACGTCGCTCTATAAACAATGTTTTCGCCTCACACCGGAAGATCGGGATTTTAGATATATATCGTAAAAATTACAGCCATTGGCTGTGCATGGCTCTCGTGGAATTCTCGACTCGGTTTTGGTACCCAAGAACCATGTTTTCCGGTGTTTCTCGACAACGAATGAAACTTTTTGAAGGCGGAACAATGACTCTTCTAGATAAATGCCCAGAGAATACACCTTAAAATTTGAGCAATTTGCTGACGGCGAAAAAGTGGTGAAAAAAAGATTTTCTGGCGTTTTCTCAGGATCCGCCCCTGAAGTAAATGGTGGCCTTATAAGCGTCATATGGCCCACCGTAAACCACATCTAACCCAAAAAGAACAAACCGATTTAATCTGTTTGCCTAAGCGGGAGGGAGTGTGTAATATTCGAACTTTGACCCTGCACTGTACGTAGGTTACAGCAAAACGGTGCTTCTGTTGGGTATACAAATGGTTCTTACTCTTAGTCCAAGAGTTATCCAAATTACTTGACCCTACGTTTCTGACACCAATAAAACCCGAGTTATGGTTAAAATGGCTCTAAGCACTATGGGTCTTAACTTTTGAGGTCATCAGTCCCCTAAGAACTACTTAAACCTAACTAACCTAAGGACATCACACACATCCATGCCCGAGGCAGGGTTCTTACTTGAGACCATAGCAGCAGTTCGGTTCCGGACTGAAGCGCCTAGAACCGCTCGGCCACAGCGGCCGGCCCGAGGTATGAGCTATGGAAAAATCCCGTTTTCACGCTCGGCGTTTCGGAGCATATTGATAGCGTGTGCTGTCGGATGTGTACCGATATCTGGGATAGGATGCCTTAGCTGCCTCACCGTGTAGATATATTGGAAATGTGTTGCAGTCAGTGATTTTACTTTTTGCCTTACTTTCACTATCAGCTATTGGTGACATTTGAGCACGAGTTCTGGACGAGTAAAACGTGTTCCACTACTACTTATTCGTTACACATACAGTGGACTGCGTGTGTTACGGAGGAGTTCGCGTCGCCGCGGCTGTGATGCTGGCGCTTGTAACTCGTGGGAAGCTGGCCCGAGCGTCAGTTGCCCAGCGAGCTGTGGCTAATGGGCGCCGAACGCCCCAGCTGGGGGGAACCCGTTCGCTGCGAGGCTGTCGGAGACGTGAGCGTCTCGTCGCGCCGCTGGCGGCAGTACGTCGCGTGGTCCGCCGACAGCCGAGCACCCATCTGCTCCCGCGGGACAAAGGCCGCCGGGTTTCCCGGAAGGCGGCATTCCGCAGCCCAACAGTCTGCGACGCGCCGGCCGAGGGCGGGGGAGGGGGCAGGTACGCCGCCCAAAATATTTGTCGGCGGGCGCGCGCCTCAGTGCCTCGCTGGCGGCGACCCGCGCAGGACCACGTAGCACGCTGCGCCCCTAGCCGCGGCACACATGTGAGTACCGCGCCGACCTCCAGGCCACGTCGCAGCCGCCCGCCGCTGCCTCTCTGCACTACTGCGTTGCGTCTTTGTCGCCGTCTTCAGCGCCATTGGAAGTGATTGTGTGGACTGCTTCGGCAGGCTTGTTCCCGAAGCGATGACAACAGGTAGTTCGGCCAGTAGCAGTGTTTTGTTTACGGCCGATCGATATTGATGCGCGTTGCGATCAACATATGGAGGTGTCATAACAGTCCGCGCGATAAAGTGCAAACTAATGCAGCACGATAAGGCGCTATCACAGTGTTCTGTGTATTTTATCCGTATTTGGTGTCTACGGATTCTGTCATTCTCTGTAAGCATTCAGTGTTGACTACGTTTCTATAATACAATTGAGAGCGGATTTCCCTGAAAGTAAGTAGCACCAAAAAAATATAATGATGTTTATTATCTGTAATTATGTACCGCCTTTGCAGTTCATTTACTTTGTGAGCATAGTAGATATGGTACTCAATATAGTAAAACATAATTTCATATCCGCATAAAGTGTAATCTGCAATGAGCTCAAGAACTAAATTACTTATCACTCAGTAAACAAGTACGCGCATAATATTAGTAGTTATTCGTTTATTCATTTCTCAGTTGTTTGTTTATTGATTACTATTTCGCATTTGAAATTTCGTTGCTAGCATATCAGGCACTTTTTAAATGTGAAGTCTACAATCCACGGTTAGATAAGCAACAGAAAATTCTTTTTTTTTATGCCTCTTAGGACCACAAAATGTACCCACCTCACTGACACTTTTACCTTACGTAAGACCACTGTTTGTACTAGAATATATAGGTGCAATTACTACAGTATAGTCAGTACCTACGTTGTCACTATACACGGTAGATTACAGGAAGAGATTCCTCATCGGGGACGACTATTGAATATTTCTAAGGAGGTTCCCATCATGCGTATTTCGCTAATATGTTTAGTGTCTGTGTATGAGGTTGCACACGAAGTTCTTTAAGTTATTGTACTAACTCTTAATTCGAACAATCATTAGCTACGCTGACAAGTTACCGTGATTGGATTATAATAAAGGATTATGTGTGCACCACAACCCATGACATCGTTTATGATTATTAAAATTACATTAGTTTACTAGCTGCGCGTTTCCTGCCACTAGTGCTCGTCATCAGACAGCAAGACATGCAAACAACTTAAACATTATTTACGTTACTAACATTGTACTAGATTATTGTTGATTAGTTGACTTGAGTTGCCAGAATCTTCACTAGTTCCAGACCAAACGCTTCCCTACGTAGAAATGGAAAACGTTTATGGCTCACTTCTTGACAAAACATTTACTACCATGTAATTATTTTTGGTGATAGCTGACTGTATGAACGTCCACTGCTTACTGCGGTGACTGGAACTCTATCCTCTTTTTTGTAACTTAATTGCGCTGCCGTATTAGTCTCCCTTTTTTTCGCAATGTTTTTAAATCGAGGATAATAGCATAATTCACTACTGCGTAACTCGGTATATATGTGCATATACATGGCAGCACCTTTTTTGTCAAAAAATACACCGTACGAAATATTCGTTTCTTTGTAGAGAGGAATATGCCCTGGTCCTAATGAAGACCTTGGCAACTCAAGAAATTGGCGATAATCTGGTTGACAGTATAAATAGTGCAAATGTTACAAGTGATTAAGTATGTCTTGGTGTCTCATGTGACACTACTGATTCGAAGCGCGTCGCTAATAAAGTGCCGTAAGATCAGCAATCTTAATCCTAGACTACTAAACTCTTGTAAAATTTACAATTGCAATAGGGAACAAAACAGGGCATTTTCTACTTAATTTGGTACATAACATACCATTGGAGATCTAATAACTATAATTAATGCATCACCAATAAACGATGACTTCACTTGAATAAATTTGGAGTGGTACAATTTACCATGGTTTAGTACCAATATAACATTTTCCTCCTCTACTGTTCTACGGTTAAACATTCTCACTGCTTACGATACATGCAGATATCCTTTAACCGTAATTCGAATTGCTCGCCTCGGCGACATGCGGTTCCACTGTCATTTTTTTCTGTGCTCAATAATAAGATTAGAGTTTTCTCGTTAAATTTAATCGTAGCACCATTATTATTCTAACATCTTGACAGTTTCCGTGTTCATATATTTCACGTCTGTGTTTGGTATGTCAATATAATTTTCGTTGATGTGTAAATAGTGTACTTGTCAAAATCTGAGATAGCAAATGTCTCGCTGACTTAATACTTAGTAAGAAGATGAAAATTTAGGACCTACTATAGAGTGACATCAAACTTGAGAATACTTATCGCTATGGAGAAAATACACTAATTTTTCATCATTGGGTCTCTATTTTTATTATTTCGAACTGATCTGGCTCAAGTCTTCATATCTGTTAAAAAATATAAAAATAAATTATAGGTGGGTTCTAATCCTGTGTCCCGTGACACTGTCAATACAGAATCAGAAAACAATTATCATTGATTTTTGCATTCTTTAACATCTCAAAATGGATCACACTGTCCGAAACAGGTCAGTTTGAGATAACAAAAATAGTGGTCTACATGCGGAAAATATTCTAAGCACTGAGATTTTATATTTAAAGAAATTGTGCCTCTGGAACGACCTCGGCTTCCTGTGACCACTTAGTCAAGGAAATTGGTCTGTGCTTTAGAGAAAGTGGGTGTGGGTTATTTATTTGTGAAACTTGTCAAGTGTTGCGTGGTGTAAACCCTACTCCGTGTGTTTGTGACTGTAGCAGGTTGTGATGGAACTCGAGGAACATCCTACCGTTCGCCTAGAAGTGACGAAAACCCCCTGGTGTAGTCGTCCTGTCGGTGCCTGCAGAGATTCGGGAGAATCGCCAAGCCTGCACAATTTGAAGGGTCGCGATTTCTCGCGCGCCGTCATCCACAGGAGCCCATACGGTATTATGAAGTACGTTCATCTGTCACCTAGCCTAATGATATTTTCCGTGTAGCAACTGACAACTCCAGCGCAAACAAAGGCTCATGCAGCTGATAATTAAACATCTCTTAGCGGTTTGCTAGCTTATTAGGTTGCAGTGGTATAATTAATGGGGCACTAACACCAAATGTAGCGTAACTATAGTAATATAGTCACAATGCGTGTTAAGACTAAAAAATAATTGAAACGACAGTGAAATCTGTCGCTGACTTAGTGAATAGTGTAGACAAGTTATTTATGCTTACGTAGTGGGTGTGGTGTCCAGACCGCCAAAGCTAACAGCGTATTTCATTGCGTTTGTGGCAAACTGTTCTCACTCAAGAGGATGAAATAATTTTGTGTATTGGTATTTATTAGGGTGGTTTCGTCCTATAGACGTTAACTACTCGACGATATACTATTTTACAGACCACTCTGATTTTACTCAGATATTGAACATAAGTGAAGCTCCATTAGTAATTTAGATGTGTAATCTGTCCAATTGAAATTTATGCTCACGTCGATGCTTGCTGTTTGCTTTTTATCTGTTATCTGATCACGAAAGTGTTTCTTGTGCTGCTCCCATCTTTGTAATCTGGAGTACATCCGCTAAGTTAGTTATTCTAATTATTTTCTGCATTAATGTCAGTTGTTATATTCATTATTAATTAATTCTCAGTCATACAAACGTTTTTTTTCTATTTCCGTTACTGGCCAGCCAAGGACTATGTTTAAACAGCTAGGCTAGGTTTAAGTTTTTCCTACTGTTATCCATCTGTTCACTTTTTTCTTTATACATTTTAGTGTTCGTTTCCTTCCTCGCCTTCTTCTAACACTTTGTCTTCCAAACCATTCCGCTTCTTAATTTTCTTTCCCTATTTTATAGCTTCATTTCTTGCTTATTTATACCAGTTTGCTTTGCCACTTAGCTTTTCAAACGTCGTGCGGCTTAGGCAATCTTCGGAGTGCCCTTAGAACAATTACTCTTGTTTATCTAATTTTAATATTTTTTTAAAAAGATTCGTACTTATGTGTTTATTGATATTCACTTTTATACTGTCGTTTTATTCCAGAATAAGTTGCTCACAAGCTTTCTGTCCAATTTTTTCCATTATATTTTATAGATTCTAAATTTATGGTTTTGATGAAATGTGTATTTTGGCCGAGTTAATGGTTGAAGTTTTTTTTAGGCAATAGTTTTTGTTACAAACATTTTGAGTTCAACCGAATGCTACGCCCATCTTTCGCAAACCTGCTTTGATAACTTAATGTTCCCATGTGATAGTGGGTAGTGATGAAAGAATGTGATCTGTGGCGTATCCTGATGTTTACGTTCACGCCACATTTAATGGACATTTCGTTATAAAAATCAAAACTGCAAGATTAATTCGTAAAGGTCACATTACATAGAAAGTTTGTCTCAGATGTAGGTGAAAATGCGATCAGTAATGTTTCAGATTTCGAGGTAGAATGGGATAGGAATGATGATGGAAATAGGATCACATTTGAGGAAGTGGAAAAAATGGTCAATAGATTGCAGTGCAATAAAGCGGCTGGGGTGGATGAAATTAAGTCGGAACTCATCAAATACAGTGGAATGTCAGGTCTTAAATGGCTACACAGGATAACTGAAATGGCCTGGGAGTCGGGACAGGTTCCATCAGACTGGACAAAAGCAGTAATCACACCAATCTTTAAACATGGAAACAGAAAAGATTGTAACAACTATAGAGGTATCTCTTTAATCAGCGTTGTGGGTAAAATCTTCTCAGGTATTGTTGAAAGGAAAGTGCGAGTATTAGTTGAGGACCAATTGGATGAAAATCAGTGTGGGTTTAGGCCTCTTAGAGGTTGTCAGGACCAGATCTTTAGCTTATGGCAAATAATGGAGAAGTGTTATGAGTGGAACAGGGAATTGTATCTATGCTTTATAGATCTAGAAAAGGCATATGACCTGGTTCCTAGGAGGAAGTTATTGTCTGTTCTACAAGATTATGGAATAGGAGGCAAACTTTTGCAAGCAATTAAAGGTCTTTACATGGATAGTCAGGCAGCAGTTAGAGTTGACGGTAAATTGAGTTCATGGTTCAGAGTAGTTTCAGGGGTAAGACAAGGCTGCAACCTGTCTCCACTGTTGTTCATATTATTTATGGATCATATGTTGAAAACAATAGACTGGCTGGGTGAGATTAAGATATGTGAACACAAAATAAGCAGTCTTGCATATGCGGATGACTTAGTTGTGATGGCAGATTCGATTGAAAGTTTGAAAAGTAATATTTCAGAGCTAGATCAGAAATGTAAGGACTATGGTATGAAGATTAGCATCTCCAAAACGAAAATAATGTCAGTGGGAAAGAAATATAAACGGATTGAGTGCCAAATAGGAGGAACAAAGTTAGAACAGGTGGACAGTTTCAAGTACTTAGGATGCATATTCTCACAGGATGGCAACGTAGTGAAAGAACTGGAAGCGAGGTGCAGCATAGCTAATGCAGTGAGTGCTCAGCTACGATCTTCTCTCTTCTGCAAGAAGGAAGTCAGTACCAAGACTAAGTTATCTGTGCACCGTTCAATCTTTCGACCAACTTTGTTGTATGGGAGCGAAAGCTGGGTGGATTCAGGTTACCTTATCAACAAGGTTGAGGTTACGGATATGAAAGTAGCTAGGATGATTGCAGGTACTAGTAGATGGGAACAATGGCAGGAGGGTGTCCACAATGAGGAAATCAAAGAAAAACTGGGAATGAACTGTATAGATGTAGCAGTCAGGGCGAACAGGCTTAGATGGTGGGGTCATGTTACACGCATGGGAGTAGCAAGGTTACCCAAGAGACTCATGGTTTCAGCAGTAGAGGGTAGGAGGAGTCGGAGCAGACCGAGGAGAAGGTACCTGGATTCGGTTAAGAATGATTTTGAAGTAATAGGTTTAACATCAGAAGAGGCACCAATGTTAGCACTGAATAGGGGATCATGGAGGAACTGTATAAGGGGGGCTATGCTCCAGACTGAACGCTGAAAGGCATAATCAGTCTTAAATGATGATTATGATGGTGATTATATTGGTGCCTGTATCGAAAGTAAACCGTGAAAAATCAAGTTTACTAATTTTACTGAATTTTCTTTCGTCTTGTTATACCTATAATCTGCGCTTAATTGTAAGGGTACAGTGTAGTTGTTTGTCATTAGTTCTGTTTTGCCGAAGGAGATATTGTTTTTTATTAATTGCGTACAGATAATTAAATTTGAAAGTGTCCATTTTCCTAACATTCTTGACAACTTTTGCCGCAATTTTCAGATAACTTTTTCAGGTCCGTAGCTATAAAAGACTGACTAAAGTAAGTCGCCTTCCAGGAATGACGCTTTTGAAATTTCCCCTTGCAGCAGGCTTTGACCCCGCTAACACGTGCTTCGACGAATCGACGTTGCCGCGGCATTCTGCCTCCGTGAGGAATCAACTCCACTGTTGTGTGTTCAGCTGTTCTGTGGCCTGCTTAGCCTTTGGCCTGATAAAAAGTAAATTCGTATGGCATGTTGACTGTGGGAGTCCTGAAGAGGGATGTTCAACCACCAGTTAACAAGCTCTTCCAAGTCTACATGTATGTGCATACTCCGAAAGGCACCGTACGGTGTGTGGTGGAGGGTATCCTGCACCAATACTAGTCGTTTTCTGTCCTGCTTCCCTCGGAGATAAAGCGAGGGAAAAATAGCTGCTCATATACCTTTCTAAGAGCTCTAATGTCTCGTACTCGTATATTACCTTCGCGGTCCATATGAGAAATGTATGGTGACATCAGCAGGATCCTCTCCATTCAGTTTCAAATGCCGGTTCTCTAAATTTTCTCTATAGTGTTCCTTTAATAGAACGCCGCTTTCCCTACAAAGGATTTCCATTTCAGTTCCCTAAGCGTTTCCGTAACGCTTGGTTGTTTTTCGAACCTGCTGTAACAAATCTAGCGGCCCGCCTCTGAATTGCTTCGATGTCTTCCTTTAATCCGACCTAGTGCGGATCTCAAACATTTGAGCGGTACTCAAGAAGATGAAACACCCTTTTCTAAAATCCTGCCAATAAAACGAAATCGACCGTTCGCCTTCCATACCACAATCTCACACGGTCGCTTTCTTTCATATTGCTTTGCAACATTACGCCCAGATATTTAAACGATTTGACTGTATCAAGCAGGACACTATTAATACTGTATCAGAACATTACGGGTCTGTTTTTCCTACTCCTCTGTGTTAACTTACATTTATCTACATGTACAGCCAAATAGAAATTTTATCTAAGTCATCTTGTATCCTCCTACAATCACTCATCTTCGACACCTTCCCTTATGTCTCAGCAAACCACCTCAGATTCCTGTCCACACTGCCCGCCAGATTATTTATGTATGTAGAAAATAATAACTGTCCTATCACAGTTCCCTGGGGCACTCTTGACAATACCTTTGTCTCTGGTGAACATCCGCAATCGAGGACAACATACTGGGTTCCATTACTTAAGAATTTTTCGATTCACTCACAGATATGAGAACCTGTTTCGTGTGCTCTTACTTTCGTTAACAGTCTGCGATGGAGTACCGTGTCAAATGCTTTTCGGAAATATAGACCAGAGCAGTTTAAACTCTGTCCGTAATTCCTGTTGCCCTTCATCAATAGTTCGCAGTGTTTCATGTTAAAAGGGCAAGCAATGTTTTCTAAAACCGTGCTGATTCGTGGATATGAGCTTTTCGGTCAGTAGGAAATTTATTATATTCGAACTCAGCATATGTTCTAGAATTGTGCAGAAAACCGAAGTTAAGGAAAATATTCCTTAACTTTGCTGATCCGTTTTTATAAACTACTTGTGTCCAAGAGTCACTTGCGCTTTTTTCCACTCGTTTTGGATTTTGCGCTAGCCGAGAGGTTAACGATAAATGCAAACTTAGTAAGGGGCGAGTGCCGCAGAGAACTCTTTGTTAAACCGAATTGGAATTCCATATGGATCTGGCGACTTATTTGTTTTCAACTCTTTTGGTTGTTTTTCTACGCCAGAGATGCTTATTACCATGTCGTCCGAATAGGGATTTGTTCGATAGTCAAACAGAGGTATGTTTGTACGCTTCATCTGCATGAACGGTTTCTCAAACGCAGAATTTTATACTTCGGCTTTCGTTTTCATATTTTCAAGTGCCGCACCATACTGGTCAGCGAATGACTGGATCGAAGCCTTAGACCCTTTATCGTTTTGATGCAGGACCAGAATTTTCTCTGTTTCTGGGTCAGATCCATTGCTAAGATATAACGGTAATAATTATATGCTTAGTGCATAGACGCACTAATTTCTACAAACTTTTGCCTGCCGTCATTTGCGTGTCCTCTTTTGAACCGAGAGTGCAACAGCCTTTACTTCCTCGGCACTTTTGGAATTTCGTTATGAAACCACGATGGGTTTTTTCTGTCCTTAATCCTCTTATAGGCATATACTCGACCAGAGCGGTTTAAACTCTGTCCGTAATTCCTGTGTCCATCATACTGGAAATAAATGATGGCAGTTCATTATCTAAGTGAGATGCTTGCGTGTCCTTCACGTACTCCCGTAACGCTACAGGAGAAAGGATACCTACTGTTTAACGTGGAATCCGAATAACGTGTTGTTGCAGGCATATCTGAACAGCATTCACAGGTGAAGGCTAGCGTAAAGGCAGATTGAAAAATTCTGGTGTCTGATCGGGATTCGATCTCGTGACCTTACGGTCTGCAAGCTCCCACTTTATTAGTAGACCACCAAGCCCGACTTACTCTTCTGATGACTGTTGAGGGTAATACTGTTTTCGAAGAAATCTGAGTTTATATGTTCATATTTGTAGCTAATAATACGTTTCTATTCTCCGTGAAATCTAACAATGCGAGTTACAGTCAAGTTGCTTGGTTTCGTAGAGTCTTTACCAGACTTACTCATTAAAAACTACAACTTTAAGCAGATGTCACTTAGCTAAGCGATGATTGGCGGCACGCTTTCTAGTGTCAAGCGATTTGTGATAATTGCGGTGACTAAATATTCATACAAGTTAAGGCGGTGAACATTTATTTTGTCACTAAAATGTTTCTAGATACGCAGCTATTGCGAACTATTTAGTATCAAAGTATCCACACACTCAGGATGATTTTAACAAATTTGACCATTGCTGAGAAAGCTTACGTTTCGCCAACGTGTCCCTTGAGGAACAGTAAATAGCACGGGAGGCGACAGCACTGATAACCTACGTTAAAATGAATCATTAACTTGTGTTCAGGTGCTAGAGGGTGTCCAGAGCATGTTAGACAGTAACATGATGAAAGTTATCGATGGTTCGCGGTAACTTCATGAAGGAGTTTGCACAAGTGAAAATTTTCCACTTTTTGAAAAATCGTAGCGTGTAAGTTTATTTTGCTCAGATCACATCGTGTATCTGTTCTGAGGATCTCTCTCTCTCTCTCTCTCTCTCTCTCTCTCTCTCTCTGTGTGTGTGTGTGTGTGTGTGTGTGTGTGTGTGTGTGTGTGTGTGTGTGTATCTTATCCTTCACTGCTCATCTTCTCAGAAAAGCAACACTCCGTTGAAGTAAGACGTGCCTCACTAAGTGGCATACAAATGTTATCGATATGGCAGATTTCGACGTATTAATTGGCCGGTAGGATGCACCGAGGATTCGTTATAATAGGAGATTATGGCCTGTCGTTTAGTCAAACGGCCTTCAAATAATATTACTAACTCATTTTACATAGGGCAGCGTTTTAATGACATCGTACGATAAATATACTGAGCAAGGAGGCTGGATATGTCCACCATAATTGTAAGTTAACTGTTAAGATTGTTAATGCCTTCGGACGTGAAAGTGACTTCTTTAATGGAAAAATTATGAATGTAATTACTTTCAGATTAGCGTTGGCGCATCTACAAATTTCTTGTGGCCATCTAGTGAAGGTGTTACAGTAGCTAATTATTCAGACCTATTAACAAAATGTTGATCATACATGTGTGCGTCGAACAATGCAACACGGTGAAATTCACTATGTACTTTCATACTGCTACATGCTATCGACTAAAGAATTATTCTTACTTCGTACCCATATTGTTCGCTTGTCATTTCAGAAATGTGTGTTTTCGGAGCTGTACCAGGCTCACAAAAATTGTTGATACGTTAGAAATGGATACTGAGTAGAATATTCGCAGTTAGGAGACTGTCAACTATATTCTTCACGCACGACAAGTATATTTCCTTACACATAAAAAAGAAAATGCGCCCTTGATGTATTCAAGAGATTTAAAGATGTAGGGTGTTGTCTTAAAAATTTGTTTTTCCAATCACCTTGAAACAAGTGCATCGTTTCATTCAGACAACTTATTTGCGACTACTGGCCATCTGTTCGATTTACTCAGTCTTAAGTGTGAACGCCAACACCAGACTGCTGGTTTTCCGTATCCGCTGAAGGAAGGATACATAGTTATATATTTATGTAACTTGAAACTGTCTATACAACACCCTCTTGGAAAATTCATTACTCGTGAATGAAACTGCATTGTTATTTATTTTCATTCATGTAATTAGACTTTGTGCAAAATGCACTGTATGCCCCATATCTGAGATTTTTTTCTGGTTCTCAATTAGTTGAAAATGATTCCCAGATGATCTGTGTCTAATTTGGTTGATCCTTTTGTGTTTTTATTTTGCCGGTGCATCCTCGAAACATTGTGTGCTACGTCTTTCATCTTCATTTGGTATCTCTTTTTTGGGACCGTAGATATCAGAAAAAGGAAGCCTTTGCTAAATTAAGATCCCTGTAGCGATGCACTTCAGAGGGTGCTGTTCTATGCACACCATTCTTTGACAGCCCGTTTTCAGATACGTGGTTTCGATTGCAAAGAGTACTCAGAACAAAGTCACGCATCTTATTCGGTCAGAGGTACGGCGATTCAGATCCATGTTTCACATAACACTGACGTAAATAAGTCTCTCAAAAAAAAAAAAAAAAAAAAAAAAAAAAATGGCTCTGAGCACTGTGGGACTTAACTGCTGAGGTCATCAGTCCCCTAGAACTTAGAACTTTAAACCTAACTAACCTAAGGCCCGAGGCACGATTCGAACCTGCGGCCGTAGCGGTCACGCGGTTCTAGACTGTAGCGCCTAGAACAGCTCGGCCACTCCAGCCGGCAAAATTCTCTCGTTCTTATCAGTAACACTGTTGCGCAGTAACTGTATTTACTCTATAGATTGCTGTATATTGTGACACTCTGACACTGGAAGAAAGACCGGAGTTTGAAACTACAATGTGCTAAATCGTTAGGGAAGATTACAGTACGCCATCAGTTTTCTGAAATCCTTGCGTAACCACTCCAACACTTAACGATATCAATATGAAAAGAATTCCATCGCCATCTTGCATAATATTCGACATGTTTAAGACTTCTTCGGTTTTTCGTCGGTGTACACAGAGTGATTTCAGAACAGAAACCAGTGACAATAACGGGCGTCGGAAGTTGTTGTATTTCATGAAGATTCATTTGTTGACAGCCAAAAGCCGTCACACATCAAAAGTCTGCACAGCGACGTTGCTTGACCTTTACCTCGCAAACTCGCATGCAAAAACACTTATGTATTGCAAGATGGAAAGGAATTACGGTTGAAATGTTTAATATGTAGAGGTCTAAATAGACGTTTTGTGCAATGTCATATGTTCGTTCGCGATGGTATGAGAAAGTGTGCTGTATGTTGTCTACGTCACGTAGAGAATTAAAGAATATCAATAAGCCGTTAGTGTTAAACTTAATTTTCACGGATGCAGTAATTGGGACTGTGTAGTCTGTAGTCAACTAGTATGTTAGCTGTCATTTTTTTTTAGTTTTCATTGTTACCATGGGTCTTCTTCTCAAATACAGTCTTTGTTGAAAACTTTGCGGACAGATATCTCATACGAAGACAAAGGAAAAGGTCCACTTAAACGTATGTCCGAAAATTTTTTGTTTTGAGTTACGTATCAATTACTGTTAAAGAGGGAGTCATCTTTTATCTACCAGTGGATGAAGAGGTGAGTTACCCGACAAATGTTCCATTTTAGCCACTGCTAGATATTCATTTTCTAAGCAAGTAGCGACCATTATACAGAGCCACACTTACAATAATGGGCGCGAGGCTGGACAGAGGTATCAGACTAAGACACTAGAGTTATCTCTACCGTTGTGTTGTTGAAACAGAATACGTAGTACCACAAAACTGGGATCGATGTAGAGTAGATTTCGGTGGCACGCGTGACCAGAAAGAATAATTCAGCAGCCAGACGAAGAAGATTCAAGTGTCATCACATATGTCTTCGCAGCATGTAGTACTTGTCAACAGGGCCGCATGGAGGATACTTCGCTAGCAATTTGTGTATCCAGTCATCTTCGTGAATGAATTGAAGTGAGCGGAGAAAATTTTATAATTCATTTTTAGTTCGTAGCTAGAACACTTCGTTAGATTTTCTTCAAGCAATAATTCGGAAACGAAAGACTTTCGGACATACGTTTATGTGGACTACTTTATGTTTTGATGGGTGGATACCTTCCCCAGAGCTTGTAAACATATTACTGACACACTCTACAAGAATAACAAATACTGATGACGCTAAAATTCTGATATTGAAATTGTAAATCGTACTAGTTTTACAATTTTAGTCCGAGTTCCAGATTCCTTTTCCTCCAATATATACAATCAACACTCGCTTACTGTTTGCTTGTTATTCTACTGTCCGTAATATGTAATTTAGAATTGCGCTTGTCAGTCATACATTGTTACCCATTTAATTCCTGTCACTATTTTTGAACTCCGAAGAAATGAAGATATTCAAATGAATAAGATCGCCCACCCAACACTGGCATATGTATCGCTGTTTCCAATGATACGTTCATGCGCTAGTTATATCGGTCGCAAATGTCTAGGAAGAGATGGGTTTATTCTGTGTTCATCTGCTCTAGAGCACGCAAGATTGGAAAAACGATGCAATTCATGCACAGTTACGATTACCGCGTTGGGTTGGTATTCATGCGTATGTATTTCTTGCCCATAGTTTCTCCGTATCTCACAGTACAAGACATTTCGATGGGCCGCAGTAATAAATTTCAACATTTTTCACTTTTTGGCATAGCTGCTTTCATGACAGCAATGTTGGTGTTCTAAGAATGTAAATTGACACTTGGCAAAGAAGAACAGTCCCAAAAACTATAACATTCTAAAGACCATCGAAATTTATTTCCGTGATCACAGCAGCCAATCTCCATGTGTCCGGGTGATAAGTAAAAGTACAGCATCCATTGTGTGAAACTTTTTAAACAAAGGTGATGACTAGTGATCATTTATCAGGAACTATTTGAGACTCTCGTTTCTGTACGGTGATTACCAGAGATTGTTGAACTGTCTAACGTACACCGTCCGTCCAAAAATTACGAGACTGAGTTTATGCCTTGCGTTTATACGTCTGCGCAGCAAACTACGGTGGCAGCTTGAAGTAGCATTGCAAACGACAAATGTAAATTCGAGTTAGCTGTTAGCAGACAGTGTTAAGTAGTGCGGGCGTGACCGTAGTGTTTCAACGTTGTTTCGTCACATATATTGGATCAACATCTCCAAATTAAATGGTCAAGACAGTCTCCAGAATGTTTTGAAGAAGAAAAGAGTTTGTGTTAAATTTGTCGCACACAGTTTCACTAACTGCTATGGACGCCTGCCGCACCTTGATTGAAATGCAAAACGCGAACAGTTCATTTCTGGAAAAATCATCACGGGCGATTAGACATGGTGTTATCAATATGAACCTGCCACAAAACGACAAAGTGCAGAAATTAACATGAAGGATCAACGCTTAGACGACTTAACCGGTATTCAAACCAATGTAAGGCGCGAGTTGGATATCATCACAAAGAAGTAGTGTTATGACAGTTTCATATGGCTGTATGAACGTTCTGTGTCTTGTTCGCATGTGGAAGGTGACTGTGTGGAGCATCTGAAGCATTAAATCCGGTAAATTTTCTTTGTTTTCTATTAACCCACTCTCGAAACTTTTTGTATGTAAAAAGATATGCCTGTAATCTGAGAAAAAAAGTGCGAAATTGATAGAGCTTCTGCTTTTCCATAGCAATGCAAGTGGGAATATAATATGACCAGGAATGTCAAGGGAGTAATTCCAAACGTTAAAACTATAATTTTAATGTTGTTTCACCCCGTTATATCCGATAAGGCGTGGGTTTTGTGTGTGTGTGTGTGTGTGTGTGTGTGTGTGTGTGTGTGTGTGTGTGTGTGCGTGTGCGTGTGTGTGCGTGTGTGTGCGTGTGTGTGGGTGTCACCGACACAAAGGTGTGCTTGCTTCTTGGGAGTCTTTAATCATGTCACTTCGTAATCCCAATGCGGCCAAGTCACTTACTGTTGGGGTAGGGAAAATTGTGTCACGTACTTTTTAGAGAATTGCAGAGCAGTTATATGGCTGTAAAAACAGCTCAGTCTTTATGATAAAAGAGGATCTGCGCAATATCACTGACTATAGCATGAGTAACACGCTTACTTTCCAGTGGCAAGTTTTATATGCTAGTCCTCATTGTACTGAGATTCTTGTTAGATAAGAAAATCCACCAAATCTGTCTGCAACTCACTGCCTTCCGTCTCTGGTATTAGTAAGTTGTAAAAAAAGGTACACACATTAAGCTGAAGGTAAGGGACTGCGCAGATCTTAGTTCTGATTTTTTGCATCGTATGTTGTGACAGAATGGGTGTATTAAATTTCCGATTTATGTGGTCCGCAAAAAGTAATTTCGCATTACCATTTCTTAGCTTTCGTTCTTTTGAGTTTTACCCACACATACTGCGGTGCCTAAACATTTTTTTTTTTTTAAATCCTAGTGAAGAATATATCACGGTTGCAAATGTTTACATATTTTCTGTTCCTTCCACTCCATCTACAATGGGTCGGTAATGTTTTTGATTTTGTATTTTAAGAATTTTTATCTGGATTTTCACGTCGTGATTTAATAGCATCACGACGCGAAAATCCAGATTCTTCGATAACAGGCCTGTCATAACATTGGTCTAGTGCGGCAGCTGGTGAGTAACGTCTGGCCGCACTGTAGGCAAACGCAGGGTACAGCGCATGCGCAGCAGAGCCGCTCTGCGATTTTCGCCAGAGGGAAGTTGAATATGCACCATCTATCTGCAAATCGCGCGCGTGTTATAGAAACGGGGCGCAGACTTGCGGATACTGTCAATCGTACCTAGCCACCAGCAAGGTTGAACCACCTGAAGATGAAGATGTCGGACAGTTGCTTCGAGGAAAATATTGTGGAATTTGCACTACGTGATCCGGCTGCAAACCCGTGAAGACTATTTACAAAATTATACAGATTTTTTATGTTTCTGTATGTAAACATACTTGCAGCAAAAATAATTGGTTTGCTTGTATAAAAGGGCAGAAGTTATGCAATCAACTAATCTTTATTACGTTTAAAATATAATTTATATTGTGCAAGGCGCAATGAACGATGTGCGGTTCTGATTATATCAAAAAAGGGTTATCGGCTCCCATTTTCTCTCTTACACATTCATTCATGTTTCGCCCCTAACAATTCTACCAGTATTACCGGTAATCTTAATCTTACCATTTACTACGTGATTTATGTAGTATACTAAACCACCAAACCGTAGTTTTTGAAATGCGATTTCCTATTAGATAAGAACTTAAAGTTCACATTTCAAAGACATTTGTGCGAACTAGAATAATAGTTCATACTGAAGTCAGTGGCAGCTCAAAACGAAAAATTCACTACTATCTCGCAAACGACTGGCAGGGATGTTTTACTTCCAGTGCCGTATACTTTCCGCCCTGTCAGTTTTCGAGTTATGATCCACTGTATGAACGGAGAATTGTGGAAGCAACAAACGGTGTTGCCCGCAGGAGTCAAGGTTTCTGTCCAGTATTCCTTAGATGAACCTTCATGATGCTTTCTTGTCCGTATACCAAAACTGCCACACTCCGCAATCGGCGAACGTCTTCTGCCTTTGTACCGTGCGCGCAGAACCATCACTTCATTTTAGCCCGAGAGATGCTGACAGGTTGTGTTTTTTTGTTGTGCAGGGAAATATCGACCATCCATGCGAGAGGCGGCATCCGCATTCGCGAGCCGTGGTACGAGAACTCGGCGCGCTGGGACGCCGATCACCACGACCAGGCCATAGGGTGAGTACTTGCGTAACGCGCGCCTGGCTAGCTGGCCGCCCGCTGTACACTTCTCTCTCCGTCCAAGTGGCCGTCTCACGAGCTGCGCGCCGCTCCTACGTTACGAGGTGCAGATCTTAACACCTGAAACCATTCAGTGCTTCTATTAATATATTCTGCAAACTGAAGTTCGCCACTGCATGGAAGTGGAACGTTGTTGTTGTTGTTGTGGTCTTCAGTCCTGAGACTGGTTTGATGCAGCTCTCCATGCTACTCTACCCTGTACAAGCTTCATCTCCCAGTACCTACTGCACCCTACATCCTTCTGAATCTGCTTAGGGTATTATTCTCTTGGTCTCCCTCTACGATTTTTACCCTCCACGCTGCCCTCTAATGCTAAATTTGTGATTCCTTGATGCCTCAGAAAATGTCCTACCAACCGGTCCCTTCATCTTGTCAAGTTGTGCCACGAACTCCTCCCCAATTCTATTCAATACCTCCTCATTAGTTATGTGATACACCCATATAATCTTTAGCATTCTTCTGTAGCACCACATTTCGAAAGCTTCTATTCTCTTCTTGTCCAAACTATTTATCGTTCATGTTTCACTTCCATACATGGCTACACTCCATACAAATACTTTCAAAAACGACTTCCTGACACTTAAATCTATACTCGATGTTAACAAATTTCTCTTCTTCAGAAACGGTTTCCTTGCCATTGCCAGTCTACATTTTATATCCTCTCTACTTCGACCATCATCAGTTATTTTACTCCCCAAATAGCAAAACTCCTTTACTACTTTAAGCGTCTCATTTCCTAATATAATTCCCTCAGCATCACCCGACTTAATTCGACTACATTCCATTATCCTCGTTTTGCTTTTGTTGATGTTCATCTTATATCCTCCTCTCAAGACACTGGCCATTCCGTTCAACTGCTCTTCCAAGTCCTTTGCTGTCTCTGACAGAATTACAATGTCATCGGCGAACCTCAACGTTTTTATTTCTTCTTCATGGACTGTAATACCTACTCCGAATTTTTCTTTTGTTTCCTTTACTGCTTGCTCAATATACAGATTGAATAACATCGGGGATAGGCTACACCCCTGTCTCGCTCCCTTCCCAACCACTGCTTCTCATTCATGACCCTCGACTCTTATAACTGCCATCTGGTTTCTGTACAAATTGTAAATAGCCTTTCGCTCCCTGTATTTTACCCCTACCACCTTCAGAATTTGAGAGAGAGTATTCCAGTCAACATTGTCAAAAGCTTTCTCTAAGTCTACTAATGCTAGAAATGAGTGGAACATACATGTTAGGAACTTAAGAAAGAAAATATAAAATTGCGTACTACTGAGAAGTGATGTTGGCAGTGGGATTTATGCTCCACTAAAAAATAGACGAGCAAAACTTTGCTTCCGCCGGTATGCAAGAGACGGCAGTAGTGGAAAGTGGGGTTCAGGTGGTTGGTCATAGGTGTAATAGAATAAGCTTAGACGTCTGTAGTGATTGGATCACAAGGTCATCCTCGATTAAGTACGTCAACTTACGTAACCATTTCTCGCCATTTGCGGGAAGCTTTAATTTTCTGCTTTAACATGAAGAAATCTGAGGCTGTGGCTTTTAAAATGCTGGGTGTGGAGGGAACTATTAGTGGAAGAACGTGCAGAGGATATTGTCAACGCCTTCAGAACGGTGATTTAGATGTCGAAGACCGGCATGACGGAGGAAGACAGAACGTTTTCGTAGCCACTGAAACACACAATGACAGCCACAGGACATCATTATCGAAAGCAGTTGAAGCGTTCGAGCCCAACACGGAAACACAAACGGCCAAAATACAGCGATAGACACGTAAAGGTAATTTTGCAGCAACTCAGTGCTCGACCCCATGTCGCAAAACCAGTCAAAATATTCATGGAAACGTTGAATGAGAAGTCCTGTCCCTCCCACCGTATTCTCCATACGTTGCTCTCTCAGACTACCACCTTTTTCGATCAGTGGCATACAGTCTAGCTGACCAGCACTTCCGATCATATGAACAAGTGAAGAATTGAATCGATTCGTGGATCCCCACAAAAGACGCCCAGTTCTTCCGCCACGGGATTAGTGTGCTGTCCGAAAGGTGGTAGAATGTAGTGGCCAGCAATGGGCAATACTACGAATCATATTTTTGTAAATTTTTCACAACAAAACCAGCTTCGAGAAAAAACGTCGGAAGCAAAGTTGTTGACCTAGTATTATTTGGTAAACTTCGACGACGATCGAATGTCGATTTTACAATTTCACTACGCAAATAAAATAATTTGGTAAAGTTAAAAAAGTACAGAAAATAAGTAGACGGGGCAGATACGAGATAGTACAGATTTGGGAAACAAGTAGATGTAGACTGGTTAACATAGAAAGTGGGACTACGTGCTGTGTGGCTCAATCCACAGAAAAAAAATAGGGGAAAACGAAGAGTAGAACATGCAAATAGATTTTGAGAGTGATGGATATACTAACTGTGCAGACATCAAAAAATTATCGCATGACAGAGAGAGCTTCAGGACGTATCAATCCAGTAAAAATAACGCGAAATACACGTACGAGCACGCGTCTTACGTTGAGGTATTGGGGCATATGACATTAGGGAGACATTCTCGCTAATGGGCAGAAATGAGACTGACTGAAAGGATATTAATCTAAGCTGAGAAAGAAGAAAATAGGATAATAATGTATGTAAGTTGTAA
The DNA here is from genome assembly GCF_023864345.2 of Schistocerca serialis cubense. Classification (NCBI taxonomy): domain Eukaryota; kingdom Metazoa; phylum Arthropoda; class Insecta; order Orthoptera; family Acrididae; genus Schistocerca; species Schistocerca serialis. Next base: position 505,032,758 of record NC_064642.1, on the reverse strand, counting down.
CGCATCCAGTGCCTACTTGTAAACGCAGGAACGGGGGCTGCATCTTTAAAGACTGTGTGCCTAAAACCTCACTATCCAGATTTTCCCGCGGCGGTTGCTCTTCTCTCCTTGCATTAACGTTATTAATTATTATTGTTATTATCCAACAGGATGCGGTGCCACTCACACAAGTAATCTCACCTCAGTGCGACAGAATTCTGTATATTCTGTTGAACACACACAATTAATCTAATTCCCTAACTGGCGCAGTCGGTTTTTGCATTCCAACCACGTTATTGTTGAAGGAATTTTATCCAACTCAGAAATATGCAACACAGAACGCATATGAAATTCACTGTTCAAAAGGTGCTTTATATTTCGACGAAAATCACAGTTCTTCTGGTCACTACTAAGGAGTTCCTTCGTTCATTGCACGAGGGTGCGCGTGACCCAAGCGCGACGCGGATGTTTCAGAAAGTCAGTGTGTGACATCCGAACCGAGGAAGTACCTGCACTCGCGATATTCAGACAGTCAAACCATACATGTTTCTTTTACTTGGAGATTGTAATTAGAGCCAATCTAGCCCACGTTATCTTCTAACAGTCCCGACGCGGTTGATTATTCACCTTCCGACATGACATACGAGATAGAAAATAGTCACCTTTTGGATAACTATTAATATTAAATAGCGAACACTGATATGAAATGTACAATTTGCGTGGGAAACATTGTTAATTACATCGCAATAACTTGAAAAATGCGTGTTGCAGCCATGGTATCAACACTGCACGAAACACGCGTCCCACAGTAACCAAGCTACCACTCAAATGATGCGCTTTACTCTCGCCGGAGAGGCGACTTTAAATATGTTAGCGATACAACAGTACGCTCAGAAATTGTAATCTCGCAGTATTATTAAAAGAAAATTTTACAATCTCACTACCTAGAGCGTTACAAGACGGTTCAGTTGAAGGGAGGCCGGTCGTTGTGGCCGAGCGGTTCTAGGCGCTTCAGTCTGGAACTGCGTGACCGCTACGGTCGCAGGCTCGAATCCTGCCTCGGACATGGATGTGTGTGATGTCCTTGGGTTTGTTAAGGTTAAGTAGTTCTAAGTTCTAGGGGACTGATGACCTCAGATGTTAAGTCGCATAGTTCTCAGAGCCATATGATCCATTTGAAGAAATGAGGAAGAAATCTGAAGTTTTGTAAGCATGACAACAGGATCTTAATGTAAAACGAGTGCAGTAGACTGCATAAGAACACTTTCACATAATAGTAAAATCAGTAGAAGACACTGGAAATATTGACAGAATGTAGAGAAAGATTGTCATTTGTTTATAAGACATGTCATCGTCATGTGAAGCAGACATGACGATCATAACTTTTAATTGCCTTGATCGAAATGTAATCCAATAACAACCAGATGATCACCGATTTCTGTTGGTTAGTAACCATCCTCAGATTTACAGAAAAGTTGTATTTCGGTTACTGTGGAAACCGCGTAACAGTGATTGAAAACAAATCTTTTCAGGAGTATTAAAACATTTAAAATAGTGAAAACCCTATTATGTATGCACTGTAATTGGTACTCGAATACATTGTTAATTACCACAACATCGTCATTAAGAGTAACTTGTCAGTGTCTAGAGATTGGTCAGAGCATGATTGTTAGCGTGCAAAACCAGTAGGAGACTAATCTCTGTATGTACTATTGCGTGACCACCGTAGCTTGCCAGATATAACTGACAGCTGGTGCACAAAGACCCACAGTTACAATTTTGATAAACAAACAGAAAGAAAGAACAACGTTATCGTGACACAAAGCTACGGAGACAAGCACAAAACGTACACTAAAGCGGTAATCTCTGTAATTATAAAATTCATAAAAATCCTGTCAAGATTAACTAATTATCAAACGGTAGTTATCTAAAACAATGGGTGAACTCAGATACCATCTTTGTTCGCTCGATTAAGTGGTGCAGCCAAAATAAAAGTAACAAAGAAACGATATTGTAACGTTTAAGTTTACGAAGTTTTGCTTTTAATCGACTTCACACTTTCGCTCCCCACCTTCCCAACTTTCCCGACTGGTAATCTGGTAATATCTCCATCCATTTCAAAATTGCTGGTCTTTGAGTGCTTCTTAAATGCATCAGTAATTCTGGTACGTTGCTGTTATTTACCTCCATAGAACCCGCAGACGTAACATCACACGAACTTGGTTTAAGTTTTTCAAACGCTTTAGCCATGAATTTTAATGTCTGTAATATATTTTACACTAGATCTTATCGTTCTATATGTAGAGAAAGGAATGTGTAGAAAGTAAATAAGATGGCAACACTCTAATGAATGACTAGGGGGTTACATCAGTTGGTTTATCAGTCGTAGCCCACTTTATTCCGGCTTGTGGCAGACAATGAAGTATTGCTCGATCACTTCCATATTGTGCAGGGGATAGGCAAAATAATGCACCGATTCATACAGCCAGTACAGTAAAATCGTTGTATGAGGAATATGCAACTGAACTGCAGCGTTTTCCCTGGCCAGCACAGTACCTGGACTTGAAAATTATCGAACCCTTGTGGGTGGTATTGGATCGCAGACTCCGGAGCAGATTTCCGCCTCCCTCGTCAGTATAGGAGTTTGAAGGGGTTCTGATTCAAGAGTGGCATAACATTCCACTGGAGACTATACAATCATTATATACCAGTATTCCAAGAAGTATCGCAACTGTATTATGGGCATATGGGTGTCCAACCCTTTATTAGTAAACCATTCCCAAGTAAGTACAGGTGTTCACATTATTTTGCTTATCCCCTGTACAGTGTCCTCCGGTATAGAGTTGATTCCTTCGAAGCGAAGACACATTGGAATGAAGTATCTGTTATCTACCATTCACACTGCGTAAAATTTTAACATCGTGATGTTACGAAGGAAGCCCTTGGCTCGTAAAGCGATGACGGTAAATTTGAAGTATTTGGTACGTGCATGGAAAATGTTGTATTTAGTTGTGTCAGGAATCGTGTCCAATGTGATTTTAATGTGCCAAATTACACTGGATCCGTTGCAAATATTTTTTTGTCAGCTTCATTAATACACTAAAAGGAATGTGTGTTCAGAAGTTCTTTTCTGAAAATATTTTTAAACAGACAGTTCTATGACATTTTTTAACTGCGGGTTCAACGTGCGGATTACATATGAGTGCAAATAATTATTTGTACCGCACTCACAGTATTGCACAGATTTTAACTACACTTGTCCTATGAAGTGGTGTGATTTAGGGTTAATCTCTTTGGTATTGAGTGCCCCAGTCGAAAATGACAAACACCACTACCACATCACTTTATAGAAGGCTTGATAACAGACACTTTGACGAAAACTGGCTCGGGAACGTAGCAAGCCGTAAACCGAAAGGAGTTGGCAATGCAGCCGAACCTAAAGTGGAGTAGACCCTCTATATATGACAAATGCGAAAGTTTGTCCGTAAGTATGTTTGTTACTTTTTCACACTGAAACGGCAGGGCGGATTTCGAAGAACTCTGGAGTAGAATTAACTTATACCCTGAATTTACAGGCTCCTTTTAAAAATGTGTAGTACAAGATATTTATTGATTTGAAGCATATAACGCGAAATGTGGAACAACAATTAGTCTCAGAAAAAGCAATTTACTAATTGACTTTTCAACTGTGTCGTATTGTGAAAATTCCTTTATTGTTTAATATGTCCTATATAATATGATTCAGTGTAATGAATACAATGCTTATACAATCCTCAAAGTGTTTAATACCTACTTCCATACAAACCTGTTGCATTTTAGCCGCTGAGCGTGAGGCGTATCTAATGTCTTCTGAGACGCTTGAAGCCTCGCAACGCGGTAGCATTCTCGCCTCCCACGCCCGGGTTCCCGGGTTCGATTCCCGGCGGGATCAGGGATTTTCTCTGCCTCGTGATGACTGGGTGTTGTGTGATGTCCTTAGGTTAGTTAGGTTTAAGTAGTTCTAAGTTCTAGGGGACTGATGACTATAGAAGTTAAGTCCCATAGTGCTCAGAGAGATTTGAACCATTTTTTGAAGACTCACAACGGCGGTGTTATTTAAATGCTGTACGACAGAGAGGCGTGGTGCTTTAACGTGAAGAACGTGGTAGGCTGTTAGTGAGGTTGCATTTGATTATGATATGCGAGCGTACCCACTGCTAACAGCCTCGCACGTGAAGGAAGACGACGTTGATGCCCGTACATATATTATAAAATTTGCTTTGCACCAAACTGAGATATCGCTTATTTTCTTTCATCGTTGGCTTAGTATGTTTGTACTTCTTCACGCTGAAGCGGATGGACGGATTTAAGATGAACTTCGGACTGGAAATAGTCTTTACTCAGGAAAAAAAAAAAAAATCGCTGTTCCCGTGGGATGGTCAGCGTGACTAACGTTCGCCTGGTGTGGGTAACATGATAAAAAAGTCATTCATTAAAGTTAACTATCAAATGAATGCATTAAGTTTAACGTAGAGATTAGTTTTTCCTCAAGTAAGCGAGCTAGTTATGAGCGATATGTATTGTCTCGAACGGTCTACGGAGCCATAAATGGCTGGCGCCTCAATACCTCCAACAGATAAGGTTTGTGATGGCGCACGCGGGTGGTTAATGAGTTTCGGCGTTAATATTTCGGTACAAATAACTCTTTAACTGGTAGTAGCACAACTGGGAGCAGATAGTGAGAAAGCAAACGGTTCGGGAAATTTAGCGTTACTGGCAGAGTAGCAGATGTTGCCATGGGCTGCTCGGAGGCGCTGGGAGCCCTCAGCGCAGCGCTTCGCCTGGCGCGGCCTGTGCCGCAGCGGGCGGTCCGGCAGATGCGGCGCCGGGCTACCTGGACTGCAGCCACGCACTGGCGGGGCGTGGGGATTACCCAGCGTCCCGCCCCCCTCCCCCCTCCATTCCCCGCTCCGACACCTCATTGTCTCCCTCATCTCACACGGCGTCCGCAGCAACGGTTCAGTTTCTCCCGTGCGTTACTCCTTCGGGACCCTACCGAACGAGTGGGCGCATTGGTGAGAGATCCACTCTCCTATCGGAGGACAGAAAGTCGAATCCCCTTTCGGCCTTTGCCATTTAGGTTTCCCTTAGTTTCTCCAAGATGATCAAGCCAATTCCTGCGTTTATTTCTGTAGAAAGGACTTCTTTGTTTTCCTTTCTAGCGTTTCAAAACACTAGCGTCTGCCGAACCTTAGACGTGGTCGTCGACGAGACGCTAAACAGCAACCTTCGCATTCCCTTACTTCGGGCCTTGAACTGCATGGTGATATAAAAGTAGCACAAATCAAAAAGTAATGAAATATGTACCTGTTTGGAATACGTATTTTATTTCATATATTCACACAAACACGTTGTTTATAACACATCCTCATAATGGATGCACCTTTCAGTAATACATGCAGAAGACCTTTTTCCTTGTTTGAGACCAGTTTGCGGAGCACGTTGATACTGATGCTGTTAGTCTCAGCTGCAATATGGTTCAAATGGCTCTGAGCACTATGGGACTTAACTACTGAGGTCATCAGTCCCCTAGAACTTAGAACTACTTAAACCTAACTAACCTAAGGACATCACAAACATCCATGACCGTAGCGGTCACGCGGTTCCAAACTGACGCGCTTAGAACCGCACGGCCACACTAGGCGGCGTCAGCTGCAATAGTAGCCTTCAGTTCCGTCAGTGTGTGTGTGGACTCATAAAAAGACCCTTCCTTTAAGGAATCCCCACGGGAGGCAGTCTGCAGACGTTAAACCGGGAGAACGTGGGGGCTATAATCCTTTAAAGATGATTCGATCCTCAAACAGTTCGATTAAGGAATGAGTTGTTTCGCTAGATGTATGACAATTGACACTGTCTTGCGGCAAGCAACAATAATGTTTATTTGTCTCAAAAAGCGAAATAAACTAATTGTTAAAATTTTCGAATCTTCATACTTTTTTTTTTTTTTTTACTAAGGAAGTTCCTTAGTCCTTTATTGGGAACTCTACAGATTTCTCACCGTTACAGGTGCATCCTCAGGAGCTGCACTGTTAAATAAGGAGCATTTTTAGAATAGAATTTTGTAAACAGGAGAAAAAATTATAAAAGTCCTTAAAATACGTCATACGTGCATTGACTGAAAAATGATGCCATAACTAGCCCTCAAACAATCGGGAAGCTACGATGGCCCTTAGTTCACTTTCAAATCTAAAATGTTGATCAGTTATAGGCTGTTGTCAACAGAAAATTGGCGTTAAGTATTACTACGTGAATGTCAAACTGAACATATGGGCGATAATATCTAATGTAGAAAATAATTACAGCCATTAAAATTTGTAGCTAAAGCGCATGAAGAACTTTTAACAATGTTCGTGGCATGTAACGTCTGCGGGTTATCTTAAAGTAAGTAATAGCAACCTACCAGAAGTGCTGTTGCATTTAAGAATCACTCACCATTAAGCACTTGTGAAAACGTAGATTGTTTGTTATGCCAATGCTACGGACTGGCGACTGGTGGTGTTGTACTAGAAGCTCGTATTGACAAACGTTCATCCACATATCTATACCATGAATCAAGTGATTCCCTGTGATGAAAAAGGAATGAACCTATAGTAAAGCACAGCTTGCATTATGTGTGGCTGACCGTTATGGTAGACCAACGGCAAGTGCCATAAAATGAAAATAACAACCCTTTTTATTGCAGAGACGACTTAATAAAAAGCATAAAATAAGTAAAAGCATCCTATAATATGTGTTTACTGTGGCAGACGTAAAACTACTATAGAAAACATCCGCTGCACAGGTGGTGTAGGTTACATGCGGTAGGCTGGGTCCTGAGTAAAATAACCGGAATCGAGCTTGTCTTATGACAATGAAGAATCGCACATGCGCGTAATCATAGGCAGCTGGGGCCCTGTATAAGTGTAACTCGTCAACAGCTGAAATATGGGCGTCGTAATACAATGTGGTGGTAACAGGTGGTAACTTTGTATAATTACCTAGTAAAATTGGAGAGAACGCCAATATATGTGTTTTTCTTAGTAAAGTGTTACAAGGAGTTAATTATTGTTAGCTGTGGGTGCCCTACGCACAGTGTAGCATGTAAACTTTGTAATGTCTTGGTTCACAACATTGTTAACTGTATTTAAAGAAAATGGCCCTAATATTCGTCGACGCGTTATAGCACACGACACTCCAATTTTTTCTGACAGTGTTGTGTTTCTGCGATTCTGTGAGTGTAAACAAATGACCGAAACCATGTACAGTACGCTAGAAGCTTTTTCTTCATTCTACAACTTCAACTGCTATACATTACTAACGTAATATGCACGAAATTGCAGCTTCATAGCTCTCTGAGCAGTACCACACGAAATCTGAGGTTGAACAGAAAGTAGCTTGGAATATTATGAAGGAGAACGCAACATCACATTCTTCACCTCACCCAGTTTAGCATCCTTCAAAATGGATAGTCCTTAGCTTCTCCTCATTTCTGTAACTAATTCATATTCGCCCAAACGGGAGATTAATCTCGTTAATATTGAATTTTCAGCACTGCAGTATCTGGAAATTTACCACTAAATGCGTATACGAACGACTGACAAAATAGAATTCAACGATGAAAATTCATTGCTCTTGAGAAAAGGACACGGTAGTACAGTAACAGGTCGTGTGACCTGTACTCTTTAAATTGGCGTCTCGGTTGGTCATATCTGTGGTGTTGCCTTGCGGTGGCTGATCGAATAAATCCAGTGCAACTTCTCATATAGACACTTCTAATTCCATGTGCGCGACTTTTCGATCCTACTGCATACTGAAACTCAAACTACGTCTCTCACTCAGAATCCGGATTTAGGCTAATTTTCATCCAAGTATCTTTCGTTTGCACTCTGTTCTGACAAGCACAGAATAAATTATAGCAACCAGTATCCACACGATGAAGAATATTTGTTTTACAGCAGTACTTTACATGCAATGAGTACGTTTATTACTGACTGTATGCTTACTAGCAGAAATGACAGAATTTCTTTTCGCGTAAAAAATACAAATCCACATAGAAGAATCGAAAGAATTCTCCTTCTTAGGCTGTAATGTTACAGAGGATGCCCAAAGCAAGGACTGGTGCATATGAAGAAAGCTGTCTTCAGTAAGAGAGGCCTGCTGGTGTTAAATATCGACGTGAAACTCAGGGTGAAGTTACTGAAAAAGTACGTCTATAGCACAGTATTCTATGAAAGTGGAAAAGGTAGCTTAAAAGCACTGACAAGCAGTTAAAATGAGATTCAGAAGGATATTAAAAAATAAAGTGGAGGTAGTGAAACTAATTGAAGAATAAAGTTGAACACTTTTACCGCGAGAGGGCGGAGGGGTGAAGGGTCAGGTTATAAGGACATTTGCTGCTGCGTCCATGAACTTCCTTTACAATATTAGGAGCAGTAGAGAGGCAATAATTATATGTACCGATGAAGACCAGAGTACGCCAAACACGTTGCAGTGATTACGGCATTCTGTTTTAGGCTTCTGATCCTACGTAAAATAATTCAGGAGCTCGTCGACCAGTCTGTGGCAATAAGTACAGCAAAAGAAAAGCTGAAGTTTTAAATTTAGCTTTTAAAAAATCATTAACGCAAAAGGAGTGTACAGAAATACCGACGTTTGACCGTCGCACTGTCTCCTGTGCAGAGGACAGTGAAATAGGCACCTTGGCGTTAAGAAGCTACTGAAATAGCTGAAAACAAAAAACAGTTAAGTCGCCGGTTCCGGATGGAATCCCAATTCCGTTTTACTCTTCAGAATGTGTCCTTCATGTAGCTTGCATTTGTCACGAATCTCTCGCCTAGCGCAAGCCCCCAACTGACTGGAAAAAAGCGCATGTGACCCCTGAATGTAAGAAGGGTGAAAGAAAGCACTCGTAAAATTACAGGTCAATATCCTTAATATCGGTTTGCTGCAGAATTCTTGAGCATACGAGGTGTGCGGCCAGTGTGGCCGTGCGGTTCTAGGCGCTTCAGTCTGGAACCGCGTGACCGCTACGGTCGCAGGTTCGAATCCTGCCTCGGGCATGGATGTGTGTGATGTCCTTAGGTTAGTTAGGTTTAAGTAGTTCTAAGTTCTAGGGGACTGATGACCTCAGAAGTTAAGTCCCATAGTGCTCAGAGCCATTTGAACCATTTGCCATACGAGGTGTGTTCGAAAAAAAGCCAAACTTTTGTTATAATGTACGAACCGACAGAGAAAGAGCGCTGCGGCTATCGAGTGCACGTAGCGGCGGTTTTAACCATCTATTTGTTCCCGCAATTCGCTCTTAACCGTTGGCATTTCGCTCTTGACCGTTAATAAGCTAGCTACAGCCGCTGACGGCAGCACGTGTAGAAGCACCTCATTGGATTCGTGCCAGGGATAATGAAAGAGCTTGAAAAATAACGTGTGTATGTGTGTGTGTCAAACTTTCAGAGACACATTGGAAATGCTTCGCCAGGCATACAGGAAAGACTGTATGAATGGGTGAGCAAAGGGTTTCCCAGTCGAAAAAAAGGGCACGCATGAGTCAGTCAAAGATCAAAGTGATGTTGGTTGTGTTTCTTGACTACAAAGACGTTGTCCATCAGGACTTTGTACCACTCGGTCAGATGGTGAACAAGGACGCCTACCAGGAATCCTTGCGCACATGAGGGATGCTGTGCGTAGGAAGAGGCGTGAATTGTGGGAAAATCAGCCTTGGGTGTTGCATCATGACAATGCGCCGCCTCATACGTCACTCTTTCCTTGCCCGCAGCTGTCTAGCGAAACATCACATCATCGTTGTGCCCCATCCACAGTACTCTCCCGACTTACCTACAGCGGACTTTTTTCTGTTGCCTACACTTAAAACCACATTGAAATGACTTAGTTTCCAAATCGTTGAGGAGAGTGAGAACAATGTGACGAGAGAGCTGCGCGCCTTCCAAGAAAATGCGTTCCAGGAAGCTTTCTAAAAGTGGAAGAAAAATGGGAGCGGTATATTGCCAGTAGAGGGGACTATTTTGAGGAGACAGTGCATAAGATGTTCTACAATAAGCAATAAAGACGTTACAGCCACAGTTCTGTTTCTTTTCGAACACATTTTGTGTTGTAAGTTCAAGTATAATAAATTTCCTTGAGACGAAAAATCTTCTATCCAGAAATAAGCAGGTACTTAGAAAGCATCTCTCACGCCGAACTGTTTTCCCTTTTCTCGTACGACGTTCTGCGAACCATGGGTGAATGGCAACAGACCTATTCCCAGATTCCCGGAAAGCGTTCGATACAATATGACGTTTCGGACTATTAACGAAGATCCGAGCATACGGTATAATAGGTTTCCAGGTATGAGAGTGGCACGAAGACTTCTACTACTTAAGAACCCAGTACGTTGTTCTGAATGGCAAATGTTCATCAGAGACAAGGGTAAAGTCAAGAGTGCCTCAGGGAAGTGTGACAGGTCCGCTCTTCTTCCCTATATACATAAACTATCTACGGATACGGTAAGAAACAATCTACGACGGTTTGCTGATGAAGCTTAGGAAGTGTCGTATTGAGTGGCTGTAGGAGAATACAGAATGACGGGCAGAATATCTGCTTGGTGCGATCAACGTTATCTTGCCCTAAACTTAGAATGACTATGAAAACAATTTTGTAATATTCGAATACACATTAGTGATGTGCTGTTTAGCACCATCAAGCCGATTAAATATCTAGGCGTAACATTGCGAAGTGACATGAGACAGAACGAGCACATAAGGAATGTGAGTGACCCACTTCGGTTTATTGAGACAATACTAGGAAAGCGTAACTCATCTATAAATGAGACACTAGTGCGGCCTACTCTTGAGTTCTGCTCGAGTATTTGGCGTCCCCACCAGGTCGGATGAAAGGAAGACATCGAAGCAATTCGGACGTGCTGTTAGATTTGCTACTGGTGGTTTCGATCATTGTGGGAATATATATCCGTCAAGTCAAATGAGAATCCTTGGACGGAAGACGACGTCCTTTTCGTGAAATTCTGTTGACAACACTAAGTGCCTGGCAGAGGATTCTTCAAACCATTTTCACTTTATTTATCTATCTTTTATTCTTGAATGCACGCAAGAAAAACTAAGATTTAAATCTTTCCGTACGAGCTCTGATCTCTTATTTTCTTACTAATCTTTTCTCCGTATGTAGGTGAACGTAAGTAAAATACTTCCGCATTCAGAGGAGAACGCAGAGTTTGAAAGTTCGTGAAAAGGTATCGCCGCAACGAAACACGCCCTTGTTTTAATTATTGCCACCCCAATAATAATAATCATAATAATAATAAACCCCGTGGAGGCCCGGGAAAAGAATCGGCCTCCGGTATGTTCTGCCAGTCGTAAAAGGGGACGAAAAGAACAAACCACTAATAGGGCTAACCCCCCTTTTAGTGTGATTAGTTGGTTCAGGACAGAACTAAAGAAGCCTCGGACAAGCGCCGTCATGGTCGGGGACGACGCTTGAACCCTATGCCCGCCCACAATGGTAACGACACTGCTAGCCAACTGGAAAATGATTTAAATCCAAATAGAGGTGTTTTGCAGGATATGCTTCCTGCAACCACCCTAGAAGTAAAACAAAGACAGAGGATAAGATGGTCAGATGAAGTTAATCGACACCTCATGTTCTGTTATTACCAAGCAACAAACCTAGGAACCAACACAACTGGATACAGATCACAAGTATACACAACATTTACTAGCAGATACCCAGAATTAAAATTTTTAACACAACAACGATTAGCTGATCAGATCCGTGTAATAATAAAAAATAACAGGATACCCCAGTCAGAATTAGAAAACATCAAACAACAAGTACAACAAATACTGGAACAAAATAATGTGCAATCAGAAGAAGAAGAAAATACAGTAATTGATTCAAACATCCCAGAGCAAACAAACAAAGAACAACATGCACCAATTAAACAATCAGAGGAAAACGAAATCTTAAGACAGCCACCAGAACAAGCACAAATAGAACACGAAGTGACACACATGTTAGATATACAAGAAAAATTTCAGCTAACATATATAGAATACAAAGACACAAATACAGACATTAGACCATTCTTGCGTAGACCACCAAATAACCCACAAGTCGAAACAACAATAAAAACTATCAACACAATCATACACAACAAAATAAATGAAAACACAACTATGGAAGAGTTACAACTACTGGTTTATATAGGAGCACTCACTACACTAAATATACACACTAGGCAGAGATCAGAACCAACCAACACACAGAAGAAACCCACAAAACCAGCATGGCAACACAGGCTACAGATCAAAATAGAAAAACTGAGAAAAGACATCGGACAGCTAACACAATTTATAAGAAATGAAATCTCGGAAAAAAACGAAAAAAGTTAGGTAAAATCTCACAACAAGAAGCGACAGAGCAATTAGACGAAAAGAAGCAGAAATTACAAGCATTAGCCAAACGACCCAGAAGATACAAAAAAAGTGAAAATAGAAGGAAACAAAACCAAACATTCAACACAAACCAAAAGAAATTTTACCAGACAATAGATAGCACACACATTAAAATAAACAATCCACCAAACATAACAGACATGGAACACTTCTGGAGCAACATATGGTCAAACCCGGTACAACATAACAGGCATGCACGGTGGATACAAGCAGAAACCGACACATACAAGATGATACCACAAATGCCTGAAGTGATAATTTTGCAACATGAAGTCACCCAAGCAATTAATTCTACTCACAATTGGAAAGCCCCTGGAAATGATAAAATAGCAAATTTCTGGTTAAAGAAGTTCACCTCAACACATTCACATCTAACTAAATTATTTAACAGTTACATTGCAGACCCATACACATTCCCTGATACACTTACACATGGAATAACATATCTGAAACCCAAAGATCAAGCAGACACAGCGAACCCAGCTAAATATCGCCCCATAACATGCCTACCAACAATATACAAAATATTAACTTCAGTCATTACACAGAAATTAATGACACATACAACACAGAACAAAATTATAAATGAAGAACAAAAATGCTGTTGCAAAGGAGCACGAGGATGTAAAGAGCAACTGATAATAGATGCAGAGGTGACATATCAAGCTAAAACTAAACAAAGGTCGCTACACTACGCATACATTGATTACCAAAAAGCTTTTGATAGTGTACCCCACTCATGGTTACTACAAATATTGGAAATATACAAAGTAGATCCTAAATTGATACAGTTCCTAAACATGGTAATGAAAAATTGGAAAACCTCACTTAATATCCAAACAAATTCAAATAATATCACATCACAGCCAATACAGATTAAGCGTGGAATATACCAAGGAGACTCATTAAGTCCTTTCTGGTTCTGCCTTGCTCTGAACCCACTATCCAACATGCTAAATAATACAAATTATGGATACAATATTACTGGAACATACCCACACAAAATCACACATTTGCTATACATGGATGATCTAAAACTACTGGCAGCAACAAATCAACAACTCAACCAATTACTAAAGATAACAGAAGGATTCAGCAATGATATAAGTATGGCTTTTGGAACAGACAAATGTAAGAAAAATAGCATAGTCGAGGGAAAACATACTAAACAAGAAGATTACATATTGGATAACCACAGCGACTGCATAGAAGCGATGGAAAAAACGGATGCCTATAAATATCTAGGATACAGGCAAAAAATAGGAATAGATAATACAAATATCAAAGAAGGACTAAAAGAAAAATATAGACAAAGACTAACAAAAATACTGAAAACAGAATTGACAGCAAGAAACAAGACAAAAGCTATAAATACCTATGCCATACCAATATTGAGAATTAGTGAAGTTCGGTGGCAGGAGGAACAAGACTTCTGGTCAGGTGACTACAGGGTTATAAACACAAAATCAAATAGGGGTAATGCAGGAGTAGGTTTAATAATGAATAGGAAAATAGGAATGCGGGTAAGCTACTACAAACAGCATAGTGAACGCATTATTGTGGCCAAGATAGATACGAAGCCCACACCTACTACAGTAGTATAAGTTTATATGCCAACTAGCTCTGCAGATGACGAAGAAATTGAAGAAATGTATGATGAAATAAAAGAAATTATTCAGATTGTGAAGGGAGACGAAAATTTAATAGTCATGGGTGACTGGAATTCGAGTGTAGGAAGAGGGAGAGAAGGAAACATAGTAGGTGAATATGGATTGGGGGACAGAAATGAAAGAGGAAGCCGCCTGGTAGAATTTTGCACAGAGCACAACATAATCATAGCTAACACTTGGTTTAAGAATCATGAAAGAAGGTTGTATACATGGAAGAACCCTGGAGATACTAAAAGGTATCAGATAGATTATATAATGGTAAGACAGAGATTTAGGAACCAGGTTTTAAATTGTAAGACATTTCCAGGGGCAGATGTGGACTCTGACCACAATCTATTGGTTATGACCTGTAGATTAAAACTGAAGAAACTGCAAAAAGGTGGGAATTTAAGGAGATGGGACCTGGATAAACTAAAAGAACCAGAGGTTGTACAGAGATTCAGGGAGAGCATAAGGGAGCAATTGACAGGAATGGGGGAAATAAATACAGTAGAAGAAGAATGGGTAGCTTTGAGGGATGAAGTAGTGAAGGCAGCAGAGGATCAAGTAGGTAAAAAGACGAGGGCTAGTAGAAATCCTTGGGTAACAGAAGAAATATTGAATTTAATTGATGAAAGGAGAAAATAAAAAAATGCAGTAAGTGAAACAGGCAAAAAGGAATACAAACGTCTCAAAAATGAGATCGACAGGAAGTGCAAAATGGCTAAGCAGGGATGGCTAGAGGACAAATGTAAGGATGTAGAGGCCTATCTCACTAGGGGTAAGATAGATACCGCCTACAGGAAAATTAAAAAGACCTTTGGAGATAAGAGAACGACTTGTATGAATATCAAGAGCTCAGATGGAAACCCAGTTCTAAGCAAAGAAGGGAAAGCAGAAAGGTGGAAGGAGTATATAGAGGGTCTATACAAGGGCTATGTACTTGAGGACAATATTATGGAAATGGAAGAGGATGTAGATGAAGATGAAATGGGAGATATGATACTGCGTGAAGAGTTTGACAGAGCACTGAAAGACGTGAGTCGAAACAAGGCCCCCGGAGTAGACAACATTCCATTGGAACTACTGACGGCCGTGGGAGAGCCAGTCCTGACAAAACTCTACCATCTGGTGAGCAAGATGTATGAAACAGGCGAAATACCCTCAGACTTCAAGAAGAATATAATAATTCCAATCCCAAAGAAAGCAGGTGTTGACAGATGTGAAAATTACCGAACTATCAGCTTAATAAGTCACAGCTGCAAAATACTAACACGAATTCTTTACAGACGAATGGAAAAACTAGTAGAAGCCAACCTCGGGGAAGATCAGTTTGCATTCCGTAGAAACACTGGAACACGTGAGGCAATACTGACCTTACGACTTATCTTAGAAGAAAGATTAAGGAAAGGCAAACCTACGTTTCTAGCATTTGTAGATTTAGAGAACGCTTTTGACAATGTTGACTGGAATACTCTCTTTCAAATTCTAAAGGTGGCAGGGGTAAAATACAGGGAGCGAAAGGCTATTTACAATTTGTACAGAAACCAGATGGCAGTTATAAGAGTCGAGGGACATGAAAGGGAAGCAGTGGTTGGGAACGGAGTAAGACAGGGTTGTAGCCTCTCCCCGATGTTGTTCAATCTGTATATTGAGCAAGCAGTAAAGGAAACAAAAGAAAAATTCGGAGTAGGTATTAAAATTCATGGAGAAGAAATAAAAACTTTGAGGTCCGCCGATGACATTGTAATTCTGTCAGAGAAAGCAAAGGACTTGGAAGAGCAGTTGAATGGAATGGACAGTGTCTTGAAAGGAGGATATAAGATGAACATCAACAAAAGCAAAACAAGGATAATGGAATGTAGTCTAATTAAGTCGGGTGATGCTGAGGTAATTAGATTAGGAAATGAGGCACTTAAAGTAGTAAAGGAGTTTTGCTATTTGGGGAGCAAAATAACTGATGATGGTCGAAGTAGAGAGGATATAAAATGTAGGGTGGCAATGGCAAGGAAAGCGTTTCTGAAGAAGAGAAATTTGTTAACATCCAGTATTGATTTAAGTGTCAGGAAGTCATTTCTGAAAGTATTCGTATGGAGTGTAGCCATGTATGGAAGTGAAACATGGACGATAAATAGTTTGGACAAGAAGAGAATAGAAGCTTTCGAAATGTGGTGCTACAGAAGAATGCTGAAGCTTAGATGGGTAGATCACATAACTAATGAGGAAGTATTGAATAGGATTGGGGAGAAGAGAAGTTTGTGGCACAACTTGACCAGAAGAAGGGATCGGTTGGTAGGACATGTTCTGAGGCATCAAGGGATTACCAATTTAGTATTGGAGGGCAGCGTGGAGGGTAAAAATCGTAGAGGGAGACCAAGAGATGAATACACTAAGCAGATTCAGAAGGATGTAGGTTGCAGTAGGTACTGGGAGATGAAAAAGCTTGCACAGGATAGAGTAGCATGGAGAGCTGCATCAAACCAGTCTCAGGACTGAAGACCACAACAACAACAACAACCAATATTGACCTACTCATTTGGAGTAGTGAAATGGAGTAACACAGACCTAGAAGCACTCAATACACTTACACGATCACAATGCCACAAATATAGAATACATCACATACATTCAGCAACAGAAAGATTCACATTAAGCAGAAAGGAAGGAGGAAGGGGATTTATCGACATAAAAAACCTACATTATGGACAGGTAGACAATTTAAGAAAATTCTTTCTAGAACGAGCAGAAACTAGCAAAATACACACGGCAATCACTCATATAAATACATCGGCTACACCACTGCAATTTCATAACCACTTCTACAACCCTTTAGATCACATAACATCAACAGACATGAAGAAAGTAAATTGGAAAAAGAAAACACTACATGGCAAGCACCCGTATCATCTAACACAGCCACACATCGATCAAGACGCATCCAACACATGGCTAAGAAAAGGCAATATATACAGTGAGACAGAAGGATTCATGATTGCAATACAGGATCAAACAATAAACACCAGGTATTACAGCAAGCATATTATTAAAGATCCCAATACCACAACGGATAAATGCAGACTTTGTAAACAACAAATAGAAACAGTAGATCACATCACAAGCGGATGTACAATACTAGCAAATACAGAATACCCCAGAAGACATGACAATGTCGCAAAAATAATACATCAACAGCTTGCCTTACAACATAAACTTTTAAAACAACACGTTCCTACATACAAGTATGCACCACAAAATGTACTGGAGAATGATGAATACAAATTATACTGGAACAGAACCATTATAACAGATAAAACAACGCCACATAACAAACCTGACATCATACTCACCAATAAAAAGAAGAAATTAACACAACTAATCGAAATATCTATACCCAATACAACAAATATACAAAAGAAAACAGGAGAAAAAATTGAAAAATACATCCAACTGGCTGAGGAAGTCAAAGACATGTGGCATCAGGATAAAGTTGACATCATACCAATTATACTATCAACTACAGGAGTCATACCACACAATATCTACCAGTACATCAATGCAATACAGCTACATCCAAAATATATATACAGCTACAGAAATCCGTAATTATTGATACATGTTCAATTACCCGAAAGTTCCTAAATGCAATATAACACATACCGTACAGTTAAAAGGAAGTGACGCTTGATCAAGGTCCGTGTCACTCCATTTTTAACCGGACTTAACGTCTGAGAAAGTGAAGGAAATAATAATAATAATAATAATAATAACAATACAATAATTCGGAAAAATCTCATTTCAAATGTCATGCTAAACTGTCAATAAAACGTTTTTGGTTATCAGTTTTCCACCAGAGGAAATGGGCTCACTTCGGATTTTGGTACATGACCGTGGGAATGATCAAATCCTTGTTTCTGCGTCCGTATTAAGAGTTTCTAAAAGTTTAATGAACTATTCATTAACTAATCATCACTTCCAATTAATTCAGATTTGCTTGGATTTCGTTTCACAGCCACAGTTTTAACATTTTCGCACTTTTGTGAAACGTTATTATTAACATTAATCGTAATTATTTTTTATTTCCCCATCCACAGAGTGGCAAGAAATTCGCATTTACTTTTTTTGGCACCTTTTCTAGTTTCAATTTAAGCAAGTACCACAATATACTACACCGTTTGAAAGATGCAGTTTCTCCCTCATTACTTTGAATCCCGTTTCTTGTTGCTAAGCCTTTACAATTATGACAATGCTTAATTTTTTCTTCAAAATATTCATAGTCATGTTGCTAGCCTCAGAGTGGAGATAACTGCTGGTGAAATACGCTCTTGTGTAAACTTCTTCAAATGCTCGTATATCATAACCGACGTGTATGTACAGTCAGAGAAGTGATCTTGAGAAGGAAAATATCTTTATAAAATCAAACTCCTCTACTGGATGTCTCGGTGAGTCATCCTAGATTAGAAACACTGTCAGAGACACAGCGTTGCTTCGCTCAAGATAGACTTTGAGATTTGTGCTGTTAAACTTTTATAAAAGACCGGGGCTATATTCCGATACATTGGCAGTTTTGAATGGTCGGAGATTCTGTGCGTGTTAGAATACATTGGTTTTTTCAGGTTCACATAACCAAGAATCGTGAGCAAAGTTGTTTTGTTTTCAGCCCTTTCGTCGTTGACTACTTACGTTGTAATCTTTTGCCGTCTTTAAGCAACCTACTATATTATAGGGTAACTGGCAGAAGTAAGTCCATAGAGATGAAGATCTGTCATAAGATGAGACAGAAAACGCCATGAAATACATCGAAACGCTGAATATTTTAAAACAAATTATTGTATCTCGTTTCATCACTTTCGTTTGTGCGATATATAGAAACTGCAGTGCAGTTTTTATGAAGAGACGGTGTTATGTCTGTTACTGTCAATAAATATTACCGACTGTCTATGATAATCTACGGTTGTATGAAAAATGAAGGAACAGTAAAATTTTATTACATAAATATAATAATGTTTAACGCTATTAAGTTTTTGTAAGAGTAAAACAACGTTATCAAGTGGCAAAAGAGAGGAAATGGTTCAAATGGCTCTGAGCACTATGGGACTCAACTGCTGTGGTCATCAGTCCCCTAGAACTTAAAACTACTTAAACCTAACTAACCTAAGGACATCACACACATCCATGCCCGAGGCATGATTCGAACCTGCGACCGTAGCAGCAGCGCGGCTCCGGACTGGAGCGCCTAGAACCCCACGGCCAAAAAGAGAAGAAAGCTAACTTCAGCAACAGATATTTAAGTGTGTCTAACAATGCAATGAAACTGCATAAATATGTCTGAAACGTTTCTTTCTTAATATACCATGTCCGCCCCCGGTAGCTGAGTGGTCAGAGCTACAGAATGTCAATCCTAAGGGCCTGGGTTCGATTCCCGGCTGGGTCGGAGATTTTCTCCGTTCAGGGACTGGGTGTTGTGTTGGCCTAACCATCATCATTTCATTCCCATCGAAGCGCAAGTCGCCGAAGTGGTGTCAAATCGAATGACTTGCGCCCGGCGAATGGTCTACCCGACGGGAGACCCTAGTCACACTACATTTATTTATTATTCTTAGTATTGATACTTGGACAATGGGGAAAAAATGGAGAAGAGGAAGTTGGTAGCAACTAAAGTACGTGACGGTATTTAACCTGTCGAAGATGCCTTGTTATGCAGCTGTACATTTTAGCCGGTAAATTAGCAAAGATACGTTAAGTAAACGTTTCTAAATAACTTTCAGTCGATGCCTACAATCAATCTAAATGTAACGTAGAAATATCTGCATAACATCCGTCAGACAATGCAAATAGAAGGAACCGCAACTTTGAAATTGCTGAGAATATGACGTCGTCATACACTTTCGACTGACAGGTGAGCTGTTATTCGTGAAACTAGTTGCAAATTGCAAGGAGAAAACTGTTCACCTCCATTATTTTCAATATTTTTTCGAACGTTTCAAGTATTATCGCCTGTTGTTATTCCTGGAGATCTGCAGATCAATTAATCGTTGTAAACCGAAAATTTACATGTCAAGATAACGATGTAACAATTGATATTATTCGCGGAAAAAAAAACAATTAATTCCTGCGACGAAGTGACTGTTTTCCCTTATACTTGAAAAGCGGTCGTTCGATAAGATTTTTTCTCAGAAAAACGTTAGAGTGAAACAAAATCCATAACAATGACGAAGCAACCACTTTTTCAATTGAATTTCAGGGTATCTGACAAGATTTCCATTCTTGTTGTTTTCGTTCAGCCCAGTTAGCATCTCCAATGCGTGAAAATGTACGAAAGCGCCCTAATAACAACTTCCCCCCATAATTGGCGATATCAGTGAATTTCGCCAACAGCCGTGTAACTGAGATGTTATTTTATTTTAACTACCAGTTTCGGCATTCCACTGCGCCATCTTCAGGCCCCATATGCATCTCCCAAAATAAACTGTATTGTCATAATACAGTGCCAGATATTCTTGGATGTCGTGAGTTCAAACCACTTCACAAGTGCTTCATTCGAGGACTTGATAGCAATAAAGCAAGAGAACATCTCAGTTACACGGCTATTGGCGAATTTAATTGATACGGGCAATTATTCGACCAGCTGATATCCTCTGTCCATGATGGATCAACAGAGACTTCCTCCCACGTTAACTGCTGACGTTTTTGAAGCCTTTCTGCTACATGATGCATTCGCTTGGTTCGATCATTCACGTATTGCTTATTATTTACTTATTATTTTCGATAGCACAAAAGTAATCGCCCTTTGCATAATATGATTCTTAAAGTATGTCGTGGGTAGATTTATACCACTCCATTAAGGTCAATGTAAAGCATCGGAAAGCCGTCCAGATAATTTTAAGGGGGCTGCCAATGCAGTCACTGCACGGGTTCGAGACAGCAATAACGATACGCCAACGTCTAATTTCTGGGTTCGTGAGGTAACACACTACCATTAAGATGTAATACACGAACGCCCGAAGTTTACGGCTTGCTAGTGCCGCATAACACCTCTGGCATTCGATCTTATCACAGACTTTACGGTAGAAGTTCCAGTAACTACGCCTTGAAATATTCCTGAGAAAATAGCCACCACTGCAGAGAAAAAGTTTCTTAGTGGGGCTCCGTTTAACAGATGCGACTCCTATTATCATTTAAGTGCAAAAAAAAAAAAAAAAAAGAAAAACACTAGGCTGACAAAGTAAATGTAAATTATGGCGTAGATTTTTTTCACTGTTGTGCAAAATAAAAGGAAATATAAAAGAAATCAGCTCTCGAGCATTTGAATTTTCTATCCGTTGTTCATAGTTAGTTTATCTTATCATGTGATGTTCGAGTTGCGCGCTCTATGGACTCTCATAGGCTGACACTTTCCCACTGCTCTTGTAGGTGTATACCATTCATCATATGCATATTGGATCTACACTTCTGTTGATGATGCTTGTTTATATTATTTGCGTTGCAGATGTTAGAAAACTGGCGTATCCTTTCATTACGTATTCCATCTTTCTTTCACGTATAATCGGACAAAGAAACGAATTTTCGAAGCCTGAGATCTATTTTTTAACACTTTTTTATTAGTTCGTTTTCCGGTCTGTTTGTTCGGTCAAATTTTTCAGTTCATTTTGAAGCAATTCCCCGAGAAACTAGAGACTTGAAATTTTCAACATAGCTCAGACCTGGACAAAAACGCAGTATTAATAGAGTTTCATGTCTGGTGTGTGGCAGAGGGTACTTTGTGTGTGTGTGTGTGTGTGTGTGTGTGTGTGTGTGTGTGTGTGTGTGTGTGTGTGTGTGTGTGTGTGTATATATATACCACTGCTACTTCTCCCTTTTCCTGTTCCACTTAAGAATGTATCGTGATAAGAACAATTCCTTGATTCTTTCTAAATATTTACCTTCGACGTCTTTTCGTGGGATAATCGTAGCACGGAGGTGACTAATGTAAGGAAACTGAAATAGTCCTGAAATTTACTACACGTCTCTGTTATAATCTCATCAAATTTTTTGAAATCGATTTAAAAATTGACACGCACGAGACTAAGAAGTAGAAAAAATTGTATAAATAATAAACATTTTAATATAACACCTTTCTGAAACGGAGTAAAAAGTATAAAATAATTCCTCATAGCCCTATACAGATTCCCAACCTCATACAGATTCCCAACCTCATACAGATAACCCTGAAAATTTATGCTTGTGAACTATTAGTAGTTATAAAAATACTTGTAGAATTAGAATGAAAAACGAGGGGTGCTTTAAATACTCGCACATGATTGATGCGTGAATAGTTAACCTTCTGACTATTATCTATTGCATGCGCTCCACGTTTTTCGTTTTAAATTCTTCAAGTATTCTCATAGCTATAAAAATTCACAAGCACATATTTTTAGGACTATGTGAATGGGGTTCGGAATCGGTATGGAGCTATGAGAACTTATACTTTTTAGTCCGTTTTAAAAGCGTGTTATATTAAGAAGTTTTTATTTAAACAATGATTTGTCTTTGTTTGTAAGAACCTTAGTTTCAGAACCATACATAAGTACTGATACCGTCACTGTCTTGCAAACACTTAAGAATCCTATTCTTCCTCGCCTTGTTTTTTAGGGCGCTTTTTTTCGATGTTAATGTCAAATTCGTCGATGGGTGAACATGTACCGTCAAAGTAACTTATTTCATAGGCTTGATGTTAAGAACTAGTACTTCCTGTAATTCAGAGCTCGCTGTAACGCATTCTCAGAGCTTGAAACTATAACATCTGTAAAGAGAAGTGATATAATCGAATTACAACCATTGATATCACTGTTAAAACCCAGTCCGCCTCCGTTAGCTGAGTGGTCAGCGCAGCGGAATGCCACGCCAAGGGGCCCAGGTTCGATTCCCGGCTGGGACAAGAGATTTTCTCCGCTCAGGGACTGGATGTTTTGTTGTCCTTATCATTATTTCATCCTCATCTCCGACGCGCAAGTGTGGCGTCGAATGCAATAAGTACTTGCCCTCGGCGGCCGAACTTCCCCGAATGGGGGACTCACGGCTCACAGTGTGCTACGTTAGTTTCCACTGTTTAAACCTGATATAAAAGTTGTATATTTTGTTCTAAATATACGTTAAGTAATACTAGTGAAGTACACACAGTCTTGTAGTGCATCCGTGCTTACGTTTTCTGTATAGATGTTCTGTACATTATGTTATTCCCGTGCAGGGGAGCACATTTTAATTGAAAGTCACTGCCTGGTATCAGCGTCTTAATATGATGCTGCAGTGCCTGTGGTTTTGAGAAGAACGTTGCAGGTGTTCCGTGAGGAGAGGACAGTCGGCAGAGGCAGTACAATCTCCTGGTCACTTTATTGCCTGATCTCTCTCCCTGTGACGTTCACTTGACTTGGAAGGCGTAGTAAAATAATCCTCACAAACTGGATGAGCTAAAGCGGAACATTATGTTCGCTGTTGCAGCTATCCCTCAGAGCTGCCACAGGTGTCGCACAGATTGGCATGTCGAGCACAGCGCTTCATTGGCGTTAACAGTAGCCATTTCCAGCACTTTTTGTTATGTTCATTAACCAAGGAAATTCCGGGTCAGTCTCGTTGTAAATATTTTTCAGTCCATCCCATATAAGAATTACAACAGTCAGTCATGATCTTGTCACTAGTCTATTCAAGTTGGTAATATGATCTAACAAAAATAAATACAGAAGCTTCGGTCCCATTTTCTCCTTTTCTCAATGTGTGGCTCAATCACGAAAACGTTATCAGTGCATAATATGTTCCACGAAACCTACTCTTTTCTAGTAGCAAAGATAATCTCGATTGCTGATAGAGGACAAATGGTTCAAATGGCTCTGAGCACTATGGGACTTAACAGCTACGGTCATCAGTCCCCTAGAACTTAGAACTACTTAAACCTAACTAACCTAAGGACAGCACACAACACCCAGTCATCACGAGGCAGAGAAAATCCCTGACCCCGCCGGGAATCGAACCCGGGAACCCGGGCGCGGGAAGCGAGAACGCGACCGCACGACGAGCTGCGGACGATAGAGGACATTTGGAGAATGTCGCGGTAATAGGCTTACGTCCACAGTTTATGTGACTTATATTTCTACAGTCATTAAAAGATTGAATGGAATAACTATCTTGGTCCTGAAGCTCTACCAGTAGCTATGTTAGCAGAATAGGTTATGGAAATTCGTATCCAGAAATAGTTGTCTGCATAACAGGCGACCCTATATTCCTTTAAGGAAGAATGGAAGATCAGCGTTTAATGATGCGCCGGCTACAAGATCATTACAGATGGATGCAGTCATTGATACTGGTTACAGAAACTTTCTTAAATATAGGAACTATGTAGATACTTTCCAATGGTTTGAGACCTTCCTTTGTTCTTAGCACGGGTAAAGAAATACTTTTATATAAGAGTTGCATCCTTAGATGTGAATCCAAACACCACAGTACTCACGTTATTGGTTCCAGCAACTTTTCTGCAGTTGCTATCCGTTACTAGTTTTCGCATTTCATCAAACTGAATGCTACTGATACTACTAGTGTAATGTATCAAGGCTTTTAAATTTTTCAAATACCTTCGTCGTCTTCAGCGTCCCAACGTTCTTTATAGAAGTGAAGCCAAGCCATTGAAGTGACAGAAATGAAATAATGTATCCTTGCCTCGTTCTTGACATGGACCATAATATTTCGAAGTTTGTCTCCCAAGCTCACGATGTTCAGTTTTCCATACATACACTCCCCAAATCTCCGTGTGGGTTTCCCTCACAATATATTTGTTTTAGAATAAGTGTGACATCACACTCATGTTAATGCAGATGCTTCTTACCTTCTTCCGTATTTCACCAACAGTATCCACGAGAATCATCTACCGAGTAAGAGAACCGTCTGATACGATATTTGGTCAAGTTCGCTACTCGCTGTCTACAGGCACTTGAATATCGTCAAGTAACACCTCTTGCAAACATTTCAATAGGAACGGGGCTCAAATGCCGGGTCGGCGAAACAAGTTTGCGTTTGTTGTAATTTTTGAAATATTTCTGGGCTAATGCGAGGGTGCTTTTTATACCAAGTCAAAGACAGTCTTTTACTCTTCCCTTCATCAATTGTTTGGATTCAGCCTTCTGTAATGACGTTCTTGACAGGATAATTTATTTATTTAGTTTTCATCCTTATTCAGCTCGGGGAGTGAGCGTAGAACACACATCACCATACACGTTACAGCATATACAGAATAGTTTCAAACATCGAAAATAATTCAAGAAACTATGAAATATCCGAGGACAATGATTCTGTAAGTAATAATAATAATAATAATAATAATAACCCCCGTGGAGGCCCGGGAAAAGAATAGGCCTCCGGTATGTTCTGCCAGTCGTAAAAGGCGACGAAAAGAACAAACCACTAATAGAGCTAACCACCCTTTTAGTGTGATTACTTGGTTCAGGACAGAACAAAAGAAGCCTCGGACAAGCGCCGTCATGGTCGGGGACGACGCTTGAACCCTATGCCCGCCCACAATGGTAATGACACTGCTAGCCAACTGGAAAATGATTTAAATCCAAATAGAGGTGTTTTGCAGGATATGCTTCCTGCAACCACCCTAGAAGTAAAACAAAGACAGAGGATGAGATGGTCAGATGAAGTTAATCGACACCTCATGTTCTGTTATTACCAAGCAACAAACCTAGGAACCAACACAACTGGATACAGATCACAAATATACACAACATTTATTACCAGATACCCAGAATTAAAATTTTTAACAGAACAACGTCTAGCTGATCAGATTCTTGTAATAATAAAAAATAACAGGATACCCCAGTCAGAATTAGAAAACATCAAACAACAAGTACAACAAATACTGGAACAAAATAATGTGCAATTAGAAGAAGAAGAAAATACAGTAATTGATTCAAACATCCCAGAGCAAACAAACAAACAACAACACGCATCAATTAAACAATCAGAGGAAAACGAAATCTTAAGACAGTCACCAACACAAGCACAAATAGAACATGAAGTGACACACATGTTAGATATAGAAGAAAAATTTCAGTTGACATATATAGAATACAAAGACACAAATACAGACATTAGACCATTCTTACATAGACCACCAAATAGCCCACAAGTCGAGACAACAATAAAAACTATCAACACAATCATACACAACAAAATAAATGAAAACACAACTATGGAAGAGTTACAATTACTGGTTTATGTAGGAGCACTCACTACACTAAATATACACACTAGGCAGAGAACAGAACCAACCAACACACAGAAGAAACAAACAAAACCAGCATGGCAACACAGGCTACAGATCAGAATAGAAAAACTGAGAAAAGACATCGGACAGCTAACACAATTTATAAGAAATGAAATATCAGACAAAAAACGAAAAAGGTTAGGTAAAATCTCACAACAAGAAGCAATAGAGCAGTTAGACGAAAAGAAGCAGAAATTAAAAGCTTTGGCCAAACGACTTAGAAGATACAAAAAAAGTGAAAATAGAAGGAAACAAAACCAAACATTCAACACCAACCAAAAGAAATTTTACCAAACAATAGATAACACACGCATAAAAATAGACAATCCACCAAACATAACAGACATGGAACACTTCTGGAGCAGCATATGGTCAAACCCAGTACAACATAACAGGCATGCACGGTGGATACAAGCAGAAGCAGACACATACAAGATGATACCACAAATGCCTGAAGTGATAATTTTGCAACATGAAGTCACCCAAGCAATTAATTCTACTCACAATTGGAAAGCCCCTGGAAAAGATAAAATAGCAAATTTCTGGCTAAAGAAGTTCACCTCAACACATTCACATCTAACTAAATTATTTAACAGTTACATTGCAGACCCATACACATTCCCTGATACACTTACACATGGAATAACATATCTGAAACCTAAAGATCAGGCAGACACAGCAAACCCAGCAAAATATCGCCCCATAACATGCCTACCAACAATATACAAAATATTAACTTCAGTCATTACACAGAAATTAATGACACATACAACACAGAACAAAATTATCAATGAAGAACAAAAAGGCTGTTGCAAAGGAGCACGAGGATGTAAAGAGCAACTGATAATAGATACAGAGGTGACATATCAAGCTAAAACTAAACAAAGGTCACTACACTACGCATACATTGATTACCAAAAAGCTTTTGATAGTGTACCCCACTCATGGCTACTACAAATATTGGAAATATACAAAGTAGATCCTAAATTGATACAGTTCCTAAACATAGTAATGAAAAATTGGAAAACCACACTTAATATCCAAACAAAGTCAAATAATATCACATCACAGCCAATACAGATTAAGCGTGGAATATACCAAGGAGACTCATTAAGTCCTATGTGGTTCTGCCTTGCCCTGAACCCACTATCCAACATGCTAAATAATACAAATTATGGATACAACATTACTGGAACATACCCACACAAAATCACACATTTGCTATACATGGATGATCTAAAACTACTGGCAGCAACAAATCAACAACTCAACCAATTACTAAAGATAACAGAAGTATTCAGCAATGATATAAGTATGGCTTTTGGAACAGACAAATGTAAGAAAAATAGCATAGTCAAGGGAAAACACACTAAACAAGAAGATTACATACTAGATAACCACAGCGACTGCATAGAAGCGATGGAAAAAACAGATGCCTATAAATATCTAGGATACAGACAAAAAATAGGAATAGATAATACAAATATCAAAGAAGAACTAAAAGAAAAATATAGACAAAGACTAACAAAAATACTGAAAACAGAATTGACAGCAAGAAACAAGACAAAAGCTGTAAATACTTACGCCATACCAATTTTGACCTACTCATTTGGAGTAGTGAAATGGAGTAACACAGACCTAGAAGCACTCAATACACTTACACGATCACAATGCCACAAATATAGAATACATCACATACATTCAGCAACAGAAAGATTCACATTAAGCAGAAAGGAAGGAGGAAGGGGATTTATCGACATAAAAAACCTACATTATGGACAGGTAGACAATTTAAGAAAATTCTTTCTAGAACGAGCAGAAAGTAGCAAAATACACAAAGCAATCACCCACATAAATACATCGGCTACACCACTACAATTTCATAACCACCTCTACAACCCTTTAGATCACATAACATCAACAGATACAAAGAAAGTAAATTGGAAAAAGAAAACACTACATGGCAAGCACCCGTATCATCTAACACAGCCACACATCGATCAAGACGCATCCAACACATGGCTAAGAAAAGGCAATATATACAGTGAGACGGAAGGATTCATGATTGTAATACAGGATCAAACAATAAACACCAGATATTACAGCAAGCATATTATTAAAGATCCCAATACCACAACAGATAAATGCAGACTTTGCAAACAACAAATAGAAACAGTAGATCACATCACAAGCGGATGTACAATACTAGCAAATACAGAATACCCCAGAAGACATGACAATGTAGCAAAAATAATACATCAACAACTTGCCATACAACATAAACTAATAAAACAACATGTTCCCACATACAAGTATGCACCACAAAATGTACTGGAGAATGATGAATACAAATTATACTGGAACAGAACCATTATAACAGATAAAACAACACCACATAACAAACCTGACATCATACTCACCAATAAAAAGAAGAAATTAACACAACTAATTGAAATATCCATACCCAATACAGCAAATATACAGAAGAAAACAGGAGAAAAAATTGAAAAATACATCCAACTGGCTGAGGAAGTCAAGGACATGTGGCATCAGGATAAAGTTGACATTATACCAATTATACTTTCAACTACAGGAGTCATACCACGCAATATCCACCAGTACATCAATGCCATACAGCTACATCCAAACTTATATATACAACTTCAGAAATCCGTAATTATTGATACATGTTCAATTACCCGAAAGTTCTTAAACGCAATGTAACATATACCGTACAGTTAAAAGGAAGTGACGCTTGATCAAGGTCCGCGTCACTTTCATTCCGAACCAGACCTAAGGTCTGAGAAAAGAAAGATGATGACAATAATAATAATATAACGATCGTAGTAGCAGTAATAGTGGTAGTGCAGAATAAGAACTATAATTTTAAATGTCTTTATTTTTAGCAAGAAAAGTGGAAGGTGTCCCTGAATTCTCATATAATGGTTTGAGAAAACCATAGAAATTCTAATTCATTATTCCACTCTGTTAACTACAAGAGCGATTTTTGTTAATGTCCATGATTACTAATGCTTTTCGACTGTAACTTTTCTCCGAAGTAAACACGTGAAGACAGTAATTTTTACTACTTATCAGATGATTTCCATAGCCTAAGAAAGAGAAAACATACTTGCTCGAAGATAAACTTTAGTATAAAATAATTCCAACGCAAAGAGTGTCTTCAAACCATTTCCGAACTTGACGTTTGACAGATAGCAACACTACTTTCAGTATCGAAACACTTTCATTAGTTAATAACTCTGTAGTCACTAAATCCACACCAAATACACGTGTTCTGTTGAATTCAGTGGTATCTGGAAAACTTATTTACCACAGATTAACCCTATTTGTTCCGTTTACCCTGCGATTCCTAAGTAGCGCAGCGAACAGGAAGTTTTCATTTGTTACCTCCTGATACAGTCGATCGACACAGAAGAAACAAAGATGCCGCTAAATATCGCAACAACTGAAGCCGTAGTGACGGAAACCAGTAGAGTTACTGTGAAAACCAGCAACCACTTAAACAAAATAGTTATGTTTATCATCTTGTTTTGTACTTCACGTGCTTCAGTCTTAGAAGCGGACTGCAGCTTTGCTACCTCACGGTAGGAGGACTTCCCATTGCACTTTGAAAACAATATATGGTTTGTTTTCCGTTACTATACGCCGAATGAATACTGAAAATAATAATATCCAAGCAAATTTATTTGATTTTTTTCCATCCAAAATGGTATAATCTTGCATAACAGATATCTAAATAAGTAAAGTGACCAGAGCTCGAGATCTATGTCCTTTGTCAAGTAAGTTAGGGCTTGTACTTGAAATAGACTGTGTTCTGAATTGACAAAATGACGATGAAGGTTCTGTATCATTCTCGCTACACTCGGCAACATCGAGCGACGTGCATTACATATATTATTCATTATGACCAGTCCTCGCCTGCAGCAATTTCCATGTATTTTGGGTGATTCAGACACAGGAGGGAAAATGCTTCATTCTAAAGAGTGGATGTCACTGGCTGTGCGGGAATGATTATGTAGTCAGCAGAAAGTCTTGTACAGAACGTCTTGTTATAGGCAGTGTTGGGGGAGCTTCAGACAAGTGTATTGATAGACGATACAGCTTATTAAAACTTCGCTGCAATAAAAATAGAGGACGACCCTTTTTTATCACATCAAAACCAAGAACTTAATGTTTTTTGTGCTATTTGCTACAAAGCTAGATAATATGTTGTGTTCAGTGGCATGGTATGTGTTTCTTCTCATGTCCTTTGTTGCAGGAAAAAAAAGTATGTATCCCCAAAATAGAAATAAAGCCACTTGTCAGATAACATGTGATAAATGAGGTAACCAAAGAATGAATCTGTCGTATTGTATTCAGCTATTGGAGAATTTGGTAATTCAAGAATTATTGCGCAATGGAAGTAAGTACCAGCTTGCTTAAAGATAATATAGGGTCAAAATCGTCTGTACTGGGACAGATAAACGAAAAGGCCTCAACAAGTCAAGATACAGAACACCCTTCATCGTTTCTACACCGTTAAATGTAGCACCAATGAGATTCTCTATTGTGACCTCCCTCTCCGAAAATATGTTACAGGAAAGAAATATTTATTTCTTTTGGGCCACTCTGTTGTACTTGCTTCGTGACTAGTTTCAACTCGTTAACCATTTTTATGCGACGCTTATAGGCAAGCTCTGTGTTTTTACGTTAGACTGCAAGTTGAAACATATTTGTACCACACTGCGGTTGCTGGCAGGGTATGTATATTATATGCTAAAGATGTACGTACCGCTTGGCAATCGCTGTCGAAACAAGACATGGGGAAAATACAATAGAGGTCCATGTGGGAAAAGCGAGGTGTAACTGTGGTTATATCTCTCTTACGACGATGTAGCCATCAGGAGATGTTAGATTACGAGTTACATTACTAGTTAACCTGAACATTTTCCATGTCAGCGTGTAAGTATTGCGCTCTTGAAATTCGAACAGTGTTTGTTATTAGTCACTCCAAAGGAGGGCTTACGAAAAGCATATAAAATAATAAAGTTCACTGACAGAATTGTCACCCACACGGCGCCGCGAATTCATGCCGAATTCCTCTCGGCAAAAGTTATCCTTTTATGATCTTAATCTTACTCTTAATAACTACTTATCAGTTTTCTGTAACTGTTCCTCGGGAAAAAAGGATACAATCGAGAGGAACTTATCGATCTATAACGCAATAGTTTTCATGGATGGTGGATAAACTTCACACGCATAAACTCGTCGATAATTTCACACAGAAAATTTCTTCATTTTGTTTCCGCATACTAAATGATCATTTGCGCACCCTACTACGTAACATGCATATACTTTCACACAACAAGCTGTAATGTGAAATCTTGGCATATAATTATCTTCGAAGTTCCTGCTTCATCACTTACCAACGAACGAGATAATGTAGAAGCTAGGGCCAAGGAGTTTTACTCTGAAGGGCAAGCTTCGGGATTCAAATTCGCATCTGGCTATCTACATTTCTCGTGAGCTAGCACTCCGTTTTAACCGTCGTCAGCACTGTCAGTGCACGATGAGCTCTCTATTGTCTACAGGGAAGTATGGTAGTTCAACGATGCAAGCTAATGAAGAAAGGCTAGGGCAGTATTTGCGCTTGGTGTAACGAGTGACAGCTCTCTTCAAATGTTGAAGAATGCGATATAATGTCAAAAACGAAGAGAGAGAACCCGATAGTAACAATTACAATATTTGTGGAGACCTGTTGGAGGACATCCCACCGTATACCATTTGGGGGCAATGTTAAGAACTATATGAAAAGGAATGACCGCTTAAAATCAGTCCTTATCGACCACGCATGGTACTACTAGTAGAAATATCAAAGAATTTAGAGACTCAATGGTAAGGTCGTAACATACCCCACGGAAGATGCTCAGGAAACATTTCATAATCCGTATTTTACTGCTATGTTCATGTTGTAACTTGTTTTCGAGACACTATGCATTCCGTATCTTACAGAATTACAAAGCCATTGACAAACTTTGATCTTTTTATTGCTACAAGAAATTTAATTCTCTTGCCAAATGTTTTGTTAGCTTTCTTTACTGCTTTGCTTGATGCAGATAGTGATAACGTGGTGGAAGAGTCACACTCGTCTTCTTGTTTATTGCCTCTCTTTCATGTCCTTCGATTCTACCGACTGCAGTCACTTTCCTACACAGTTTTAGGTGATTTTTTTGGTCCCTTTATTTTATTCTTGATCTTCTGCTATATGCATAACACTGAAGTTTGAGGATGCACTGTAAAAGCTTGAGCGCCAGAGCCGCCTTTCTCAAAGCTACATCTACCTCCGGAAATGAATATTACGTCGCGGCGGATACGAAGGTATTCTCTTTATTCATAAAGGATCAGACGGACGGGGTGAGCAGCAATCTGCGACTCTTTGCTGATGATGCTCTGTTGTACGGGAAGATATCGTTGAGCGACTGTTGGAGGATACACACAACTGAAGATTCCTAAGCGATGTGATGAATGGCAGCTTGCTTTATCTACATCTACATCCATACTCCGCAAGCCACCTGACGGTGTGTGGCGGAGGGTACCTTAAGTACCTCTATCAGACCTCCCTTCTATTGCCAGTCTCGTATTGTTCCTGGAAAGAAAGATTGTCGGTATGCCTCTGTATGGGCTCTAATCTCTCTGATTTTATCCTCATGGCGTCTTCGCGAGATATACGTAGGAGGGAGCAATATACTGCTTGACTCCTCGGTGAAGGTATGTCCTCGAAACTTCAACAAAAGCCTGTACCGAGCTACTGAGCGTCTCTCTTGCAGAGTCTTCCACTGGAGTTTATTTATCATCTCCGTAACTCTTTCGCGATTACTAAATGATCCCGTAACGAAGCGCGCTGCCCTCCGTTGGATCTTCTCAGTCTCTTCTATCAACCCTATCTGGAACGGATCCCACACCGCTGAGCAGCATTGATGCAGTGGGCGAACAAGTGTACTGTAACCTACTTCCTTTGTTTTCGGCCTGCATTTCCTTAGGATTCTTCCAATGAATCTCAGTCTGGCATCTGTTATACCGATGATTAATTTTATATGGTCATTCCATTTTAAATCACTCCTAATGCCTACTCCCATATAATTTATGGAATTAACTGCTTCCAGTTGCTGATCTGCTACATTGTAGCTAAATGATAAAGGATCTTTCTTTATATGTATTCGCAGAACATTACACTTGTCTACATTGAGATTCAATTGCCATTCCCTGTACCAAGCGTCAGTTCGTCGCAGATCCTCCTACATTTCAGTACAATTTTCCACTGTTACAACCTGTCAATATACTACAGCATCATCCGCAAAAAGCCTTAGTGAACTTCCGATATTATCCACAAGGTCATTTATATATATTGTGAATAGCAACGGTCCTACGGCACTCCCCTGCGGCACACCTGAAATGACTTACTTCGGAAGACTTCTCTCCATTGAGACTGACATGCTGCGTTCTGTTATCTAGGAACTCTTCAATCCAATCACACAATTGGCCTGATAGTCCATATTCTCTTACTTTGTTCATTAAACGACTCTGAGGAACTGTATCAAACGCCTTGCGGAAGTCAAGAAACACGGCAACTACCTGGGAACCCGTGTCTATGGCCCTCTGAGTCTCGTGGACGAATAGCGTGAGCAGGGTTTCATACGATCGCCTTCTCGAAACCCATGCTGATTCCTACAGAGTAGATTTCTAGTCTCAAGAAATGTCATTATACTCGAACCTAATATGTGTTCCAAAATTCTACAACTGATCGACGTTAGAGATATAGGTCTATAGTTTTGCACATCTGTTCGACGTCCCTTTTTGGAAACGGCGATGACCTGTGCCCTTTTACAATCTTTTGGAACGCTACGCTCTTCTAGAGATCTACGGTACACCGCTGCAAGAAGAGGGGCAAGTTCCTTCGCGTACTTTATTTAAATGTAGAAAAATGTAAGTTAATGTATACACAGTAAGTAGGAAAAATAATGCCGTAATGTTCGAATGCTGCATTATTTGTTTGGTGCCTGACCTAGGCGCGACGTTAGAGAGCGATATTAAATGGATGGAGCATTTAAGGACAGTTGTACGGGATGCGGATGTTCGACTTCGGTTAATTGGTAGAATTTCAGGAAAATGTGGTTCATCCTCTGTTCCCCAACGGGTCGGATTAAAGAAAGCCAATGAAACAATTCAGAGGCGGATTGAATGATTTGCTACTGGGACATTAAACATCTGTATGATACGTTACTAGAATTATACGAGCGGATTTCAAATAGTAAGTTAACACATTATTATTGCAGACTAAGTCACTTTTATTGAATGCTGCACTAAACTGCAAAGCGACACAGCTACATGATATTATTTTTCAACACTGTGATCCAGTCTCTGTAAACAACGGTCGGAACGTTCTACCAATGGTTCAGTTCTTCGACGACTGAAATCCGCTCCTTGGTCACAGCCATTCGAGAACCGCTGGGTAAACATTCCCATCGTTACAATCTCCTTCCGTACCCACTCCACCACAGGTGTTCTTTCGGCTTGTCGAAAAGATAGAAACAGCGTAATGTAAGAGCTAGACTTCCCAATCAGCATCAGCCACGTCTGCGCGGCCCAGACGAAGTGGCACCATTTCAATACGGGTGGACTCGACATTGCATTTCGTTCATACACCGGCAGAATTTCACTGTCAATCTGTGTGCAGTTTAGATGTTAAGCCCACAAGAATCGTACTTTCCCACGTATTTCAATTTTGTTATACGATTTCGCTCCCTCACTGTGACTCAACCATTATATGTGTGATAACCTTAACATGAGACTACGTTTAACTTCTCTTGAAGTCCCTAATCGTAGCTGCGTGATAAGAATATACATTCGTTAATTTTTTAATATTTTTTTTACCCTTTCCATTTTTGGTTGTTTAAATTTGTGGATGATTGCAGCAGACATAAAATTTTGATGTACAAAAAACGTCGTTTTCGCTACAAAAATGTTTTAAATGGATAGTAAATGATAATAAATGTAAAGTTTCCATTACCTCATGTAGTTTGTCAAAGAATCGTCTTCCTTGCTGGAACCTATTGCTCGCTACAAACTAGGGGATTCAGCTGAACTCAGCTTAAGTCTTCGTGTATTTTCATAAAATCGTAGCAGAAATATTTTCCGCTCTCATTTTTGTATCAACGAACTGTTGTTTTATTTTCAGTTACTCTACATATTTGCACTCTAGATTCAACAACGCAAGTTTTTATAGTATCTTTTTTGTCCGGTACAACCCGAAATTGCTTGGTCCTATACAACCCGTACAGAGCGCCTTGGAAGTTTAACATGCTTTATTCGAGCTACACATTGACACAGTCTGCATTGTGGAGAATAATATCAGTTATAACCAAAGATACAATAAAATTGTAATATAAGTAGTAGTATTCACCTGTAGAACACTTTTACAAGTATACTGAACATGCCTTGCTATTACAAATTTAGAACTACAAATCAAAAATATTTATACATCAATTATTTACGTACTTACTGATCTAGTCTGACAAGGATGTAACAGGTAGTCGCCCGTGGCCTTATAGTACAAACTGTCCCGGCATTTGCCTTAAGTAATTTGGGTTAGCCGTGGAAAACCTAAATCAGATTGGCGAAAGACGCTCGGAGCCTCCACCCTCCCCAATACAAGACGAGTCTGTTTAAAACATTACTACTTCATTCGGTTTATTCTTACTGTTCAGTACTGTTATACAAAGAAGTTGTTGAATAAAGTAAAAAGCTAGTGGTACGCTTCATTTCTCACTTCCAGTCACTGCACGAACCTATTGTTCCATAACGTAACACTACACACACTATCAGCTGACGACAGGACCATGGAGGCGATGCGTGTACCGCAATTTCCCTGTTAGTAGCACGAAAAACTAAGGAGTGAGATGTTGAGCCGAGAATTAGGATAAGGTGTTATTGTTACACACTGATCAGCCAGAACAAAATGACCACTAATGTACCAACGATATTAATCCGGCCAGGTGATAGCAGCGTCACCTGGAGAGCAATGATTACTAGTCAGACACACGCACGCTGCATCTCGTATCAGTGAGTGTGTTGTCTGTGCATAGAATGGGAAGGATCGCCTCTACCTGAGTCTGACCGAGGGAAGATTATGATTGCCCGGAGGCTCGGCACGAGCATTTGGGAAACTGTACAACTTGTCGGATTGCAAAGAGTGCTGTGGTGAGTGTCCTAAACACGTGGTGAAAACCAGGGTGAAACAGCATCCAGACCTTGTGAAGTTGGGTTGGCACTGCTCATTACAGACGCCGGACGTTGTAGGCTCGATGGACTGGTAAAGTAGGTCATGCTGCGAACTGTGGCAGAACTAACATCAGATTTTAATTCTGAGTAGAGTACAACTGTGTCTGAACACACAGTGCGCCGAACACTTCAAATATAGGCCTTCGCAGCCGACGACGTATACATGTGCCAATGTTAACACACGTCATTGGTAGCTACGACTAAAATGGGCACGTGACCATCAGCACGGGACGCTGGCGCAGCGGAAGAGCGTTACATGGTCTGATGAATCCCGATACCTTCTTTATCATGCCGATGTGAAATCGTGAATCCGTTGACTTCCAGAGGAACAGCTTCTTGACACTTGTGCTGCGGGACGGAGACAAGATGGCGGCCTCCATTATGCTCTGTGGAACATTCACGTGAACATCCATGGGTCCAGTGGAAGCTCATGCAAGACACCATGACGGCCGAGGAGTATTGAGCACTGGCTGCAGACCACGTACAATCCTTCACAACGATCGCGTTTCCAAGACAGCAGTGGCATTTTTCAACAAGTCAATGCGCATGTGACAAGACCAGGAGTTTGGAGTGGTTCTAGGAACACAGTGGCGAGATCCAGTTGTTTTTCTGACTCCCCTACACGGGAGATCTGACCCCTATCGAACACATCTGGGATGTGATTGAACGTGGCGTCAGAGCTCATCGCCCCCCTTCCCGTAATTTTTCGATAATTAGGTGACTTGTGTGTGTAGATGCCATGCTAACTCCATCCAGCGACCTATCAAGCCCTCACTGCCTCCATGCCATGACGCATCGCCGCTGTTATCTGTGTCACAGGCGAACATATCGGTTGTGGTTGATGGTCATAATGTTCTGGCTGATCAGTACACATTGTACAACTTTCGGAGTAAGTTTTTCCAGAAAACAAAAAAAGAAGGAAAAAACATAGTGGGGAAGTATTATGTGAAATAACGTGCTTTATTATTCTTATTGTTCAAATGTGTTACCTTTTTTTCCGAACACCTGGTCTCTGTTAGCTAAGTAATCCGTAATGTTTCACTGTGTAGAATTAATTTAATAGGTAGCTGTCATTGCCTTTTTAAATAAGTTTGTCTTAGTAACCTCTTCAATCGCCTTTGGCGATTTACTGTGCAGTTTTATTCTTTGCTACAAAATTTTGTTTTAAGTTTCATATTTATTCTTTCTTGGTAAGCGTAGGTTCAATCTTGGTCTTGTTCCGTGGTCATGGAGAGAGTTGCTTATGCAGTAATTATTAATGATATTTTTGATGTGTAAAACTGACTGGTAGATGTACTTAACGGCGCAGTTAAAATTACTAGTGTTTTAGTAGATTTTTACAGTGAGCTCGACTACTATTTTTGCTTATTATTTTTATAGCCCTTTCCTGCAATTTGAGAACTGTGTTCGTGTTTTGTACATATGTTCGCCAGAAAAGAATTCCAAGGCTAATAAATGAGTGTACATATGAATAGTACGCCGTTCGTGGTCAGATACAGCAGTACAACCTGTAGTCGTGGCTGGCATCTGCATTTATGTTCAAGCGTGCATTTCTTGCCGTGTTTCCATGTTTTTGTCCACCCCCTGTAAATCAGGAATATTGCTGGCCACAATAAACTACGCTGGGAAATTGCTAGGCTATATTAAGGTAGTTTAGTTCTGAGAAGCGTCCTACTAAAAGTTCGGACTTTTCAGGTATTTTTATGTCTACTCTTCGTATGTTGAGGTACGGTGAGAACCGGTCATTCGGTACCTCTCTTTCTGTCTTAGTTAATAGAATATTATGGTGAAGAGTATCAAATCACTTAATTGATAACTAAACACTACACACCAAAGATAATTTTGTGCGCCGAAAAACCCGCCAGGAAGAGAGAAAGTTGCTACCACACTAAAACGCATCGTTGTTTTGATTCAAAATCGTGCAAATGGTCTTGTTCCTTCGTAGTTCGCACTGAAGTGGCGCAAGAAGTGGTGTCGCTAGCACTAACCTGTAGAAATAGATTTTATCCGACACAATCTGCTGTCCGAAACTGCTTGTCTTACTCCTACGACACTTTTTTTTTACACGGGAAGAATTCACCGAA
Source organism: Schistocerca serialis cubense (assembly GCF_023864345.2). Lineage (NCBI taxonomy): Eukaryota > Metazoa > Arthropoda > Insecta > Orthoptera > Acrididae > Schistocerca > Schistocerca serialis. The sequence continues at coordinate 504,993,934 of NC_064642.1, read as the reverse complement.
AGAAAGACCCTGTCAAAATTTTAGTTGCACAGACGCACTGTAAATATTCTTAAAAATATTAAAAGTTGCCAAATTCGTAGTTCGCCAAGCAGCTGGAGAATTGTACACCCCAACTGGAGTATTGTACACCACAACTGGAGCAGTAGAGATTGCACTTGCGCAATATGGCGGGCGCATATCCTAGGTTGACGGCGCACTAGTAAATGGATAACACAACTTGGCGGGATCGTAATTTGTAAAGGAAATTTCAGTTTCATTGATAATTTCTCTGAAATAATTGTCCATAGTTAGTGTCCACCCAAATTTGCATCTTATTTAATATCAGTTGGTTTTGCGGTAGCGTAATTGTTGACAATAGAAATAAAACTGAATAAATGTTCATTGTGTTTAACAGTTAATGTTAATCAGTGTGCAAAGCCACTTTTGCATTATAACATCTGACCGTGAACTGTATAAATTCGAGAAAGACTTACACGAAGTAATAAATACGCGCCAAAATAAAATTCGCAAAAATGTGAAAGAGAAACTATCAGAAATATTTACTGTATAGGGTGGCCACAACGTTCTGTTACTCTCATTAATAACAAACATAAACCAATAAAATTAAGTAAATAATGAGAACAACCCTTCTTTAGAGGAGTTTCCGTGCGATATGAACCTTGTAGAGTTGCTCACAAGAGGCAGTGCGCTGTTACTGATGAACATCTGCGAGACTGACCAATGTGAATCACAATTGACATGAACATTGTTGAGTTCACGTCTTCTTCAACCTATTAAGGAGATTGAAGAAGTCATACAATATAGGAAGCCGCAAAATAACGAAGTTTAGTTCAAGTAAAAGTGTAGAGAATACGCCATTAATTCGTAGCTGTTGTCAAATTGCACTTTATCATTCTGAGGAGACAAAAGAGACAGTCTGTTGTGCAATCGATTAATGCTATGACACATTCACGTACGAGAATGACAGTGACAAGTGTTAGTTGATTACTGTTTCCACAGGTTTCTATCTTCTGGAATCTCAAGGCGTATTAGGACCAAAAATAAAAAAGGGCTGTTTAGTGACAAAATTCTTATAATCGACCTATAAAAAGCTGGAAAAGTACAAAAGAATAATTTTCGAAATTTGATTGCAAACGGTTTCTAACCAGTTGCAGAAATTAATTCTTTGCTGTTGTTCGACTGAATGACGGAAAATAACGATACTTTGCTTGAGGAGGATGAAGAAAAAACTGTTGATATAATTAATTCAGGATCCTCCGGGAAAAATCAGTGTGAGTGTCGATTAATAATTTTTTCTACTGTGGAAAGTATTTTTAAGGAAATTGTTGGAGAACATAATTTCCAATAGCTCTGCGTCATTTGAAGTTTATCAGGAGGTAAGTATTCTCAAATTTCAGTCGTTTGTGCATTATCAGTTCGAATCGTCACGTCTTACGAATTGCTTCAAGTACGCCCGGTATGCCGCACAATAAGAAGCGCAACGGTCAGAACCATTTCTTACTGCCGGCCGAGGTGGACAAGCGGTTCTAGGCGCTACAGTCTGGAACCGTGTGACCGCAGGTTCGAATCCTGCCTCGGGCATGGACGTGTGTGATGTCCCTAGGTTAAATTCTGAGGTCATCAGTCCCCTAGAACTTAGAACTATTCAAACCTAACTAACCTAAGGAGATCACACACATCCATGCCCAAGGCAGGGTTCGAACCTTCGACCGTAGCGGTCACGCGGTTCCAGACTGTTGCGCCTAGAATCGAACGGCCACACCGGTCGGCTTTATTGTGCCAACTACGGAAAATAAACTGAGAACTCATTATTACTAAAATACACATTATTCAAAAAATTTCGCAACTAGTGTGCTACAGGAATTGTGGTAATGTGATGTGTGCGCAAGAAATATTTCATTTCGATACGATAAATAAAAGTCACAACTGATGGAAGTCATCTACAATTTAACATCAAATACTACCTTGATTTATTTTCCTCTTCCAGCCACTTTGTAAGAATTGCATGTGCAGCATTTTAGCTGTCGATAAGTGCTTCCTCTTGTTCAAAACGTTAACGATACGGGTTATTTTTTTTTTTTTTTTTTTTGGACCGTTAGGGGCTTCAAATTCGCCTCAGTCACTTCGTGCGACAAAAACGATTAATTTCAACAATTAAACAAAAAACAAAGCACCTTTTGTGCCTCTTATCAGCTAAAATTTCGACACTGCATTTCTTTCTTTGCTTTCTTCCTGAGTAAAAATATTCAGAAATTGTTTCGACATGTGTGATTGAACTATTCCCTCGTTAGTGTAACGTCAGAGCTGACTCGCCTTCTGCTGTGCTAACGGTCGCTGTTTTGTTTCCTTTCCGGCGGCAGCAGCGGCGGCTCGTGCGGTGGCGGCGGCGGAGGCGGCGGCGACCTGGAGCTGCCGCGCTACATGGCGGGCTACCTGAAGTCTGCGCCCGGCGCGCAGTTCCACCCGCCCGTGCCAGGGCTCGCCGGGCCCTTCGGACTGCCGCCCGCGCTCGACGCCGTCCACCCCGCCGTCGCCTTCCCGCAAGGTAAGCCGATCCGTCGCTTCTACTTCTGACAGCCAGCGTGCGTTATAAAAATATCGATCATCCATCTTTCTGATTAGCGGTTCCATGTATTGGCCGTGTTTGCAGTTAAAATTTTTGGATGTGAGGTCCGCCAGTTGTGCAAAACACCGTTTTAGTCAGTACCCGAACATGTTTCGGCACCGCTGTGCCATCATCAGTGGTTTTTCGTTTTTATTTATTCTGCAATGTGAACATTTTTCTTAAATGATTATAAAATTATGTGCATTTTTAGTACAAACAACAGATCGTTTCTCTTTGTAAATACCTTTACATTCGATGTGCATGAATTTTCTGGATCACTTTTATGTTAATTACTACAGGTAGCTTGCCATCTGCAACCAAACGATGTTGATGAGAAAGTTTTTTGCTGGCAGTTAACCTATCACTGGTGCGTCTTTGCAGATTTCAAACTCGACTTGTGCTTTTCCCACATGACACCCCGAAAGTCATTGATCGACGCCATTAGGTCTCAATTTTTTCCATACAGACTGTGTCAGCGTCGAACAAGCATAGCTAAGTTCGAAGAAACAGTGTTGACGACAGCTGGTGGTTTATACCAAGTAAATTAATAAGAGAAAGAACGGACCTCCCTTGGTATACTGGTCGGGATACTGCCGCAGAAGCAGCGAAAAAAGAATGCTAGGTGTAAAATAAAGCAAAATCTCCAAGATGTTGACACTTGGCGCGAACTTCAATGCGAGATACTTTCAATCACTTGTACAATGGAACTCCGTCTCGAAATCTGGTAGCGAATGCAAGGAGAGTCTGGTATATGAAGTGTACAAGCGGCGAGAGACAATACCTTCATTGCGCGTTAGCAATGTGTAATGTTACCGAGGACAGCGTCACTAACGCGCACTTACTAATCACGGTTTTCCGAAATTCATTCACCAAAAAAGGTTTAGATTCATATAGAATATGATGAATATGATTTTAGACGATTTAGATTCCTTCTCAAGTATTGTTTAGCAATTACGAGGGTTGGAACTTAAATAGTGGCAACTATTTATTCACAGTCGTTACATGACTGCACCTGTTACTGTCCTTCAAAGTAGTCGCCAGCGTTGTGTAGAACCCGTTGCCAGCGAAGTGGAAGGCGTAGTATACCGTCAGCAGAGCCTGTTTTGTTGATGGTGCGAATGGAGCGGTCTGCTGCCTGTCGAATCTCTGGAACAGTTCTGAAGCGAATGCTACGAAGTGGTTCCTTCATCTTCGGAATCAAATCAAAGTCACAAGGACTTCAGTCCGGGAAGTTGGTGGATGGTACACTACTCCCAGTCCCACCGACCGAACAGAGCAGCCATTGCGCAGAAAGTGCAACGGCTTCTTTCGCAAAGCTACTCGCAGATTTAAGTTCCAACCTTCGTATATACAACAGCTCGCTACACGAACGATCCGTACCTAACGTCTCGAAAGTTGCACGGGTCGACACCCATCTCACTGATATAGATTTACAGTAAGATTTCGGCACACTTATATTGTATTACACCTTTATGACATTCCTCGAAGAAAACAATCTATTGGTACATAGTCAGCAGGGATTTAGGGAATATGGTTCTTCTGGAACACAATTGGCTTTTTATTCACGAGAAGTAACTACTGCTATCGACCATGGACCTCAAGTTAATTTCATATTTCTAGCTTTCCAGAATACATTTAATGCAGTTCTCCACAACGGAATTCTAATCAAATTGCTTGTCTATGGACTATCGTCTCAGTTGTGCTTCTCAATCGGTCACTTCCTATCAGATATGTCACAGTTCTCAGTGATTGACAAGACGTATCTAATGAAAACATAATGGTATCTGAAGTTCCTCAAGCAAGTGTTGCACCCCCCCCCCCCCCCCCTGTTGATCTTAAGCTATATAAAAAGATTCAGAAGATAATTTGAGGAGGCATCTTCGATTGTTTGCATTTGATGCTGTTGTCTACAGTCTAGTAAAATCATCATCAGATCACGGTCGCAGGTTCGAGTCCTGCCTCGGTCATGGATGTGTGTGCTGTCCTTACGTTAGTTAGGTTTAAGTAGTTCTAAGTTCTAGGGGACTGATGACCTCAGAAGTTAAGTCCCATAGTGCTCAGAGATTTTTTCATCATCAGATCAAACAGAAATGCCAAATGATTTAGACAAGATGTCTGTATGCACCAAAAAGTGACAATTGACCATAAACAATTAACAATATCAAATCCTTGACATGAATTCAAAAAAAAAATCCATTAAAATCGGCAATAAGATAATTCGCATAAGTGTAAAAGTTTTTCACTAAACTAAATATCTACGGATTAAAATTACGAATATCTGGAATTTGAACCGTAACGCAGACATTTTGCAGACAAGAGGGATCAAATATTGCGTTTCATCAGCAGAATACTTAGAATATGTAGCAGATGTTTTAAAGCGGCACTCTACATTGCTCTCATGTATCCTCTTCTGGACTGTTGCTGGGCGGTATGGAATCTTTACTAGATAGAACTGATAAGAGACTTCAAAATGTTCAGAGGAAGTCAGCTCGTATTGTGTTATTGCAAGACAGGGGAGAGACCGTCAGGGATATTGATATGCGATTTGGGGTGGCAGTCATTCAAACAAAGACTTTTTTTATTGCGGTAGGATTTTCACCATATTTACACCGCCAACTTCCTACACTGAATGCTAAAATGTTCTGTTGAATCCCATCTACATAGCGAGAAACGACCATCGTAATAAAAGAGATATCAGATCAAGGACGGGAAACTCTAGGCGTTAATTTTTCCAACATGCTATTCTAGAACGGAACAGTCGTGACATAGTCTGAAAGTTCTATGAACCACGAGCAAATACTTACGTGTGAACTCAGATTAATCATGCGGATGTAGACGTTAATCAATATTTCTTAAGAAAACATCGATCATGTGAAGCCCAAGCTGGGCTTTCCTCACGTGACTTCCTGAATGCCGTGGATGAAGTGACTACATTGAGGTAACAAAAGTCACGCGATGCCTCCAAATATCGCGTCGGAAATCCTTTTGGCCTGTATTGTGCAACATCTTGAAGTCCCTTGCAGAAATATTGAGCCATGCTGCCTCAATATAGTGCATAATTGCGAAAGTGTTGCCGGTATAGGATTTTATGCACAAACTGACCTCTTGATTATGTCCCATAAATGTTCAATGGGATTCATGTTGGGTTATCTGGATGGCTCATCATTTGCTCGAATCGATCAGAATGTTCTTCAAACCAGTCGTGGACAACTGTGGCGTGGTGTCATAGGGCATTGTCATCCATAAAAATTCCATTGTTTTTTGCGACTTTGAAGTACATGAATGGCTGCAAACGGCCTCCAAGTAGTCGAACATAATCATTTCCAGTCAATGACTAATTCAGCTGGACCAGAGGACCCAGTTCATTCCATGTAAGCCAGCTCACGCCAATATGGAGCCACCACCAGCTTGCACAGTGCCTTGTTGACAACCTGGAGCCTGCGCCACACTCAAACCTTACCATCAGCTTTTACCAACTGAAATCGGAGCTCATCTGACTAGGCCATGATTTTTCAGTCATCTAGCGTCCAAACAATGTGGTCACGAGACCATGAGAGGAGCTGGAGGCGTTATTGTGCTGTTAGCACAGGCACTCACGTCGGTCGTCTGCTGAAATAGTCCATGAACGCTAGCTTTCGCCGCACTGTCCTAACTTATACATCCGTCGTACGTCTCACATTAATTTCTGCAATTATTTCATGTTGCACTGCCTGTCTGTTAGCCCTGAGAACTCTAGGCAAACGTCGCTGCTCTCGGTCGTTAAGTGAAAACCGTCGGCCGCTGCGTAATCCTTGGTGAGAGGTCATGCCTGAAATTTGGTATCCTCGGCAAGCACTTGACACTGTGGATCTCCGAATATTGAATTCCCTGGCGATTTCCGAAATGGAATGTACCGTTCATTTAGCTCTACCTGCTATTCCGCGTTCAAATTGTTTCAATTCCAGTCGTGGGGTCCTAATCACTTCGGAAACCTTTTCAAATGAGCCAAATGAGTACAAATGACATATTCGGCAATGCATTGCTCTGTTATGCCTTATGTACGCGATACTATCGTCATTTGTATATGTGCATACCGCTATCGCATGACTTTTGTCACCTTGTTACTCTTTTAAATTAAACTTGTAAGGAAATGTAAATTAATAATAGCCCTTTCACAATATTAGAATTGCGAATGCCGTTCCGTACTGCCCCAAACGATCAGTTGTCAGCCTTTTGTAATTATCTTATAGTGTTCACCAGTGTGCCTTTACATTAGTTTCTCACTGTTTAAAGTGTACATAGAAATGTAGTAGTTTTTTGCCTGCTTAATTCGACTTTAACCATTAATGTCAGCATTATCGTCATGTCCAGGATTCTCCTACAGTGTATTTAAGATTTTATTATATTTATGTTCCTCAAGTATTGACGGAATATTCTATAATTTGCAAGACATTTGGTTCATCCTTTCATTAAATAACGAAAGTTCTGATTTGATGTTACATATTAAGTCAATGGTTTGTTATACGAGTGGCTTGTAGGTGGCTGATTATCTGGTAGCGAAGCTAATTTTAGGTGCTGCATGTAGTCGGATAAAAACACAGCGGCCGCCAGAGGATTTTATAAGTATTTGTGTATCCAAGTTCTCTTTACGGCGTGTCCTAGCGACACCATGCGGTGAGTAGAGGGAAAACTTACATTCCGTTAGTCTGTATCATTAACAATAATTATTTCTGCGAGTATAAGATGTTATTGTGCAGTAAGACAGTGACAGTGGGGCACTGTTTTCCCACGCTCCTCTCCATTACTTTCTGCAGTTGCTTTGCATCAAGAGAGCTACGAACGTGTCAACAGAGATGATGGTATGTTTGTTGACAGTGGTAGGTATCTGACATACGAAACAGGCGTGTCTTCTTAGCTACCAGTCTCCGTCGCACGGGCTCACCGGTCGTGCGTGCGACATGCGCCGCTTCTCGCGGAAGCGGCGAGTCTACAGCGAGAAAGCACAGCCCCACCGCAAATTGCGGATCGGATCGGAGCGCAGCGCACGCCGCCGCGGGTTCTTGCACGCCGCAGCCGGCGAGAGCGGAGCTGGTAATTGTTAGCCTCAGAAATCCTATTAGTCCGGGATTATTTCACTACGCGCTGTAATCCAGCATTATTGCTTCTGAACAATTGATAGCTGGCTGCGGTCCTAGGGCGGCCAGCTATTAGCGAGCGCCAAGTAGGCACGCCTACAGCCGCTACGCTGCTAAACGATCACACGGCAATGCGTAGTATAGGCCTGCTTGCTCGGCCGAGAGCAGCGATTTCCATACAACCTGGATGTAGAAGTCTGGTCCCAGAGTATAGAACTGCAGCCTGTCTGCAGATTCATGTGCTTTGCATCGTCCGCCATGACATAGTTTGACAAACAAATTTCCATCGGTCTGTACGTGACAAAGAATTGTAGACTGATTTCTTGTTTGAACTTTGGCAACATGTGATCTAATAGGCTGTTGTGGGAGCTGAATCTAAAAGTACTTCCTTTTCGTGTTCTAGTGACATTTCCTAGCAGCCATGTTGTAGTTTGGCAAAAAAATTAATATATGAGCATGTATGGCTGGTACGATCAGACAGCCGAAGTTCAACATCCAGGCAGCACACAGATCACTGGCTCAGAACGACGTCACAATATAGAGGCCGTTTCCGTAATGAAAACAGGGACGTTCCATAACACAGCAATGAACAACTTCCTGTGAGCTTAGTATCCATCATATTGGTGATAGATGTCCGTGGTTGTGCGTTAAAATTACACGAAAAATACAGCAACCCATTTTTATACAAACCATTTCGTTTCTTACCACATTTATGATGTCGTATACTTATATCAAATTTAAAGTTAGCTGCACTTGTTTCTATTCCGAATGAAGTAAATCTTTCATACGGATTGACGTCCAACTGCGGGGCATTTACCCTGTGGCGTCTCGTGCGTTTGTTTACATCGGAAGTTACACCTACAGCAAATTACAATTTTCGTACATGTTGGGAAACGATTTATGAAGGTATTTGTGTTTTTCAGCTCAATATTGTCCTCCTTCAAACTTGATATAAGCCTCTGTATCAGTTAAAAAACGAAGGTACATATTGTGTTGCATACATTGTTTAATATTCTATGTGTGTACTGTACGTATATTACATGCAGACATTTGTCTGTTCAGATTGATAGGGCGCACATAAAATGAATGATATAAAAATTGCGTTACGCATCAAAGAAGATCATATTTCACGGCGGAGTCGAAATTTCATTACGTTGGACAAAAAATCCGCCAGTGAATGTGCGACCATGTTTGGCTCAAACGACTTACTCTCGTCTCGAGAATGAATTTTTCATTCTGCATTGGAATGTCCTCTGAAACACTCGGGACCTTTGCCTTTCGCGGGCAACACAGGCTTTAACAACTGAGCTCCCTATGAACGACTCACGACCCGGCCTCACAGCTTTACCTCCGCCAGTACTCCTGTCTTAGTCGTCAAAGTAAAATTCTTTTTTTTTTTTTTTCTTTTTTTTTTTCGCCTGAGACATTTCACTGTACGGCACTTTCAGATCTTGATGGATACACGGAATATGATCAATACTGAAAATGCTTACTTAACATCACTGTTAAATAAACACAAATTTAGAGACGCTGTCATTTCAGTACGTAAGGCAAGTTTTTCTATTGCAGGTAATTGTATTTCAAATATACTTACACTGACATAATTGCATTTCTATTCGTGGAGGTAATGTAAGCCCCTCTATTTTGAATAGATCCACAAAATCACTTGAAAATGGCCTAGATGCCTGAAATTAGTTGTGAACAAACAAAATGAAAACAGCACAAATGGAAAATGCCATGTTCTTTTAAGTAAGGATGATAAGTGTTGATTACATATTGAGTATCCAGCAAGATCTGAAGATGCTGTACAGCAAAACGCATCAGGAGTGCTAAGACAAGAGTACACTGTTTGCAACTTTACATTGTTATGTAAATGGTGGCACAGTGACTGTTTGACTAACACAGCGTAGCGAAACTGGCAATACGAAACAGGAGTAGTGCGGCATATTTTACATATAAGACTAGATTGCTCCTCCTACTTATGATACTGAAGAGTCCAAAAAGAATTAAAATTAAAGTACACCTAATCAGTAACTGATCACCTTTCTCAATTTGTTGATTACCCGACGTTGTCTATTCTGTCACACTTTTTCATTATATGGTAAGAAGAAACCAAATCCTCACTCAAAGTGGAACTTAAGCTAGGAAATTATTGAGAAAACTCTTTTCCAGATTCGTTCAGTATTACTACTAACACAAAACATCATGTGAAAACTCTAGTTTCCTCTCTTGGCTATGGATAAATAAATTTTGAACAAACGAAATAAATTTGACCGTGACACTAATACGGCGAACTCAACTCCTCTCCGCAGTATTTTGTACCGTCCGACTAACTTATGAGTCAAACGTTATCGGAAGTGTTACCCCAACGACACCGAAAATTCTGGATTCGACACTAACATTGGTTATTTTAGGATTTTTTCTTTCCTTCTTTTTGACTACTTTTCACAGGGCTATCCCCACTCTTAATGGAGATTATGAAGTCTTAACCTCACAGTTAAGTTATATGTGCACCATATTGACAGTTCTCTAGGCGTTGCGTGGTTACATTGGACTGCACTCACTGACACCTCCTTACATACAAACAAATTTCAAAACGGCTTCCTGAGTATTAGGCCTCTTTCACGTGGATTCATTCATTCATTGTTGACGCATCATTTTGCACCTTGTCGCAGTATGGTTGTATTGGGAAAAGCATGAAGGTATGCGATAGTCCCACATAAGCAGCGAGTGTCATCTAAATATTAGTGCCTCAAAATGCCTAAAAAATCGTGCACACGGCATTCACACAAGGAGGTAGAGACCCAGCACCAAAAAGTAGGCAGAATAATCCGTGTCAACGACATAGTCATGAGCTGACCAAAAAAACCGAAAACAACGTAGGAAATAAAATCAAGTATTGTAACAAGCACCGTATGTACAATGTGCAAAGTCTAAACGAAATATTAATTTACAAACAGATAATTGTTTTATTTTGTGTTTCAGAACCTCACCGTCAATCTTGGAGAGCACACAGGGATGTTTTTTGCTCAGGTACATGTCCTTTTTAACATGCAGTTTGTTATGAGCATGAATCAACTATTGCACACAAATTGAATTTATTAAAACACGTTGAAATAAGTTTACAGGTGATCAAATTGTGTGCCCAGAGCCTCATTATATGCTTCGTATTTTCATAGCAGTTATTGTTTCGATGTGACGAACGCGGACAGATTCTTATTTCATCTCGCGACACGTATCGATGGTCCCGGCGTTCACCTTAGCTCAAATGGCGTAAATGTGTTAAACGGTGCTTCAGTTGTCGCCACAGTAGCATTGATTGCCTAAGCGGTCGTTGCTCCTCCTCAGGAAATGGCTGGCTGTATCGCAACTCAAAGCTTGTCGGTCACGTCTTAAGACACCCTGTATACATCAAAATGTTTCTGCTGCCACACAGATTTTCTGATGCAGGTTTACTTAACAGTAAATACCGCTTATTTGCTGTACATAATGAAGCTGAGTTAAGAAGTCTACGTAGATCTTACACGAGCGTCATTTAACCACATTTGTGTGTGAACCTATCAGAATCAATGTCTCCTATATCGTTCTTTTTTATTGTATATCTATAAAATATCTTTTTTTTTACTTTCCGCCCACATTCCTAGTTCCAATTGCAAAACTGCCCACCAGCAGAAGTGAATGTAATATGTGTTCGCTATACCGTGCATGACGTACCTGAGCTACGTACGTAGTTGCAATATTCGTCGCTAGATGGAGCGGTAGTAGCGAGATTGGACGCAGTTGTAGCTGTGACGTAATTTCAGTGAACATTTCCTCCCGTCCCTTGAATCCTTCTCTATTTTCTAATTCGTCAGTTCATATGCCACTGCTTTTCTTAAAGATGAATTATTTTTCGACTTAGTCAAAGGTTAATGTAACTTACTGTCTTGTGGCTTATAGCGTCAAATGTAATTAGTTTTATATGCATTCGTATATAATGTGGCTGACTTACAGTGCGGTGGAGGAGGGAAAGCTACAACTGAGAGACAGTAACGAACAGAGAGATCTAATTTGGGCAACTTAGCATTTTTCTCGTTAGAAAAAAAGCACTTCATTACAATAAAAAAATGTATCGGACATACAAGTTTTAGTTTCGTCAATATACGCACGCCTTTGCATTAAGAGCGTAAAAATGTCGAGAATATGTACAAAATGGTTAGACTGACGAAAATGAAGGAAGAATAGGGGTTAACGTTCAAAAGGCGACGAAGTCATCGTGAAAGAGACCGAATATAAGAAGGGTAACAGGTCGTATCTATTCCAAGGAACTATTCGTTTATTTACTTTGAGCGAATTAGGAAACGCAGAGAAAACATTGATATCAGTAGTCAGAAGCGAATTTGAATTGAATTCTTCTCCAATGTGGCTCCATTCCATCAATCATCATGCCAAGTCGATCAGTCATATCGACGAGCTACATGTTACAAAATATTTTCATTCCGGAGTTAACACTTACATCCACCTTGGCTTCCATAATAAATAGCAACAAATTATTAAGTTAAAATTGCGCAATAGACGTATTTCAAAATATAAAGTTATCAAAAATGATGCAAAAACTAGGTGTCGAAATTAGTCGTATGGGCATCGCTTTATTTTTTTGCTGATGTTATGCGCTTATTACTGAAACTGTGTTACGTGCTGTTATTGGGAAACAGCAACGAGCGTAATATTACTTTCATCCTGTCAATAAGGCATTCCATATTCGTGTGTTGACTGATAGAAGTAGTCTTGTAGTGCAATGTGTTTGTGGTGGATCTTTGAATTTTCGTTCACTATCAAGATTGAACCTTTCTTTATAGTCATGACAAATAGTTTTTGATATCGTGTCCGTTTCAACATAAATTTTAAGATAGAAAATTACATACTCGTTGTCGTTTATTGTCCAGTTTTTTTCTTATTTGTATTACGCGTATTAAAAAAAGACGCAGAAGAAAAAAAATTGACCGAATAACAATGTAGGTGCGAAATGCTAGTAGGAACTGGAAATGTGGAACGGCTTTTACCTCTCTGGTGTACGACTTAGTAATATAGAATTTTTAATATAGCACTTTGCACATTCTATAATGAATCACTGTTGTTACAATTTTGGTTGATGTTGCAGCTTTATATTTATTTACAACATTTCAAAAGAAGCATCAGTGTAAAGCTATTTATAATAGGTGAGAGCAAGAAAAGAAATACTAAAATAAAAGATTTGTCACTAAGCATGAAAATAAGAAATGTAGGCTAAATAGTCTCTTCAGACTTTGATTGTAGTAGTCGTTAAGGGGGGAAACTGATTTTTAGTAATGGAGAAGTGGGCGTCTCTCTTAAGTACGCCGGCTATTGGTTGCTTTGTGCTCTCACAGTCAATGAGACGGATGGAGTTAAAAGATGAGAATGGTGAAGACCTGCTATCAGATAATGCAGTAACTCGACGTCTGGTGTTATATACCCCCGGAAAAATAGCGGAAAAATAGGAAGGATTCGTCGAAACTATAACATACAGAATCGATGCTGCACTGCATTGCAAAGGACGAACGCGCTATAAAGGGTTTATATTATGCCCTCCCCTCCTCTCCCCCCCCCCCCCCCCTCCCGCCGTCCAGGTTTTACAGAAGCGTCCTTCTTGTCTCAATCGAGTACTCGTGGCAAATGAGTCTTCCTCAGCGCCCCCAACATATCGTTTCGTTATTGCGTCTCATCGCTCTCGAGTGGTCGTTTTTGTTTACATGTCGGCGCCAGAATGGCATGTCTTGTGAGATCTGTCTGATGTACAATTTGGCATTCGAACGGTGAAAGAGATGTTATGCGGGACCGTTCCACTCATTGAAAGTCGAAATATGGAATCAGTTGTTGCAATGATAATAGTTTATTTGTGACCAAAGAGAAATTGAAAGTGGATGTTCTTGACAAAGGTGGTACGGCGACAACGCGTTTATTTGATCGAAAAATCATACGAACACGTCAAACAATATATACAATGCAATAAATGAAGTTTTTTTACTTTATGTCTTTTTTTCCTAAGTGGAATTAACAGAAAATTATTTTTCTCTTCAAATGAACTGATTTTCTTATGGTTAAAATTACTGTAATTAAAAACGTTTGTCTATTTCCGGTCTCATTTATGCACAGTATAGGCTTTTTGTTTGTCCATCCACTGCAAAAAACAAACAACCGTTTGCAGGATACTCTGGAGACAGGACACTAGTAGGAAGAATATAAAGTCCCCAGGTAACCCTTGAAATGATACGAACATGAAACAGATTAGAAATAAAACTAAGAAGTCATTAGAACACGAAACAAATTTGTGTAAGCTTAAGTGGATGCGATGAGAATACGTTAAATTCAGATGTTAGCAAACGACGCTACAAAACTCTTTTCTGTGCGTACGTAATCTGCAGTACGCTCAGGATTTTACAACTTTAAAACTCGGCGTAGTCAACTGATCATTTTATAAGAATTGATGTGGTCAAGAATGTAGAAAAGTGAATTTTCAGCATAACCCTTCTTTGCCGGCAAGCCAGTGTGGCCGATCGGTTCTAGGCGCTTCAGTCTGGAGCCGCGCAACCGCTACGGTCGCAGGTTCGAATCCTGCCTCGGGCATGGATCTGTGTGACGTCCTTAGGTTAGTTAAGTTGAAGTAGTTCTAAGTTCTAGGGGCTGATGACCATAGATGTTAAGTCCCATTGTGTTCATAGCCATTTGAAACACCTTTGCCTAAAATGCAAATTTATAAAATGATATAACCGGTGTGATAGAAATTATCTTCACATCATACAATATCGTACTGTAGTTTTAATGACTCAGTACTTGATTGTACAACATTTTATGTGTTATGCCTTGTAACGATATTTTATAATACAAAAATGATTGCTAGCACAATCGAACCGGTCATATCATTTTATAAACTCGCAATTTAAACAATTAAAGGTTACATTGTTAACCGATCACTAATGTTACTCACTTACTCGGATGATTGGCAGTCTATTTAAAAACAGGCACGAGACGCACTCTCACACCAGTAGTCGATTTTGACCAGAAATTCGAACGTATAAAACACACTTTAATAACGTACGCACTAGTAACAATGAGACTTCTCATACGGGGAAGAACTTTACGCATCATTCTCCTTAGACACTCCCCTCTTACGAAATATACGACAGATTATGGCGGAGGACTCCAAGAAACCGTTAACAGCTGTCGGAAAGCCGCATAGCGATTAATACGGAGGGCATTTGTAGGCGTGCCTCAGTGACAGACGTGCACGCTTTCTACACTTTCTTTACAAACGAGCAGAGATTAGCACACTAGGCAGCGCAGATTTATCTCGGTGCATGTAATTGCAGCTATCCGTCATGAAGTCAAAGTGACCTCTAGCTAACAGTGCGTTCTTTTGTGTCTTTCTTTTCGTTTTGTGGCTCCACCGTCAGTCATCACTCTCGTCCAACGTCGCTTTATCCCACGGCCTCCGACATACAGAATTTCATAGTCCCTCAGTTGCTAACGTCATGCGTAGCAACTCATACCGCTGTTGAATTCAGTTAACGGTAAAAGCTCTCAAAAATATCGGAAGGGTTTACTTAGATGTGGCCGTTGTACAAGAAGGATTTCATTTTCTCGGGAAAATTTCCGTCAGTGGTTACACAGTTTTGTATCCACGTGACATAATCTGTGTATTTCGTCAGGCGGTTGGATCATGGATATTAAAAGTTCACAGGTTGGAAAAGTTGATTCCGGTCGTTCGAAATCAGTAATGTGAAATAATAGAAACTGAAGCCTTGCGGTTTTTAGTCTACCCATGGGCATGTGTAAGAGCATTGTCATAATACGAAGGGGGTTCAATAAGTAATGCAACACAATTTTTTTTCTCGGCCAGTTTCCGTTGAAAAGAATGCGGAATTTTCTGTGTGATATCATGAAATATTTCCGCTTCAGCTCCTAAAGTTTCATAAAGATATGATTGGTGGCGGTGCTGTACGTAGCACTAAAAATGGCTGTGATTCCTGCTGCCTCCAAAATTTCAAAGAATGTGCGCCAGTCAACACTGTCCAAATCTTTCTCAATTCCTCAAATGCTATAAATGTAGATCTGTGTTTTCTCGGTGTATCTTTTAAGATAAGTCGTAGTCAGTGCCGCTTCGTGTGTTTCTACGTATCTTCCAAACTGATTCTCTCTGAGAGCGGCTTCTACCAGTGTTTCTGGCAGATTTATCAGATTCAGCAGCACTAGAATATTTTCGTTACCAATGCTGTCGCATGCATGAAGTGCGACAACACTTCGACAAAATTTCCACTTGATACATTGCATAATTAGTGGAGAATATTTACAGGATATCACATTGTACACGTATTTAGGACTAATGTTGAGGTGCTATATTACCTAAAATCATCATCACGGAAGGCGAGTTGCCGGCCAGTGTGGCCGAGCGGTTCTAGGCGCTACAGTCTGGAACCACGCGACCGCTACGGTCGCAGGTTCGAATCCTGCCTCGGGCATGGATGTGTGTGATGTCCTTAGGTTATTTAGGTTTAAGTAGTTCTAAGTTCTAGGGGACTGATGACCTCAGAAGTTAAGTCCCATAGTGCTCAGAGCCATTTGAACTATTTTTGAAGGCGAGTTATGAAAGACTTCGATTTGATGGAGGGGATCGGGGGAAAGTACAGCGCATCTGCGAAGGCAGTCACTTACACAGCATCAGTACTATAAATTCTAGGGTGTTTGTTGAGTAACTGGAGTCCTGATAAAGCAAGCGTGACAAAAGACGTCAAATAAATTCAGAGATGCGCTGCTAGGGTCGCAACCTCGGTGTAGCCCATACGGAAGCGAGTCCTCCCTCGGGCATGGGTGTGCGTGTTGCTCTTAGCGTAAGTTGCTTTAAGTTAGTTTAAATAGTGTGTAAGTCTAGGGACCGATGACCTCAGCGGTTTGGTCCCTTAAGAATACACACACATTGAACTTTTTTTGAGTCCTTGGAAGAAAAGGAGACATAGTTCTGGCGAAGTACTGTTGGGTAATTTAGAGAACAGGTATTCGAAGAATACTCCATCTTCTTTTTCTTGTGCCATTCGCCCTCATCGGTGCAGGGTTGGCATGGGTATGAACGGATTTGGCGTGGCTGATTTTAAGGGGCCCTTCCTCTTACCACCTTGTTAAACTCGGGGACGGAATATGTGTACGCTGTCTGCATGCAGATGTCTTTTTTTTTCTTTTTTAAGTCTGGGGATATACAGGGTGCTACAAAAAGGTACTGCCAAACTTTCAGGAAACATTCCTCACACACAAAGAAAGAAAATATGTTATGTGGACATGTGTCCGGAAACGCTTACATTCCATGTTAGAGCCCATTTTATTACTTCTCTTCAAATCACATTAATCATGGAATGGAAACACACAGCAGCAGAACGTACCAGCGTGACTTCAAACACTTTGTTACAGGAAATGTTCAAAATGTCCTCCGTTAGCGAGGATACATGCATCCACCCTCCGTCGCATGGAATCCCTGATGCGCTGATGCAGCCCTGGAGAATGGCGTATTGTATAACAACCGTCCACAATACGAGCACGAGGAGCCTCTACATTTGGTACCGGGGTTGCGTAGACAAGAGCTTTCAAATGCCCCAATAAATGAAAGTCAAGAGGATTGAGGTCAGGAGAGCGTGGAGGCCATGGAATTAGTCCGCCTCTACCAATCCATCGGTCACCGAATCTGTTGTTGAGAGGCGTAGGAACACTTCGACTGAAATGCGCAGGAGCTCCATCGTGCATGAACCACATGTTGTGTCGTACTTGCAAAGGCACATGTTCTAGCAGCACAGGTAGAGTATCCCGTATGAAATCATGATAACGTGCTCCATTGAGCGTAGGTGGAAGAACATGGGGCCCAATCAAGACATCACCAACAATGCCTGCCCAAACGTTCACAGAAAATCTGTGTTGATGACGTGATTGCACAATTGCGTGCGGATTCTCGTCAGCCCACACATGTTGATTGTGAAAATTTACAATTTGATCACGTTGGAATGAAGTCTCATCCGTAAAGGGAACATTTGCACTGAAATGAGGATTGACACATTGTTGGATGAACCATTCGCAGAAGTGTACCCGTGGAGGCCAATCAGCTGCTGATAGTGCCTGCACACGCTGTACATGGTACGGAAACAACTGGTTCTCCTGTAGCACTCTCCATACAGTGACGTGGTCAACGTTAGCTTGTACAGCAGCAACTACTCTGACGATGACATTAGGGTTATCGTCAACTGCACGAAGAATTGCCTCGTCCATTGCAGGTGTCCTCGTCGTTCTAGGTCTTCCCCAGTCACGAGTCATAGGCTGGAATGTTCCGTACTCCCTAAGACGCCGATCAATTGCTTCGAACGTCTTCCAGTCGGGACACCTTCGTTCTGGAAATCTGTCTCGATACAATCGTACCGCGCCACGGCTATTGCCCCGTACTAATCCATACATCAAATGGGCATCTGCCAGCTCCGCATCTGTAAACATTGCGCTGACTGCAAAACCACGTTCGTGATGAACACTAACCTGTTGATGCTACGTACTGATGTGCTTGATGCTGGTACTGTAGAGCAATGAGTCGCATGTCAACACAAGCACCGAAGTCAACATTACCTTCCTTCAATTGGGCCAACTGGCGGTGAATCGAGGAAGTACAGTACATACTGACGAAACTAAAATGAGCTCTAACATGGAAATTAAGCTATTTCGGACACTTGTCCACATAACATCTTTTCTTTATTTGTGTGTGAGGAATGTTTCCTTAAAGTTTGGCCGTACCTTTTTGTTACACCCTGTAGAAGGGTGTCAGGGGGCAGAGTGGGTCGAAGTCGCAACCCGAGATCTGGTCACGGTATCCCCGTCACACCTTGAGGAAAAGAGAGAAAAGGGGAAGTACGTGGAAAACCTAAACAAGACAAATATCGTAGTCTGCAGCCGTAGAGCAGCAACTTTATATACAAACATGACGAACGAAAGAGGGAGAACTGAATGACGCTTCTAGCGTGTGATGAACACCCAGGAAACAGATAAAAAACATTATAGTAACAGACACAGCGGTAGTAGACGCATCATCGTACGTGACGCCTGGTCGCCCAGCGTATCCTCGTTTCAGTCTGTGTTGTGCCAAGTTGGCTTGTTTAAGAACATAATCAGTCACATCAACTTCTCTCGACGGGGAAGTTCTAGCTACACGGCGAATGGTGCAAGGCACTCCATAGGTAACTTTAAAAATGTTGATGCTATTGTGGACGGCGAACAGTGGCATGGTGCCGCTCATGGAGATAACACCAGAAATCAAGAACGCGTTTGGGGTCGTCACGGTAGAGATATTTCACGGCCTCTCCGCGGATACACAAGACCGAATTCGTCCGAGCCCTGGAGTAGAAAGTTTTATCCGGTAGAAGAGTCATGTGTGCGGCAATATGGTGAGGCGTTTGTACTTAGGATATATGCTAAAATCTGGCGCACAAGGTACCATACCTGCCCCTCATCCCCACAGCTGAGACGATGGTCGTCGGTATCCACCTCGTGGCATGTTCGGCAAGTGGGTGAATCCCCCAGACGGATCTTATAAAGGCATTCGTGTGTCACACACTTCCTGTTGACAGCCACGTATCACGCGTCTTGTGCGTCAGAACCAAGTGAGTAATGGTGTATCGTAGTCCCACTACTCTCAGCCGCGTATGGCTATTTGGATCGATCAGTTAGGCAGGCGGTACAGCTGTAGTTCACCGCAAAATCGTTCCGCCACCGCTCAAAGTGGGATCGGAGTCACTTGGCGTAGACAAGTGTGGCCCAAATACAATGTTTGTCATGTGGTCGTGAGCGAAAGGTGTCTAAATGTCTGCGAATCGTATAACTGATGCGGGACTTGGATACTAGTCCGGTATTCACCTGGTGGGTTGTGAGAAACCGCCTAAAAACCACATCCAGGCTGGCTGGCACACCGACACTCTTCGTTAATCCGTTGGGCGGATTCGGTCGGGGGTCAGCGTACCTCCCCGTCCCGGAAGCGGCACTTTAACACGTACTGCTATTCGCGAGAATATGTATTTGAAGAATACTGTGTTGCCAGAATGTTGAGCCACCATAAATCTGTCATAGCAGTTGTGAAAATAACGGAAGATGGAGTAAGGCCTGTGTACAGTCAATTTTCATGGGCTAAATACGCGAATCTTATAGATCAGAAAATCGGTAATATCGGCACGAAGTCCCTCCGTCCTTTCATTGTACAGTGGCTTCCGTAGTATATATATATATATATATATATATATATATATATATATATATATATATATATATATATATATATATATATATATATATATATATATAGAGAGAGAGAGAGAGAGAGAGAGAGAGAGAGAGAGAGATATTTTGAATTTGACAGTTCAAATGTAATCACTTTTCAGAGATGAACCAAAAAACTTCTGTTGATATGTCACTTTAAAATCAACCACGTAAGTCATGGCTGTGGGCGTAGATAAGTACCACCTGCGAACACTGTGCAGTCTAATCTTCCCTGCGCTGTAATGGCCACAGAAGGCACGTAAGGTCTGCCACCCTCCCGATTTTTTGTTTCTAGTTGTTGTATTTCTTGTTCCCTTTTGTTTATTAGTGATCTGAGAATGGAGGCGTCAAGGAGCTATACAGTCAGGCTTGCAGCATGTCTGTTCCGTAGAAATTCGTGCATTATTCTGCACTTTCGCTTAATATTTGTTGGATGGTAATAGCCTGGATGAAAAGCAGATGGCATACGATAGTCTCAGTAATTTAGGATAGTGGGTGGATAAGGAAACCATTCTCTCGTAACAGACAGGGAATGTATTACTAAATACAGGCTACTGGAGAAACATGGCATGCACACGAAATCAAGATATAAGCATTATAAATGCTCACCGGCAGCGCTGTTTAGATATTTCCTAAAGGCACAAATTTCCATGAAGAAACAACACAAGTGCAAAATCTACACAGTTTATTTGAAGAGACTACATAGTTTCCACCATAATTGCAAAAATGCTGTCGGCTGCAAGTGCTCCATCCAAGGCGTCAAACGTTTTGTGATACTTTGTTAATCCATTGGAATATGCAGTAGTTATGAGATGAATCGAGTAGCGCTTACATTCAATGATAAAATTTTATTGGTAAGAACTGAATTTTTGATTTGGGCGTCTAATCCCTCGCTTTTTGTTCCCGAAGGTACGAAAGTACGTAGCAGCGTAGACATTTACCGTTAATGCACACAGATAAGCAAAATATGTAAATGGCACTTATTTCTGGGGCATGCTGTTGTGCGTCTCTTTCTTTATTTGATAATTTTCAACTGAAGAGAAAACTGGCGCTGTAGAAGAACAGAAGTGCACGGATACTGATGTTTCTGGATATGAATTTTGTTTACTGTTCTGTTTCAAAAAGGTTCAAATGGCTCTGAGCACTATGGGACTTAACTTCTGAGGTCATTAGTCACCTAGAACTTAGAACTACTTAAACCTAACGAACCTAAGTACATCACACACATCCATGCCCGAGGCATGTTCTGTTTCCTCAGTTTTAATAACACTGCTAACTCTTCCAAAGAAATCAATTTTTCATATGACAAGGGTTTCGTACTGGCCACTAGTCAGCGAATATACGACTTACCTACTCTTCGTAACTAAGCGTCACGTAAGTTTTACATAAATATGAAGCAAAATAGCTGGAAGCTCGTGTAAGATATGCAGTGAACTGACGAGCGCATTTTGTCTTGTTGGAAGTAGGTTTCGTAAATATGCGGCTTTATAGAGATGCGAAGTACAGTTATGATAACGGCTGAATTAATTCATCAAAAGTTAAAGATGTCAAACTGGCCATTAAAAGGAGAGAAAGTTTAAAGTATCCCACAACAGGTGATTATTATCGCGGCTGTATTTATACCTAAATAAATTTCGCCCTTAAGACATCCTATACGTATGTTCCTCGGTAACGCGAGATAAAAATTAAAGAAATACTCTAAAATAAATCTTTTAAAACACATTGTTCAGCCATCCCAAAGAAACAAAATTTTATTGTTATTTTCTCGAAGATGTGATTCGTCTTTGCAATTTATATACGAAGCATCATAAGTGACCTGTAAGCCAAGTTTCTTCTATGCATGTAATAAATGTTGACAAATATATTACTGTAGTACAGTTTTTCGTTATTCTCTTATATCTAGGTAAGAAATAGCTTTATGGAGCGCAAGCTTCGTAAACTTGAAGTACTGCTTAGTTATACTTACGATTTTTTGACATCTTGTTCTCATACGTGTCGCCCTGGAAATATACCCCGTTGTTATGTATGCACCAGGATGTTCGATTTTCAGCGTTTACGAGTATGTTTCACTTAACTACTTTGTGCGTCCAGAAAACGTGCTCGCAAATGCCAAACATCGGACATCCTCGTGTGCGCGGGCCAGCAGGATAAAATTCCAGAACGACATACAAGTCATAAACAGACACCAAAAAATCGTAATTAGAACCAGACAGTAATCTAACTTCACGAAACTTGCGCTCTAAGAAGCTGTTGCTCACCCAGGAATAAGAGAACAGCGAAAAAAATTCAATAGAGTAATATGTTTGTAAACATTTTGTAACTCGTTTATCTGTGTGTATAAAAGACAATGTCTCGACTGACTGACTGACTCTTGTAATCGTCCAGCCCAAACCACTGAGGATAGAAACTTGAAATTTGCAGAGGGTGTTCATCTTATACTGTAGGCGTCGTTTAAGAAGGTATTTTTCAAAATTCCACCCCAAGGGAGTTGAAACAGGGGATGAAAGGTTTTTTGAAAACTGTCGCTATTAAGGTAATTTTGAAGTCAGACATACGAAAATCGGTATTTGATTTCTCGGTTAGAAATAAAGAAATACTTGTTTCAGAATTTTTGGAAATTCAACCACTAAGAGGGTAAAATAGGATATGATAATGTTTAAGAAAATATTTCGTTACATTAAAAAATTTTGAAAGGTAAATTTATGAAAATTGGTATTTCCCTTCTTTGTTAGATATAGAGAAATATGCGTTAGGGAATGAAGTTTCTATAGAGAAACCAACACAAGCATGCAAAAGGGCTGATTAACAAGAATATTAGACTCTAATTACCAGGAACGGTTTTTGGACAGAAGTACATTCATTAGAGACCTTGCTTCTATGACCTTATTTAGCGTGAAAAGTTTAGAAGGTGTTTCAATTTGCGAACAACATAAAAGTTCGGTTCAAGAAAACAACAATAAAAACAAAAATCTGTGCCTGCGATAAAGTATATGCGAGCGAACACAGCGGGCGCTAAGCTAGTAATAGAATAAGCACGCACTCTATTACAGACTACTGATGATGCTGCAAGCAACTAAGGAAAGACAGAAAACATAAAAATGACGAAACCACATTTATTTGATCTTTGAATGCTTGAAACTGGGTATGACTTCACAGACCAAGTCAGTATAATTTACATTCTAAATCGACGTGTATTTAATTAGTCGAAGACTTGGCGAGTGTACGATTTTCTTTTTTCTCATTCCATTCCCTTACGGTGAGAGGTGGAGGCGTTGATGACTTGTTGTCATTTTAGCGCCTTAAATTATCTTATTTTGTCCTGTTAGGACTCTTTATATGAGTGTTGCGGTGGCCTCCTTACAGTATATTACTTGTTACAGCTGTATTCTTAGTTATTTAGTACTTCTTTCTTTGATTTTGCTAATTTGCCCTGCCTTTTGAATAACACAGGCTTAACATTAGGTGGTACATTTCGATGTGCACAACGAATCAGAATCCCTGAAGTGACCAGCAGACCAGTCGCTGAATGTTGGCACGGTAAAAGCTGGCGAGGAGAGGGCTGCGTCTGACAACTAAACGGAGACATCTGTCAAGTCCCCGTCCCCTGCCCTAATGACCTGCTTACCAGGAATCCCTTTGTGCCTTCCCTGGAATCCCCCTGCAGCGAGCAGTTTGCTATCCTGGTATTCCCGGAGCAACGAGGCTGCATGTGTCTCGCTTTCTGTTTTTCCTTTTAATAGACCACCCGAGGTGGCTGAATACGTGTGGTTCTTTATGGTTGTCACGCCTGCGTGGAAAAGAAAATTTCTATTAGGAAGTATCTTATCCGCATCCGCAACTGGTTTCATCCACATTTGCGCATTTTAAAAACCCTGTAAAGCACCTTAACCTCTTCGATGCGCTAGAGTTCTGACTGCAAGTCCGCATCTGGTCTGGTTATGCCTATTGAAGTAATTCCACGCAGTAAGAATTTAATGAAGCATAGTCTGTCATGTTCTTGATTACGTTAAGAATTCGTAATAATAACAAAAACAGATTTGGTAAAATTTTCTGCAGAATATTTCCACAATGGTCTCAAGTTGCATACTATTAAACGTTAGTCATTTAGCTCTTTCATCAAATGTACTTTAATTGATCGTAATATTAAATCATTCATTATACTTCTCAGTGTAATAAGTGTGCAATGTGTTTATGTTCTAAATTGCCATGTATTTTATTAGTTTTATTGGTCGTAGTATTGGCGAGTCCACGATTTTTCTTTCATTCCTTTCCCTTCCCTTATGTGGAGGCCGGGCGATGATGATGAGTAAGAGAAATGGTGATAGATTCACTGACTTTATACCGGACGGCTGTTTATGTCGTAAGCGATACATCGGCGTCAGACCATTTACCGTAGACTTCTATGGGTGGAGTGTTGCAGAACAGCCTTAACGTAGCCTTGTGGTAGGTTTTGTAATTATAATCGAAACAAGAATGAGTCAGACGTAAGGCAGGTGCTGGTGCGATAGAAGCTTGATGTCAGTTGCATGTGATTGTTCGGAAAACCAATAAGACAGACTTGTCACCGTTTGCAGCCATTGCTGATGTCAGCAACTCGTCGACTGTCTCTAGGACACTGCTCATTCAAGCCATTACAGCGGCAATCTGACCGGAATGAGTCATAATAATTATTTAAACAGTAATAATAATAATAATAATAATAATAATAATAATAAATCCCGTGGAGGCCCGGGAAAAGTATAGGCCTCCGGTATGTTCTGCCAGTCGTAAAAGGCGACGAAAAGAACAAACCACTAATAGGGCTAACCCCCCTTTTAGTGTGATTAGTTGGTTCAGGACAGAACTAATGAAGCCTCGGACAAGCGCCGTCATGGTCGGGGACGACGCTTGAACCCTATGCCCGCCCACAATGGTAACGACACTGCTAGCCAACTGGAAAATGATTTAAATCCAAATAGAGGTGTTTTGCAGGATATGCTTCCTGCAACCACCCTAGAAGGAAAACAAAGAAAGAGGATGAGATGGTCAGATGAAGTTAATCGACACCTCATGTTCTGTTATTACCAAGCAACAAACCTAGGAACCAACACAACTGGATACAGATCACAAGTATACACAACATTTATTACCAGATACCCAGAATTAAAATTTTTAACAGAACAACGACTAGCTGATCAGATCCGTGTAATAATAAAAAATAACAGGATACCCCAGTCAGAATTAGATAACATTAAACAACAAGTACAACAAATACTGGAACAAAATAATGTGCAATCAGAAGAAGAAGAAAATACAGTAATGGACTCAAACATCCCAGAGCAAACAAACAAAGAACAACACGCACCAATTAAACAATCACAGGAAAACGAAATCTTAAGGCAGCCACCAGAACAAGCACAAATAGAACACAAAGTGACACAGATATTAGATATAGAAGAGAAATTTCAGCTAACATATATAGAATACAAAGATACAAATACAGACATTAGACCATTCTTGCATAGACCACCAAATAACCCACAAGTCGAAACAACAATACAAACTATCAACACAATCATACACAACAAAATAAATGAAAACACAACTATGGAAGAGTTACAACTACTGGTATATATAGGAGCACTCACTACACTAAATATACACACTAGGCAGAGATCAGAACCAACCAACACACAGAAGAAACCCACAAAACCAGCATGGCAACACAGGCTACAGATCAAAATAGAAAAACTGAGAAAAGACATCGGACAGCTAACACAATTTATAAGAAATGAAATCTCGGGAAAAAAACGAAAAAGGTTAGGTAAAATCTCACAACAAGAAGCGACAGAGCAATTAGACGAAAAGAAGCAGAAATTACAAGCATTCGCCAAACGACTCAGAAGATACAAAAAAAGTGAAAATAGAAGGAAACAAAACCAAACATTCAACACAAACCAAAAGAAATTTTACCAGACAATAGATAACACACACATTGAAATAAACAATCCACCAAATATAACAGACATGGAACACTTCTGGAGCAACATATGGTCAAACCCGGTACAACATAACAGGCATGCACGGTGGATACAAGCAGAAACAGACACATACAAGATGATACCACAAATGCCTGAAGTGACAATTTTGCAACATGAAGTCACCCAAGCAATTAATTCTACTCACAATTGGAAAGCCCCTGGAAATGATAAAATAGCAAATTTCTGGTTAAAGAAGTTCACCGCAACACATTCACATCTAACTAAATTATTTAACAGTTACATTGCAGACCCATATACATTCCCTGATACACTTACACATGGAATAACTTATCTGAAACCTAAAGATCAAGCAGACACAGCGAACCCAGCTAAATATCGCCCCATAACATGCCTACCAACAATATACAAAATATTAACTTCAGTCATTAAACAGAAACTAGTGACACATACAACACAGAACAAAATTATAAATGAAGAACAAAAAGGCTGTTGCAAAGGAGCACGAGGATGTAAAGAGCAACTGATAATAGATGCAGAGGTGACATATCAAGCTAAAACTAAACAAAGGTCGCTACACTACGCATACATCGATTACCAAAAAGCTTTTGATAGTGTACCCCACTCATGGTTACTACAAATATTGGAAATATACAAAGTAGATCCTAAATTGATACAGTTCCTAAACATAGTAATTAAAAACTGGAAAACTACACTTAATATCCAAACAAATTTAAATAATATCACATCACAGCCAATACAGATTAAGCGTGGAATATACCAAGGAGATTAAGTCCTTTCTGGTTCTGCCTTGCTCTGAACCCACTATCCAACATGCTAAATAATACAAATTATGGTTACAATATTACTGGAACATACCCACACAAAATCACACATTTGCTATACATGGATGATCTAAAACTACTGGCAGCAACAAATCAACAACTCAACCAATTACTAAAAATAACAGAAGTATTTAGCAATGATATAAATATGGCTTTTGGAACAGACAAATGTAAGAAAAATAGCATAGTCAAGGGAAAACACACTAAACACGAAGATTACATATTGGATAACCACAGCGGCTGCATAGAAGCGATGGAAAAAACAGATGCCTATAAATATCTAGGATACAGACAAAAAATAGGAATAGATGATAGAAATACTAAGGAAGAGCTAAAAGAAAAATATAGACAAAGACTAACAAAAATACTGAAAACAGAATTGACAGCAAGAAACAAGACAAAAGCTATAAATACCTATGCTATACCAATATTGGCCTACTCATTTGGAGTTGTGAAATGGAGTAACACAGACATAGAAGCACTCAATACACTTACACGATCACAATGCCACAAATATAGAATACATCACATAAATTCAGCAACAGAAAGATTCACATTAAGCAGAAAGGAAGGAGGAAGGGGATTTATCGGCATAAAAAACCTACATTATGGACAGGTAGACAATTTAAGAAAATTCTTTCTAGAACGAGCAGAAACTAGCAAAATACACAAAGCAATCACCCACATAAATACATCGGCTACACCACTATAATTTCATAACCACTTCTACAACCCTTTAGATCACATAACATCAACAGATACAAAGAAAGTAAATTGGAAAAAGAAAACACTACATGGCAAGCACCTGTATCATCTAACACAGCCACACATCGATCAAGACGCATCCAACACATGGCTAAGAAGAGGCAATATATACAGTGAGACAGAAGGATTCATGATTGCAATACAGAATCAAACAATAAACACCAGATATTACAGCAAGCATATTATTAAAGATCCCAATACCACAACAGATAAATGCAGACTTTGCAAACAACAAATAGAAACAGTAGATCACATCACAAGCGGATGTACAATACTAGCAAATTCAGAATACCCCAGAAGACATGACAACGTCGCAAAAATAATACATCAACAGCTTGCCTTACAACATAAACTTTTAAAACAACACGTTCCTACATACAAGTATACACCACAAAATGTACTGGAGAATGATGAATACAAATTATACTGGAACAGAACCATTATAACAGATAAAACAACGCCACATAACAAACCTGACATTATACTCACCAATAAAAAGAAGAAATTAACACAACTAATTGAAATATCCATACCCAATACAGCAAATATACAAAAGAAAACAGGAGAAAAAATTGAAAAATACATCCAACTGGCTGAGGAAGTCAAGGACATGTGGCATCAGGATAAAGTTGACATTATACCAATTATACTTTCAACTACAGGAGTCATACCACGCAATATCCACCAGTACATCAATGCAATACAGCTACATCCAAACTTATATATACAACTTCAGAAATCCGTAATTATTGATACATGTTCAATTACCCGAAAGTTCCTAAACGCAGTGTAGCATATACCGTACAGTTAAAAGGAAGTGACGCTTGATCAAGGTCCGCGTCACTTTCATTCCGAACCAGACCTAAGGTCTGAGAAAGGAAAGATAATAATAATAATGATTTTCCTTGTGCTGAAAAAATATAAAATAATGGTAATAATAATTGTCCTTTAACTTTCAGCCACAAAGTAATTATTATTGCGCACATCCCCAGATATACCCGTGGATATCCAGATCGATTATTGCGGAAGAAGTATTTTTTCATGGTTCATGTTGTGACACACGTTTAGATTCGCAAGGAGACATTTAGAGCCCAGAAATAATTTTGCTTTGCGTTTTGACACCTGATCCGTCTACCAGCATACTGTCGTCGTTCTCCTTCTCACACTGCGAACTACCCATCGCCTCCTACTTTTTCCTTCTCATCCTCGTCCTTCACGTTGTCCTTACTTTAACTACTTTCTTCTTTTGCACCTTTGTATCCGCCCCCACTTGAGATTTGGTCACTTCCTTTTACTGGGACTTTTATTTGTCTACAGTTCCGATGTGGTGTAACAAAACACGCCAAAGTTTCTTAGAAGATGTAGCACAATACAGATCATTATTGGTCGTTCTACTGACGAGCACTTCGGAACCAGTCCGTGTCACCACCTTCTATATTCTTACCGCAAGAGACTCTCCAAAGCCGTAAACATTATAGCCTAAGTATGACAGGTGCAGAGGCAATACCATAATTGTTTCATTTTCTGCTGTATACTCTCTAGAACCATTAGAACTTCTGACAGCCTTGGGAGCGCCGGCCGCGGTGATCTAGTGGTTCTAGGCGCGCAGTCCGGAACCGCGGGACTGCTACGGTCGCAGGTTCGAATACTGCCTCGGGCATGGATGTGTGTGATGTCCATAGGTTAGTTAGGTTTAAGTAGTTCTAAGTTCTAGGGGACTGATGTCCACAGAAGTTAAGTCCCATAGTACTCAGAGCCATTTGAACAGCCTTGGGAGAGCCAGTCGTGCCAAAACTCTACCTTCTGGTGAGCAAGATGTACGAGACAGGCGAAATACCCTCAGACTTCAAAAAGAATATAATAATTCCAATCCCAAAGAAAGCAGGTGTAACAGATGTGAAAATTACCGAATTATCAGTTTAATAAGTCACAGCTGCAAAATACTAACGCGAATTCTTTACAGACGAATGGAAAAACTGGTAGAAGCCAACCTCGGGGAAGATCAGTTTGGATTCCGTAGAAATGTTGGCACACATGAGACAATACTGACCCAAAGTCTTATCTTAGAAGAAAGATTAAGGAAAGGCAAACCTACATTTCTAGCATTTGTAGACTTAGAGAAGCTTTTGACAATGTTGACTGGAATACTCTCTTTCAAATTCTGAAGGTGGCAGGGGTAAAATACAGGGAGCGAAAAGTTATTTACAATTTGTACAGAGAGCAGATGCCAGTTATAGGAGTCGAGGGGCATGAAAGGGAAGCAGTGGTTGGGAAGGGAGTGAGACAGGGTTGTAGCCTTTCCCCGATGTTATTCAATCTGTATATTGAGCAAGCAGTAAAGGAAACATAAGAAAAGTTCGGAGTAGGTATTAAAATCCATGGAGAAGAAATAAAAACTTTGAGGTTCGCTGATGACATTGTAATTCTGTCAGAGACAGCAAAGTTCTTGGAAGAGCAGTTGAACGGAATGGACAGTGCCTTGAGAGGAGGATATAAGATGAATATCGACAAAAACAAAAAGAGGATAATGGAATGTAGTCGAATTAAGTCGGGTGATGCTGAGAGAATTAGATTAGGAAATGAGACACTTAAAGTAGTAAAGGAGTTTTGCTATTTGGGGACCAAAATAACTGATGACGGTCGAAGTAGAGAGGATATAAAATGTAGACTGGCAATGGCAAGGAAAGCGTTTCTAAAGAAGAGAAATTTGTTTACATCGAGTATTGATTTAAGTGTCAGGAAGTCGTTTCTGAAAGTATTTGTATGGAGTGTAACCATATACGGAAGTGAAGCATGGATGATAAATAGTTTAGACGAGAAGAGAATAGAAGCTTTCGAAATGTGGTACTACAGAAGAATGCTGAAGATTATATGGGTAGATCATATAACTAATGAGGATGTATTGAATAGAATTGGGGAGAAGAGGAGTTTGTGGCACAACTTGAATAGAAGAAGGATCTGTTGGTAGGACATGTTCTGAGGCATCAAAGGATCACCAATTTAGTACTGGAGGGCTGCGTGTATGGTAAAAATCGTAGAGGGAGACCAAGAGATGATTACACTAATCAGATTCAGAAGGATGTAGGCTGCAGTAAGTACTGGGAGATGAAGAAGCTTGCGCAGGATAGAGTAGCATGGAGAGCTGCATCAAACCAGTCTCAGGACTGAAGACCACAAAAACAACAACAACTCTCTAGAACTCGACGTGCGAAGTAACTGTGTTGCTAATTTGACGTTCGACGTGACCCTCCCACTTGCGAAGGTGCGACGATACTCGACCCGCGTTAGAAGCAGGTGACGTCCCATAGCGGGAAGTCTTCGGAAGGCATTCCGAGGCCCGGCGCTCGTTAGGCGGTTGCTGGAGGAGCGAGGAGCGTGCCGCGCGGGATTACGGGATTATCCGGAGAAGCCGCCTGCGGGCCGGAGTGCAACCCGACGCCGCCCGGTGGCCGCCAGCCGCACCGGCCGGAGACCAGCGGGGTTTCCCGCACCCCCCCTCGCCATCCGGCCAACACCGCCTCATATATTCAATGCCGCCACTGCCTGCTGCTGCGTGCCCGAGCTGTAGCCGCGGGCAAGGCGTTTCGTGTCCCCTCGGTGTAAAGAACCAACCTGACAATGGAGAAACGGGTTCTTAATGATAACGGCTGATTGTAGTGCCTAATCAATACATCGTTTAGGCCACACTCAGATTTATCATTATCTGAAACTGTGATCGACGCAAGTTCTGGGACAATGCCCATCCTTGCTATTTTCCGTTCTACGTAACTCTGGTTTCGTGCAGCAACGAATCCAAGCATCGCTCCGCGTTGTGCGACGTGCAGTGCATTCTGACTCCATTTCTAGGTGTGCCGTTTCGTAACGACCACGGCTTACACTTCGAAAGAATCTGTGTATCAGTGGTAGTGACAGTGGCGGAATCGATAGGTGCGAAAAGTGGGTTAACTCAGGTTAGGATGGAGTGGTTTACCGTGAGAGTTGCCAGCTCGTTACACAGCTGATAATTACCTTAGATTGATAACGGAATAGTGAATGAGATTGTGAAGACGCAGCCTCGTTACAGTAAAGAATACGGGTCTTTGCATATGAACAACAACAACGGACAATTTAACTGTAGCTGCATCGAAATGTGGACAGATTGATATAGCCTTCTGATAATAAATTGCTTACTTGTACCAACACTTACTAAAGTACTCATGAGATTCTTCCTAATTTTTTTTCTATGATCTCAGGTTGGCCGCTTAGCAGTAGATTCGATTAACCATGACGTCCTTGTGCTTACTTACGTAAGGAAAAAACCTCAATTGCAAGACTGATCGTGACTGAAAAAAGCACCCACGAAAAAATATGCTGGAAAGAGTGAGACTTTCTGGGGGAGAGGGTTAATGAAACTTGCCTTTTCAGAACTTTTCGTGCTTCGATTGAGATGTTCGATTCCGTATAAATTTCGACCTGACTCGAGTTAATTTCTTTACTTAAATGATATATTCTACATCTAAAGATAATTTTTCATATATTTGATCACCAAAACACTATTTGGGTCATAATGTAATTTTATTTGTCATATCGATCCATGTGACAACATCGACCTTGAACCACGAAACTTAGTAAGCACGACTGTTAATTTAAATGAGTGAAAAGACATTTTATAGTGGAACTATTATTATTATGATTCAGTTTTCACGTCAACAAAATTTCTGTTTTAATTTCTAATTTTTCTAATTTTATTATCGATAACTGACTCGACAATTAGACAAAGAAAGGAAGATGGTAGTTTTTATACGGCCAAAATGTGCAACCTCTATCATTATTGGGCGCATAAGTGTTTATATAAGTAATTACCTACAGAAAACATTATATAAATTATCCTGAAAAGTAATTTCACTTGAACTACATCCTGTTCTAGAAGGATATGGAAGCTACGTACGTGATACTTACAGAAATGTTAGCCGCCAAACACACCTCATTAGTTTCAGTTGTCGAGATTCGTCAATGTAACCATCAAGTTCTTTGCGTTATCTTGAAATATTGTACAATGCATTTACTTAACAAGTGGTGTTCTAGACAGTGCCAAGAAATTATGAATAAATAGTGATGACTTCAAAAAGCAACGATATTCCAGCGACTTTTACTTATCTGATTTGATCCATTGGTTCTGAAAGCCTGCGACTTTGTTTATAAATAACTCATCTGCTAGCAGTCACGATTTTCTTTATTTTATTTTTCGCACGACGCGCTTCGGGAAATATTCCCATTTTCAAGTGCGTTTTTTTGTGTTTGTTATGCCATTTATATGTGATGTTGTCGATGTGTGAGACTCTGCTTCATTTCGTTGACTTTACTTCAACATATAAGAAAACACGCGATTTTTAGTTGGTTGTCGATCTTTTTGTGAAGTTAGTGGCGAAATTTAGAAGAATTTGTACTTACAGTTTCCTTATGGTCCATTTGTGCAGAGTCACACACACACACACACACACACACACACACACACACACACACACACACACACACACACACACACACACACACACACTAAACATCGCACACAACTTGTTGTACACTTTTAAACATCGAAAACATTTCACATAAACAAAACAGTTACACAGATGTTCCTACTAGTAGTCAACAGAGATGACATTATAGGTCTTCCAGAGAGTATGATATGCTTTTGTACAGAGGTTATTTACCTTAACAATTTTGATCGTAATTTACTTATATCTATTTCACAATTGTGCTTATTTGTATTTGTTACAATTTTTATTTAAGTTTACTATCGGAACATCTGAAGAAATTCACTGATTCACTTTCAAGTTTTTCGTTTAATATTTTATTTTCTTATGTTCTGTAATGTGAATATATCTCCAGTTCTTCTAGGATATCCATTTTTATTTCCTTTATTTAGTCGGTGGAGCTGTTTGACATTTTGCTCTATTTTTCCAATTACAGGACACCCATTTAGAAATATCGAGGGATTACCTTGAAGGCAAACTTTTCCTATCTTTATATTCAGCTATCTTTGTTGTATGGTGCCATTTATTGAACATTTTAGAAACAGCTTGTACAGTTTTAAAATGCACGCAGTTCGTTCATAAGACAAAAGTTCTCGAAACTATAGTCAGTAGCAGAGGTATGCGTGTCACTCGGATAAAACATTCAGCTCCGAGGGCACCGAAGTTTTCAAGCAGACAAATCTTGCCACAGATCAGGTAGAGAGGAATTCTGAAAAACAGTGGTTTATAGTTCGTCTAAAAACGACTCTAAGTTTTAAAAAAAGTTAAGTAGTTGCATTTATAGTCGAAAACTAGTCTACGGAAGCTGTTAATGAATAGATCTGCCTCGCTGACAGGACTTACGAGTTAAAACAATCAAAATGCAGAAATTCCTCGCAGAATAAGGACTGTGCTGGGCACCGTTCTGGAAACGAAGATTCATTTTGACTAATAAGGATGTCCTAGATAACCTGAAGGTTAAGGTCAAAAATGTGTACATACCAGTACTACCAGTAACAACCTACGGTCTGGGAATTATAACTCAGACAAGGCAACAGTTAATAAATTACAGCGCACACATCGAGCAGTGGAGCGACAGATGCTAGGAGCCAGTGTCGGGAATAGGACATGTCCTCGACAAGAATACAGCAAGTGAACTCCTAGAATTGTTCACTGGAGACCATGGTTACCACAAGACAGACATTGGAAGGCCCCAAAAGAGATGGTTTGTTGACGTGAAAGTGGTGGCTAGAATACGATGGTGCTAAGTGGCTCAGGACTAAGACCACGGAAACATGGAGTAGTCCTGTAACCATCAGTGGACTGAGATAAACTGAAGGAGGAGGAGGAGAAAGATTTCAATCAGAATGCTACACTCGTGTATCTACGGATGAATTCACTATCTTTCAATCCACATTTCCTACTGCTTGAAATCCTGCCCATTTTAGAACTGTTCTTTTCGGGCACAGCCAAGTGAGCTGGAAACGATGAAAGGAGCTCTCAATTGAGAGTATTACGGAGGGTATTAACGGCTCCGGTATTTGCGTTACAACTTAGAAAAACCACCCGAGAATCTTGTTGGAACCAAGGAACTGGAGCTCCTATTATATTGTGTCTGAGACAATGTCGTAGATATAAAGTATGAGTATGAGTTAGATCGCTAAACAATTTGCAGTCGATTACTTTTTCGTGCTATGTTGTAGGGTACTCACAGTGATAATGATAGCTAAGGCTGCCCACAATAACCCATTTGTATTGTAGAGAAATAATTCTGAGAGGGACCTAAAACAAACAATTAGGATTGCCGTACCTTCCGTATTCCCTGGGTATTCACATATTTTGAAATTATTTTTTTCAGTCTCCCGTCTCACGTAGTTAAGAACATTTCTCCCGTACTGCATTCTGATTTGACATTGTGTGCTTTCG
Source organism: Schistocerca serialis cubense (assembly GCF_023864345.2). NCBI lineage: Eukaryota > Metazoa > Arthropoda > Insecta > Orthoptera > Acrididae > Schistocerca > Schistocerca serialis. Next base: position 504,958,885 of record NC_064642.1, on the reverse strand, counting down.
AATTTCAGTGATTCAACTTCGATTATCGAAATATTCTGAGTGATAGATCGAACTGTGCTTTGGCATCGTAGCTTTGTTCTAAAGCCGTAATGAAACTACTAAGCAGCGCATTAGCGTCACTGCCAACATAAAATTAGTTTTACAAGCGTGTACACAAATGTACATGTATGTACGTTTATGTCAGTATTAGTTTCTAGAGCTGCCACATGGAAAAAAAATTATTAATCAAGTTGGTTAAGCTAGAGACCGGAAGTTGAAGATATGGAAATGGTAATGTTCCTTGAACTCGCCTCGAATTTTCTTTTGCTTTTGTTTTGGCAGCAGTTGGATCGCTGGGTGTTTCTCTTCTCTTTATGGTGTGTCTGTTATACGCTGTGGTGACGGAAGTCGTGGGATAGCGATATGCACTTATACAGCTGGCGGTAGTATTGCGTACACAAGGTATAAAATGGCTGTGCATTGACGGAGCTATCATTTGTACTCAGGTGATTAATGTGAAAAGGTTTCCGACGCGGAATAGTAGTTGCAGTGAGACAAAAGTGATATTCTGTTTCGGAAACCGTTAAGGAATTCAGTATCCACAGTGCCGAGAGTGTGCCGAGTATACCAAATTTCAGGCATACCACGGACAATTCTGTGGCCGACGGTCTTCTCCTAACGACCGAGTGCAGCAATATTTGTGCAGAGTTGTAAGTGCTAGGAAACATGCAACGCGGCTTGAAATAACCGCAGAAATCAATGTGGGACGTATGACAAAAGTCCGTTAAGAGAATGCGCCGAAATTTTGCGTTAATGGGCTATAGCTGCAGACAGCCGATGCTAGTGTCCTTGCTAACAGCCCGACATAGCCTGCAGCGCCTTTCCTGGGCTCGTGACCAAATCGGTTACGTTAAACCCTGGCCAACTGGGAAACCGTGGCCTGGTCAGATGAGTCCCGATTTCAGTTGGTAAGAGTTGTGGTAGGGTACAAGTGTGGCACAGGCCACACAAAACCATTGGGATCAAATTGTGAACAAGAACAATGTGCAAGCTGGTAGCGGCTGCACATTGGTGTGGGCTGTGTTTGCACGGAATAGACAGGTTCCTTTTGGTCCAACTGATTTACTCACTGACTAACTGTTTACGTTCGGCTACTCGGAGACCATCTGCAGCCATTCATCGACTTCTTGTCCCAAATAATAATGAATTTTTTGTGGAGGACAATGCGCTTTGTTACAGGGTCACAGTTGTTCGCGATTGGTTTGAAGAGCATTCTGGACACTTCGAGCGAATGATTGGGCCACTCACCGATCATTTATGGGGCATAATGGAGAAGTCAGTTCCTGCAGAAAATCCTGCACTGACAACAACTATGGACGGCTACAGAGGCAACATGGCTCAATATTTCTGCAGGGGACTCTCAACGCCTTGTTGAGTCCATGCCACGCCGAGTTGCTGCACTACTTCGGGCAAAAGGAGATCCGACGTGATATTAGGATGGCTTTTTTCGCCTTAGTGTAGTGTGTGACGAAAGTGATGAGGAATACCATCAAACACTACCAAAGAAGTAACGTCTTTGTATGTATGCCGATCTTTCACGCTGGGAGTAAAATTACTTTTGGATTGGCCTGGTTAAACAAACAACTATTGTTCCTTGTACAGTGAAGAATTGTCACCTCACATGGAGAAACATTTGCAACCACGTTTGTGCATTCAAGTGTTTTATGTATTTCAATGATGTGAGAATAAAAATTCCGTTGGACGTATCGAAGCTAGAAATTGAAATACTATAGAAAACGTCGGTAATGTAGTGTAACGTCCTACATCGCATAACTTGTTAGCAGGTTTCAGAATCTCTATTGTTTTCAATTTGAAAATCTGACAACTCTACGCCGGCCGAGGTGGCCGAGCGGTTCTAGGCGCTACAATCTGGAACCGCGCGACCACTATAGTCGCAGGTTCGAATCCTGCCTCGGGCATGGATGTGTGTAATGGAAGGTTAGTTAGGTTTAAGTAGTTCTAAGTTCTAGGGGACTGATGACCTCAGATGCTAACTCCCATAGTGCTCAGAGCCATTTGACAACCCTACAAACAACTGGATGATGAAACAAACGTAATTATGGTAATTTCTTGACATTGTCAGAAGGAAAGGGGGGCTCTATATCAATGTAAAAACCTTCCAAAGTATAAGTTTTAGTGCCTAGGTCACAGTTGATACACATCCTAATTACTAGTTTCAGTAAAGTTATAGTGTCATCTTCAGATCAACTGCTACGTGAATTATAAAGCCCCTACGTGTGACACATTGCCATCTTGTTATTGAAAAAACGGAGACAGAACGACCATCTAATGGAAGGTGAAAAAATGCTGGAGCGATGTCGATGAGTGTACCTGAATACGACTTTTAATAGAAACGAGTATTATTACTATAGGGGGGCTTTGTGCAGCAGTGAGCATCAAATGGATGATGATGAAGACGAAAAACTGCAACTAATTACATTAAAGTAAAAAGTGACGCGACCAGGAAAAAAAAAGTTGCGAAGCTGGAAAGAAGTGGCGCTGCGTCTGGATGATAAGAGAATGACACGGCGAACTCTTCATTAGGAGCGCGGAGGACGCAGAAAGCGTTGGCCCCGGCAGCGACGGCACAGGAGTCGTGGGGAAGGAAGTGGGGGAGGGGGGGGGGGGAGTCAGCGGCGCTTAATGAGCCGCGTCTGAGCGACTTTTGAAGAGGCGGGGGGGGGGGGGCGGCAGGGGGGACGTGTTTGCGAATGGACAACCTTTGTGCCGTCATTAACCGGCGCTTATTAAGAGATGGGATTTGGAAGCGGTTCCCTTGGCAACTGGCAATCAGCCCTGGCCGGCGGTAAGCGGATCAGCGCACGGACTTGGACTTTCATTACCTCTCTCCGTAACGACGTGATTGTGCGTTTAAACAAATGAGAGACGGGCCGCGCCGTCTCGCCGCTAGGTGCCCCGCCCACCGGTTAGCTCGGGACGCGCCGGAAGCGCCGGTCCCGAACTCAAACGCACTTTAATTACTCCAGACGCTCACTGGTGTCTTATCTCCACGGTGCGTTCCGTAGTTCACATCTCCATAACCAGATGCAGTAATGACGTACTTGTACCGCTGTAGGGAACTGTTGTCTACGGATCTGTGGTCAGTTCGTGTGTACAGCTGTAAGTGAAAGACGACCACATACAAATAGTCGCAAGAAAGGCAGATCTGAGGCTGAGATTCTCTCGATGAGTCCTAAGAAAAAGTACATCACAGACAGAGCAGGTAGCTCAGAAAATCCTCCTCCTGCTAATTTTTGAACTGTACTCATCAGCCTGGATAACTGCCAGTTACGATAAATAGAAGAGATAGATATTATATCAAGAGGGGAAGCTCCGTGCATGAGACTAAAAACATCTAAAATTGACTGCGATAGCTCGTTGTTCTGCTGACGCAACAGAAAAATTAGTTTATAAAGTAGAAAAATGCAGTGTACCTGTGTCAGCACTTGTTTAGGACAGGGCTTAACAAGCACCCGTGCCTTCTCAGGTTCATGTTTGCGAACAAAGCAGTGGCGGTGTGGTGGTGAGTGAGGGAAACGCGCGGGCGCCATGTGACCACGAAAACACAGGAGAAGTGCCAATTTTGAAATGGAGAAGGGCCAATTTTGACGGCGTCGAGCATTGTATATTACAATGTTTTCGCACTTCAATGTGTTTTTACAAAGAGATGATTTCGCAAAATATTTGGTCTATCACAAAACATTTAATATTTTCAGGAAGGTCAGTTTACAAAGACACAACATGTCTTACCACGTCGTAATACAAGGAATGAAATATGTGAAGAACGTGAGCGTTTACAAGAGATTATAAAACGTATAAGGAAGCTTTCTGACGAAGAGGAAGGAAAATCAAATAAGCGTGCCGTTGCTGTGAGCTACTACTTTTAGCAAATTCCTTCTGCCGTTTCACTGATGTGAAGAATGCTTCCTCTGCGGTCGCACGTTCGAATCCTGCCTCGGGCATGGATGTGTGCGATGTCCTTAGGTTAGTTAGGTTTAAGTAGTTCTAAGTTCTAGGGGACTGATGAACATAGATGTTAAGTCCCATAGTGCTCAGAGCCATATAAGTCGTTAGCTGTAGTGCATCTGAATGGGAAAATGGAAAACCTTCTGCAACTTGTACCCATTTCGCCATAATCTGCAGCTGAAAGTAATTTGATTTGCAGTGCGACAGAGAATACGTGTATAGATTCTAGATCTCTTACGCATATCGCTCAAGATCTATTTCGTCGCTTACAAAGGTGTGCATACGGATCGCCTCCCTGTTCCCTGTGACGATGGAGGGGGTAGGGTGCGTGCTGCTCGCACGCCTGTGCTCACTGCCTGCTCGTGGAGCACGGTGCCTGTAAAGCCCTGTCGTGCGTTCCATACAAACAAACGTACTGTTAACGGAAGCTGCAGAAATGCCCTACTCCGTACGATGGAAATCAGTGACGGACGTATTCCTTCTGAAAAGATTTTCTGCAATTGACCTGCCACTAATACAGAAAGTACAAAAATTTTCCCATGGAGAAATGAATGCCCAGAGACAGTTCCCGAAAACCGGAATTAATATAATCTCTGTAGATTTAAAGGATATTTTACCTGATATCCGAAGAGCGGTAACATATGCCAATTTGAATTACCAGCATTACGAAGCAACTTTAACAACCGACATTTTCCACACTTACAACAAAAACATTCGCCGGAGTAGAGCAATCAGTAAAAACCTGCATTGCCGATAATTCCACTGAGTATTCCAAGATGAGTAGAACGCCCCAAAATCACAGGTCTTGGTAGAGCGGGTTCTGCGTCCCTGAGTCTCCTAACAGGTCACAAGGAATCGATTTTATAGAAGCAACAGCCTTACATTACTTACAGAACCTCGCGCTACAAAATATTTTGATTTAAACGGATTGTAGAAGCTTTTTCCAAGATAAGCAGATGCCAACCCTTCTAAAGAAAGTTAATCCACCGGTAACAGAGATTATGAAATCCAACAAGGAAAACTAAAATCTCTGTAAGAAGGCAAACTTGATGCGGCTCTAAGGATACGATTGCATTAAATAGAAAAAAGTCTATTACTTAGTAAAGACTACCGTCCAAACCGGTTCATTTAATCTAACATTTTACTACCCTCGATCAGACTATATTATTTAGAAGAGCAGGACGCCAAATGGGAAGGCGAATATCACCATGGAAACGCAGTAAAGGGAAATATTAAGGACAAATAGACTCAAACATTCCGTCGGAGACCTGGTGCTATACAATTAATGCAAATAAAAATTTCATAAGCTCTATAATACGCAAGAGATGTATCGTGGGTAATTTCCCAGCCATCTTCGTTATTATGAATGTGATAGAGTAACAGAAAGAGACACGTCACATTTCTTTCGGACGTAAACTGTATGCAATCCAGCAAACTGATTTCACGCAGCAGTTAATCAGATCTCATCAACCATTACCAACTTCATTTTCACCAAAGAATACATTAATTTTAAAACTAATTATGTAATTTAGAAATAAATGTAACCCTAACATGGAGAATCTTGGTAAATTGCTAGTACACTTGCCTTCTGGCCAAGAGACACGACAAAAAAAGAAATAATTTGTAACCGGTTCATCTAGTAAGCGCAAGATATTTACGGAGGTTTATCAAACATCAGTGTAAGACGCTACAAGAAAGGTATTTCACAAAAAAAAGTTTTCTGTTAAAATTCACAAAGCTTATGCCTAGGAATAGTCAATTAACGTATTACGTCCTGCTATTTGCGAGGAGCGTTCAAAAAGTAATGCAACAAATTTTTTTCTCGCCAGTTTCGGTTGAAAATATGCGTAATTTTTTGTGGGACATACAGGAATATTCCCACTCCAGCTTCTATTGTTTCATGAAGTTACAATAGGTGGCGACGCTGTATTTAGCCTCCAAAATGGTCTATGTAACGGAGGTGCGTTCCAAGCAAAAAGCTGTCACTGAATTTCTTTTGCCGGAAAACCAGTGCATCGCAGATAATAATAAGTGCTTGCAGAACGCATACGGAGACCTTAAAGTGAGCAAAAGCACAGTGAATCGTTGGAGAGGTGTCTTGTCATCATCGCAACAAGATCGCGCAGACCTGTCCGATCACCTGCGTGCGGTCCGGCCATACACATCTGTTACTCCTGCATTGTTGAAACGTGCGGACACGCTCATGTGAGGTGATAAACGGATGGTAGTTAAACACCTTGCTGCACGGCTGAACGTGTCTGTTGGTAGTGCTGACACAGTCGTCCATCAGTTGGAGTACTCAAAGGTGTATGTGCGCTGGGTTCTTCGGCGCCTGACAGATGACTATAGAGAACAATGAAGGACCACCTGTGGTGAATTGCTTGCTCCTTACGAGGGAGTCTGTAGCAAGACGTTCGCTCTGATACCGACCTGTAAAGTGGTATCATGCGGGCATACAGGCTTTCCCAGTGATTTGGTGTAAGGCCGTCGCATTGAACGGAGGTTACTTTGAAAAATTGGGTTTTTTAGCCGAAAGAACGGGAAATAACAGGGTGTATTGGGATCTTGAATAATATCAATTTGCTTTCAGAGAAAAATGTGTTCCCTGACTTATTGAATGCTCCTCGTAGACATAACAAAATGATACATGCCGTAACATGAGGGGAAATTCGACATCACACGGTAGATCACCGCCCGTGGTTCCTTTCGTGCAATATTTGTAAATGGAACAGACCCTTGGGAAGTTATACTGGCACGAGAAGCAATCTCCGCCATATGCCGTAGGATGGTTTGCGAACTGTCGATGCGACGGTGTTCTCAAAACGTTGTGCACTAAAAACTTCACCTGCTGACACTTTCAACTAGCCTTATGAATTTAATCTCCGAAACGTTCTCAAAGGTATACAAAGCACTAGGAGTATTCGTACAGTCCTAATTATCACTTCGAAAAAATAAAGATTTGTAATTAATTTTTTGTTTGTGAAACTTTAATTTCTCCTGGTGTATGCAATGTTCAAACAGCTGATGGAAATGCAACACCGTAGGACTTCGACAGCAACTGGTATATGGGCAGGTAAACCCTTGTCATTTTCAAGGCACAAATTCAACCTGACAGTACTGTATGAAGAAATTGTATCAGGTTCGATTCCATGGCCTTGTGCTTTATGTTTATGACGTCATATCTCCTGAACTATGTGCTGTACAATGGTATAATTTTGTAGGCACATTCAGCGGATAAGTTTATACTGTCTGTGAAATTTATCGCGAATAGAGTTAGCAGCAAAGATGTAACAAATTTAAACATCATGCATTGTGCGACAGCTTTTCACCCATGTCATTCCTAATGATGTCATATTTCCTGAACTATGTGTCGCACAATGATAATTTTGCAGTTACATTCAGCGGTTTATGTGAGTATTGCCTGCAAAACTACAGTTAGTAGTAAAGAAGCAATAAGTTACAACGTCATGCCTCAAGCGGTACTTTTACTGCAGAAACACCGGAAAAGGAGTAAGCGATTAACTTTTTTTTCCTTTCATCGTTTTGTAGGTGTTGGCGGAGAGTAAAGTTTGTTTCAAGTCCCTAAAGTGCTCCCATTCTCAAATACTGGGTGAATAAAATCTGTGAATTCACGCGTCACGAGCTACGCACCTTTATCATTACTCACCCCCATCCCCACACCTTTGATAGGGAGATGCAATTGTTGCCTGACAGTAAGGTGTAAGTGTAGCAAGTTTGGTTGAAATCGGTCCAGTGGTTTGGGAGGAGATGTGGAGCGTACATACACACACGTATACACAAATCCTTTTTTATAATACGTATGGGTAAGTCTATATTCATTTCACCTAGCAACATGCCCGCCTCCGTACCGCGGCGGTAGCGTTACCGCCTACCAAGCAAGGGGGCCCGGGTTCGATTCCCGGCAGGGGACTGGAGGTTCTGTGTCCTTCATCATCATTGACTCTCAAGTAGCCGATGTGACGTCACCTAAAAAAACACTTGCAATACGGTGGCCGAACCCCGAAGGGGTATCCCGGCCAATAAAAGCCATACGATCATTTCATTTTCACGTAGCAACATTACCCTTGCTATCTCTCAGTACGTGCAGCTGTACATCTGGATAAGATTTCATGAGCATAAGTCTAATTTCTATGCTGTTGTAATGAGCACTTAAAACCATCTACCAATACACCTGCATCTACAGCTGTTGGATAAAAATATGTAAATAGCAAAACATAACACGCTCTCCTGCCTAATACTGTGTAACACACCCGGTTGCCATTCAAAATAGCTTCCAGTCGTCTCAGGGAATTTACAGTATTGTTCATGCAAAATAGTGGCAAGGTCAAATAATGAGGCGGATAGTGATCGCGCACCCTTTTCTCGAAAGTGGACCACAAAGGCTCAATAATTTAAAGATCTGGTGACTCTAGTGGCAAGGAGAGACGTAAAAATTCATCCTCGTGCTCACAAAATCAGCCCTTTACGACGCGACCTGTGCACACGGCGGACCTCTCGTCTTGGGACACAGAATCCTTGCAGAGTAACCAAGGAACCCATGGGAATGCCACGATGTGATTGTTCAAATCGGCAGCGAACCACTGCCATGTTTCAGTCTTGCGACATAAACTAGGTCGGAAGCTGGAACCAGTACGGAACAAGACTCATCTGACCAAAAGCCTATTTTTCATTGCTCTATCCTTCACGTTTTATAGCTTCGGCAACACCTTTCCAGTTAGGAGCGTCTGAGTCACTGATAAGTGGTTTTGGGATTTCAGCTCGCCTTACAGTTCCTCTGTTTCTGGAGCCCCGTTTGTGTTTTTTTAGCGCGAGGTTCAGTTTTGCAGCTACTTATGTAGCTGTCGTCCTCTTATATTTCGTCACAATCATCTTCAATGACCGTCAGTCACGATCACTCAGCAAGCACTATCACCCGCGTTGTTACTTAGCGCTTGGCGTTTTTCCACTTTTCCTGTATGCGGTAGAAATCTTCGATAAAAAAGGTGCCTCATGAAACACCAAACTCTTCGGTTACCTTGGTTTCGAAAGCATCTACCATAAGAGCACCAATAATCTGCCCACATTCGAATTCACTTAGCTCCTATATAGTGACTCACAACTACACAGACTTCTGTTCTGATTAATCTTAAGTTTATTTAAATTGCAAGTAGTTCACATCCGAATGGAGAGCGCTACAAACTGCCTCCTTCCGACATTTAAATATCAGCGTTCTTAACATTGCGAACGATGCCAGAAGCAGGTTTCTACCATTTGAAGAGAGCGTGAGCCGACAGAGCACCTTCCCCAGAGCGGTCCGCTTCAGTTTGTTTTTCCAACGGGGAAGTTCACGCGGTAGCTGACATTAGCGGACAAGTTGCGAAAAGCGTGTGGGAGACGACCAGCGTCGTCTTGTCGCAGCCGGGAGAAGGGGACCGCGCCGGGGCATTGAGGTCTGGCCAGCTGAGCAAACAGCGCCCAACAAGAGCGGTGCGCAATGCAGCCAGCAGCCGCGTCCTCGGCGCCCAACATTCGTCACGCGACCTGTGTTTACACAACGCGAGCTTCGTCGGATGGCCCCGCGCTGTAAAGGGGCACTGCTCAGGGGGGGGGGGGGGGGGTTGGAGTAATCAGAGGCGAGGCCACAGCTCCTCACAGAGCCAAAGGCATTGCAAAAAAAAAAAAAAAAAAAACTAATAACATGGCTATCAGTTGTGGTTCTCGGTGCAGCCTTACGACCGCTAATGCTTTCCTTAGTTAACACCTCGCTGATCGCGTCATTAAAACTTCTATAAGCGCGTGCCCTGTGACTTTTCCACCGCAATGATTAGTTTACATATTTTTCCACATTGAGAAATATTTTACCTCAGAAAAATTATGATTTATACTTTTGTGAAGAAAGAATATACCTGTCGTGAACAACGAACTTGCCGCTCACTTCCATGATGAACAAATTTTGCGCGTCTGTGTTCTGTTGTTTATGCGCTTGCTATATATATATAACAGATACTAGGTTTTTCTGGTTCTTCAGCTGGTGCTTCTACGCACCTAAACCTCGCGAACAAGGCGTGCATATTCTCTGGATATATGTTTCAAATAATTTTCGTTGTTTTAAAAGTTCTTTGATCTGCGCAGGAAGAAGCCAGTTAAAAATAATGTAATCTTCCCTCCTCATCAGCGTCATTCAATTTGAAAACAATGTTTCACTTACCCTAATAGCTGCTCCATCGTTTCATATACGAAAATGTAAATCTCTATGCATTACATTGGATTTCCTCTGCTAATTCTTCGAAGTCACTGTTGTGGCATTTTTTCCTCTTTCACCACTGTTTCGCTAGAATCTGGTTCATTTTCTTCCTCCAAATATTCTGTTACTTCGTACTAAATGTCTTGGGAATGAAAAATTTCATCGAACTTGTCTGATAACTTTTTTCCACAGGAACAATTTTATGAGACCCAGTAAGACACACGTATACAGGACATTCGTCGAAAACAATGTTCGCGAACAGTTCTAAACATTTGGAAAGTAATGAAAAGTTCATAGTTAACTTGATTCGATTAGAATATGGATTGCATGCGAAACTACAAATTGAGTACCCTGAAGGAAAATGAATTAAAAGTATGAAATATATTTACATCATGTCTCCCATAGCGACAAGTGACATTAAGTTTGAATGAAGTATACATATTTGGATATATATATCAGGCATAAACATTGTGTGTGTGTGTGTGTGTGTGTGTGTGTGTGTGTGTGTGTGTGTGTGTGTGTGTGTGTGAGAGAGAGAGAGAGAGAGAGAGAGAGAGAGAGAGAGAGAGAGAGATATTATATATATATATATATATATATATATATATATATATATATATATATATATATATATATTGTGGAAGCTAAATCTTTGGGTTATCGCCGCAGGCGCGTTCAACTAAATTATAGTGTAATTCGTGTTTAGCAAATCAGGCGCAAAAGCAACATCCCTCATGTTGCATCGCGTCTGTTTTCCTCAGCAACAAGTGGGCCACCATTTTGTGTCTGAGTAAATTCGCAACTTGGTCACTTCCTCACATGTAGTTACGTAAATTATTATAGCCGCTAGTCACCTGATACGCTGCGTATTTCTGTGGCGTAGTCACCAGAAGGAAAAATCTAAAAAGGGAAGTTATCTCTGTATGTGTATTTGGGATTATTGAGCTTCAAATTTCCGCCCAGCTATCCAGTTATGCATTTTCTGTAGTTTCCTAAAGTTATTTAAGGGCAGTTTCCATTATATCTTTGACAGTCTGATTTCTTCCCTACCTATCTCCAACTATGCTAGAGGTTCCTCTTTAATGACATTTCTGTGGTAGTTTACGTGATTTTAAAGTAAAACCCTACTTATTTTATTTAATGGCAAAAATTTAAAGAAGCTGGCTGGTTCTTGATCAGAAGTCCTCTCGAACATGTTTACAATGTCATAACCATTTCACCATCTCGGTCAGTGCACGTGTAGATGGACTAGTGTTTGGCTAGTACAAGAAAAGAACCACGAGCAGCTTATTGTTATTATTGTTATTTCTTTACTTTCTCAGACGTTAAGTCTGGTTAAAAATGGAAAGTGACGCGGACCTTGATCAAGCGTCACTTCCTTTTAACTGTAAGGTATGTGTTGTATTGCCTTTAGGAACTTTCGGGTAATTGAACATGTATCAATAATTACAGATTTTTGTAGTTGTATATATAAGTTTGGATGTAGCTGTATTGCATTGATGTACTGGTGGATATTGTGTGGTATGACTCCTGTAGTTGATAGTATAATTGGTATAATGTCAACTTTATCCTGATGCCACATGTCCTTGACTTCCTCAGCCAGTTGCATGTATTTTTCAATTTTTTCTCCTGTTTTCTTTTGTATGTTTGTTGTATTGGGTATGGATATTTCGATTAGTTGTGTTAATTTCTTCTTTTTATTGGTGAGTATGATGTCAGGTTTGTTATGTGGTGCTGTTTTATCTGTTATAATGGTTCTGTTCCAGTATAATTTGAATTCATCATTCTCCAGTACACTTTGTGGTGCATACTTTTATGTGGGAACGTGTTGTTTTATAAGTTTATGTTGTAAGGCAAGCTGTTGATGTATTATTTTTGCTACATTGTCATGTCTTCTGGGGCATTCTGTATTTGCTAGTATTGTACATCCGCTTGTGATGTGATCTACTGTTTCTATTTGTTGTTTGCAAAGTCTGCATTTATCTGTTGTGGTATTGGGATCTTTAATAATATGCTTGCTGTAATATCTGGTGTTTATTGTTTGATCCTGTATTGCAATCATGAATCCTTCCGTCTCACTGTATATATATTGCCTTTTCTTAGCCATGTGTTGGATGCATCTTGATCGATGTGTGGCTGTGTTAGATGATACGGGTGCTTGCCATGTAGTGTTTTCTTTTTCCAATTTACTTTCTTCGTATCTGTTGATGTTGTGTGATCTAAAGGGTTGTAGAAGTGGTTATGAAATTGCAGTAGTGTAGCCGATGTATTTATATGAGTAATTGCTTTGTGTATTTTGCTAGTTTCTGCTCGTTCTAGAAAGAATTTTCTTAAATTGTCTACCTGTCCATAATGTAGGTTTTTTATATCGATAAATCCCCTTCCTCCTTCCTTTCTGCTTAATGTGAATCTTTCTGTTGCTGAATGTATGTGATGTATTCTATATTTGTGGCATTGTGATCGTGTAAGTGTATTGAGTGCTTCTAGGTCTGTGTTACTCCATTTCACAACTTCAAATGAGTAGGTCAATATTGGTATAGCGTAAGTATTTATAGCTTTTGTCTTGTTTCTTGCTGTCAATTCTGTTTTCAGTATTTTTGTTAGTCTTTGTCTATATTTTTCTTTTAGTTCTTCTTTAATATTTGTATTATCTATTCCTATTTTTTGTCTGTATCCTAGATATTTATAGGCATTGTTTTTTCCATCGCTTCTATGCAGTTGCTGTGGTTATCCAATATGTAATCTTCTTGTTTAGTATGTTTTCCCTCGACTATGCTATTTTTCTTACATTTGTCTGTTCCAAAAGCCATACTTATATCATTGCTGAATCCTTCTGTTATCTTTAGTAATTGGTTGAGTTGTTGATTTGTTGCTGCCAGTAGTTTTAGATCATCCATGTATAGCAAATGTGTGATTTTGTGTGGGTATGTTCCAGTAATATTGTATCCATAATTTGTATTATTTAGCATGTTGGATAGTGGGTTCAGAGCAAGGCAGAACCAGAAAGGACTTAATGAGTCTCCTTGGTATATTCCACGCTTAATCTGTATTGGCTGTGATGTGATATTATTTGGATTTGTTTGGATATTATGTGTGGTTTTCCAATTTTTCATTACCATGTTTAGGAACTGTATCAATTTAGGATCTACTTTGTATATTTCCAATATTTGTAGTAACCATGAGTGGGGTACACTATCAAAAGCTTTTTGGTAATCAATGTATGCGTAGTGCAGCGACCTTTGTTAGTTTTAGTTTGATATGTCACCTCTGCATCTATTATCAGTTGCTCTTTACATCCTCATGCTCCTTTGCAGCAGCCTTTTTGTTCTTCATTTATAATTTTGTTCTGTGTTGTATGTGTCATTAATTTCTGTTTAATGACTGAAATTAATATTTTGTATATTGTTGGTAGGCATGTTATGGGGCGATATTTAGCTGGGTTTGCTGTGTCTGCTTGATCTTTAGGTTTCAGATAAGTTATTCCATGTGTAAGTGTATCAGGGAATGTGTATGGGTCTGCAACGTAACTGTTAAATAATTTAGTTAGATGTGAATGTGTTGAGGTGAACTTCTTTAGCCAGAAATTTGCTATTTTATCTTTTCCAGGGGCTTTCCAATTGTGAGTAGAATTAATTGCTTGGGTGACTTCATGTTGCAAAATTATCACTTCAGGCATTTGTGGTATCATCTTGTATGTGTCTGTTTCTGCTTGTATCCACCGTGCCTGCCTGTTATGCTGTACCGGGTTTGACCATATGTTGCTCCAGAAGTGTTCCATGTCTGTTATGTTTGGTGGATTGTCTATTTTAATGTGTGTGTTATCTATTGTCTGGTAAAATTTCTTTTGGTTTGTGTTGAATGTTTGGTTTTGTTTCCTTCTATTTTCACTTTTTTTGTATCTTCTAAGTCGTTTGGCCAACGCTTGTAATTTCTGCTTCTTTTCATCTAATTGCTCTATCGCTTCTTGTTGTGAGATTTTACCTAACCTTTTTCGTTTTTTTTCTGACATTTCATTTCTTATAAATTATGTTAGCTGTCCGATATCTTTTTTTCAGTTTTTCTATTCTGATCTGTAGCCTGTATTGCCATGCTGGTTTTGTGGGTTTCTTCTGTGTGTTGGTTGGTTCTGATCTCTGCCTAGTGTGTATATTTAGTGTAGTGAGTGCTCCTATATAAACCAGTAGTTTTAACTCTTCCATAGTTGTATTTTCATTTATTTTGTTGTGTATGATTGTGTTGATAGTTATTGTTGTTTCGACTATTGGGTTATTTTGGTGGTCTATGCAAGAATGGTCTAATGTCTGTATTTGTGTCTTGTATTCTATATATGTCAGCTGAAATTGCCAGCCGCGGTGGTCTCGCGGTTCTAGGCGCTCAGTCAGGAACCGCGCGGCTGCTACGGTCGCAGGTTCGAATCCTGCCTCGGGCATGGATGTGTGTGATGTCCTTAGGTTAGTTAGGTTTAATTAGTTCTAAGTTCTAGGGGACTGATGACCACAGATGTTAAGTCCCATAGTGCTCAGAGCCATTTGAACCATTTTTTTCAGCTGAAATTTTTCTTCTATATCTAACATGTGTGTCATTTCGTGTTCTATTTCTGCTTGTTCTGGTGGCTGCCTTAAGATTTCGTTTTGCTCTGATTGTTTAATTGATGCGTGTTGTTCTTTGTTTGTTTGCTCAGGGATGTTTGAATCCATTACTGTATTTTGTTCTTCTGATTGCACATTATTTTGTTCCAGTATTTGTTGTACTTCTTGTTTGATGTTTTCTAATTCTGACTGGGGTATCCTGTTATTTTTGATTATTACACGGATCTGATCAGCTAGTCGTTGTTCTGTTAAAAATTTTAATTCTGGATATCTGGTAATAAATGTTGTATATACTTGTGATCTGTATCCAGTTGTGTTGGTTCCTAGGTTTGTTGCTTGGTAATAACAGAACATGAGGTGTCGATTAACTTCATCTGACCATCTCATCCTCTTTCTTTGTTTTCCTTCTAGGGTGGTTGCAGGAAGCATATCTTGCAAAACACCTCTATTTGGATTTAAATCATTTTCCAGTTGGCTAGCAGTGTCGTTACCATGTGGGCGGGCATAGGGTTCAAGCGTCGTCCCCGACCTATTATTATTATTATTATTATTATTATTATTCAGGTATGGTAATGTCCTTGGAGACAATGCATGTATAATAACTCATTCTAACCTATAACGTCGCTGATAAATTGACGCAACACATACGAGAAAGTTTTCACTATACCTGCTCGTCAAAAGATTTTAGCAATATTACCCAATTCAATTGGCTCTGAGCACTATGTGACTTAACATCTGAGGTCATCAGTCCTCTAGAACTTAGAACTACCTAAACCTAACTAACCTAAGGACATCACACACATCCATGCCCGAGGCAGGATTCGAACCTACGACCGTAGTGGTCGCGCGGTTCCAGTCTGAAGCGCCTAGAACCGCTCGGCCACCACGACCGGCTATTACCCAGTAAATCAATACTACACTAACAGACGTTTGTGCAACCTCCATAAAGAAAATTTTAAACTGAGATTAAAATATTTCATGCAGCCCCGGTTCCAGTCTGTTGTCACTATCGGGAGCCGGCTATGCAGACAGAGCGAACAAACTCCGCGAAGTAAATAACGGTAGAGAAAGGCTCTCCTGCAGTGGAGTGACAATTTACGAGCCGCCTTGTACGTAAGCGGGTACGAAGAACCCGCGTCCTTCGCCTCTAAAATAGAGTCGCTGTGGAGGCGACGCGGTCCGGTGCGGCGGTGGACCACAGGCCTAAGCCGAGGGCGCTCTCAGAGGTCCGCACTTTGCATGACAATGGCGCCAGGGGCGCTGCCTTTCCATACAATGGCAAATTACGAGCAGGCGGCCGCAGCCTCTTCTGCCCGTGTGTGGCGGCGCCGGCTGGGAGAGCAGTCTCTGTGCCGCCCACTGAGTAGTCGTCGATGCCTCCGGAACTGTCAACTGGCTGCGATAGGGTTCAGGAGCTTTGTCGGGGGACACACTTCGTACTACTTCACATACCGATAGGATACCCTACAAACTGCGTTAACTATCGTAACTTCATGGCAGATTAAAGCAATGCCAGACCAGGGTGCGAACCGAGGACCTTGCCTCTGTTCTACCGATCTGTCCAAGCACGACTCACGACTCTCCCCCACAGCTCCGCTTCCGCCAATACTACTTCTTCTACCTTCCAAATTCGGATTGCTCAGTTGGTGAGCCACTTGTTGCCCTCTAAAAGGTAAAGTTATTGGAGTCCCGGACCGTTATATAGAAGAGCTACTGGCAGAATTAAAGCTGTGACAGGGTGTGGGGATCAAGAACAGGCTTGT
Organism: Schistocerca serialis cubense; assembly: GCF_023864345.2. Lineage (NCBI taxonomy): Eukaryota > Metazoa > Arthropoda > Insecta > Orthoptera > Acrididae > Schistocerca > Schistocerca serialis. The sequence continues at coordinate 504,942,284 of NC_064642.1, read as the reverse complement.
ACAGAGCTGTCGGTAGAGCACTTGCCCACGAAGGGCAAAGGTCCAGTTTCGAGTCCTTGTCCGGCAGGCAGTTTTAATCTGCCACGTAGTTTAAACTCGTTGCATACACCTCTGAAAAGTGAAAATTCACCTGGATCATTACTTTCCATTCTCTTTCACAAATGCAGGTCGTAAGTCTTATATAACTAGCCGAAAATCTTTCTCGTGAAGTGTCGATCATTGGTAACTCAATTATGATTTTTCAATAACACTTTCTATAGTAGTCTGCCTTTTCTCTTTTACTGTATACCCTGTCTGTCTGTCTGTCTGTCTTAAGAGTTACGGCTTTCTGCTCCTTAAGCACCACAAATTCATATTATTTTTGTCTCTGTGCAAGTAGTGTCTCATTTTCTTAAGGAATGCTAAATTTCATTTTTCTTACACAAAATGTTTGGAAAAGCGTCCCCTTAGCAACGAAAGGCTAAAAGTATCATATCTTCAAGAATAGCACACACCTTCATTTCATGTTTTTTATAGAAGATTTTCAAACCCAACATCCAGAAGTTCTCTAACGGGGTATGTCGGAAGAAGGGAGAGAATAAATACTTAAAATAGGTGGAAAAACTGTCTACATCCCGATGGTTATTTTATTAAACTTCCCGGTTTCGACCTAGTCTTAGGCCATCTTGAGAGAAGCACCATCTGTTCTAGACATCATCAACTTCAGCTGATGGTGCTACTCTGAAGATGGCCTAAGACCAGGTCGAAATCGGTCATTTTAATAAAATAACCATTGCTATGTAGACTGTTTTTTCGTTGTTTCACACAGCATACAAGATTGCTCTTTCCCAAAAATTTTATCAAAAATTTAGAATATATTTTATTCACATCTGAGCTTTACTGGGACCATGCGATGTAGAACAAGGGGCATTTTCAGAGTTTCTTTTTTAGCTTTTATTTGGGTCCATATTACTTTCATTCTCTCAGAACGGGCGCATTCCTGAGTTCACCTCTTCTCAGGTCCTTCTTCCAGGTCAACTGTCCTGCCGTGAATTTTCTGCCTAAGCTTTTTTTTCTGTTTGGTGTATTACGTTGTGTTAATCGTGCTTCCAGGTCTCCCTAACTACACAGATCAATTTTATTACTTCAGTGATTGCTTTACTGAGAGTTTTGCACAATTCCACAACTGGTCTAATCTGATTGATTTTAATACAACTACAAAATTTTATTGTATGTGCTTTCATAGCCCAATAAAAGTTGGTATACTTTTCAGTTCCTTAATTTTGTTTTCGTCTTTATGTTGCTTCTTCGGCTTTTCGTTCTCTTTTTTTCTATTTTTTTCAATGGCCATCTTTCTATTTAAAACGAGTGTTTCAGCTCCATAAAGCCACTCTGGTTTGATGTCAGTACTGTAGTGCCTCAGTTTGCATGCATTTTTGTTATAGATGCGTTTTGTAAGTCTGAAAGCTGTTTCGATTTTGTGGCAACAAATTTCGTAACCTTTCTTTTGTAGCTTAGTTTCGTGAATGGTTTCGCCTAAATATTTGATCTGAGAAGCACTCGATTTTTTAGTTTTTAGTTTTGAGGATTTTTGTGTGCCGAGTAGTTGAGAGACATGTATTATGTTTTTTCGACTGATATTTTGAGCGCTTCTCCTTCGGTTGTAGCTTTAAGAATTCAAATTTGTTTTTTCGTTTTTTCAGTGTCCTGACACTCCATCGCCAGGTCATTAAGCAATTTATCTGAATAATGGATCTTTCTAATTCAATGAGTTCATCAATTTTATGGTCTGATTTCACTTTTCGCCACTCTTGGATTTCATTTTCTAAGAGACAGCTCAAAACTAATTGTGAAAGTTCATCACTTTTTCTCATTGTTTTAATTTCAAAATTTTTCCGGTTTTTCCCACTGATTCTACCTTAGATTATCCACCATTCAGTGTATCACTATGAAGTGCTGTGGTTTTGAGACCCAGACATTTTTCTTTCAGAATCTGGAAGAGAGTCTTACGTTCCATAGCTTCACAAGCTTTTTAAATTCTTCGAAGGTACAAAATACTCCTTACTGCAAATTTGGTGATGCCTGAGACTTAGCTTCAGAACTAAAATTCGTTCTAATGGAAGATGTATTTGGTCAGAAATCTGCATCATGTTCACTAATTTTGCATTCGAGTAGTTGTTGTGCTCGCTCAGCACCTATGCGGCCACCTGCCCAGGCTTGGTGCCGAGCTCAGGTGTCCTTCAGCCTTACGTGCGGCATTTGTAGCAGCACTGGATGTTGGAGCGTCAAGTGGACCGTAGTTATATAAAAACATATTTCAAAATTACTAACAGAATCGAGATTCGCTTCCATTAGTTACAAATCACCATACGCTTAGCTTCCAGTAATGCTTTGGCATAGCACTAAGTCGTGTACGGGAATATGTTTGGCATACATAATGGAAGAAATTCAGTTCAGATTTTACAGACGGGTGTACTTTAATTCTGATTTCAAGTTTGAGGAATTTTAATTTTCAAGACTGGTCTTAATTCGAATTGATCGAAGAGCTTCGGCCTACAAAGTCGAAATAGGCGAATGCAAGGTCGGACTGTAGGGCCGGCTGTACGCCCACGGGTTCCATCTTGTCATCATTTCTTTTGATATTTCTCATAAATTTCTTTACGAGAAAAACTAAATCCAACATGGTCGTACGTTCGAAGGAGCAATTTAGATTTAAGTATCTGGATTTTGCTGGTGACATTGTTCTTCTGGCGTAAAACCACGAATTTTACATCTAATGACTACCAAGCTGGACAGAATGGCCTGTTACATAGAGCTAAAAATAAATGGTGATAAGGCAAACACACTGTGCATAAAAACTCGACATATATCTACTAAAATTATAGTGCGAAAGAAGGTACTGTAAGATGTCTGATTTCCATATCTCAGCGGCTTTATCTGTAACAACGCGGACATAGATGCAGACATCAGCAGCAGAACTGGGAAGGCTCCTGCCATCTTCCATAGTCGATAAAACGTCTACAAAGCCTTCGCTGTACTCCTCTACCATCGTACCGATGGACATACACCAATGGGAGGCTTGGCAGTAAATTCAGCACGAAAGATCAATGCTTTTCACCAACGATACTTGGAGCGAGTTCTGAAGATCAATTACTGCGACCAGTTTCAGATGAAGTGCTGAGAAAATGTGGTCTAAGCAGCCTGCACGAAAACGTTGCTAAAAGAAGCCTGTAGCTTGTAGGACATGTTCTGTGCATGAAAGATGGAAGAATCCCCAAATCAGCTCTGATGCGGAAACCAATGGATGAATGTAGAAGCTGGGGAAGACCTCGCAACACATGGAACTTTTGCAAAGCATTTTCATTGCATGGACATAAACTGGGAGGACGCTGAAAAACTAACTGCTGATCGAGTACACTGGAATATATTTGTTACCCAGTAGGCTACTTAACACAGTAGGAATTAGCAGTACCTACTTCATTAATATAGTTCATCATTGGTAGTTTCTTAATTCTGATGCTACACTGACGGAAACAGATCACAGCACCAAAAAGTAATTAATGTAGAGTAATGTAATTTCAGGAATGCATTTACCTAGGTAACATATTTAAGTGATTAACGTTGCGAGATCACACGTTAATGTGCGAGCGAGGTGTTGTTGTTGTTGTTGTTGTTGTTGTGGTCTTCAATCCAGAGAGTTGTTTGATGCACCTCTCCATGCTACTCTATCCTGTCCAAGCTTCTTCATCGCGCAGTACCTACTGCAACATATATCCTTCTGAATCTGCTTCGTGTATTCACCTCTTGGCCTCCCTCTGCGATTTTTACCCTCCACGCTGCCCTCCAATACTAAATTGGTGATCCCTTGATGCCTCAGAACATGTCCTACCAACCGATCCCTTCTTCTAGTCAAGTTGAGCCACAAATTTCTCTTCTCCCCAATTCTATTCAATACCTTCTCGTTAGTTGTGCCAGTTACCCTACTAATCTTCAGCATTCTTCTATTTATCGTCCATGTTTCACTTCCATACATCACTGCATACAAATACTTCCAGAAGCGACTTCCGGGCACTTAAATCTATACTCGATGTTAACAAATTTCCCTTCTTCAGATACTTCGACCATCATCAGATAAGCCATTGCAAATGTGAAATGCTGATGCAGCCGCCAGAATGTTGAATCCAAGCCTGCAAACGTACATGCATTGTGTTGTACAGCCGCCGCTTATCACTTTGTGGGGTGGAGTTCCATGCCTGTTGCACTTGGTCGGTCAGTTAATGCTGATTTTGGATGACGCTGGAGTTGTCGTCCGTTGATGTCCTACATGTGCTCGATTGAAGACAGGTCTGGTTATTGAGCAGGCCAAGGTAACATGTCGACGCTCTGCAGAGCATGTTAGCTTACAACAACGGTATGTATATGAGCGTTATCGTGTTGGAAAAACCCCTGGAATGCTTTTCGTGGTTGACAGCACAACAAGTCGACTCACCAGACTGAGGTACAAAAATGCACGAGAGTGCTTCTGATGACACACAACATCGCACCCCAGACCATAACTACAGTTGTACGTCCAGCATGTCTAGTACGCAGTTGGTTGTAGACCTTCAAGTAGCCTCCTTCTAACCTCTCTCTCTCTCTCTCTCTCTCTCTCTCTCTCTATATATATATATATATATATATATATATATATATATATATATATATATATATATATATATATATACTCCTCTAGTCACCAAGCGGTGTGTGGCGGAGGGCACAATTCGCGCCAAAGTCATTCCCCCCCCCCCCCCCCCCCCCCCCTCTGTTGCAGTCGCGGATCGCGCGAGGGAAAAACGACTGTCTGAACGACTCAGTACGATCTCTAATTTCCCATATCTTTGAATGGTGATCATTGCGCGATTTGAAAGTTGGTGGTAGGATATGCTCTACATCCTCGGCGATGATCGGATTTCGGAATTTAGTGAGCAGCCCCTTCCGTTAAGCGCGCCGTCTATCTGCAAGTGTGTCCCACTTCAAACTTTCTATGAGATTCGTAACGCTCTCGCGATGGCTAAATGTACCAGTCACGATTCTTGCCGCTCTTCTTCGGACCTTCTCAATATCTTGAATCAGACCCAACTCTTAAGGATACCATACAGACGAACAATACTCTAAGAGCGTACGAACTAACGTATTGTAAGCTATTTCCTTTGTTGAAAGACTGCATCGCTTCAGGATTCTACCAATAAACAGCAATCTAGAGTTCGCCTTACCCGTTAGTTGTGTAACACACACAGCCATCACTGGCACAGAGACAGAACCAGCTTTCATCAGAAAAACACCCTTCTCCCCAATAAGCTCTCGCTTGACAACACTGAAACGTCTATTTGGGGTCAGAAGAATGCACGCTACGGGGTGTCGGTTGTGTCCTTGAAGTAACCGATTTGAACACTTTGTTCTGTCACAGTGATGCCAACTGTTGCTCAGATTGCCGCTGTAGATGCAGTACGATGCGCCAGAGCCATACGCCGAACATGATAGTCTTCCCTCTCGGTAGTGCCACATGGCCGCTCGGTCTTTTTTCCACCGCAGATTCTCGTAACCAACGCTGGCATCATGTAGAGTGGCTGCTTTCCTGAAGCGTCTTTCTACAATATCACAGAAGGATCGTCCAGTTTCTCGTAACCGTATTGCACGAGCCCTCTTCAAACTCAGCTATTTACTGATAACGCCGTCTTTGCTTCCTTAAAGGCATTCTTGGCTAACATCAAGTCAACACGTCCACTTCAAAGTTAACTATCGCTCTCGGTCGATATAACTTATATTTAAAGATTCCCCTGATTTGCATCCTCATGTTATTATTATTGTGGTCTTCAGTCCAGAGACTGGTTTGATGCAGCTCTCCATGCCATTCTATCCTGTGCAAGCTTCATCATCTCCCAGTACCCGCTGCAACCTACATCCTTCTGAATCTGTTTAGTGTATTCATCTCTCGGTCTCCCTCTACGATTTTTACCCTCCACGCTGCCGTCCAATACTGAATTGGTGATCCCTTGTTGGCTAAGAATATGCCCTACCAATCGATCCCTTCTTCTAGTCAAGTTGTGCCACAAATTTCTCTTCTCTCCAATTCTATTCAATACTTCCTCATTAGTTATGTGATCTACCCATCTAATCTTCAGCATACTTCTGTAGCACCACATTTCGAAAGCTTCTATTCTCTTCTTGTCCAAACTATGTATCGTCCACGTTTTACTTCCATAAATGGCTACACTCCATACTAATACTTTCAGAAGCGACTTCCTGACACTCAATGTTAACAAATTTCTCTTCTTCAGAAACGCTTTCCTTGCCATTGCCAGTCTACATTTTACATCCTCTCTACTTCGACCATCATCAGTCATTTTGCTCCCCAAATAGCAAAACTCCTTTACTACTTTAAGCTCTCATTTCCTAATCTAATTCGCGGAGCATCACCCGATTTAATTCGACTACATTCCATTATCCTCGTTTTGCTTCTGTTGATGTTCATCTTATATCCTCCTCTCAAGACACTGTCCATTTCGTTCAGCTGCTCTTCCAGGTCCTTTGCTGTCTCTGACAGTATTACAATGTTACTGGCGAACCTCAAAGTTTTTATTTCTTCTCCATGGATTTTAATTCCTACTCCGAATTTTTCTTTTGTATCCTTTACTGCTTGTTCAATATACATATTGAATAACATCGTGGAGAGGTTACCACCCTGTCTCACTCTCTTCCCAACCACTGCTTCCCTTTCATGTCCCTCGACTCTTATAACTGCCATCTAGTTTCTGTACAAAGTGTAAATAACCTTTCGCTCCCATGAATTTTACCCCTGCTATCTTCAGAATTTGAAAGGGAGTATTCCAGTCAACATTGTCAAAAGCTTTCTCCAAGTCTACAAATGCTATAAACGTAGGTTTGCCTTTCCGTAATCTATTTTCTAAGATAAGTCGTAGGGTCAGTATTGCTTCACGTGTTCCATCCTCATAATAGCGCTATTAGCGCCATTCGTAAGGAACTTGTGCGAAATTAGAATAGGCATCATGTTTCAGATCTAGAAACACGCCTACCAACTTCCGTTTATGTCGCACTAGTTCTTGGTGTTTTTTTTCATCGGTGTATATTCCGAATTCGCTTTCGCTTTTCGGTACTGGGCTAAGGGAAGCGAAATTGTGTTGACGTTCCGCCTAGTGTGACGATGTCGTGTTCGATTACTTTGACGTCCAGTGCGAACCGATCTTCTTCCTGTGATAGAAGACGGGATTGTTGTCCCCCTGCTGCTGCCGCCGCCCCTGCACTGACTTGCGGCGCCGTGTGCACACAGTGTGTGGCCGCTACACGCCTATTAGGGGCGCGCCGAGGCGACAAGGCTTCGCACTCCCCGCGCCGTGAATCATTCATACGGCCGGGGGCGCCGACACCGACACTCGTTTGTTTTGGCCCCGCACTGTTTTCGCAGCACTGATTGGCCGGCGCGTCGCGTCGCGTGGGAGAGAGCGCACGCGGCGCAGCCTCGGCCGGGGACGTGTGGCAGAGCGGGAAGGGCAAGGAGACCGGCCGCAGCGGCAGTAAGCGGGCGGCTACTTCGCTGCAGCGTTGAAGTACACAGTGCCACGAGCTTCCTATGTGGTTCCTACAGTGGCCGTCACGAAAATAGGCGCCTAAAGGTCATATCACCGTCGAACAGTATTGCCAGTTAGTGGAAATGTCAAAAGCTAGTAAAAATTCTGAAAAAAATCAGACATCTCTATTTTCAGTTTACATTCTGAACTGAATGTGAATGTTCTGCCCCCCCCCCCCCCCCTTTCTTGTGGGAATGACGTTTATTTATTTATTTGGGACGTGTCATAGCATATGTGTGATAAACGTTGATGCTTTACGTTCCAGCTTGTTTAGTGGTACAGAACGTCAATATGGGCACCATCACTGTCGCGGCAAAAATTATACGGCGCCAGGTCCAATGTGAAATTTTTCGAAGCATAGGCAGTGTGATTTCCTTTCATGCCTCCCTAACAGCTTGATTCTGTTCATCAATCGTGTTGTATCGTTGTTTCGGGACATACTGCTTAATATTCCCCATAGGGAATTGTCGCATGCCTTCGGAGGCCACTCGATCGGCGCTAGCACATGCACTGATGCACTGATCCTCTTCATATCCACCTCTGGGATAACACTTCGTCCAAGAATTCTCGAATACTAGGCAGGACTGCATCACGTTGACGCCAAGTGTCACCATGAGTGTTCAGTCTCTGGAGCTCGGGAATAAACCATTCACGCGACATTTGCAGTTAAGAATGTTGATTCACTGCACCGTGAAAGAAAGACTGCCTGATGAGGTACCTGCTGGATACTGCAGTCCAGATCATTAACTTCATAACTTGTGATAGCTTATTCTGTAGCTCTTCATAATAGAATGCTCTTTTCAAGTTCCAGAAATAAAAATACCCCAATTCGAACAAGATCGATAAATTGCACATTCGTCTGAGACGAAAACTTTGCCCCGCTATAGGAGTATCACAAACACATAATTCTGAACAGGGTTTATGTCATCGGCGCATGTCCTTTTCATTCAATTTGAATTCCACTTATCAGCAAGGCGTTGCGCCCACCTCTGTCTCGGATGTGTGTAATTATTCTGTTAGGAAGGGTGTTTCTAAGCCACTGTAAGCTCTCCTGAAGCAAGATGGCCCACATCCGTTGACATTCTGGCTACTGGCGCTGTGACGAAGTTCGTGTCCGACATGGTCCCACACATGTTCCACCGGGAGCAGATCTGGGCGTCTTCCTGGCCACGGGAGTACCTCGACCGTCACGGAGACAGTTTATAGAGACACATAGCTAGTGTGAACGATCATCGTCCTGCAGAAAAGTAGCATCACGATATTGTAGCATGTGAGAACACACGTGGACGCAATGCGTCGGTGACATGCCGTTGTAGCGTCAAAGTTCCTTCAGTCACTGCAAGCCGTGACCAGCAGACACAATCGGTAGCTCTCCATATTATGACATCAGTAGTAACACCGCTGCGCCTCTGCAAAATATTGGAAGAATGGAATCTCTTCCCAGGTCCTCACTATTGTCGCCAACGATGCTCTTCTGGGCCAGTGAAATACCGCGATTCGTTCCTAAACAGAATGCGACATTCATCAGCAAGCCATGTCTCCCGGTCACGACTCAACTGCAAGATCAACGTTTTGCGTTGCTGTTAACGGTAGTCTGCACATAGGATGATAATTCCCTAACCGGCCGCGGTTAGTATCGGACGAATGGTGTGGGATGAGATAAAATATTGCAGGGAGGCCATTACTTGTTCTTCGATGGCAAGCACAGATGTGAACGGGATACGATGTGTCTGATGAGAATATGCCTGCCCTCTCATTCCTGTGCAGTGGAACATCGGGCCCACTCTCACATCCAAATCCGAAAAATTCTAGATATTCCACTATTAGACCAGCTGGCCAAATGGAGCCCCACAATGAGTATGCTTACAATCCCTGTCAGGTGCTGATAACGCTGTCTCATACGGGTGCGCGGCATCTGCGCGTCCTTCACACTGATCACTCAACATCCGACGCTGTTCACACCCCTTATATACCCTACCAAGCCTGGCAACAACGGTGCAGACGAACAACACTAATTTACTCTGGTGGCCGTCCCCCCTGTCACAGATAATTTCAGCTCTGATTATTTACATAATCACTTCTGGATGTTTATTTTTTTTGTCAGGCAGTGTAGTTTTGTTGTGATAACCGACATTAAAGTCATTAGCATCAGTGAATATTGGAATGCTAGATGCGTTTGATAGAAATGTTCTCCGAAGAATCGTTGGGTCAGCCTGTGAAAGAGTAAGTGGGAGGTGAGGTACGATCATGAGATGCACGCTGTACAATCTGTTAAGTAAGATTGTGGTTGGGTTAATCAGTAGAAAAATGCATCTGACAACAAACTTAAATATATTCATACATTTTTTTTCAACAAAAAAATCAACTGCAGTTAATAATACGTCCAGACACCCGCAGCGTCGATAACTTCTTGGTATCTCCAAGTCATGGTTGAAACCAGGTTTTCCGCGTATTCATGTGGAAAAGACAACCAAATGCGTCGAATCTGGCTTGACAGCTGTATGAAAATGAAGATCTTTTTTACTTGCAACTTGTTTCTTTATTTATTTTCTTTTTTTTTGCGCTTTTCATTCCTTCCTTTGTAGGAGGAAGGCGGGCTGTTTGAGGGCATGCTGGCGTCCCTTTTCAGCCGTACATATTTTTGATATGAGGTTAATCATTTTGAATAGGATTAGCGTCAGGCGACTCTGAGGACCAATCCAGTCCCTGCACACCTTTCTCCTGTTCCTATTTGATGCGAAGC